>NC_069502.1:317870180-318595180 GCF_027579735.1 Bombina bombina | reverse complement strand
ATGAAAGTCCCATTGAAAAATGACTTTTTTAAAAGTGCGGTACTGACGTTGCGTGACGGCCAAAAAGGTGTGCGGTACACCTATACCTGCAAGACTTGTAATAGCAGCGTTAGGGGAAAAAGTATTGTTATGAATCATAAAACTATGCTTTTTCACTCATAACGCAAAAGTCGTAATATAGCTGAGAGTAAATTGGACAGCTTGTCACTTAAATATCAGTCACCAGTCTGGTTGATTTCAGCTGAAATTGGATGTCTTTAAATCCAAAGTGTAGATTCATTCAAACAAAGATGTTAATCTGAATTTTCAAGAGATAACTGAAGCAGTTGCAGAAATCCTGTTGTTATGTAGATCTCTGAGCGGGAATAGGTTTAGTAAAGAGCTTTCTTGCAGAGAAAGTTAGTATGTTTGCAGCACCAAGCAGGAGAGGGGAAACTTTTTAGAAACACAAAAATTAACAGAGCACATACTAATGGGCAGGAAGAAGCATAAGAAAAAAGGGAAGTGACTTCTAAAAAGATAGAATGATAAAGTGAAGGTATTACCAATATATAAAGATATGTCTCAGAATGGGACATAACCCCCCGGCAAAGATCTCCCCCAGGGAGATGAAGGAGTGGGTTTGCTAGGGTTGGATTGATGAAAAATGGCCGTCAATTGATTTGAAGTGATTTGTTCAACTTCATATTCTGGTTCTCTATTTATTAGAACTGGTGGAGGAAGTTCAAACGGAAGTTTGAGTATCTAAGCAACTGGATTTATTACTTTATCAATGATGTAACACTATAACAGTCTGGCAATTTTCTGGAAGGAGAAGACAACTTAAGAATCTTCTTGAGAGTAGTACTTTATCTCCTATAGCATTGGTAGGAGATGGGATTCTATATTTATCAGCATGAGGTTTATAGATTTCTTGTGCATGTTGTAGGTTGTTTTTGAGTTGATAAATATTGCATTTGATAGTTCAATGAAAGATTGGGTGCCAGATTGATTACATGGGGTGAGCTGAATAGGAAGAAACTGTTTATTAAATTCTAGGTTAGCGAGAAAAGGTGACTGATGGTTAATGTAGAATTATTATTAGTGAATTCAGATAAACATAAAAGTTCATTCCAATCAGATTGTAAGTAAGAGCAATAGATCCTTAAATATGAAATATTGTTCAAGTACTTGTTATGCCATTACTTTGTGGATGAAATGCTGTGGAAAAGTGATGATCTATTTTAAGCGATTTACACATGGAAGTCCAGAATCTGTACGTGAACTGAATGCCTCTATCAGGTAAATGTTTTTACGTTTTGTTGTGTTGACATAAATCACAGGAGTTAACATAAGATTTCATATTGTCCCTTATATGTGGCCACCAGAAATATCTAGTTATAAGGTAAGTTGTTTTCTGTACACCAGGATGTCCAACTAAGGGAGAATAGTGTATGATTTTGAGAATTTATTTTCTGTCTGATAGTTGAACATTTATTGTAAAAAAATAGATAAAGGAATTTTGTTGAACTATATCAACTCTTGTTGAACATTTATTGTAGTATTGTAGTATTATTCTTGTAGTATAGACCATCTTGAGGAGATAAAGTGACACCATTAGGAAGAGGAGCAGTGTGTGTTTTGAAAATCAAATGTTTGTATAAAAATTTTGTATGAGGTAAAACAGGACTATCATCATAAATGGTCTCAAAAGAGAGACCACAATAAAGAGCATCTCCTTTCCCACTCTTGTTTTCTGGGAGGTAATTAACATAAAAGTCAAATTTTTCAAAGTACAGACCCCAACGTGCCAACCTGATAATCTTTTAGCAGTTTTGAGGTAGGTAAGATTTTTGTGATCTGCTAAATTTAGAAAAGTGTCTCCATTCATCCAATAATGATTTGATTGCCAGTAACTATTTTTCTCCAACTGCATAGTTACTTTTAGAGGGTGTAAGTTTGCTAGAGTTAAAAACAATAGGGAACAAAGCACTATCAGGACTTTTTCATTGAAACAATATCGCCCCTAGAGCAAAATCAGAGGAATCAACTTCTAATGCATATGTCAAATTGGGATCAGGTAAACATAGAATATGAGCAGTAGTAAACATTTCTTTAAATGTATTGAGTGCTAGATTGGCTTCCATATCCGAGAAAAATAGATATCTTGGTAATATCAGTAAGAGGAGTAATAATATTGGAAAATCCTTTAATACATTTTCTGTAGAAATTTGAAAAGCAGATGTACTTCTTTTTTAGAGAGATGAGAGGAGGAGACATCTATTTTCTTTGAATCCATTTGTATGAAGGAAGAATAAATTATATAGACAAGGAATAAGATAGAGGTGCTTTTGAAAACACACTTCTATGGTGTAGCAAAAAAACAATGTAATCGTAACCTTTCAAATACTTTTTCTAAATGGAGTCTGTGAATTTTTTAAATTTGAAGAGTAGATGAGAATGTCATTGAGTTAATCTATGTTGAATTTATCTAGAAGGGTATGGAAAATGTAATTTCTAAAGAATTGAAATGAGGTAGGGCCACTCATTAAAATTTTCCACTCATCTCCAGGTTTGATAAATAGTAAATTATAGGTGCTGTTTGGTGAATGTGGCCACCAATAATCATCAAGCGCTAACCAAGAGTTGAACCAAAGATGGGTCGTCTCAAAAGCTTACATTTCTGTCTATTCAAATAAAGATACCAAGAGAACAAAGAAAAATTGATAATAGGAGTAAATTAGAAAGTTGCCTAAAATTGCATGCTCTATCTGAAATTTGGCTTCAGTATCCCTTTAAATGTTTCAGGGCATTATTACAGGAGATTCATGTGTAGCTGTAGGAGGAGTCCTTATAGTGGTTATTTGCCTTTGTAAATCTGTACGTTTGTTGAATTTCTTCAACCCTTTGAGTAAGTCTTTTTCCTATTCCTATTGGCTAAACAATTCAAATCAGCCAATAGGATGAGAGCTGCTTACAACCTATTGGGTGATTTGAATTTTTCAGCCAATAGGAATGCAAGGGTACCCCAATATAAAAGGGATACCTTGCATTCAATTTTCAGTGTGCGGCAGACGATCACAAAAAGATGACCTCCGCTCTGCCGACCAATTCGCCTCTGTACTCGGCCAAGAAGATACAGGGAGTGCAGAATTATTAGGCAAATGAGTATTTTGACCACATCATCCTCTTTATGCATGTTGTCTTACTCCAAGCTGTATAGGCTCGAAAGCCTACTACCAATTAAGCATATTAGGTGATGTGCATCTCTGTAATGAGAAGGGGTGTGGTCTAATGACATCAACACCCTATATCAGGTGTGCATAATTATTAGGCAACTTCCTTTCCTTTGGCAAAATGGGTCAAAAGAAGGACTTGACAGGCTCAGAAAAGTCAAAAATAGTGAGATATCTTGCAGAGGGATGCAGCACTCTTAAAATTGCAAAGCTTCTGAAGCGTGATCATCGAACAATCAAGCGTTTCATTCAAAATAGTCAACAGGGTCGCAAGAAGCGTGTGGAAAAACCATGGCGCAAAATAACTGGCCATGAACTGAGAAAAGTCAAGCGTGCAGCTGCCAAGATGCCACTTGCCACCAGTTTGGCCATATTTCAGAGCTGCAACATCACTGGAGTGCACAAATGCACAAGGTGTGCAATACTCAGAGACATGGCCAAAGTAAGAAAGGCTGAAAGACGACCACCACTGAACAAGACACAAAAGCTGAAACGTCAAGACTGGGCCAAGAAATATCTCAAGACTGATTTTTCTAAGGTTTTATGGACTGATGAAATGAGAGTGAGTCTTGATGGGCCAGATGGATGGGCCCGTGGCTGGATTGGTAAAGGGCAGAGAGCTCCAGTCCGACTCAGACGCCAGCAAGGTGGAGGTGGAGTACTGGTTTGGGCTGGTATCATCAAAGATGAGCTTGTGGGGGCTTTTCGGGTTGAGGATGGAGTCAAGCTCAACTCCCAGTCCTAATGCCAGTTTCTGGAAGACACCTTCTTCAAGCAGTGGTACAGGAAGAAGTCTGCATCCTTCAAGAAAAACATGATTTTCATGCAGGACAATGCTCCATCACACGCGTCCAAGTACTCCACAGCGTGGTTGGCAAGAAAGGGTATAAAAGAAGAAAATCTAATGACATGGCCTCCTTGTTCACCTGATCTGAACCCCATTGAGAACCTGTGGTCCATCATCAAATGTGAGATTTACAAGGAGGGAAAACAGTACACCTCTCTGAACAGTGTCTGGGAGGCTGTGGTTGCTGCTGCACGCAATGTTGATGGTGAACAGATCAAAACACTGACAGAATCCATGGATGGCAGGCTTTTGAGTGTCCTTGCAAAGAAAGGTGGCTATATTGGTCACTGATTTGTTTTTGTTTTGTTTTTGAATGTCAGAAATGTATATTCCCCTAAAATAGCTATAACTAAAAACAAACTAAAAACTACTTCCAAAACTATTCAGCTTTGATATTAATGAGTTTTTTGGGTTCATTGAGAACATGGTTGTTGTTCAATAATAAAATTAATCATCAAAAATACAACTTGCCTAATAATTCTGCACTCCCTGTAGAAGATGGACCCGTGATGGTTAAAGATGGAGCCACCTGAAAGAAGACCTTACCTAATGTAGGCTTAGTGTTACTTTTTTGGGGGGTTAGATTTGGGCTTTTTTATGGGCTATAAATGAGCTAAATGCCCTTTTAAGGGCAATGCCCATACCAATGTCATTCTTGGTACAATGGGTAGTTTTGTTTTTTTTAATAAGTTAGGTTTTTGTTTATTTTGGGGGTTGGGATGTATTTGGTTTATTTTCTTGGGAAATAAGCTGTAAACTTTAGGGCAATGCCCTTTTAAGGTCCATTGGTATCTTATTGATAGATTAGGTTTTTTTTCTTTTTCTTTTTGTTTTTTTTAAAGGGGGGTATTAGATTAGGCATAACTGTTTTTATTTTGGATGATTTTGTTTGTTATTTTCTGTAATGGTGTTTTTTTTATGTAAATTAGGTTTTTATTTTTTGTAATTTTTAATAATTTTTTAAGGTAGTTAGTATTGTCTTAATTTAATTTCAATGTCTTTTAATTGGGTTTAAGTTAGGGGGTGTTAGGTTAGGGGGTTTAGTTTTTAGTTTAATACTTTGCGTTGTGGGTGGTTGGCAGTTTTGGGGTTAATAGTGTAATTAGATACTTTGCGTTGTGGGGGGTTAGCGGTTTAGGTGTTAATAGTTTAATTAGGTGTTTGTGTTGTGGAGAGTTGGCGGTATAGGTGTTAATAGTTTAATTAGGTGTTTGTGTTGTGGGGAGTTGGTGGTTTAGGTGTTAATAGCTTAATTACATAGTTTGTGTTGTGAGGGGTTGGCGGATTAGTGGTTAATAGGTTATTTAGGTGTGTGTTTTGTTGGGGGATGGCGGTTTATGAATTAATACATTTATTAGGTAGTTTGCATTGTGGGGGGATGGCGGATTAGGGGTTAATATGTTTATTAAACATTGTGATGTGGGAGAATGGCGGATTAGGGGTTTTGAATGGTGTTTTGACGTGTCGGCCTATTTATTTTTTTGCAGGTAAGATTTTTATGTGTGATTTCAACATATGAATAGATGATATACTGGTGTAAGTTACTGGTGATGATAGAAATGTGTATTTACAATTCTGAACCTCGCCAGTTTGTTCGATTTACGGTAGTAAATCATCTGGCGGTGCGGGTTATGTGATTCACCCGATGTGTGAGGTGAACGTATGGGCGACGTGGGTTTCAGCAGTTGCACTGAAACTTATTCCACATATGTGATCTCACCCAATGTAGTTGTAGAAATCCTGTTGTTATGGAGATCTCTGAGCAGGAATATGTTTGGTAAAGGGTTGACAGAGAAATTAAGTATGTTTGCAGCACAAAACAGGAGAGGAAAAACTTCCTAGAAAAACAAAACACCTGCTAATGGGCAAGGAGAACATTAAGAAGCATAGGGAAAAAGGGGAGTGACTTCTAAAAGATAGAAGTGATGGTATCAACAATATATAAACATATGTATCATATGTAACAATTTATTTTAATACAAGTTTTGTTAATGGGAAAAAAAATCACTACTGAATCTTATATAATTGTTCAGTATTAGCTCATAACATTATATAAACACTTACATTAGCATTTTATGTGTTCAACAAGTTGAGATAATGCCATTCTGAAATGACTTGTCTCAAATAGAAATATTTCAAGGTACACCCTATCCTATTTATGAAACATTGCTGTTTGGGACATCCTATATTATAAAATGCCAGTTATGTTTGTCCGATGCAGTCATGCGCAGTAGAGACTGCAGCGCGAGACAAACATACCTGGCCGTAAAGAAGGATCAACAGTGAACGCTATAAGGATCAGACAGCAGAGAGGGTGGGCAGGAGTGGGTGGGAGGGGGCGGCAGCGGGCGGGAGAGTGCGGGACGAAAGGGAACGTGTGTTGTGGGGACAGGCGTGGTGGGGCTTGGTCTGGTGGGCGTGGTCAGGTGGGACCGCTGCATTGCAGAAAATGGCCCGTGTACACAAGCTTTAGGACTAGTTCATTTATAATTGAATAAATATTAATTTGCTATTATAAAGAATCTACACAAAAAATACTGTGTTTAAAAGGATAAGTATAATAAATTATAGTCTCTTTCAGCAAAGTGTATTAAATAATATATATTAACACAACTTTCCAATGTACTTTAATAATCTAATTTGTGTTGTTCTCTTGTTATTCTTTGTTTAAAATAATGCCTAGGTAGCCTCAGGAGCTGCTGATTTTTGGCTTCCCATAAAGGTTTCATGTTATTGGCTAACATCATTAAGCAGCACTAGAAAATTTACCTTGGGGACACCTCTTTCAAATACATGTGTTTTGGTTTAGGAAACAATATCAGCTTGAAAATTTGCAGCCAACTTGCTAGGTGTGTGTGATCCTAAATACATAAATCAGCTCCTAAATAAATATGGAAACATTTCTCAGTCCGTTTGCTGGAGAACAGAATTAAAGGCAATGAAAGAGAAGAACAGCATCTGCTAGTGTCACATTGCAGACATTCTTAGGAAACTTGTTAGCTAAGACGTAATACATGTAAAGTTATTAAACACGTTTTATTGTCTACTGCTTTGATATTCATATTTAATATAAATAGATTTCCTACAAATCGCATATGGATTTTTATTTATATAAATAAATAGTGAGTAATTCAAAATCAGTTAAAAAGACATGGGAGACAATTTTTATTTATTACATGTAAAAAAAAGAAAAAAGTGGTAAAAAAAAAAACACAAAAGCAAACAAATTTCAAAGTTTAAATTGATATGAAGTCAAATTACTTATGAGTATAAGATTATTTTCACCTCAGTCTTAACAATGTGTAATAATTTTTTATCTTCACTCAATGGAGGGAATATCTTATTAACAATAAATAATTGTACCCTATTGATTAACTTGCTTGATTTAAGTTTAAATGGTATTTGATTTAAGTCCCTTGGATCAAAGTAAAAATGCATCAGTTTCAATTTGCCACAAATAAAAAAAAAGGTTAGTAGAGATGTAAAGTAGTATCATTCAGACATGTAAACGTGGTAAGCAGACTCCCTGTCAAATTCAGCTAACAGAAAGAAAAGCAGTGATGATGGGGATGGGAAATAAGTGTAGGAGTGTAGGGAGAAGGACAATGTATCTTGTTGATGTATAGCTAAATGGAACACTTGATTGTATTTAATGTTGGCATAAAAGTATATTAAAGGGGCAGTCTAGCCAAAATTAAACTTCCATGATTCAGATAGGGCCCTAATTTTAAACAACTTTCAAATTTTCTTTTATCATCAAATTTACTTTGTTCTCTTGGTATTCTTAGTTAAATTGTGGAGTGTCCCTTTAAGTGCACCATAGAGTTGGCTGCTAAGATGCAGTGCCAGTCTCGTGCTTTATCTTCTGACTTTCAATCATTCCTATCTATTAAACATTATCGTCACTATCCTCTAACGTTTTGCTGCCGGTCGGTTTTCTAAAATGTTGTAAATAAATATGTTTTATGGAACCAGCAATATTGATGCTTTTTTCCCATTATACTCTTAAAATATGAAATATGCTGTGCTGAAAAAAATATGAAATTTGTGTCATGTCTGAAGTCCAGTCTTAAAAGTGTTGCCAAAAGATATTTGAGAACGAAACATATAAAATATTTATTTTGATACAAATATCACACAAAAGATGCAATTAAATATTGTGAAACTTACTGTAAAAGAGAGAAGTGTAAAGCAGAAGTCTGCTAGAACACATTGACAAATGAAAACAAAATGAAGCAATATCTAAGTGAAAAGACAAGACGTCCTTTAGAAATCTGCCCACAGTAAAACAAAATCAAATTTTTTTCAGATCCTGGAATAAAGGTATGTATAAAATGTATGTGTAAAATGATTGTGTGCTTTGCGTTTATATGTGTTTTTAGTTTTTACTCAAGTGTATTAAGGACTCAGAAAAATGGTTGGCAAAGGTGAAGATATGTGTTTATGGTGAGATAAAGCTAATTATCTGTAAGGTACAATTATCAAGGAACCTGCAGAATTAGACATTACAAGCAAACACTGAATGTTATAGATACAATAGTTGTACATTGTACAGAGAACTACTTTAATTTAGTAAAGTTTTATGAAAAATAAATGACTATTCCAGCATTAAGGGTGTATATGTAAGTCAGTTACACTGTGCCTTATTGCATTAATATAAATGAGCCCAACTAATTGAAAATGAACAGTTTTATTTCTTTTCTGCCCATTTTTTTTTTCATTTTACTGAAAAAGCAAATATCTAGAAAAAAAACACATTATGATAATGTGCAAACTAAAGCATTAAACTAAAAAAAAAAAGCTTGCTTAAAAAAAATTACTTGAACTGCATAGTAAAATGTGTAGTATTAAAACAGAGATAGACAACAGATCATTAGATAAGGTCTGTACATTTTTCTCAACTTGCAGTATTTACACTGGGGCAGGGGGTTCTTGGTCATGTTAATTAGGTTAAAAATGCCTCATCCTTCTGCTTCTAATTTAAACATGAACCTGCTAATACAGGAATCTAATTACAATAGCACTTTGTATCTAAAAGCACTTTAAAACATATTGTTTAAATTCATAGTAATTGCTTTATGTATCATTATGCAGACAACTTTAAAAGGGACATTAAACACTAAGGGCTAGATTACAAGTGGAGCCCTAATTTATCAGATCTCTGGTTAATTTTATAAAATGTCCCCCAAAATAAAGTTTAATGTTATTTATTAAAAAATAAAGCATCTTTATGTTTTAATAAAATAACTGCAATAAGCAGTTCTGAGGGGCTAAAGTTGGTGGGTGTGGGGTGTTAGAAAAAAAAAAAACAGCACTAAAAAGTACCTTTACATTGTGGTCTATGGGAACTGTGTGTTCCCTGTAAATATATATTTATGTGTTACTGTATATATACACATATTAACACATAAATATATATGTATATAATCATATACATATATATTTATATTTGCTGCCCTTTGCTGCACTAGGTTCTCATGCCGTGTCTCATTGGAGCCAATGGAAGAGCGCTCTCGTGAGTGCAATTCTTCAAAGCAATGTGAATGCGAAGTTGTGTTCGCATTGCACCTCACTTGTAATACCAGTGCACATTAGCGTGCGCTGGTATTACTCAGTTGAGCAAAAATATCCCTTTAGCGTAAGCGATATTTTGTGCTCCACCCATAATCTGGCCCTAAATAAATGCTAGATAGAATGAAGTATTCAAAAAATAGATTAGTCTGAGAATAACATGTAGATGTATTTTTTAAGTTTCATTAGCTGTTTAAATGTTGAAAAAAATTAATGTAACGTTTTAATGTCTCTAAAACACTAGAAGCTGCCATGTTGTAACCTAGGTTACTTTCTCTGCTGTGGCCAATTAGGGACAGTTATAAATAGGTCACTAGAGTGTGTTTTGTAAGGTCAGTACAAACTGTAAGCAAACAATTAAAGAAAATAATGCTATAATCATGCAAAATAATATTTATAAAATAAAATAAATTATTTTGTGGGTTAGTTGGCAGATATGATAGGAAGTAACAAATAGCTAACTTTCTTTTTTGCATTGTTTACAGTCTTCATCTCTGACTATGGTAACAGAAATATTCAACGGTACAAATGGAACATTTTCCTCTTCCAGAGACTGTATCCGTAATGTCACTGTCACACGAGTGGTGTTCCCTGTATTGTACACCATTGTTTTCTTTTTAGGAGTGATTATTCACAGCATATCTATCTGGATTTTCCTACATGTTTCTAGCAACTCGGTTTTTATTGTTTTTCTGAAAAACACAATTGCTGCAGACTTAATAATGACATTAACATTACCATTCAAAATTCTTACGGATTCTGGAATTGCACCCTGGCATCTGAGAGTTTATGTTTGCCGATTCTCTGCAGTGATATTTTATCAAACCTTGTACGTCAATATGATCCTTCTCGGGCTTATAGGGTTTGATCGTTTTATTAAAATTGTAAAGCCACATAGAAGGTACTGGACAGATAATGTCTTCTTTGCAAAATCCCTTTCAGCAGCAGTATGGATAGTTATGCTTGGAATATTTCTACCAAATATGATATTAACCAATCAGAATGCCACACCTCAAAACGTTAAAAAGTGTGCTTCTTTGAAGAGTCAACTCGGCATCAAATGGCACGAAGTAGTGAATTACTTTTGTCAAATTGTATTTGTGACTGTTCTTATTCTCCTGATCCTGTTTTATACAATTATTACAAAAAAGGTTTATGCATCTTTTACAAGGTCAAAGAGTAAAGATTCCAATGCTAGAAAGAAGCTAAAGGCAAAGGTTTTCATAGTAATTGTAGTTTTTTGTGTGTGTTTTGCTCCATATCACTTTGTAAGGATTCCATATACAATTAGTCAGATAGGCAAAATTAAAGATTGTCATTTGCAAAACAGACTATTCATTGCAAAAGAAAGTACCCTATGGCTGGCAGCCACCAATGTCATAATGGACCCACTTATATATGTATTATTGTGCAAGCCTTTCAGAAAGCTTTTATTTGGCTACATCACCTCCATAAGTTCAAGTTTGGAGTCACCATTTCTTAATGAATCAACATTGTAAGCTATAGATAGTTCATACAAAATAAAGCCTGTTTACACTTTTTGTACTACAACATACTTGGACAAATTATAATATTAATTCTAATGTTTTTCTACGAGAATGAGATTCATCCTGTTAACAACAAAACAGCTTTTCTAGGGGTAATCACAGTTATGCTTGTAAAGCTGCAGTGGAGTTTATGAAAAGTAGCTTATTTATCCAGCCTACAAAGGAACTATAGGTGACATTAAAGCATTCACAGGAAGCTAGTTAAACAGTTGTGAGGTGGCTAAGGATGTGGAATCATCTCTACCATTTATACTAAAGGTGAATAGCTTGTATACACCACCAGCACCAGAGTGCAACTGTGTCACATGATACCCATATGTTATATCAATTGAAAGTGATGCAGCATATCTGTAAAAAAAGCTGACTGGAAAATATCACAGGGAGATCTTGATGTTAAAAAGGAAGATATTTTGCATCAAAGTTTCTTCAGCTCAGCAGAGTAAGTGCTCTGTGAGCAGGTATCATTCAACTTTTCTTTTTTATTGTCATTTGCATGATGGGAAAAACAGTCAATAAGCATCATCAGTGCTAAGCTCACACTTTGCTTTACTGGAGTATTGTGGGAATTCAAGAAATCCTGCTAGATTTCATAGTAAACTAAAGAGAACAAAAAAAAAAAAAAGTGACGGTGTCTTCACATGCCAGATGTCTGCTTCCATTCAAGTCCCAAAAACAAGCATCCTGATTGGATGTTTTAAAGTCCCTTTACAATAAAATGAAGACATTTTGAGGTAAAATTTGCATTTCTTACACAAAGGTGTTTATGTGATATTTTCTAGTCAGCTTTTTACATATACAGATTTATAACACCAGCTTGTTAGATAAGCTGATTGGTATTAATAGTAGCTTTGCCTGACACAACAAAAAATGCAGCTAGAGTGAGCAACTATAACAACTATTTTTACAGCAATTACAGTTGGTGGTGTTTAGTGACTGACAACATCTACTCTACGATATGATGCTAAATACATTTAAAAATACAGTCATACCTTGTTTTATTGCGCTTTACTTTATTGCACTTTGCAGATATTGCTCTTTTTACAAACTGAAGGTTTGTGGCAACCCTGTGTTGATTAAGTCTATTGGCGCCATTTTCCAGACACATATACACATATAAACCCATTAATACACATATATACACACCACCATCAAAAAGATTATGACTGACTGAAGGCTCAGACGATTGTTAGTATTTTTTAGCAATAAAGTATTTTTAATTTAAGGTATGTACATTGTTGTTTTTTTTTTAAATGTAATGCTATTGTACACTTAATAGACTAGAGTATAGTGTAAATATAACTTTTATATGCACTGCAAAACTAAAAAAATTAGTGTAACTCACTTTATTGCTATATTCACTTTAATGCTGTGGTCTAGAACCGAATGCACAATACCTCTGAGGTACGCCTATATTACAAAATAAATGAATTTTTGAAACTGCAAATGTATTCATTAGTAGCTGGATACTGTGCATAAAGACCAACATAATAAAAAAATCATGAATGTAATTTACAATATTTTGTAACAGAAATATATGATATTATAACAATGTAAAAAGGTAGCTGGGGGCAAAATCACCCTCATATAAATAAAAAGAAAATATTGCATTTCTAATTAATAACAAATACTAAGTTCAAAATGTTTTTAAAACGTTTTCAAGGTATTATAAGTCTAGTATTTTTTTTTCCCTGCTTATCATTTTTTAAGATTTTCAGCGAGTAGTAAATACGTAACAACAGCATACTGGAAGTGTAAAGAATAGTAATGCTGAGATAGCGTAGCAAAAGTATGCAATTTATAAACAGGGCTGAAAGCCGTCTAGAAAGATTTTTTTTTGCATCTCTTATAGAAGGTAATAGCTTAAGCTATTACTTGTAAGTATCAGTATTCTGCCGTCTGTGAATTCATTGACACCAAGAATTTGATTATGTATATGCTGCAGAAGTCTGCTGCACTACTTATCAGGAACGTCAACCCAATACTAATATTGTGGCAAAATATAGCAGGTCTAATGATGCCACAGACATAATTCCATTAACAAAAGCATGGCCATAAACATTTTGCTTGTGCATAAATGTCACAGATAAGAATGATGCCAGGGGCAAACTCCCTGTAACCCTTTAGACACCAGCGTGGCAAGCTTAAGCCATGACTCTAATCCTAACTGTGACCCTAAATCAAACCCTTAAAGGAATATGAAACACAAAAGGTTTTCTTTCATGATTTTGACAGTGCTTTCCAATTTAATTATATTATCAAATTTGCATTGTTCTCTTGGTATCCTTTGTTGAAGGAACAACAATGCATTACTGGGATATAACTGAACACATCAGGTGAGCCAATGGCAAGAGGTATATATATGCAACCACCAATCAGCAGCTAGCTCCCAGTAGTGCTTTGCTGCACTTGAGCCCACCAAGGTATTCTTTTAAACAAAGGATAGTCAAATAAAGCTACAAATTGGACAATAGGAGTACATTGGAAAGTTGTTTAAAGTGACATTCTCTCTCTGAATCTGATTCATATCTCTTTATCCTTAAGGTTAGCCCTAATTAAAATATTACAAAGCTCACCCTACATTAAGTTCATTAGCCACAACATTATCATTTCAGTAGGCAGTGGCATATGAGTATGCTTGAGATCTCTACCTAAAACTTTCATCTGGTTGCTGATTCTGCGGCTGCAGTTTTGTAGTTGAATATCATTTTCTACAGCGTCTATGGTTTTACTAGTCCTGTCACAAATAATTGTGAAAGCACTGAAATATGTCTCATTAACTGCAAACTATTAAGATCTAACATTGTGGTCCATTCTGGTCAGTAAGAATTCCCTTGCAAAATACACAATGTGGCTTTTTGTGGGGTGTTGCAGTTTGAACCCATTTCAATCTTTTTAGACAACTCTTCAATTATCTATTTATTTTTCACTCTATTAGTAGCATGAAAAATTCCCCATGGTCTTCCATTGGTGCAATTTACACCAGTATTTTAATTAATAAGAAGACACTTTAAAGTCTGGGCATTGTCTCTGTAATTTAGACTGTTATTTGAAATTTGATTAGTTATAAAGGATGAAAACAGATTATTATTTTTTTTTTTAGCTTAAAGGGATATTAAACAGTATGAGATTGTAATATAAAATATTTAATTGTGTGCAATTAAAAAACTGCAATATAATTTCAATTTTTAATCTACCCCCAACTCTTGTAATTTAACTCTGATACTTGTTGGTTTTCTAAATTCCACTGAATTTCTAAAAAGTAATGGGTGCTGCCATGTTTTAAACTTAAAGGGATATTTCAGCCAAAATTGGAATCCACATGAATGCATTTCAGTTGTGAATAGAAGCATTTTTGTCATATACATGTATTAGCAAAAATGTTTCTAATAAAAGCTATAGCTGTTTCAAAAGAGTATTTAAGTATCCACTGGGCACCAGCATTTTTGAACACAGCACTTTCTCAGAGAGCCTAAGGTGCTTGTACTATTTGGCAATGACTCAATTTGTGTTTTACTGATAAGATACAAGCCTCACTGGCGCTCTGAGCAGCTGCAGTATTTAAAATGCTGGTGCACTGAGAATATTTAGCTATGCTTCACATGCATGTGGAGAGAAAAATGTTAACACTAAAACAGTGATAACTTTTACTAGAAGCATTTTTGACACTACATTTATATTGTAAATATGTTTCCATTCAAAGATTTAATTCATCTACGTGCATTTAAATTTTGCTCGTGATGCCCCTTTAAGTTATTCTAATTTCAATCTCTATTGCTAAGGACAGATGCATAGCAGGCAATACAATTGCTTTGACAACATCATTATGTCTAGTATTTTCTTTTTGAATATCCCTTTAAGTGTTTACTATTCTATATTATAATGGTATAATATATATAATTTATTTATGATCCCTTAATCTAATGATATGCTATTCATGGGCCCCCGTTACATATATGCAGCGTCGCCCGCAAAAGCCGGCGACACCAGTTTTTACGCGGTTTTGGTATCCAATATACAGCGCCGCATATAAATGCGGCACATACATTTCACTCTTCGCATAAGCATCGTACTCCCTCTTACTCTATGTTCACCTCGCCACACAAAGGCATCCGCAGCAAGCCTTGCGCTGAGTATGGGAGCACCATAACTCCCGAAACTGCCTGCAAAAATAAATTAACACCTAACGCATGCGCAATATCTATCTACCTGTCAACCGCCAACCCCCAACGCAATAACTAATAAAGTGTATTAACCCCAATATTCACCATCAAATCCACACCGCAATTAAAAATAAAGTTTTAACTCCTAAATCCGCCAACCCCAACATCGCAAACTACCTAATAATACTATTAACCCCTAATCTGCCATTAACCCACAATGCAAACTACCTATTAAAGTATTAACCCCTACACCGCCAAAGCCCACAACTCAATCTACCTACTAAAGTATTAACCCCTAAACCGCCAAAGCCCACAACGCAAATAAATAATTAAATTACTAAGCCCCGTAACCTAACACCCCCTAACCTAACACCCCCTAAATGAACCCAAATTACCTAAACTACAAGATACTAAAGTTACTAACTATTATAATAAAAAACCTAACATTACTTTAAAAATAAACTAGGTATAAATTAAAGGGACAGTCTAGTCAAAATTTAAATTCTGGTGTACACTGTCCCTTTAAGCTACAATTACAGAAAATAAAAAAATTCTAAGATTACAGAAAATAAAAAACAAAATTGTCAAATTTTAAAAAATTATACCTAATCCCTATGAAAATAAAAAATACCCCCAAAATAAAAACACCACCTAATCTAATGCTAAACTACCAGTAGCCCTTAAAAGGGCTCTTTGCAGGGCATTGCCCCAAGATAAACAGCTCTTTTACATTCAAAATACATGACATTATTTATTTTCTCCCCTTCCCTGCAATTTAACTCTGAAAATTCTAGACTTTCTAATTTTCCTGAGTTTCTAAAAAAGTAAAGAGTGCCACCATATTGAAACCTAAGTTTCCCTTATCTAATCTCTTCCGCTGATGGCAATTAGGCATAGCTGAAGCCTGCAAACAATGGTTGTGTGGAAGATAGCAATGTTAAAGGGTATTTTAAACCACGTAAAACAGCTACTTTAACATAACATTGTGATTTACATTGCACTAAATTGTTTTGTATGATTTTAAGTACTGCATACATCAACAATTTACACAACATTACCATGGAGAACAGTAACCCTTAGCAAAATATTGAAAAAAATAATACATATGAGTATTTGATTTTCTCTTTGAAAACAACATGAAAAAGGACTGCTGTAAAATATTATCCAATGACAAGCTTGGTTGATACCTTGGTTGATACCTACTCAACAATTTGCTTCATATTTGACAGGGAGATAGCGATGAAATATTTCTGAAACCTTTTGTAACAAAGAGAAATGTAAATATTTGTATTTGTTTCAGAGATATTAATTTCCCTATTAAACAATTTTTGTGCTCATGCATATTCCCAGCACTCCTATACACAGGCGTTAGGCTTTCACTTTCAGGCCGACACATTACAGGTTCTTTATGGTAGACATTACAGTACAAATCTATTATGACCCTTCCACTCAGTACTTATCTAAATAAAGACACAACACCAACATGGGGTACAAAGGCCACAGCTTTTTATTTATAAACATATATAAAACCAGTCATTAATAAACAATGCTTAAAGCAAACACAAGGCTTGCCCATAGCAGTCCCATATTCTCCATTCTCCAACACCTTACTCACCGACCTCTCTCCTGCCCATCCAGGAGGTACCCCTAACTGCTATCCCCCAGGCAAGCACTCCACCCCACTGCTGCGACTTTCTTCACATCAACCTACAGGGAGGGATGGAGGGAGGGAGCTTCTTCCCCCATGGACCTTGCTAACTGCTCTTGTTGCTCTTTTCAGGGCACGCCCCCTTCTTAAGTATACTTCTCCCCGGCCCCTCCTACCCATCTCCTAACCACTGATCCTCTGTCTAGACCTACGTTAGGGTCACATGCCCCTACGTGGTAGTCACTGCTCCAGGGCTCTCATGACCCTTCCACTCGGTACTTATCTAAATAAAGATACAAACCAACATTGGGTACAAAGGCCGCAGCTTTTTATTTATAAACATATATAAAACCAGTCATTAATAAACAACACTTAAACCAAACACAAGGCTTGCCCATAGCAGTCCCATATTCTCCATTCTCCAACATCTTACCCACCAACCTCTCTCCTGCCCATCCAGGAGGTACCCCTAACTGCTATCCCCCAAGCAAGCACTCCGCCACAGGCAAAGGCCTACCGCCGTGCCCCGCCAACCAAATCCAAGGCCAATGTAACCCCTTCTTTTAAATTAAAATTAAATAAATGCAGACCTACCTCGTTTAAATGAACCCCATCTTGAAGGAAGAAACATTTACCCAAATCCCCTTCAAATTCCACATGCCATAATGACAGCCCACCCAATCTCTTAACAAAGCTACTCATCATCCTATTAACCTTCCTTCAAGATGCCTCCAACCTTACAACATCCCATGCAGCTCTCCAAGCCAACCTCGGTTCAATCTCTAACCACAATAACACCAAACCCGGGAACAGCTCCAACAGTCTCCTCACATCCCTCTTCATGCTATCCACTAAGTCCTTTTGCGACATGAACCCTAAATCATTCCCCCCAGCATGGATTAACAATATATCAGGCGGTTTGAACAAGCAGGCATACTCTACCACTTTTACCAACAACTGGTCCCACCTCATGCCTCTGAAACCTAGCCATCGAATGCTGACCTCCTCCGGCGACCATCCTAGCTGTCCCCCACTCTCCTTAACTGTTGAAGCCTTTCTTGCCTAGTATATATATGAGTGGCCCATCAGCCAACAATGAACCGGACCTGTATAAACAACAACAACAACAACAGCATTAATAGCTGACCAAAGCTGGTCTAATATATGACATATAACTATTAGAAACCCACCTCCCAATTCTCTTTATCCCTGCCACCTCTATTCCCAAGGTGTGAGCCTTCGTTGCCATCCCAATCCTAAACAAGTGTGTTCCAAACTCCCCCGGTTCCAAACCCACTATACTTACACATTTCTTAAAAACCGCCTGAAATTGAAACTGCGACAGAGACGTCCCATCTCTGTGAATGAACAACGGACCCCTACTCTGAGGCCTCACCGCCGCATACTCCACAAACCCCTGCACCGGACAACATGCCCCCCCCCCCCATGGCCCTCAACGTTATCTGACAACCTTTCCCTACCTGGTCAGTTTTTTATTTTTTTCAACCAGATTGTCAGAGCCCCTTCACATACTGCCACATCTGCCATCTGGATACCTCCCCATATCCCTTCTGTTCTTCCCAACCAACTCCGACACTCTAAAGGCCCCAAAAAATGCCACCACGAAATCCAACCTAAACAATCTGAACTCAAAGTCCGATGAACAAGTGTCACGCAAACCGCCCACTATCCTCATTAGTATCGCAAAGACCACAGGCCTCCTACCATCCTGCACTTTCCTCCCTCTACACAAACTTCTTGCAGCCAGCCTAACCATAAACCTTTTGGTCCCATGTTCTAGCCCCATGAGTTGGAACAAGAATGACATAGTTGCCACTCTTCTCCTGACCATGGATTTCGACATCCCCACCCATTGTTATTCCAGCATCCAATCCAGGAGGGCTCTAACCCTGTCCTCTGATGATTGAACCCCAACCCAGTCCTGTAAGAATTTAAACCACAAGGCCCATACCTGTGCATAGGATTTCCAGGTCCCCGGAGCTACTGCTCCCCTCACCATATTCAACCTGGTACAAATGCTCTCTCCCATAACGCCTCCGGACACTGCATCCCTGTTCCTCCGCCTCCAGGGCCAGTCACCGAAAACTATCCCACTGCAAAAGGGAAAGAGCATCAGCCACATCGTTCTCTTTACCTGGCACATGCACAGCTTGGAACAAAACATTGCATTTTAAACATTGCAAAACAAACAAACGCAACAAATGGACCACTGGCAGGGAAGAAGCAGACAAACGGTTAATGGCTAAATCAACACCCATATTATCCGAATGAAAAGTAACCCTCTTATCTGCCAGAAAGTGAGGCCACACCTCCAGCCACCACCAGTGGGAACAATTCCAAATACACCAAATTCTTAGTCAACCCTACTTGAACCCACTTCTCAGGCCATTGCCCCACACACCATTTACCCTGCAGGTAGGCCCCAAAACCAACCGCCCCAGCCACATCCGTGTACAAGTGAAGATCTGCCTCTGCCATCATGACCTCTTGTACCAGTGCCTTCCCATTGAAGTTTTGTAAGAACTGTTTCCAAATCACCAAATATTCCTTGAGGTCCGCCTTCAGGCGAATCCTATGGGAAGGCTCTTTTACCCCTGCCATTGCCAGCGACAATTTTCTTGTAAAGATCCTCCCCACTGGGATAATCCTACATGCGAAATTAAATCAAGGACTGCAACTCTTTCAACCTCAGCTTCCACCTCCTTAATGCCTCCTCAATCGCCTCCACCAAGTCTCTTATTTTATCTGCTGGCAGACTGCATTCCATTCGGAGCGTATCCACTTGAATCCCCAAGAAACTCAGGCACGTGGAAGCGCCCTCCATCTTCTCCGCTGCCACCGGAATCCCAAACCGATCCACTACCTGCATGAATGTCCCCATAAGCTGTTCACAATCGCCGGACCCCTCCGGGCCCACAAACAGGAAATCATCTAAATAGTGGACCACTGAATCCACCCCTGACATCTGTCTGACCACCCACTCCACAAAACAACTGAATTTTTCAAAATACACGCAGGAGATAGAACAGCCCATTGGCAGACACAGGTCCACAAAATATGCCCCGTCAAAGTAACAACCCAACAGGTGATGACACCGCGGGTGCACCGGCAACAGTCTAAAGGCTGCCTCCACATCTACCTTGGCCATCTGCGCACCCACCCCTGCCGACTGCACTAGCTCAACCGCTCTGTCAAAAGATGAATATCGAACCGCTGCCACCTCTGGGTCAATCCTATCATTGACCGAATCTCCTTTTGGGTACGATAAGTGGTGGATCATCCTAAATTGCCCTTCCACCTTCTTAGGTACCACGCCTTGAGGAGAAACCCTCAAATTGTCCATCGGAATATCCTGAGATGGGCCCGCCATCCCATGCTATTTCTTTCCCCAATTTACTCCTCACCACCTCCGGAAACATCCTAGCCTATTTCAGATTCCCATGCGCCCTAAATCACCTTTTGTCTTCGAACGGTATCCAAAACCAAGAACTAAAGCCGGTGAGCAGCAGCTCCGCATCCTGCCTCCCCTTCAGCCCCCTAGCATACCGTCTTAACCAAGGCACCATCTTTACGACCTTCACCGGAGTCCGTGCCCTGTGTAACCACGTCCCCTGGTTTGACCGGTCCTCTCCTCCTCTTAAAGCACTTTGAGAACCCGTGAGTGCCCCCACAACCTTAGCATTCGTGCTTATACTTACATAACCCCCCAAATCTGCACTGGACATCATTGAACTGTAAGCAAAGGCCCTTTCTGAGTGCCACCGCCGCTGTGGCTCCGGCTCCTCCAGCACCTGTCTCACCTGAGCCCCGAAAGGACTGTCCCCCTCTAAGAGGCGTCATCATCTCCAGCCAGATACCCATGTCCCGATCATCCCACTTCATATCTGGCCGCACGGCTATCCTCTAGCGGAACTACTCATCGTACCTCCACCATGCCATCCCTCCATACGTCCGGTATGCCGCTGATATTTCGTCAAAGTAACAGAACAAAGCTGAACCTTGATCCGGGTACTTCTCTGCTGTTACACTGGCCAATATACAAAATGCCCGTGACCAATTCCCAAAGGTTTTCGTCAGCTTCCTATACCTCTTCTTGCGCTCCTCCTCCTCTTTCTTCCCTTGCTCCGCTTTCGGATCCTCCTTGATCTCCACAAATTGCTCCAGCGGGAGCAACGAAAATATCTCCAAGAACTCCCGCTTCCAAATCTTCTCCTTAACCTCCTGAGTCAGATGTATGCCCAGTGGCCCAATAGTGCACAAACATGGTCTACTCATGGTGACCTCGGCTACTTTAATGGAACCTCCAGTGGCGTTAGCCGTTGCCCCCCCTGGTGCTCCCTGAGCTCCCACCTGCTGGCCCCAGACCCCCGCTACATTACCTCCCTCTCCACACTGCCTTTCCACCTGTGCTACCAAATCCTTTAAGCCTTTCAATAATGCTGACACCACTTCAGAAGCATAACCAACATTACTCGTGCTTACAGATGAAACAGGAGCCACCCCAGACACCTCACCTGTTCTGATAGGTGCTGTAGCTGGTCCCGAGCTGATGGCCTCCCGGCTCCCGTGTCTTTCTGCTTCTGGCCTCATACTCCTTTCAACCGCTCCCGTCCGCCCTGCTGATCGCGCCCTGGGCCTAGATCTCCCTCTTTCGTGCTACTGCCTCTCCTATGAGACCTCTCCAACCTGCCCCATGTGGGTGAAGCATGCAAAATCCTCCTCCTCCTGTCCTCCACTGGGGAACGGGACCTATCCCGTCGTCTAACTGCTTCCAACCCACTACCTCTCTGGCTGCTATGCCTACAGCCATGTCCAGCTCCTGCCTGCAAAGAAATTACATTTTCAAGGCCAGTCCTACCAGACCACCCCGAACCAGTCCTGCCCCCACTGCCACCACTCCGCTGCTCCCGGCCCTTCTCCTGGCTAGGCCCTCCCCCAACTCTCTCCCCACAAGCGGCACCAGGGGACACAATTTGCAACAACTGGGCCAACAAACTCATGTCGCCTACCTGGTCTGCCGCGACTGCTCCAGAGTCTGCGCCACCCTGCTGCTCCTCCTCAAACTCGTTGTAAGGGTCTTCCAAGAAAATAGTGTCCATGTCCGTTTCATTGTAATCTGGCTCCCGTAGAGGCGACCCTTGTTCTGCAGGTCCGCCGTCCCTGCTCCCGTCCGACAGTCTACTTTCTACTGGAGTTGGGGGAGTGCAACACAAAATCACATATTATGACCCTGTTAACAGTAAACATAACCCCCCTACCTCCTAAAACCCAGTAACACCACCACTCAACCCTATATGGGGGGGTGGGGTATAGCTAGGTTAGCAGGGAGGGCAAGAGAGGGGGGGGATGGGAGCAAGGGAGAGGAGGAGAGAGGGGGCGGAAGGGGGAAAGAGGAGAAAAAGGAGGGGGGAAGGGGGAAGAGAGAACAAGAGGGGGATGATATTGTGACCTATATCCCGAGCTCAATTGCTTGTGCAATACAATGCATTACTAATCAGAGCTTGCTTGCCTACCTGCAGGATTAATGTGGTGCCTCAGAAAATTACCTACTAAATTCTCCATGTAAATATTAAGCACAGACAGATATTGATAACATATCTGTGATTAACATGGCCATTTCGGTGTTCCAGAAGCACTCTAAGCTTAACCCTATGGTGACTGAGTGTACTCCTGCATCATCCTGCCCTGCATTAACTATCTTGCCCCCCGCCAATCCTCTTCTCCTCCCTAGCTCATCAGGACCGCTACCAAAACTCCTTTTCCTCAAACCCTCCTTAACCTACATGCTTAGCCCGCGCACCCCTTCCCCTGGTCCCACCTGCCTCTCCATGTGCAGCTCCAAATCTGGGCCTTCTGCTGCTCCCCCATGTCCACGCCACACTACTCCTTCTACCACCACACCGTTTGCACCTTTTACCTGCAGCCGCAGCCCTTCTCCTCCTTCTTCTGCCGCCCGACTGTCGGGCGGTGACGTCATCTCCCCAGCCTCCATCAACCCGCTCTGCTCCTGCTTCCTCCGCCGCTCCCAGCCTCTGCCACATCACTGCTCCTGCGGCTCCCCGTGCACCAGGTGATGGCCTCCTACCTCCTCTCAAGCTCGACCCTCTGGTCCTGGGACAGGCTGTGCTGTCCTGCCCCAACCGACCGGCTCCACCCCATCAGGCAGCAAGATGCCCACCATAGCCAGCTGCTCCCTCACCCAGTCGGTGCCCCTGGCTTGAGCCAGGGCCATGACTGCTCCGATCAAGTCCTGAAGAGCTGCCATATTGCAAGGTATGTGGTGGAAAACAGCAAGCTTCTTCCCCCACAGACCTTGCTAACTGCTCTTTGTGCTCTTTTCAGGGCACGCCCCCTTGTTAAGTATACTTCTCCCCGGCCCCTCCTACCCATCTCCTAACCACTCATCCTCTGTCGAGACCTACGTTAGGGTCACATGCCCCTACGTGGTAGTCACTCCTCCAGGGCTCTCATTCTTTCTCTAAACTAGGAGACAATATTTATGAAGAAGCCTTCTGCTCTACTTGTAAAAGGATAACCTAGAAAACGGATGGCAAACAAAGCTCCCCTTGTTCATTTCTGGGTATCGCAATTTGCAATAATCTGAAAAAAATTCTCTTACATGCAAATAGTTCATTTAAAAAAATATATATTAAAGGGACAGTTAAAAAAATATTTTTTTCCCTTTAAATTCATAATACCGTATATATCTTTCAACACTTAAAGATTATTGTTGATAGATATATATATATATATATATATATATATATATATATATTTAGTATGTAATAATAAGAAAAATCAAGTATTATGCACAATATCGTCAACAAATGAAACAAAAAGTGATGGTGGAAGAGAAGGAGCGGCCCAGAGAAGGAGTGCAAGCAAATTTTTTTCAAGTCTACCTTGCGCACTTATGATCATTCTAAGACATTGTTAGCATCAAGGCACTGATGAACAAGTTTTCCATTCGACAAGTTAAAAGATGCTTATGAGGTTGCTGAGGGGCCTCATTGTAAAGGTGAGATAATGTTTAAAATTCATTAAGGGCTCCATGTACTAAGCAGTCAGTAATATTTTCGTGTCAAAACTCTTCCACGAATACAAAATGGTGTGTACAAAGTAGTCAACTATGTCCATACCCGCATTTTTAAACTTGCGAGCGTACTTGTCTGCCAATCCTTGATACCACTCTATTTTTCAACTCGCAATAATACTAATGTACTAATAAATGTATTTATCCGCTCGCTATATTTTTCATAACCACCTTGTGGATTTTGCCTTGGCACTTTTTAGGTGGCGGGCGAGGTACAAAACAATAGGAAAGTCAACCGAGACACCTGTCTAGACCTATATAAAAAGGCTTGATCGTGAATCCATATTACACTTGTTTCGAGAGATAGAAGATTATTTGGAGCCGATGACGGCGCGTTCACCGGGCTATTCCTGGACTATTAAAACTATTATCTGCATTGCATTTTATGGTAACAGGGTCCTTTCAGGCGGTTTCGAGTGTCATTATTTGAATAAGTCAATCAGCATTTTCATGTCACTTAAGTAAAGTCATCAAGGCTATGATGATTATTTTTCCTCGCTATGTTTGCTTGCCATCTACCCCAGAAGAATGGCAATCTTTAAAATCGAATTTCTATAAGATGGCTTGGTTGTCCAATGTCCTTGGCGCCATCAACTCTACCCATGTTGCAGTAAGATCACTTTGTGAACGTGAGGAGGTTTATCGGAATAGAAAGCATTTCCATTCATTGAATGTTCAGATGGTCTGTGACCCCAATATGAAGATCATCAGTGTCCGTTCAAACTACCCAGGCTCGTGTCATGATTCATACATCTTAAGGCAGACTGGATTATATAGAAAGTTTCAGGACGGTGATATGCCTGAAGGATGCCTTCTAGGTAAGCATAAGTGATTTTATTGAAAAAGGGAAGACATAACAATGGTCTGGTTAAATATCCTTAAAAACTTCAACATTAATGTGATTGGGTTTAGGTATACACATGGCTATTATACCTGTTGTTCTCTAATATGGTCATTTGCTGTTACAAGTTTAGATAAAAATACATTTTTTAGAGAGAGAAAGAAAGAGAAAAATAGAGATACAAAGATATATATATATAAAGAGAGATATTGAGAGAGACATATAAAAAATATGAGAGATATTAATTATCATAGATAGAGACAGAAAGAGATTAGTTAAACTGACAGAGAATTGGATATAGACAGAAATATCTAAATAGATAGATTGGTAAAATAAATAATTAAAGAGAGAGATAGAGAGAGAGATAAAGAAGGCACAAAGTAGAAGGAGCACCCACCGGGAGTGATAAAACAAGTAATCTTTATTGGTCAGACTAAAAAGTTTGGAGCACAGGCTAAAAACATACAATTCATCAATAGAAAGTGAGCAAATTAAGCTACAGCTGACGCGTTTCGGCGGATGCCGTATTCAAAGCTGCTAGCTCTATATACTAAAACAGCCTATTTAAAACCACAAGCTGCTTTCTATTGGTCAGATCAATAATGGTCTAATTGGTATCACAGCATTACAAACCACACTTAACCCATTACACCCTGTCACAAGTGTCATATAATCATTAACCTATTCTATTCTTCCTAAGAACCCTAGCTTATATACTCTAACAGCTTATGTGGATATGGATCTCTCATTGCTGCGATATGGATACTGAGAGATCCATATCCACAACATAAGCTGTTAGAGTATATAAGCTAGGGTTTTTAATCTGTGCTCCAAGCTTTTTAGTCTGACCAATAAAGATTACTTGTTTTATCACTCCCGGCTGGTGCTCCTTCTACTTTGTGCCTTCTATAAACTGACCTATCGCAGTGCAGCACAGCCGGTGGGGGTTCGATATATCTCACTCACCAGTAGCTCCTAGGACGTTTGGAGCAGACTCACTGAGAGATCAACCACTACGGCCGAGAGAACTACTACACACCCTTTGGTGTCACAGAGGAATATTCCGGCCATCCAATGTTAGAAAGGAGGACAGACCCACTAACATTTCCGGGTTTACTCTGAGGGATACGCCGTTGCTTTCTATTTGCATGAGACAAGCGTACCTGCAGGAGAGGAGTGCGGAGCTAATTGGAGCCAAGCGAGGGCATTCAGAGCTTTTGGGAACCCATCAGCGTATGAACCTGAGTGAGCTCTGATCGCACCACCATTTAACTGTTAGGTAATGCTTCCAACTGTGAGCTGATAAGGGTAAGCATGTCTTGTTTTTTAATTACAAGCTTTACCTGCTCATAGTGTTTGCACAGCAAATACACTACCTCCAGTCCAGGGCTGACAAGCAGTTTGAACTTTGCATATATATTTTACCAGGCTTCACATTTGTGGGGAGACTCTATTTGTTGTGCTGTACAGAAAGATAAAGAACCAATTTAAAAAAAAAAACATTCATCAATGAAATGAAAAGATGTCTCATATTGTCTGCTATGTAATAAGAAAATATTGTCTGTGTGACATAACAGTATTGTCTATAGCTTCTATAGTAATTGTCAATACTGTTAATTGTATTCATTACCATTTCAAATGCTGGTGTTAATCCATTTAAACATGTCTCATTCAATTAGATGGATTAATGTATCCATCTAATTGAATGAGACATGTTTAAATGGATAGTTTAAAACCTATTGTTAATTTATTATTTATTTTTTAATTTTTTTGGAAGCGTAGTGCGACTATCTTTGTGCTAATAAGTATAAATAAAGATTACATTGAAAATTACATTATTGAAAATAACATAAAATATTTATTTAAAGTTTAAAGGGACAGTCAAAACCAGAATTTGTATTGTTTAAAAACATATAATCCCTTTATAACTCAAGCCCCAGTTCTGCATAACCAACACAGTTATAATAATACATGTTTTACCTCTGTAATTACCTTGTTTCTAAGCCTCTGCAAATTTCCCCCTTTTTTCAGTTCTTTTGACAGACTTGCATTTTAGCCAATCAGTGCTGACTAGGTAACATCACATGCGTGAGCTCAGTGTTATCTATATGACAAACATGAACTAATTTAATTTAAATAATTTTATATACAAATCTGTTACATAAAAGCCTTAACCGAAACCAGAAATTACAATATCTAAATGTACAGGTATACCTCACTTTACAGCGCTTCACTTTACAGCGCTTCGCTAATACAGCGCTTTGTGGAGCTGAAGTTCAACCTCCAAGGATTTTGAAACAGTGCTGTAATCATCTTGAGATTGCGAGAAAAGTGACTGGCACCATTTTGTTATGTTAAGTTTGCTCTGTTTACAGCATTACAGTGCAATCTGTGTCTCTGCTATAGTCTGGCAAATTTTACTACAGTAATTGTCACTATTTTACAGGTACGGTATTTATTGAATACTAATGTAATACTGTGCTGTGCTAGTGTTAAACTAAACATAGCACGATTGCACCCATAATATAAGTTAGTTCAAACATGTTTTCAAGTTTTTAATCACTGAAAAGAAAGCTAAAACTGCCTTGTTTCACTTTAAGGCGGTTTTCACTTTACAGCGGGGCTCCGGTCCCTAACCTGCTGTATGAGCGGGGTATACCTGTATATATAATTTTTTTATTCTAACCCCCGACAATTTTTTCTTTGCTAAATATCGCGATCATAAGACTAATTGAATGATTGAAAGATTAATGACGTCATCGTCAAATATGACGCGTCTAAAACCTTTTAGTGCTGGGGAATTGGTAATTTTAGTTTATGGAATAGATAAATATTTTCCTAAATGAATTGGGGGTGTAAGGGGTGTCACACAGGAATGCCGTGACAAAATTATATATGAGATGCTTAGAAAAATGCGTAGGATTTTGAAAATTAAACGAACAAGACGTCAATGTCTCCATAAATATAGTGACTTAAAGAGAAAGGAATGAAGTACTACAAGTCAATTAGAAGATTGATAAGAACCTGTAAGTATTAAATATATATATATATATATATATATATATATATATATATATATATTTCAAATTAATCACAATAATGTATTGTAATATTAACTGCGTCATCAGTGGCGCTTAATTTACAATAATAGTGCTTTTAAGTTTGATGCTTCTTTTTGTATTACAAATTCAAATTTAAATTAATAAACATCTTTTGAACACAAAACCTATCATGGACAAGATTTTATTTATTTAGTTTTGTTGTTTAACCCCTTAATGACCACAATGTACCCTGTATGTCACTGGTCATTAAGGGTTTTTTCAGGACATAATAGCACAAGTCTAGCAAGAAGACGCTATTAATATCCTCCCTCCAACAGGCTTTGTGGAATAGAGCAGTCTCAACGCTGGTGGCAAGACCGTGCTAAAAAACAATCAAGTCCCAAAAAAAGGCCAGCGACATACAGGGTACGTCGCTGGTCCTTAAGGGGTTAATGTTAAACTCTGGAATGGTTAATAAAGTCAGTATCTATATTTTAAAACTTTGCAGTTTGTATTATTGAATTTCACTTTTATTTAAAAAAAAATCATTGAAATAATGATAATTGAAAAACAATGTTAAAGGGATACTAACACCAATTTTTTTATATCATGATTACCATAGAACATGCCATTTTAAGCAACTTTCTAATTTACTCCTATTATCAATTTTTATTTCATTCTCTTGCTATCTTTATTTGAAAAAGAATGAATCTAAGCTAAGGAGCAAGCCAAATTTTGTTTCAGTACCCTGGACAGCACTTGTTTATTGGTGAGTGCATTTAGTCACCAATGAGCAAGACAACAAAAAATAGGACAGCTTCTAAACTTATATTATTGCTTTTCAAATAAAGATAGCAAGATAATGAATAGCAATTAATAATAGGAGTAAATTAGAAAGTAGCTTAAAATTGCATGCACTTATTAACCCCCAATCTGCTGCCCCCAACGTCGCCACCACTATTCAAAATGTATTAACCCTTTAAACCTAAGTCTAACCCTAATCATAACACCCCCTAACTTAAATATAATTAAAATAAATCTAAATAAAATTCCTATCATTACCTAAATTATTCCTATTTAAAACTAAATACCTACCTATAAAATAAACCCTACGCTAGCAACAATTTTTTTTTTTTTTTGTAATTTAGCTAATTGTATTTAATTTATTTAATTGTATTTAATTTAACTAAGTTTTTTAATTGTAGTGTAATGTTAGGTGTTAGTGTAACTTAGGTTAGGTTTTATTTTACAGGTCAATTTTTATTTATTTTAGCTAGGTAGTTATTAAATAGTTAATAACAATTTAGTAACTATTCTACCTAGCTAAAATAAATACAAACTTGCCTGTAAAATAAAAATAAACCCTAAGCTAGCTAAAATGTAACTATTAGTTATATTGTAGCTATCTTAGGGTTTATTTTATAGGTATTTAGTTTTAAATAGGAATAATTTAGGTAATGATAGGGATTTTATTTAGATTTCTTTTAATTATATTTAAGTTAGGGGGTGTTAGGGATGTCTGGAGTGGCAGATTAGGGGTTAATAAGTATACTGTAGGTGTTGGCGATGTCGGGAGCAGCAGATTAATGGTTAATAAGTGTAAGATTAGGGGTGTTAAGACTCTGCGTTCATGTTAGGGTGTTAGGTGTAAACATAAATTTAGTTTCCCAATAGGAATCAATGGGGCTGCGTTACTGAGCTTTACCCTGCTGTTTTGCAGGTGTTAGACTTTTTCTCAACCGGCTCTCCCCATTGATACCTATGGGGAAATCGTGCACGAGCACGTATAACCAGCTCACCGCTCACTTAAGCAGCGCTGGTATTGGAGTGCAGTGTGGAGCTCAATTTTGCACTACGCTCACTTCTTGCCTGTTAATGCCGGGTTTGTAAAAACCTGTAATACCAGTGCTGCAGGGAAGTGAGAGGTGAGAATAAACTGCAAGTTAGTACCACACCACTCATAACACAAGACTCGTAATCTAGGCAAATGTTAGTAGATTTAAATTTTAGTTTTTAACAATAAAAGCATGCATAACAATTGGCTAGATTATGAGTTTTGCGTTATGAGCGGGACGGTGCTAACTTGCACGTTATTGTCACCGCTCACTTCCCTACAGCGCTGGTATTACAGGTTTACAAAAACCCAGCGTTATCAGGCAAAAAGTGAGCGTAGAGCAAAATTGAGCTTAATACCGCACTTCAACCTGAACCCTGAGTCTAAACACCCCTAATCTTACACATATTAACCCCTAATCTGCCGCCCCCGACATCGCCGACACCTACATTATACTTATTAACCCCTAATCTGCCGCTCCGGACATCGCCACCACTATAATAAACATATTAACCCCTAAACTGCCATACTCCCGCATCGCAAACACTAGTTAAATATTATTAACCCCTAATATGCCACCCCTAACATCGCCGTCACCTACCTACATTTATTAACCTCTAATCTTCCGCCCCCAACGTCGACGCCACTATACTAAAGTTATTAACCCCTAAACCTAAGTCTAACCTTAACCCTAACACCCCCTAACTTAAATATAATTAAAATAATTCTAAATAAAACCTACTATTAATAACTAAATAATTCCTATTTAAAACTAAATACCTGTAAAATAAAACCTAAGCTAGCTACAATATAACTGTTACATTTTAGCTAGCTTATGTTTTTTTTTTAATTTCACAGGCACTTAAAGGAACCTTCATTCTTCAGTCGCTGTGGAAAGAAGAGGATTCTCCGTGCCGGATTTCTTGAAGACGGAGCCGCTCAGCGCCATTTGGATGAAGATAGAAGATGCTGTCTGGATGAAGACTTCTGCCCGTCTGAAGGACCACTTGTGCCGGCTTGGATGAAGACTTCTCCCGGCTTCGTTGAGGACTTCTTGCCGCTTGGATGAAGACTTCTCCCGGCTTCGTTGAGAATGGATGTCCGGTCTTCAAAACTGTAAGTGGATCTTGGGGGTTTAGTGTTACGTTTTTTTAAGGGTTTATTGGGTGGGTTTTATTTTTAGATTAGGGTTTGGGCACAAAAAGAGCTAAATGCCCTTTTAAGGGCAATGCCCATCCAAATGCCCTTTTCAGGGCAATGGGGAGCTTCGTTTTTTTAGTTAGGAGTTTATTTGGGGGGTTGTTTGTGTGGGTGGTGGGTTTTATTGTTGGGGGGTTGTTTGTATTTAAGGGCTATTGGTAGTTTAGGCTAGGTTGTTTTTTTTATTTTTGGGGGCTTTTTATTTTGATAGGGCTGTTAGATTAGGTGTAATTAGTTTAAATATCTGATAATTTCTTTTTTTATTTTGTGTAATTTAGTGTTTGTTTTTTTGTAATTTAGGTAATTGTATTTAATTTAGGTAATTGATTTAATTGTGGTGTATGTTAGGTGTTAGTGTTACTCAGGTTAGGTTTTATTTTACAGGTAAATTTGTATTTATTTTAGCTAGGTAGTTAGTAAATAGTTAATAACTATTTACTAACTATTCTACCTAGTTAAAATAAATACAAACTTGCCTGTGAAATAAAAATAAAATGTAAGCTAGCTACAATGTAACTATTAGTTATATTGTAGCTAGCTTAGGGTTTATTTTACAGGTAAGTATTTAGTTTTAAATAGGAATTATTTAGTTATTAATAGTAGGTTTTATTTAGATTTATTTTAATTATATTTAAGTTAGGGGATGTTAGGGTTAGGGTTAGATTTAGGTTTAGGGGTTAATAACTTTAGTATAGTGGCGGCTATGTTGGGGGCGGCAGATTAGGTTTTATTAAATGTAGGTAGGTGGCGGCGATGTTAGGGGCGGCAGATTAGGGGTTAATAATATTTAACTAGTGTTTGCGATGCGGGAGTACGGCGGTTTAGGGGTTAATATGTTTATTATAGTGGCGGTGATGTCCGGAGCGGCAGATTAGGGGTTAATAATTTTATTTTAGTGTTTGCAATGCGGGAGGGACTCAGTTTAGGTGTTAATAGGTAGTTTATGGGTGTTAGTGTACTTTTTAGCACTTTAGTTATGAGTTCTATGCTACAGCTTTGTAGTGCAAAACTCATAACTACTGACTTTCAGTTTACGTTATGGATCTTGGCGGTATTGGCTGTGCCGCTCACTTTTTTGGCCGGACAGGCAGACTCGTAATATCGGTGCTATGGAAGTCCCATTGAAAAGGGACTTTTTGAAAGCTGCGCTAATTACGTTGCATTGCGGCCAAAAAAGTGTGCGGTGCAGCTAAACCTTCAAGACTCGTAATACCAGCGGTAGTGAAAAAGCAGCATTATGAGCCTTAACGCTGCTTTTTCACTCATACTGCAAAACTCGTAATCTAGCCAAATGTTAGTAGATTAAATGTTTTTAAAGTATGTTAATATACATGCAGACTTAAAACAACATATGTTAATGTAAACTAAAATTTAAAGAGAAATTCAAAAGAGGTTAAAATTTTAACATGTTTCTAGATATGCGAAGGCAGAAAATAAAGGGTAAGCAGCCACTCCGCTACCTTTGATCAGTGATGTCGGAAAACCCCCCGAAGTGAAGCTTTATCTACACCCATGCCATTAAAACTTTTGGACATCGAATTGTCTCCCAATCCATTTAAAGGATTACAACAAATAAGTGTTAACACACAGAATGGTATATGTAAAATAAAAATGAATGTTTGACCTGTCATTTATAAGAATTTTTATTTATATACGTATATTATTCTTAATGGATTGTTTATTTATATATAATAGATATTACCATGGAAGACCAAGAATGTATGGCTGAAATAGATGGTTTTCATACTTTAAATGTCCAATTAGATGAAGCGTTGTGTAGATAATAGACAGCCAACAATGGAACTTGCCAGAAAAATAATGTAAGATAAAGATAGGTTTTATACACATATGTTATAAAATAATATTTGGAATATATATTGATTGATATAGACAATACACCTGCAGGAGGTAATATGTTTATATTGGTTATAATGTTCAATAATGATTTTTGATAAATAATGATAAATAATCATCTTATATTAATACATATATATATATATATATATATATATGTATATATATATATATATATATATATATATTATTTTACAGATGTATCCTCAATATCAACTACTCAAACTGAAGATAAAAGCACTCAAAGTTGTCTTGAAAACAATTTCAAAACTAAACTGGCTAAAATAAGGGGGAAACTTTGGGGATGTTATTGGAGCATGTAGATTTACTTTACTGGAGATATGTTATTTGATTTACTACTGTGTTTTCCCAATTTATCAATCATTCACCTAGTTTACGAGTTTTGCGGTAACAGGGGTGCGGTGCTAACGCTCAGTTTCTGCTCAACGCTCACTTAAGACAACGCTGGTATTACAGGTTTTTTTAAATCCAGCGTTAGCTGCAAAAAAAGTGAGCGGAGAGCAAAATTTAGCTCCACATCTCACCTCAATACCAGCGTTGCTTACGGTAGCTGTGAGCTGGCAAAACGTGCTTGTGCACGATTTCCCCATAGGAATCAATGGGGGAGAATTGGCTGAAAAAAAACCTAACACCTGCAAAAAAGCAGCATTCAGCTCCTAACACAGCCCCATTGATTCCTATGGGAAAATACTTTTTATGTCTACACCTAACACCTTAACATGAACTCCGAGTCTAAACACCTCTAATCTTACACTTATTAACCCCTAATCTGCCGCCCCCGACATCGCCGACACTTGCATTATCCCTATGAACCCCTAATCTGCTGCCCCCAACATCGCCGACACCTACTTTTTTTTTTTTTTTTTTTTCAAAAGAGCTTTATTGGAAAAACTTATCAAAGTACAAACTGGGCTCGGGTTACAATTTGAGCGGTTCCATGTTCTAACATCATAAGTGTAATCTATACATCTTGCTGAACTGAGGTTGCAAAAGTTGCCATGTCCCGTTTAAGTTTGTAGTTCTAAATAGAGCTTATGGTGATCCCTTTACCGCGCTCATTGGTATATTACTTGGCCACTCTTGGACCAAAGTCCGATTGTCCATAGCGTGGGAGTGAGCGGGTAGGTTGGGAGAACATCTTACTTTGCATATAAACATTATAAACATTTCTATAAATCTAGTGTGAGAAAGAAAGGATGGGACCGCTCTGAGTCTGTTCGATTTTAATTATTAAATCTTCATACTTCAACCCTTTTTTTTTTTTTTTTCAGACAAATCATCTGAATTTAGCATTGTATAAAATTTTGGTCCCAGTCATTTACATTTAAAAACTTTTATACACAAAAATCTTTTGTACACATATACGGGATAAGGGGTGAGGAAAAGAGGGGGGGGGAGGAGTGTAGGTGTGATAAACTAGTGATTGTATCTGCTTAGTGGTGTTCTGAAGACCCGCGTGTGACTCTTTTTGTTACTTGTTTGTCGTTAACCCTTGGTGTTTAAAAGTTTGGTGTTATGTCTATTATGAGTCTACAGGGGCTGGGGGTGCTGCCACTGAATCTACGCCGACACCTACTTTTTATTTATTAACCCCTACTCTGCCGCCCCCATGTCACCGCAACCTAAATACAGTTATTAACCACTAATCTGCCGCCGCCAACGTCGCCGCCACTATAATAAATATATTAACCCCTAAACCTAAGTCTAACCCTAACCCTAACACCCCTAACTTAAATATAATTTAAAATAATCTAAATAAAATTACTACAATTAATTAAATTATTCTTATTTAAAACTAAATACTTACCTATAAAATAAACCCTAAGCTAGCTACAATATAACTAATAATTACATTGTAGCTATCCTAGGATTTATTTTTATTTTACAGTCAACTTTGTATTTATTTTAACTAGGTACAATAGTTATTAAATAGTTATTAACTATTTAATAACTACCTAGCTAAAATAAGTACAAAATTACCTGTAAAATAAAACCTAACGTAAGTTACAACTACAATTAAATACAATTAAATACAATTATCTAAATTACGGAAAAAAAAAACACTAAGTTACAGAAAATAATAAAATAATTACAATTTTTTAAAACTAATTACACCTAATCTAATCCCCCTAATAAAATAAAAAAGCCCCCCAAAATAATAAAAATCCCTACCCCATACTAAATTAAAAAATAGCCCTTAAAAGGGCTTTTTGCGGGGCATTGCCCCAAAGTAATCAGCTCTTTTGCCTGTAAAAAAAAAAACAATACCCCCCAACATTAAAACCCACCACACACCCAACCCTACTCTAAAACCCACCCAATCCCCCCTTATAAAACCTAACACTAACCCCTTGAAGATCACCCTACCTTGAAATGTCTTCACCCAACCGGGCAGAAGTGGTCCTCCAGACGGCCAGAAGTCTTCATCCTATCCGGGCAGAAGAGGACCTCCAGATGGGCAGAAGTCTTCATCCAGGCGGCATCTTCTATCTTCATCCATCCGGAGCGGAGCGGGTCCATTTTCAAGACACCCGGCGTGGAGCATCCTCTTCATCCGACGGCTGACGACTAAATGATGATACCTTTAAGTGACGTCATCCAAGATGGCATCCCTTCAATTCCGATTAAATCCTATTGGCTGATCCAATCAGCCAATAGGATTGAAGTTCAATCCTATTTGCTGATCCAATCAGCCAATAGGATTGAGCTTGCATTCTATTGGCTGATTGGATGGATGAAGATAGAAGATGCCGCCTGGATGAAGACTTCTGCCCCTCTGGAGCTCCTCTTCTGTCCGGATAGGATGAAGACTTCTGCCCATCTGGAGGTCCTCTTCTGCCCAGATAGGATGAAGACTTCTGGCCGTCTGGAGGACCAATTCTGCCCGGTTGGTTGAAGACCGTTGGTTGTTACGGCGTTATCCCATAAAACTCTTAACTACTGACTTTTAAATGCGGTAGGAGTCTTGACAGGAGAGAGTGTACCGCTCACTTTTTCCACGACTCGTAATACCGGCGTTAGGAAAATCCCATTGAAAAGATAGGATACACAATTTACGTAATGGGATTTGCAGTATGCTCGAGTCGCGGGAAAAAAAGTGAGCGGTACACCTGTACCTGCTAGACTCGTAATACCAGCGGGCATTAAAAAGCAGCGTTGGGACCTCTCAACACCGCTTTTTAAGGCTAACGCAAGATTCGTAATCTAGGCGATTGTTCTCTAATTATCAAAATATTTTACAAAAAATAATGTGACTCATATTTTATTTCTATTTAAAAAAATACCTTTAAAAAAAAAAAAAGATTTATATTTTTGTGAATAAATGATGGTTATTGCAAACACATTTTTTTATTTATTTTAGAATAAATTAACCAAAACAAAAATTATTAACAATAAATAACCACAACATAAATAACATTATTAAAAAATAGAATAGAGCTTTACATGAACCTGGATGACAAAAGATTAATTATAACTTTTGAATTTTGGTGAGAAGGATAACCATGTTTAAAATTTTTATTGTAGCCTGGGGTCTGTTGGTCCCTCTCTGCTCTGTCCCTTGTAATAGAAAAGGGATTCTATTGTCCTCTCAGTTAGGCTTATTGCTCTATTTATTTGTTGTTTTTTTTCTTCGTCCATTTGCCTCTGCCACTGAAACATCTTTCTTTGCAGATGTAATGTCTGCTTTTCAATCTCAACTTTCTCCTTTTCAACTTCTATCTGTTTTTCAGATATAGCTGCCCAACGGTCAATATTAGATGTTATACAATTTTGCATCTCTTTGTGGTCCACTATATTGCCTGGCAAGTGAAAGCATCTCAATTAAGCCCACATCGCCCAATAGTCCACCATCTCGTTGAATTGCATTATTCTGATCTCCTGTTTCTGGAGGTGGTGCAGGTTCTTCCACTTGTTCATCCTGATTATCTTGCGAATGAATTTCAAATTGTTGGGCATCTCCAAATTCGTCCAGTAAATCAGGAATCTCACTGCAATCCTGACGGCCTATATTCTCTTCAGAATTTGGGTTTTCCTCTCAAATTGGTACTAAATTTATGGTGATCTCCCAAGAAGAGTTGTCTTCTTTTATAGCAAAAGATTAAAATATTTAATTTGTGTATTACATTTTAGGATGTTGAATAGATTAAAGATAAAGAGATACAAGTGATATAAACATTTAGAAATAAAAATAGAGGGAGATCAAATTTTTTTACTGAGAATAGAGCAAAATTTAAAAAAGTTAAAGAGAGATCGATAAGTAAAAACAAAGATAAATAGAGAAAAAAGAAAGTTGACATTGATAAAGCAATAGATAGAGAGAGTATATATTTCTCCTGTTAAGTGTAGTCAGTCCACGGGTCATCCATTACTTATGGGATTATATCTCCTCCCTAACAGGAAGTGCAAGAGGATCACCCAAGCAGAGCTGCTATATAGCTCCTCCCCTCTACGTCATACCCAGTCATTCTCTTGCACCTAACTAATAGATAGGACGTGTGAGAGGACTGTGGTGTGTTAAACTTAGTTTTTATTTCTTCAATCAAAAGTTTGTTATTTTAAACGGCACCGAAGTGTGTTGTTTCTTCTCAGGCAGCATTAGAAGAAGAATCTACCTGAGTTTGTCTATGATCTTAGCGGTCGTAACTAAGATCCACTTGCTGTTCTCGGCCATTCTGAGGAGTGAGGTAACTTCAGAACAGGGGATAGCAGGCAGGGCCCACCTGCAAGGAGGTATGTGCAGTATATTATTTTCTAAGGAATGGAATTGACTGAGAAAATACTGCTAATACCGATGTAATGTAAGTGCAGCCTTAAATGCAGTAGTAGCGACTGGTATCAGGCTGATATGTATGTATGTATACTCTGAGGTATTTCTGGGGAATGGAATTTCACTAAGAAAATACTGTATATATTAAAGTAATATTTGAGCCTGCACTGCAGTGATAGCGACTAGCAGCAGGCTTATTAATAACATTTCATAATTTTCATTTTTAAAACGTTTACTGGCATGTTAATCGTTTTTTTCTGAGGTACTTGGTGATAAAACTTTATGGGCATGGTTTTTACCACATGGCTGTCGTTTGTTTCTGAATAAAAACAGTTTACTGAGCTTCCCCACTGTTGTAATATGAGTGGGAGGGGCCTATTTTAGCGCTTTATTGCGCAGTAAAAATTTAGTCACAGTCTTCCTATTTCTTCCTCCATGATCCAGGACGTCTCTACAGAGCTCAGGGGTCTCCAAAACTAGTTTTGAGGGAGGTAATCACTCACAGCAGACCTGTGACAGTGTGTTTTGACTGTGATAAAAACGTTAATTATTAAATTGTTATCCGTTTTTTGGGTATTAAGGGGTTAATCATCCATTTGCTGGTGGGTGCAATCCTTTGCTAACTTAATACATTTACTGTGAAAATTTGGTTGCTATAACTATTTTGGTTCATTGTTATTTCAACTGTGACAGCTTTTTGTGCTTCTTAAAGGCACAGTAGCGTTTTTTATATTGCTTGTAAATTATTTAGAAAAGTATTTCCAAGCTTGCTAGTCTCATTGCTAGTCTGTTTAAACATGTCTGACACAGATGAATCTCTTTGTTCACTATGTTTAAAGGCCAATGTGGAGCCCAATAGAAATTTGTGTACTAATTGCATTGATGCTACTTTAAATAAAAGCCAATCTGTACATGTAAAGAAATTATCACCAGACAACGAGGGGGAAGTTATGCCGACTAACTCTCCTCACGTGTCAGTACCTTCGCCTCCCGCTCAGGAGGTGCGTGATATTGTGGCGCCAAGTACATCAGGGCTGCCCATACAAATCACTTTGCAAGACATGGCTAATGTTATGACTGAAGTACTATCTAAATTGCCAGAATTTAGGGGTAAACGCGATCACTCTGGGGTAAGAACAGACTGCGCTGATAATATTAGGGCCATGTCTGATACTGCGTCACAATTTGCAGAACATGAGGACGGAGAGCTTCATTCTGTGGGTGACGGATCTGATCCAAGTAAACTGGACTCAGACATTTCAAATTTGTCCTCCGTGTATTACTAGGGGAGGTATTAGCGGCTCTGAATGATTGTAACACGGTTGCAATTCCAGAGAAAGTATGTAGGCTGGATAAATATTTTGCGGTACCGGCATGTACTGACGTTTTTCCTATACCTAAAAGGCTTACAGAAATTGTTAACAAGGAGTGGGATAGACCCGGTGTGCCTTTTTCACCCCCTCCTATATTTAGAAAAATGTTTCCAATAGACGCCACCACACGGGACTTATGGCAAACGGTCCCTAAGGTGGAGGGAGCAGTTTCTACTCTGGCTAAGCGCACCACTATCCCGGTGGAGGATAGCTGTGCTTTTTCAGATCCAATGGATAAAATGTTAGAGGGTTACCTTAAGAAAATGTGTGTTCAGCAAGGTTTTATATTACAACCCCTTGCATGCATTGCGCCTGTCACGGCTGTGGCGGCATTCTGGTTTGAGTCTCTGGAAGAGACCCTTAGCACAGCTTCATTGGATGAGATTATAAACAAGCTTAAAGTCCTTAAGCTAGCTAATTCATTTATTTCTGATGCCGTAGTACACTTAACTAAACTTACGGCTAAGAACTCCGGATTCGCCATTCAAGTGCGTAGAGCGCTGTGGCTTAAATCCTGGTCAGCTGATGTGACTTCTAAATCTAAATTGCTTAACATTCCTTTCAAAGGGCAGACATTATTCGGGCCCGGTTTGAAAGAAATTATCGCTGACATTACTGGAGGTAAGGGCCATGCCCTGCCTCAAGACAGGGCCAAAACCAAGGGCTAAACAGTCTAATTTTCGTGCCTTTCGTAACTTCAAGGCAGGAGCAGCATCAACTTCCTCCGCTCCAAGACAGGAAGGAACTGTTGCTCGCTACAGACAGGGCTGGAAACCTAACCAGTCCTGGAACAAGGGCAAGCAGGCCAGAAAACCTGCTGCTGCCCCTAAGACAGCATGAAGTGAGGGCCCCCGATCCGGAAACGGATCTAGTGGGGGGCAGACTTTCTCTCTTCGCCCAGGCTTGGGCAAGAGATGTCCAGGATCCCTGGGCGTTGGAGATCATATCTCAGGGATATCTTCTGGACTTCAAAGCTTCTCCTCCACAAGGGAGATTTCATCTTTCAAGGTTATCAGCAAACCAGATAAAGAAAGAGGCGTTTCTACGCTGTGTACAAGACCTCTTACTAATGGGAGTGATCCACCCAGTTCCGCGGTCGGAACACGGACAAGGGTTTTATTCAAATCTGTTTGTGGTTCCCAAAAAAGAGGGAACCTTCAGACCAATCTTGGACTTAAAGATCCTAAACAAATTTCTAAGAGTTCCATCGTTCAAAATGGAAACTATTCGGACCATCTTACCTATGATCCAAGAGGGTCAGTACATGACCACAGTGGATTTAAAGGATGCCTACCTTCACATACCGATTCACAAGGATCATTACCGGTATCTAAGGTTTGCCTTCCTAAACAGGCATTACCAGTTTGTAGCTCTTCCCTTCGGGTTAGCTACGGCTCCAAGAATCTTTACAAAGGTTCTGGGCTCTCTTCTGGCGGTTCTAAGACCGCGAGGAATAGCGGTAGCTCCGTACCTAGACGACATTCTGATACAAGCGTCAAGTTTCCATACTGCCAAGTCTCATACAGAGTTAGTTCTGGCATTTCTAAGGTCGCATGGGTGGAAGGTGAACGTAGAAAAGAGTTCTCTATTGCCACTCACAAGAGTTCCCTTCTTAGAGACTCTTATAGATTCTGTAGAAATGAAAATTTACCTGACAGAGGACAGGTTATCAAAACTTCTAAATGCTTGCCGTGTCCTTCATTCCATTCAACACCCGTCAGTGGCTCAGTGCATGGAGGTAATCGGCTTAATGGTAGCGGCAATGGACATAGTACCTTTTGCACGCCTGCATCTCAGACCGCTGCAATTGTGCATGCTAAGTCAGTGGAATGGGGATTACTCAGATTTGTCCCCTCTGCTAAATCTGGATCAAGAGACCAGAGATTCTCTTCTATGGTGGCTTTCTCGGCCACATCTGTCCAAGGGGATGCCCTTCCGCAGGCCAGATTGGACGATTGTAACAACAGACGCCAGCCTTCTAGGTTGGGGCGCAGTCTGGAATTCCCTGAAGGCTCAGGGATCATGGACTCAGGAGGAGAGACTCCTTCCAATAAACATTCTGGAATTAAGAGCAGTTTTCAATGCTCTTCTGGCTTGGCCTCAGCTAGCAACTCTGAGGTTCATCAGGTTTCAGTCGGACAACATCACGACTGTGGCTTACATCAACCATCAGGGAGGGACAAGGAGTTCCCTAGCGATGATGGAAGTCTCAAAGATAGTTCGCTGGGCAGAGTCTCACTCCTGCCACCTGTCAGCGATCCACATCCCAGGCGTGGAGAACTGGGAGGCAGATTTTCTAAGTCGCCAGACTTTTCATCCGGGGGAGTGGGAACTTCATCCGGAGGTGTTTGCCCAACTGCTTCATCATTGGGGCAAATCAGATCTGGATCTCATGGTGTCTTGCCAGAACGCCAAGCTTCCTTGTTACGGATCCAGGTCCAGGGAGCGGTACTGATAGATGCTCTGACAGCACCTTGGGTCTTCAACATGGCTTATGTGTTTCCACCCTTCCCGATGCTTCCTCGTTTGATTGCCAGGATCAAACAGGAGAGAGCATCGATGATTCTAATAGCGCCTGTGTGGCCACGCAGGACCTGGTATGCAGATCTAGTGGACATGTCGTCCTGTCCACCATGGTCTCTGCCTCTGAGACAGGACCTTCTGATTCAGGGTCCTTTCAAACATCCAAATCTAATTTCTCTGAGGCTGACTGCATGGAGATTGAACGCTTGATTCTATCAAAGCGGGGATTCTCGGAGTTAGTGATTGATACCTTAATACAGGCTAGGAAACCTGTTACCAGGAAAATTTACCATAAAATATGGCGTAAATACTTATATTGGTGCGAATCCAAGAGTTACTCATGGAGTAAGGTTAGGATTCCTAGGATATTGTCTTTTCTACAAGAAGGTTTAGAAAAGGGTTTATCTGCTAGTTCGTTAAAGGGACAGATCTCAGCTCTGTCTATCCTTTTACACAAACGTCTGTCAGAAGTTCCAGACGTTCAGGCTTTTTGTCAGGCTTTGGCTAGGATTAAGCCTGTGTTTAAGACTGTTGCTCCGCCGTGGAGCTTAAAGTTAGTTCTTAACGTTCTGCAAGGTGTTCCGTTTGAACCCCTTCATTCCATTGATATCAAGCTGTTATCTTGGAAAGTTCTGTTTTTAATGGCTATTTCCTTGGCTCGAAGAGTCTCTGAGTTATCGGCCTTACATTGTGATTCTCCTTATCTGATTTTTCATTCAGACAAGGTAGTTCTGCGTACTAAACCTGGGTTCTTACCTAAGGTAGTCACTAACAAGAATATCAATCAGGAGATTGTTGTTCCATCATTGTGCCCTAACCCTTCTTCAAAGAAGGAACGACTTCTGCACAATCTGGACGTCATCCGTGCCCTGAAATTTTTTTACAGGCAACTAAAGATTTTCATCAAACTTCTTCCCTGTTTGTCGTTTATTCTGGACAGAGGAGAGGTCAAAAAGCTTCGGCTACCTCTCTCTCTTTCTGGCTTCGTAGCATAATACGTTTAGCATATGAGACTGCTGGACAGCAGCCTCCTGAAAGGATTACGGCTCATTCTACTAGAGCTGTGGCTTCCACTTGGGCCTTTAAGAATGAGGCCTCTGTTGAACAGATTTGCAAGGCTGCAACTTGGTCTTCACTTCACACTTTTTCAAAATTTTACAAATTTGACACTTTTGCTTCTTCGGAGGCTGTTTTTGGGAGAAAGGTTCTACAGGCAGTGGTTCCTTCCGTGTAAAGATCCTGCCTGTCCCTCCCGTCATCCGTGTACTTTTAGCTTTGGTATTGGTATCCCATAAGTAATGGATGACCCGTGGACTGACTACACTTAACAGGAGAAAATATAATTTATGCTTACCTGATAAATTCATTTCTCCTGTAGTGTAGTCAGTCCACGGCCCGCCCTGTTTTTTTTGTGAATAAATGATGGTTATTGCAAACACATTTTTTTATTTATTTTAGAATAAATTAACCAAAACAAATTATTAACAATAAATAACCACAACATAAATAACATTATTAAAAAATAGAATAGAGCTTTACATGAACCTGGATGACAAAAGATTAATTATAACTTTTGAATTTTGGTGAGAAGGATAACCATGTTTAAAATTTTTATTGTAGCCTGGGTCTTTTGGGGTCTGTTGGTCCCTCTCTGCTCTGTCCCTTGTAATAGAAAAGGGATTCTATTGTCCTCTCAGTTAGGCTTATTGCTCTATTTATTTGTTGTTTTTTTTCTTCGTCCATTTGCCTCTGCCACTGAAACATCTTTCTTTGCAGATGTAATGTCTGCTTTTCAATCTCAACTTTCTCCTTTTCAACTTCTATCTGTTTTTCAGATATAGCTGCCCAACGGTCAATATTAGATGTTATACAATTTTGCATCTCTTTGTGGTCCACTATATTGCCTGGCAAGTGAAAGCATCTCAATTAAGCCCACATCGCCCAATAGTCCACCATCTCGTTGAATTGCATTATTCTGATCTCCTGTTTCTGGAGGTGGTGCAGGTTCTTCCACTTGTTCATCCTGATTATCTTGCGAATGAATTTCAAATTGTTGGGCATCTCCAAATTCGTCCAGTAAATCAGGAATCTCACTGCAATCCTGACGGCCTATATTCTCTTCAGAATTTGGGTTTTCCTCTCAAATTGGTACTAAATTTATGGTGATCTCCCAAGAAGAGTTGTCTTCTTTTATAGCAAAAGATTAAAATATTTAATTTGTGTATTACATTTTAGGATGTTGAATAGATTAAAGATAAAGAGATACAAGTGATATAAACATTTAGAAATAAAAATAGAGGGAGATCAAATTTTTTTACTGAGAATAGAACAAAATTTAAAAAAGTTAAAGAGAGATCGATAAGTAAAAACAAAGATAAATAGAGAAAAAAGAAAGTTGACATTGATAAAGCAATAGATAGAGAGAGTATATATTTCTCCTGTTAAGTGTAGTCAGTCCACGGGTCATCCATTACTTATGGGATTATATCTCCTCCCTAACAGGAAGTGCAAGAGGATCACCCAAGCAGAGCTGCTATATAGCTCCTCCCCTCTACGTCATACCCAGTCATTCTCTTGCACCTAACTAATAGATAGGACGTGTAAGAGGACTGTGGTGTGTTAAACTTAGTTTTTATTTCTTCAATCAAAAGTTTGTTATTTTAAACGGCACCGAAGTGTGTTGTTTCTTCTCAGGCAGCATTAGAAGAAGAATCTACCTGAGTTTGTCTATGATCTTAGCGGTCGTAACTAAGATCCACTTGCTGTTCTCGGCCATTCTGAGGAGTGAGGTAACTTCAGAACAGGGGATAGCAGGCAGGGCCCACCTGCAAGGAGGTATGTGCAGTATATTATTTTCTAAGGAATGGAATTGACTGAGAAAATACTGCTAATACCGATGTAATGTAAGTGCAGCCTTAAATGCAGTAGTAGCGACTGGTATCAGGCTGATATGTATGTATGTATACTCTGAGGTATTTCTGGGGAATGGAATTTCACTAAGAAAATACTGTATATATTAAAGTAATATTTGAGCCTGCACTGCAGTGATAGCGACTAGCAGCAGGCTTATTAATAACATTTCATAATTTTCATTTTTAAAACGTTTACTGGCATGTTAATCGTTTTTTTCTGAGGTACTTGGTGATAAAACTTTATGGGCATGGTTTTTACCACATGGCTGTCGTTTGTTTCTGAATAAAAACAGTTTACTGAGCTTCCCCACTGTTGTAATATGAGTGGGAGGGGCCTATTTTAGCGCTTTATTGCGCAGTAAAAATTTAGTCACAGTCTTCCTATTTCTTCCTCCATGATCCAGGACGTCTCTACAGAGCTCAGGGGTCTCCAAAACTAGTTTTGAGGGAGGTAATCACTCACAGCAGACCTGTGACAGTGTGTTTTGACTGTGATAAAAACGTTAATTATTAAATTGTTATCCGTTTTTTGGGTATTAAGGGGTTAATCATCCATTTGCTGGTGGGTGCAATCCTTTGCTAACTTAATACATTTACTGTGAAAATTTGGTTGCTATAACTATTTTGGTTCATTGTTATTTCAACTGTGACAGCTTTTTGTGCTTCTTAAAGGCACAGTAGCGTTTTTTATATTGCTTGTAAATTATTTAGAAAAGTATTTCCAAGCTTGCTAGTCTCATTGCTAGTCTGTTTAAACATGTCTGACACAGATGAATCTCTTTGTTCACTATGTTTAAAGGCCAATGTGGAGCCCAATAGAAATTTGTGTACTAATTGCATTGATGCTACTTTAAATAAAAGCCAATCTGTACATGTAAAGAAATTATCACCAGACAACGAGGGGGAAGTTATGCCGACTAACTCTCCTCACGTGTCAGTACCTTCGCCTCCCGCTCAGGAGGTGCGTGATATTGTGGCGCCAAGTACATCAGGGCGGCCCATACAAATCACTTTGCAAGACATGGCTAATGTTATGACTGAAGTACTATCTAAATTGCCAGAATTTAGGGGTAAACGCGATCACTCTGGGGTAAGAACAGACTGCGCTGATAATATTAGGGCCATGTCTGATACTGCGTCACAATTTGCAGAACATGAGGACGGAGAGCTTCATTCTGTGGGTGACGGATCTGATCCAAGTAAACTGGACTCAGACATTTCAAATTTGTCCTCCGTGTATTACTAGGGGAGGTATTAGCGGCTCTGAATGATTGTAACACGGTTGCAATTCCAGAGAAAGTATGTAGGCTGGATAAATATTTTGCGGTACCGGCATGTACTGACGTTTTTCCTATACCTAAAAGGCTTACAGAAATTGTTAACAAGGAGTGGGATAGACCCGGTGTGCCTTTTTCACCCCCTCCTATATTTAGAAAAATGTTTCCAATAGACGCCACCACACGGGACTTATGGCAAACGGTCCCTAAGGTGGAGGGAGCAGTTTCTACTCTGGCTAAGCGCACCACTATCCCGGTGGAGGATAGCTGTGCTTTTTCAGATCCAATGGATAAAATGTTAGAGGGTTACCTTAAGAAAATGTTTGTTCAGCAAGGTTTTATATTACAACCCCTTGCATGCATTGCGCCTGTCACGGCTGCGGCGGCATTCTGGTTTGAGTCTCTGGAAGAGACCCTTAGCACAGCTTCATTGGATGAGATTATAAACAAGCTTAAAGTCCTTAAGCTAGCTAATTAATTTATTTCTGATGCCGTAGTACACTTAACTAAACTTACGGCTAAGAACTCCGGATTCGCCATTCAAGTGCGTAGAGCGCTGTGGCTTAAATCCTGGTCAGCTGATGTGACTTCTAAATCTAAATTGCTTAACATTCCTTTCAAAGGGCAGACATTATTCGGGCCCGGTTTGAAAGAAATTATCGCTGACATTACTGGAGGTAAGGGCCATGCCCTGCCTCAAGACAGGGCCAAAACCAAGGGCTAAACAGTCTAATTTTCGTGCCTTTCGTAACTTCAAGGCAGGAGCAGCATCAACTTCCTCCGCTCCAAGACAGGAAGGAACTGTTGCTCGCTACAGACAGGGCTGGAAACCTAACCAGTCCTGGAACAAGGGCAAGCAGGCCAGAAAACCTGCTGCTGCCCCTAAGACAGCATGAAGTGAGGGCCCCCGATCCGGAAACGGATCTAGTGGGGGGCAGACTTTCTCTCTTCGCCCAGGCTTGGGCAAGAGATGTCCAGGATCCCTGGGCGTTGGAGATCATATCTCAGGGATATCTTCTGGACTTCAAAGCTTCTCCTCCACAAGGGAGATTTCATCTTTCAAGGTTATCAGCAAACCAGATAAAGAAAGAGGCGTTTCTACGCTGTGTACAAGACCTCTTACTAATGGGAGTGATCCACCCAGTTCCGCGGTCGGAACACGGACAAGGGTTTTATTCAAATCTGTTTGTGGTTCCCAAAAAAGAGGGAACCTTCAGACCAATCTTGGACTTAAAGATCCTAAACAAATTTCTAAGAGTTCCATCGTTCAAAATGGAAACTATTCGGACCATCTTACCTATGATCCAAGAGGGTCAGTACATGACCACAGTGGATTTAAAGGATGCCTACCTTCACATACCGATTCACAAGGATCATTACCGGTATCTAAGGTTTGCCTTCCTAAACAGGCATTACCAGTTTGTAGCTCTTCCCTTCGGGTTAGCTACGGCTCCAAGAATCTTTACAAAGGTTCTGGGCTCTCTTCTGGCGGTACTAAGACCGCGAGGAATAGCGGTAGCTCCGTACCTAGACGACATTCTGATACAAGCGTCAAGTTTCCATACTGCCAAGTCTCATGCAGAGTTAGTTCTGGCATTTCTAAGGTCGCATGGGTGGAAGGTGAACGTAGAAAAGAGTTCTCTATTGCCACTCACAAGAGTTCCCTTCTTAGGGACTCTTATAGATTCTGTAGAAATGAAAATTTACCTGACAGAGGACAGGTTATCAAAACTTCTAAATGCTTGCCGTGTCCTTCATTCCATTCAACACCCGTCAGTGGCTCAGTGCATGGAGGTAATCGGCTTAATGGTAGCGGCAATGGACATAGTACCTTTTGCACGCCTGCATCTCAGACCGCTGCAATTGTGCATGCTAAGTCAGTGGAATGGGGATTACTCAGATTTGTCCCCTCTGCTAAATCTGGATCAAGAGACCAGAGATTCTCTTCTATGGTGGCTTTCTCGGCCACATCTGTCCAAGGGGATGCCCTTCCGCAGGCCAGATTGGACGATTGTAACAACAGACGCCAGCCTTCTAGGTTGGGGCGCAGTCTGGAATTCCCTGAAGGCTCAGGGATCATGGACTCAGGAGGAGAGACTCCTTCCAATAAACATTCTGGAATTAAGAGCAGTTTTCAATGCTCTTCTGGCTTGGCCTCAGCTAGCAACTCTGAGGTTCATCAGGTTTCAGTCGGACAACATCACGACTGTGGCTTACATCAACCATCAGGGAGGGACAAGGAGTTCCCTAGCGATGATGGAAGTCTCAAAGATAGTTCGCTGGGCAGAGTCTCACTCCTGCCACCTGTCAGCGATCCACATCCCAGGCGTGGAGAACTGGGAGGCAGATTTTCTAAGTCGCCAGACTTTTCATCCGGGGGAGTGGGAACTTCATCCGGAGGTGTTTGCCCAACTGCTTCATCATTGGGGCAAATCAGATCTGGATCTCATGGTGTCTTGCCAGAACGCCAAGCTTCCTTGTTACGGATCCAGGTCCAGGGACCCGGGAGCGGTACTGATAGATGCTCTGACAGCACCTTGGGTCTTCAACATGGCTTATGTGTTTCCACCCTTCCCGATGCTTCCTCGTTTGATTGCCAGGATCAAACAGGAGAGAGCATCGATGATTCTAATAGCGCCTGTGTGGCCACGCAGGACCTGGTATGCAGATCTAGTGGACATGTCGTCCTGTCCACCATGGTCTCTGCCTCTGAGACAGGACCTTCTGATTCAGGGTCCTTTCAAACATCCAAATCTAATTTCTCTGAGGCTGACTGCATGGAGATTGAACGCTTGATTCTATCAAAGCGGGGATTCTCGGAGTTAGTGATTGATACCTTAATACAGGCTAGGAAACCTGTTACCAGGAAAATTTACCATAAAATATGGCGTAAATACTTATATTGGTGCGAATCCAAGAGTTACTCATGGAGTAAGGTTAGGATTCCTAGGATATTGTCTTTTCTACAAGAAGGTTTAGAAAAGGGTTTATCTGCTAGTTCGTTAAAGGGACAGATCTCAGCTCTGTCTATCCTTTTACACAAACGTCTGTCAGAAGTTCCAGACGTTCAGGCTTTTTGTCAGGCTTTGGCTAGGATTAAGCCTGTGTTTAAGACTGTTGCTCCGCCGTGGAGCTTAAAGTTAGTTCTTAACGTTCTGCAAGGTGTTCCGTTTGAACCCCTTCATTCCATTGATATCAAGCTGTTATCTTGGAACGTTCTGTTTTTAATGGCTATTTCCTTGGCTCGAAGAGTCTCTGAGTTATCGGCCTTACATTGTGATTCTCCTTATCTGATTTTTCATTCAGACAAGGTAGTTCTGCGTACTAAACCTGGGTTCTTACCTAAGGTAGTCACTAACAAGAATATCAATCAGGAGATTGTTGTTCCATCATTGTGCCCTAACCCTTCTTCAAAGAAGGAACGACTTCTGCACAATCTGGACGTCATCCGTGCCCTGAAATTTTATTTACAGGCAACTAAAGATTTTCATCAAACTTCTTCCCTGTTTGTCGTTTATTCTGGACAGAGGAGAGGTCAAAAAGCTTCGGCTACCTCTCTCTCTTTCTGGCTTCGTAGCATAATACGTTTAGCATATGAGACTGCTGGACAGCAGCCTCCTGAAAGGATTACGGCTCATTCTACTAGAGCTGTGGCTTCCACTTGGGCCTTTAAGAATGAGGCCTCTGTTGAACAGATTTGCAAGGCTGCAACTTGGTCTTCACTTCACACTTTTTCAAAATTTTACAAATTTGACACTTTTGCTTCTTCGGAGGCTGTTTTTGGGAGAAAGGTTCTACAGGCAGTGGTTCCTTCCGTGTAAAGATCCTGCCTGTCCCTCCCGTCATCCGTGTACTTTTAGCTTTGGTATTGGTATCCCATAAGTAATGGATGACCCGTGGACTGACTACACTTAACAGGAGAAAATATAATTTATGCTTACCTGATAAATTCATTTCTCCTGTAGTGTAGTCAGTCCACGGCCCGCCCTGTTTTTTTACGGCAGGTCTAAATTTTAAATTAAACTCCAGTCACCACTGCACCCTATAGTTTTCTCCTTTCTCGTTTGGTTTTCGGTCGAATGACTGGGTATGACGTAGAGGGGAGGAGCTATATAGCAGCTCTGCTTGGGTGATCCTCTTGCACTTCCTGTTAGGGAGGAGATATAATCCCATAAGTAATGGATGACCCGTGGACTGACTACACTACAGGAGAAATGAATTTATCAGTTAAGCATAAATTATATTTTTTTATAATTTATGTATATATATATATATATATATATATATTTCTATGTAATTTAAAAATAATATATATACATACATAAGTTAATAAATAGAAAAAATAACATTAATACATACCATCAAAAAAATGGTGAATGGCCGGTTAAACTGTCCAACAAGCATCCCAAATCTGCTAAAAAAAAAAATTAGAAATAAAAATTTAGTACACAGTTTTGTATTTAACAAAATTTTAAATATTCAAAGGCGCTAAAATGCTATTAAAATTATTTTAAAAATGAATAATGTTTAAATATGCCAAGTTCAGCCTAATGATGAAATCATTATATGTCCTACATACTGTATGACATCCGATCTTTAATGGATCAATAATTTGATTCAAATAACTGTCAATGCTATCATAGGTCTGAGCTTCGCAGTAATTTACAAATATCATGAAACAATATTCATAATAAAAAAAAATGTTTTCCTGCTGAAAGACATACAAAATGTTTGCAAATGATATTTCTATCTTAAAGGGTCACTGAAGAAAACATTTTTATTTTATGTTTCAGATAGAGAGTTCAATTTTTAAAAAGTTTCTAATTTTCTACAATCATCAATTTTGCATAATTAACTTTTTATCTTTTTTAGAAAAGCTAGAATGTAAGTTTAGATGACGGCACATTCTAGGTTCAAAACATGGGTCGTTCTTTATTATTGTTGTCTAAATGCACAAACAAGAATGAATTGGCTGTCTAATTAGATTAGATGCATTCTTTTTCAAATAAAGATAAAAAGATAATTATGATAAATGTAAAGTTGTATTAATTTTTAAATTTACTTAAAATTGAATGTTCTATCCAAATTACTAAAAAAAAATATATATTTTTACTGTCACTTTATTGTAAGTTCAAAAAGAACAATAAAACATTTTTTATATTCTGCAAAGATGATATTTTTTGCTATCAATAAATAAACTAATGCTAGACAAAGAATATTATATTTTTATAAATATAGGTTGACTTACCACTTCCTCTTCCAACACCTGTATCTGGAGTGCTGGTCCTTATATCAGGGAGTGTATCTGCAGAGGATGAACTGTGTGTGACAGTTGAAGTTGACCTTATAAATTGACCACGAGCAGTACTTGTTGAGGGTCTAGAAACAGCTGTTGATGATCGTGACGTAATGAATGTCGGTGTTTCATCAGTACTCCTCCCGGGCTGTGGTTGTAATTGAGCTGTACTTGTAAAAATAATATTAAAAATAGTCTTGTTAGTAATCCACTTTAATTGACTGTAAACAACAGAATTGTTTTATTTTAAAAAGATAGTTAATGCCTTTATTTACCATTCCACAGTATTGCATAACCAACACTGTTATATTTATATAGTTTTAACTCTGTGATTACCTTGTATCTAAGCATCTTCTGAAAGCACCATGATCACATGTCATTTTTTTTAAAATCTATTGACTTTCATTTGAGCAAATTAGTGCAATGTCTGACAAAAGCCACGGCGTGATCACAATGTTATTTATATGGTTCACATTAACTAGGTCTCCCCTTTATTGCAAAGCAAATCAAAAAGAAAGTGATAACATGCGGCCTTCAAGGGCTTATAAATTATCATATGAGACTTCCTTGGTTTAGCTTTTAAATAACAATACCAAGAGAACAAAGCAAAATTGTTGATAAAAGTAAATGTGAAAGTTTATTTAAATTGCATGCCCTATTTGAAATATTACATTTTTTTTAATATATTTTCACAAAGAAAAAGTTATTTTGTATAATATAGATAACATAGTAATAATGCAAGATAATTTATTTCTAATGTTGGACAAAAAAATTATAAAATGGAAAACAATAGTTAATTTAATTATTAAAATATAAAAACATGGGTAGATAAAAGTTCATAAAATTGGATCAGAAAATATTTTAATATGACAGTGTTTGTTAGGAGCAACTGAGGGATAGCTACCAACGGTATTATCTATATTTTTAAACATATATACAAATTCGATAGTAAATCAAAACAGTATAAGTGACAATAATGTAAAACATAATACACTACTGTATGCAGGAACAATACATTAGATAATGTATGTGAAACTTATTGCAGATATTCGTGTCATACTGTTATACAAGGGGTAAATAGATAACCAAGCTTATTATAGAATAAAAGAGAACTTAAAAGTCGCTTTCATTTATATATATTTAATAAATCAATCACTATGCAAAATTATCTATTTTAAGTAATTTATTATATGCATAAAAGTAAATGAGGCCTATGTGCGACGTAACATATGTAGGCCGCAAATTTATTTATATTTTGACAAATAATGTAAATTATCATAACTAATATTTGATACATTCAATGATCAATTTTTTTATATTAATTTTGCGTCAATTTGTAAGTTATACATTTACCTCTCAAATCACTGTCACAGTCATCTGTTATGCCGGTAATTATATCAGGCCCTAGCCGCTGAACAAGCTTCTGTTCATAGTCATTTAAGTCTGCAACATATCGTGGACTACCTCTGGTAGCATGTGCAGATTTTTTTCTTTGGCCAATTTAGCTTTGGCGAAACGTTTGATGTCATTATAACGTTTTTTTTTATCTGTTGATCATTTTTTTTTCCAGGACCCTGGGCACTAACTGCATCACGTATTCGTTGCTAGATCATCTTTCATCTTGCAAAATTGATCTGTCTTACATGACATCCGAATAAGAAGTCATATGATTTGATAATCATATCTATCAAAACAGGGTTTTGTTGATGCGAGAAGTGGGGATTCTTTGATTTCTAAAGTCTGGGACTCAGATCTAGATGAAGCCATTTCGAAATTCTAATTTGAATTTGACAAAAAGAACGCAGGGAATGAAATGTTACAACATTTTTGAACAATATAAAGTGTTTTAGTAATGTTGCCCTTTTATAGTTGCTGATTTCTATTCCCACGACTACTATGACGTTTGTGACACCTTGCAAGTCACGTGTTAATAATTGGCCATACAATTTTCCAGACATTTTAGTACATTTGATTAGTCACGGCGAGCAAGGCATCAAATTTATCAATCATCCGCCACTGCTCGCGGCGGACTAGACGTGACTATTTCAAAATGTTTTTTTTTAATACATTGTGCCAGTGGACATTATTTCGCTCGTTGCGAGTTAAAGCGAGTTTATCCGCGTCTACAATGTTTGATAAATTGACTGCTTAGTGCATGTGCCCTAAGCATCACTTCCTCTATATTTTCTATTTGGTTATTTGGCATTTCTGCCAATTACATGTATAGTTGCGTGAGGTGCCCAATATATGATATTTATGTAAATGTCTGTAATTGTCTACTGGATAAAATGAAATGTATCTCCAGGGGCTGGTCATGGGGATTCTGGGGCTTGATCAGGATTTTAACTACACTTGCATCCAGCACGCAGAATTCAGAAAGACTATATTGCCCCATCTTGTGGTCATGTTTTGCTATTTCAAAGCTGACAGGGTTGTCTCGTCCTTATTTTTCTTTCATTTCTCTTTACTGTTTTCAAGTTTTCTTTTTTGCATATGTTAAAGTGGGCTGTTATATGCAGGAAATTTTTTTTTAGTTTTAATTTCTTAATTCGTTAAGGTTTCGAAAACGTTCTTGTGGTGTCAGTATCTTTCACAGTGTAACTCCTTCTGGGCTAGATTACGAGTGGTGTGCTAGCTGCAGCTCGCAAGCAATATTGGGTATTTGCATGTGACGGCAATAGCGTGCATATTATGAGTTAAAAGCAAACGCGTTCGCTTGATTGCAATAGAATTTAACGCAGGTTAATGTGACTTCAGAGTTCTGGTTAAATGTTACGTGCGTCAAAAAAGTGGCATGAAACAGAACAAAACTATATTTAAACGTTTTATTTCACTCATAATAACACTGTCTGATAAAAATTATTTAATAAGATTACATTAAAAAGTTTAAAGGGCTCAAAGATATGAGGTCTCAGATGCTAGAAAAAGGTCTGCAGAGGGCTTAATATAGAGATACATACATATACATGTCTATATATGTCTATGTATGCCTGTGTGTGTATATAAAAAAAAAAATATATATATATATATATATATATATATATATATAATAAATAATATATATGTGTGTACATATTTATCTATGTATATGTGTATATATGCATTTACAAATATACAGTATATACACATATAAGCACATAAATGCAAATGTATACAAATATAGACAAGGGAGTGTCTGAAAGATCTAGTCAGGGATATAGTAAGGGAGTGGTCTGAAAGACCTAGTGAGCAGTAGTATAACAAAAGCATTCTCATTGGAACCCTTTGCAATTAAGTGAAGGGAAAAAATGAAAAATCATATTTATACAATATTCATATTTAATAAACTGTTTAACTATATATTTACTTTAAATATTTCACATTACAATGTTTTTCACATAGGGGAATATGTTAGAAGTATTATTAAATTGATATTCCTATATATATATATATATGTATATATATATATATATACAGTATATAATTATATATATATATATATATATATATATATATACAGTATATATATATATGCTGTATATATACAGTATATATGTAGATAGATAGATAGATAGATAGATATTTTACCATAAAATTATCAGATGTATATAGAAGTATTTATTTAAGAATAAATAGAACATATTATTCTATGTGAACAACATTAGAATGTGAAATATTCATATTTCAGGTCAGCTTTAACACTTTTGAATAAATGTGGTCGGGTTAGCCTGCGAGTATGGGTTTTAGTTTATTTTGCAATTTGCACACTCCATGGAAGTCTAGGGGGCAATACGTCAACATGGTATGATATCTTAAGTTCCACTTTTTGTGCACATCAGATTTTCACTCACACGCTTACGCTTTACAAAAAAACCTCAGTCTAGCAAACTTAACGTGTGAGCGGGAGCGCTAAATAGTGCGCCACTCATAATCTAGACCTCTATGTGCTAAGAAATGAACTGTTATGAGATAGATGCTGCTCCATGGATTACAATAAACAATCACTTACAACTCAGAGATGTGGCAAGGAGCGAGGGAATATCTTTAGGAATTCTGACATTTTAGACTTGTGATGTTGCAGCAAGCATTTATTTTACTATTTCTGAGGGAAAGGTAAATGCAAAATTGATGCAGAGTTTGCATTTTTTTTTTTAAATCTAGTAAGCAAAATACAGGTGGCCCTCGTTTTACAACGGTTCAATTTACACCGTTTCAGAATAACAACCTTTTTTCCAGTCATGTGACTGCTATTGAAAAGCATTGAAAAGCAGTGCATTTATTAAAATAGCCAGTACGTGGAGCTGTCCGCTTGTGTTGCAGCAAAGCCAAGCAAGCTGAAATTAATCAGTTTAACCAGACCTGAGCTATCGAGCAGATTTCAAAGGAACAAGATCTTCCTGTCTATAAATCAGTCCAGATCGGAATGCACAGAAAGAACTGTTTGCAGAAAAATGCAAGTGAAGTCTGTGTTGTGTGATTATTTTATTAGGTGTATAATGCTGGTTAGCAAATGTTTTTGTTCATTTAACTTAGTTTAATTATATATTCTGTGTTGTGTGATTATTTTATTAGGTTTATAATGCTGTTTAGCATTTAAAGTCTTCATTTCAAAGCTTTAAAAATAATGTATTAGGTGTTACTTATGATAATTTTGAGAGGGGCCTGGAACCTATCTCCCTCACTTCCCATTGACTTACATTATAAACTGGGTTTCAATTTACAACAGTTTCGATTTACAACCATTCCTTCTGGAACCTAACCCGGCGTAAACTGAGGGCTACCTGTACTTGAATACAAGGGAATCCCTTTATGTAAAAAAGACAAATTTTAAGAACAATTCTCACTTGCAGGAAATTGTGAATAAAAATAAAACTTTTGCACTCTCCATTTAATCTTCTGAATCTTAATTTTCAATCTGGTTATAATAACCCAGAGGTTTGTCTACAAACGTAAAAGTAGAAACTTGTCTTTGCAGGTAGTGTTTGTGTGACCTGAATATCGCTGTCAGCGTTGTTCCTATATTCTTTTTACAAGTGAACATGTGGGAAAGAAAAGCTCAATTAAATGCTCAAGATTACAAGGCAATATGGAGACAGACACCACTTTCACTTCATTTTGCAATTAAAACAAAACAAAAATTCTGACCTCTAAATACTATAATCATACTGCGTATCTTGTTAAACAGGAAATACAAGCTGTGTAGGGAATCTTTATTAGAACAGATGGGCTCTTCCTTGAATCAGAACTCCTACATAGCATAACAAAGCACAGATAGCACAGTGATATGGTTATTGTGCACACATTAATTATTGTTAAATCTGTACAATAGATCTCAGAATTCTTATTTATTTATTTTAATAATAAGTTATCCTCTCTTTTTTAAACCACAAAACAAATAGTATGTGTATTTATTTATCCCTCCCATCAGTTAATATAACCAACAAAAAATGTCTCTAAACCAGTAGTTAGTAAGGGAGAGGTCTGAAAGACCTAGTAAGCAGTAGTATAACAAAAGCAGTCTTGGCACAACCCTGAACAAGTCTTCCGCTCATGGAAGTTCAGGTTACCCTGGATCTTTCTGTAGCACAGCTGAATTGCTTCACTAATGTGTTCATACTGTTAATAGGGCTGGGCATATCATTGGGTTCAAACCCCAACTCGTCTGCTGCTTCTATCTGACATTTGTGCATTTATCTGTAATAAAGGTGATGGGGAGGATATACATCTGATGTAAGATCTGATGTTTGTTCTTGGAACTGCAATAATAGATGGCATGGAGTATTAACAAAAGAAATACCTTGCAACTGATTGCTTTGCAGGGGGTTACACTGAAGCCTGAGATAACTGGGTGCCAGTAAAGATGCAGAGGAACAAACCGCCAAGATTCAGGAACAAGTAAGAGATACTGCACTCGTATATCTCAAAATCCTCAGATTTATTTAACAAATGCGAACAAACAAACTCAGGAGACACCTAACGTACAGCTTACGCATTTCACGCTACATGGAGCGCTTAATCATAGACAATGTGCCTAAATTCAGATCAAGAAAATGAATGTATATGTGATGTGGTAGAGTTCTTACTCTCACATAAATACTTTATCTTTGATGGCGATTTTTATGTTCAGTGCTGTGGCACAGCGATGGGTGCAAAATTTGCCCCATCATTTGCAATTCTCTTTGTTGGATGGTGGGAGCTCCATCACTTATACACTAATAATGGGTCATATCAGAGGTTCATTGAGAACATACAAATGTATCTAAGATACATAGATGATTTGATTTTTGTGACAGATGAGAATATTGCCTTTGAGGAATTTTTGGCTTTTCTTAATTCTAATGATATTAACTTAAGGTTTACGGGGCAGATGTCTGATAAAAAAGTTGACCTTTTTGAACCTAACTTTGGAGGGTGATGCAACTCTAAATATTATTAAATCTACCACTTGGCACAATCCTTTGTCTATTTAAAGAACCTGCTGCATCTCAAATATGCCCAAGTATAGGTTTGCCTCTGTATACTCCTGGGTGCTATTTTTTGCTATTTGCTATTGTGCTTTATTAGACTGCCTGCTTGTTAACTGAGCCCCGCATTGACTATTGACAATTCCTTTGCTTAACCCTTTTGATACTCAGAAATATTGGACTGCCTGCTTGTTACTGAACCCTGCATTGTCTATTGACCATTCCTTTGCTTAACCCTAGGATACTCAGAAAGATTGGTCTACCTGCTCTCATTGAACCATGCACTGCCTGGTGAGCATTTCTTTTATTTTTTGTTTCTCAGGGGCATATGACAGTTTGCTTACTTCTAAACCCTTCTTGGCTCTGTTACCTGCTCCTCATTAACTCTTGCCATTAAACTTAGTTCTGGGATTTTTCCATATCTTTCCACTTGATGCTGGGATAAGAAGACCACTTGCCAGGATTGCTCTGATAAGGAAATATCCCATGAACATTGCAACTATATAGTATAACACATTGGTGTTTTTGTATCTCATACATTTTGCAAAATCACGCTTTGTTTTTTTTCCTTCTTAGACTGTCTATCTTATCCCAGGAGCACTGTAGGCACCTAGCCATGAGCTGTTAGTTAAGAATATGGGCTAGGGAGAATTTTCACCATACCTGAACAGGTTTTGGGAGGTTAAGGGTCTTTTTTTTAGAGAACTTAATTAGTCTAAATGGGGAATGTGTGGCAGTGTGTTCCCTAATAATGAACATTTAACAAATGGGTGGATTGAGAGCTCAGTTATATGGTTAAAGTATGCTATAAATCTGTATTTTCTTATGCTTACTTCAGCTGGATTCGCAACTTTGTAAACGGTTGTTGCTCTACCTCATGTGGGCCCTCCTCAACCTTGTAAGTTTGGACCTAATCAGAGATGCAAGTACGTAAGGGAAAGCAATGGAAAAGTAAGATATAAAGATTTAAATTGGATATAACATAATTATTGAGAGGATGAGTTGGTAATCAAATAAATCAAATGGGGTAAGTGGGACTGACTGAAAAAAAACGAATGGAGAAGAAAAATGAAGGGATAATGTAAAAAGTAAAAAAGGAGATAATAATGAAATAAAGATATGAACTATATATTCAAAATATTAGCAATTTGACACTCACAACCTAAACTTAGGCCTCGATCAAAAACCATTTGCTGCAACTTTTATCCTCTCTTTTTTTCTGGCTGAAAATTCTATTTTTCTATTGGGGCAATCTCAATAGCACATTTTCATTTTTTTCCCTAAGCTCACAATCATGTTTTTGGTTCTTCAATAAAAGCCCTATTTCTCCTATGGGGCCAATAAGTTCCCAGTGATCGCAATACATTTTGAGTAACTTTTAACAACTTTTCAAGGCTATTTTTGGTTTTTGAATTCGATACCTGTAGGTACTTTATAAGTCCTCGAAAGGACATTTTGGATATCTTTAAAATTATTTCATAACTATTTCGAAACTGTCCCTTGCCCCGGTTTATAGGGGGCAAACCTCCATGTACGTGAAGTCCAAACTCATTAATGAAAGTGCCTTTCAAAGTGCTTGCTCCTACATTATTAAAGCTGTAAACTGTTATGTCCATTTGTGACCGTGAGTTCAATAATGTAGGTGCAGGGACTTTAAAACACAGTCTCATGAAGAAGTGTGGACTTCTTGTGTATGAGGGAACGTCCCCTATAAAAACCCAGTCACAATGGTGCAATCTTGGTTAAGGGTATCCTAGACAGATACAATGTAGCAAGGGATCCCAATTTTCAGTTTAAATAATGTTTAAATCCAGTAAAAGTATCCTTTGCATACAAAGGAAAGAATCCTTTGGATACAAACCCATAGTCAGCATTGTGTTTTCAGTTAGGGATAAAATGTTAATGGTGCTGTATGATCCTTCATCTAAACAATGGGGAGATCCAAAATAAAGGTCAGGTAACATGGCATGTACCGGAATAAATTTATTATAAAACAGTGGGCGCTTAAAGCAGGAGATTCAGTAGATATGCAAAACAAATATAATTACCTCTGTAGAGAATAGATCAAACGTTAGGGAATAAATTCAAACCTACTATGGTCTTAAATATATTAAAATATTTAAAATATTTAATTAATAAGCAGATCTAGTATATAAAAAAGGTTTATTTGATGAACAGTTCCAAAATCACAATTAATAATCAAAATCTAAAACAATATACATTCATTCCCAACTATAGTTGCTCTTTCAACCATTCACACACTCCCTAAAACAATAACAATCTAAATGTTGATATAAAAAACCAATGAATAAATGCAAGTTGGATTCGTATCGAAACCAGAAGGTGCAATGTATTTCTAGAAAGGACTTAAAAATAATAATGTCTCTTCCTGATAAAAAGTTTATGATAAGAATTTATGCACAGTACAATTTATGACAAGTCCGCTACAGCAGGGTAAAGTGCCAGGTTTTAGTCTCTTTTAAAATTGATTTTCCCAAATGACAACAGCCGTCGGTCTTTTTTCACCGGCGCTGTATATAATTTGCAAGTGAGTTAGACTTCAATGTTTTACGGAAATCTCCGTTGTTATCCTGTGTATTTTGAGGCTATCCGCCTTCTTACCGTGACTCCACTTGTATCTCAGCCGCTCTGCTACAAACAATCGACCGCACACCGGCGGCTTCCAAGACTCCTACGTCACCTGGTTTCCGGAACCTCCAGGTGGTTAAGACTTGCGCAAGTCTATTACGAGGTGTAGGGAGACCTCTAATCCTGGTTCTATTACCGCTCTTCAGTACTTCCAAGTACGCGGTGAAAGATTCTCCTCCAGTCTTCGTCTATCGAATAGACTAATAGCAGAAAAGGCAACTTTGTGTAATAGCAGGGTGAATCCTCTACGCGTTTCAACCCGTGTGGGTCTTTTCCAAAGACCCACACGGGTTGAAACGCGTACAGGATTCACCCTGCTATTACACAAAGTTGCCTTTTCTGCTATTAGTCTATTCGATAGACGAAGACTGGAGGAGAATCTTTCACCACGTACTTGGAAGTACTGAAGAGCGGTAATAGAACCAGGATTAGAGGTCTCCCTACACCTCGTAATAGACTTGCGCAAGTCTTAACCACCTGGAGGTTCCGGAAACCAGGTGACGTAGGAGTCTTGGAAGCCGCCGGTGTGCGGTCGATTGTTTGTAGCAGAGCGGCTGAGATACAAGTGGAGTCACGGTAAGAAGGCGGATAGCCTCAAAATACACAGGATAACAACGGAGATTTCCGTAAAACATTGAAGTCTAACTCACTTGCAAATTATATACAGCGCCGGTGAAAAAAGACAGACGGCTGTTGTCATTTGGGAAAATCAATTTTAAAAGAGACTAAAACCTGGCACTTTACCCTGCTGTAGCGGACTTGTCATAAATTGTACTGTGCATAAATTCTTATCATAAACTTTTTATCAGGAAGAGACATTATTATTTTTAAGTCCTTTCTAGAAATACATTGCACCTTCTGGTTTCGATACGAATCCAACTTGCATTTATTCATTGGTTTTTTATATCAACATTTAGATTGTTATTGTTTTAGGGAGTGTGTGAATGGTTGAAAGAGCAACTATAGTTGGGAATGAATGTATATTGTTTTAGATTTTGATTATTAATTGTGATTTTGGAACTGTTCATCAAATAAACCTTTTTTATATACTAGATCTGCTTATTAATTAAATATTTTAAATATTTTAATATATTTAAGACCATAGTAGGTTTGAATTTATTCCCTAACGTTTGATCTATTCTCTACAGAGGTAATTATATTTGTTTTGCATATCTACTGAATCTCCTGCTTTAAGCGCCCACTGTTTTATAATAAATTTGTCATTTAAATTGTTACTATCCAGGAAGGGGATAGTTTCACAGTGAGGCTTTGGAGATTAGATTCAGCGCTTCACCCACACTACTGTTCTAAAAATGTACCGGAATAAGAAGACACACAAGAATATCTTGTATAAAGGCACAGGTTAGAGGCACAAACAGAGTGTAAACCACAATGTCAGGGCAGGAAATGGTCTGTAAGGCTGCCTTAAATAGCCGTGTTTATTTAAAAACTGCCTGCTGCAGGTGGAGCCAGAGAGCTAGCCAGTGCAGGTAGCAGCACAAAGAAACTCTCAGCCTGAGCCAGGGCCCTCCAGTGGTGCAGAGACAACAGGCTAGGAGAACCAGTAGCTGAAGCTCCCAGGTTCAATCCAGGGCATGGGTGTGACAGTAATCCCTCCCCAAGGATACCCATTGAGTGGTCTTTGCATTTCCATGAACCTACAGATCTTGTTTCTTAACCCAGTCATAGAGGGAAGAAAATGGGTATACCCTTCCCAAACAAGGTGGAGGAAGCAAATCATTTATGTTGTGTGTTTTGGAGAAACTTCTGCTAGTCCAGAATATGTTGGTTGCTATATTTTTTCACAAACTGAATTATTTATAGAAGCAACTTTACCTTCTTCAGTTTGGTTTTAACTCAATTCCTTCTCCTCAAAGTCTGAATCTTCCTCTAATGTGGTATAGCCATCAAACAGGTCTATTTTGGTAAAAAAAAAAAAAAAAAAAAAAAAAAAGGAAGAATGACTGGCTTCTCAAAGGAAGGTTCATTCCGAGCAGATTCTTCAGGGTGAGCACATATTGGTAGTGAGATAGGTGTAAAGTCCTTGTTCACAGTCTCTCAAGAGTTAGAAAGCTATGGACTGAATTCCTGGATTTCTGTTTGAGTGCCTATAGTGGTGATTAATAAGGTAGTACATTCCTTTTTCAAAAGAAGTGAAAGTAACACAGATGATAAAACTACTTCAGGAACAAGAGATTTAGATTTTGCATTCTGGATTACCTATCTGGCACTTGTTCAGGGTTAGAGGATGATATTAGAATAACAGAAATGTGCTGGTTCTGGTAAGTGGGGTCTCTCTTGGGAGGTATAAAAAGAAATCAGGTGACCAGAAGCTGCACAATAAAAACAGAAACACAGAGTTCTTCATCTAGCCATTTTTGTTGTAGATAAAGAGACTTTGGGAGGCACAGAAAAATCTGACGTTTTAACAGCTCTCTCTAGAGAAGGTGAGTTAGTACTGGTTGTTGTCCCCAACACAGGAACAGGAGCCATTGAAGTAGGCACATTTGTAGGCAAGTTATCAAAGCAAGTAAATATCTTCGAAAAAATTTGATGTACAGAGTCTTTGAGATAATTCTGAATTGCCTGGATACTTACTGCAAGTGGCTGTGCCAGGGATTTAATTCAATCAGGATATGTCTGGAGGACTTGAAATAGTTGTTGTAAGTGAGAGTCCGCAGACTGGATCTTTACAAACAGTCAGATAAACATTGAACAACCTCTATGAGCTCCGATGTATGGTGCCCTGAGGTTCTGTCATGCTCTGCAGAGTGGGTTCAGGGGTTTGGGAGCTCATGTGTAGAGGTGTCAGACTTAGACCCATCATAAACACTAACAGGGGCCAGTGATATAAGTTTCTTTATAGTGTTACACCTTTTAGACATGATTGTGATAACAGATAGACAATGCAGGTTTTATTGTGCAGGAAACTGGAAACAGGATTAGGCAGCAGTAATGCTCACACCAGAGCTCGAGCCAGTAGTAGTGTCCACTCTAAGGCCAGAAACAAGAATACCCACTTTAGGGCCCAGGACTGGAATGCCCACTTGAGGGCCAAAGACAGGAGTGCCCACTTGAGGACCGTAGACAGGAGTGCCCACTTGAGGGCCAAAGACTGGAACAAGATACTGGTGCTTGGCAGAAACCCTCTGTAGGGCTTGGGTACAGGAGCAGGATACCGGTGTTTGGCAGACACCTTCTGCAGGGCTTGGGTACTGGAGCAGGATAGCGGTGGCAGATTAGAAATACTAGATATATTGGTAGCACAGACTGGCAGATAACGAGAGTATAGTCTGAAGAAAAGCCGAGGGTCAGGTACCAGACAGTAGTCTAGTCAGTCACCAAACAAAGGGAGTATCTGGAAGAGTAGCCAGAAAACAAGCCAAGTTCAGTTTACCAGAGAAACTGTCCGATTCTTTGGGGCTGATTTATCAAATCTTCAACTGTGAATGTGCTGGAAGTACGCATCAAATTAGACGCCAAGTTGATCCGCCGTAGTTAACACAGAGTTAATGTTGAAATGTTGGACATAATATACACTCTAGTGAGATCAATCTGATGCAAATCGTTGCTTGCTTTATTCGAGCATAATACTGATCATCTGCCTTCACATTCAACTTTATTTGAGCATATTACTGATGTTCTGCCTTCACATTCGACTCTATTTGACGCTCTCACCAATTTATCAAACATTTAACATGTACGCTAGTGTCTATTATGACGCAGCATACCTAGCCTTCAAACCATGACCTCTGAGGCCACGGATGCCATAGAAATCAATGGGAGTCTGAAAACACAGAAATGTTTGCAATACTTTTTGGACGCGGAAGGAGGATATTAATGAGCCATCTGAATCATGAAGTATAATAAAAATGTTTCATGTCACTCTGACCTTATGTGTACATAAACATATCAATATGGTTAACTGCAGGTCTCATGGTACAGTAATAGATGTCTGAAAATATTATGTTTAGGGCACGCCCTGATTCCTAGACATCATTCAGCAAAGGATATTAAGAGAATAAAGTTTATTAGATAATAAAAGTCAACTAGAAAGTTGATTAAAATAGTATACTCTTTCTAAATCATGTTTGGGAATGTTAATAAACAACATTGTAATAAGGATGTTATCATTTTAATAAAAGTACAGATCACATGAACAGACATATAGTTGACCAGAATCAATCACCAACCTTTCAACAAACATCTTTCTGCTCCTTACATGATGCAGTAATAATATTTCTTAGAAAACCCCACAGTCATAAACTGGTCTATACGTAAATAGTAATGTGTGGCACAGAAGTAAATACTGTAATTGCAGCAATTAATATGGCACTTCCATCTGCATTTACAGCTGGTGAACTTGTCAACTTAGAGGTGGTTCTATACAATGAGTTACCTCCACTATAATAAAACAAATGTAAAACATATATAAAATTGATATTCTAAGTCATATGGATGTTAGCATTTCAGTAAAAGTACAGATCACATTAACAGACATATCGATGACCAGAATTAATCACCAACCTTTTAACACACATCTTTCTGCTCCTTACAAGATGCAGTAATCAAACTCCCTGGAAAACCCCACAGTCATAAACAGGTCTATTCTTAAATAGCAATGTGTAGCGCAGAAGTAATTACTGTAATTGCAGCAATTAATATGGCGCATTCACCTGCATTTACAACTGGTGAACTTGGCATTATAAAAGTGTGGTGCTAACAACACAGAATAGTTAAGTTAAATACAATTTGTATTGCGAGGTATTTATGAATGATGGGGATCATGAATATGATTCATTTTGCAATACTGCATCAACACAGAACAAGGTGGTTGATGATTCAAGCTGCGGAGCGTCAACAAAGATGCCTAAGCATACCGAGGGTATAATTACCTAGCATTGGCCTCCATGCCCTCAGTGATAGAGAGGTGATCAGTCGATTCTGGATTAATAGGGTTTCTATTGAGAGACTCTATCTGGCATTTAAAGACTCTCTGTGAGGACTTGGGCAATACCTGGGATGGTGAAATTACTGTCGGTCCTATATTTCTTGGCAACTGGATCCTTCCAAGCTGTAGAGAGTCTAGCCATTGGTATGAGCCAGGCAACCTTCTCCCGTCATTTGAAGGTGGTTCTTAATGCCTTGCATCAACGGCTAGTACATCATGTCTATTTTCCCAAAATACCAGAGGCGTGGCATGATATAAAGCTCCAGTTATACCAAATTGCTGGGATGCCAAAAATATTGTGGGCAATAGATTGCACACACATATCGGTGCAGCCTCCCAAGGGAAGAAAGGAGGCATACAGGGACAGGAAGCAGAACCACTTGCTGAATATCCAGGTCAACTGTGATGCCAGATTAAGAATCATGAGAGTCCGCTCTGGATTCCCAGGTTCAAGCCACGACTCCTTCATCCTCAGGAATTCGGCCATATATGATCAGTTCAAGGAGGGACAAATGCCAGAGGGGATTCTTCTAGGTAAATATCTCTTATAAATATTTATATATGTATATTATAGATGAATTCATTTATATTGCGCTAATATCAATTGTCTATTTCTTTTACGCAGGAGATTTTGGATATTCATGTATTCCATGGCTTTTCGCACCGGTCAAAAATCCGACTACTGAAGAACAAGGCTCACATTTCCACAAGATGTGTAATAGAGCACACATTTGGGTTATTGAAGAGCCGCTTCTGCTGTTTGGACAGCTCCAGTGGTGTCCTTCAATATGCCCCCCAAAAAGTCTCACTTATATTCCTTATATGTTGCATGCTTCACAACATTGCCATTAAGATGCCAAATATAGATCTTGAGAACTTGGATGTCCCTGAGTATGACGATCATTTTACACCGTTAGAGCAAAATGATGCAAGGGGAGTCCAAGCTCGAGCTGACTATATTCAGGCGGTGTTTGGCCAATAATGATGTAATTATTGAGTAATTATTGAGTGTTGTACATGTGTATGTTTATTTTTGTAATGTTATTTTACTGTATTGATTTTGACCAAAAGATGTTTATTTTGGCTATCTTGCAATTGTTGACTTTCAAAGTTTGTCAAAACATATCTTGAAAAAATTATATTAAAATAAATCTTTATTGCACACTTGACTCTGTTTTTTATTCTAAAGTGTTTCTTGGATAGTCAATTTCTATGTGCAGACATAATTAAGCAAAATAGTTTGAAATGCTAAATATATATGTAACAGGGTTTTACTCTCTCATGTTTGGGAATGTATAGTCCAAATTAAACCTTCATGAATCACATAGGTCATGTAATTTTAAGCAACATTCCTATTTACTTACCTTCATCATCAAATGTGGTTTGTTCTCTTGGTATTCTTATTTTATAGATAAACCTAGGTAGGCTCATATGATAATATCTAAGTACTTGAAGGACACCTCTAATCACATGCCATTTTATTTGCTTTTCACAGCAGGGAAATGCTAGTTCATGTGAGCCTTATAGATAACATTGTGATCACGCACGTAACTTGTGGCAGGCACTGCACTAATCGGCTAATATGCAAGTTAATAGATAATAAATGAAATGTCATGTGATCAGAGGATGCTTAGATACAAAGTAATCCGAGGTAAAAAGTATATTAAAGGAACATGAAACACAAAGATTTGCTTTCATGATTTAGGTAGAGCATAAAATATTAAAAATGTTTCCAGTTCACTTCTACTATCAAATTTGCTTCATTCTCTTGGTATCATTTGTTGAGGGAGCAGCAATGCACTACTGTTTTATAACTGAACACATGGGTAAGCCAATGACAATCTGTAAATATATGCAGCCAACAATCAGCAGATAGAACCTAGGTTCTTTGCTGCTCCTGAGCTTAACTACATAACATTTTCAGCAAAGGAAAACAAGAGAAGGAAGCTAATGGACTAATATAAGTAAATTACGGCTAGATTTAGAGTTTTGTCGGTAAGGACCCGCGTAGCTAACGCTGGCTTTTTTCTGGCCGCACCATAAAAATAACTCTGGTATTGAGAGTCCACATAAAGGCTGCGTTAGGCTCCAAAAAAGGAGCGTAGAGCATATTTAACGCAGCTTCAACTCTCGATACCAGAGTTGCTTACGGACGCGGCCAGCCTCAAAAACGTGCTCATGCACGATTCCCCCATAGGAAACAATGGGGCTGTTTGAGCTGAAAAAAAACCTAACACCTGCAAAAAAGCCGCGTTCAGCTCCTAACGCAGCCCCAGCCCCATTGTTTGCTATGGGGAAACACTTCCTACGTCTGCACCTAACACTCTAACATGTACCCCGAGTCTAAACACCCCTAGCCTTACACTTATTAACCCCTAATCTGCCGCCCCCGCTATCGCTGACCCCTGCATATTATTTTTAACCCCTAATCTGCCGCTCTGTAAACCGCAGCTACTTACATTATCCTTATGTACCCCTAATCTGCTGCCCCTAACACCACCGACCCCTATATTATATTTATTAACCCCTAATCTGCCCCCCACAACGTCGCCTCCACCTGCCTACACTTATTAACCCATAATCTGCCGAGCGGACCGCACCGCTATCATAATAAAGTTATTAACCCCTAATCCGCCTCACTAACCCTATAATAAATAGTATTAACCCCTAATCTGCCCTCCCTAACATCGCAGACACCTAACTTCAATTATTAACCCCTAATCTGCCGACCAGAGCTCACCGCTATTCTAATAAATGTATTAACCCCTAAAGCTAAGTCTAACCCTAACACTAACACCCCCCTAACTTAAATATAATTTAAATCTAACGAAATTAATTAACTCTTATTAAATAAATTATTCCTATTTAAAGCTAAATACTTACCTGTAAAATAAACCCTAATATAGCTACAATATAAATTATAATTATATTATAGCTATTTTAGGATTAATATTTATTTTACAGGTAACTTTGTATTTATTTTAACCAGGTACAATAGCTATTAAATAGTTAAGAACTATTTAATAGCTAAAATAGTTAAAATAATTACAAAATTACCTGTAAAATAAATCCTAACCTAAGTTACAATTAAACCTAACACTATACTATCATTAAATTAATTAAATAAAATACCTACAATTACCTACAATTAAACCTAACACTACACTATCAATAAATTAATTAAATACAATACCTACAAATAAATACAATGAAATAAACTAACTAAAGTACAAAAAATAAAAAAGAACTAAGTTACAAAAAATAAAAAAATATTTACAAACATAAGAAAAATATTACAACAATTTTAAACTAATTACACCTACTCTAAGCCCCCTAATAAAATAACAAAGACCCCCAAAATAAAAAATGCCCTACCCTATTCTAAATTACTAAAGTTCAAAGCTCTTTTACCTTACCAGCCCTGAACAGGGCCCTTTGCGGGGCATGCCCCAAGAAGTTCAGCTCTTTTGCCTGTAAAAAAAAACATACAATACCCCCCCAACATTACAACCCACCACCCACATACCCCTAATCTAAATCAAACCCCCCTTAAATAAACCTAACACTAAGCCCCTGAAGATCATCCTACCTTGTCTTCACCTCACCGGGTATCACCGATCGGTCCTGGCTCCAAAATCTTCATCCAACCCAAGCGGGGGCTGGCGATTCATCATCCGGTGGCTGAAGAGCTCCAGAAGAGGCTCAAAAGTCTTCATCCTATCCGGGAAGAAGAGTAGATCCGGACCGGCAACCATCATCTTCCAAGCGGCATCTTCTATCTTCATCCGATGAGGACCGGCTCCATCCTGAAGACCTCCACCGCGGACCCATCTTCATCCGGCGACGTCCAACTGAAGAATGACGGTTCCTTTAAGGGACGTCATCCAAGATGGCGTCCCTCGAATTCCGATTGGCTGATAGGATTCTATCAGCCAATCGGAATTAAGGTAGGAATATTCTGATTGGCTGATGGAATCAGCCAATCAGAATCAAGTTCAATCCGATTGGCTGATCCAATCAGCCAATCAGATTGAGCTCGCATTCTATTGGCTGATCGGAACAGCCAATAGAATGCGAGCTCAATCTGATTGGCTGATTGGATCAGCCAATCGGATTGAACCTTGATTCTGATTGGCTGATTCCATCAGCCAATCAGAATATTCCTACCTTAATTCCGATTGGCTGATAGAATCCTATCAGCCAATCGGAATTCGAGGGACGCCATCTTGGATGACGTCCCTTAAAGGAACCGTCATTCTTCAGTTGGACGTCGCCGGATGAAGATGGGTCCGCGGTGGAGGTCTTCAGGATGGAGCCGGTCCTCATCGGATGAAGATAGAAGATGCCGCTTGGAAGATGATGGTTGCCGGTCCGGATCTACTCTTCTTCCCGGATAGGATGAAGACTTTGGAGCCTCTTCTGGACCTCTTCAGCCACCGGATGATGGATCGCCAGCCCCCGCTTGGGTTGGATGAAGATTTTGGAGCCAGGCCGATCGGTGATACCCGGTGAGGTGAAGACAAGGTAGGATGATCTTCAGGGGCTTAGTGTTAGGTTTATTTAAGGGGGGTTTGGGTTAGATTAGGGGTATGTGGGTGGTGGGTTGTAATGTTGGGGGGGGGGTATTGTATGTTTTTTTTTACAGGCAAAAGAGCTGAACTTCTTGGGGCATGCCCCGCAAAGGGCCCTGTTCAGGGCTGGTAAGGTAAAAGAGCTTTGAACTTTAGTAATTTAGAATAGGGAAGGGCATTTTTTATTTTGGAGGTCTTTGTTATTTTATTAGGGGGCTTAGAGTAGGTGTAATTAGTTTAAAATTGTTGTAATATTTTTCTTATGTTTGTAAATATTTTTTTATTTTTTGTAACTTAGTTCTTTTTTATTTTTTGTACTTTAGTTAGTTTATTTCATTGTAGTTATTTGTAGGTATTGTATTTAATTAATGTATTGATAGTGTAGTGTTAGGTTTAATTGTAGGTAATTGTAGGTATTTTATTTAATTAATTTAATGATAGTATAGTGTTAGGTTTAATTGTAACTTAGGTTAGGATTTATTTTACAGGTAATTTTGTAATTATTTTAACTATTTTAGCTATTAAATAGTTCTTAACTATTTAATAGCTATTATACCTGGTTAAAATAAATACAAAGTTACCTGTAAAATAAATATTAATCCTAAAATAGCTATAATATAATTATAATTTATATTGTAGCTATATTAGGATTTATTTTACAGGTAAGTATTTAGCTTTAAATAGGAATAATTTATTTAATAAGAGTTAATTAATTTAGTTAGATTTAAATTATATTTAAGTTAGGGGGCTGTTAGTGTTAGGGTTAGACTTAGCTTTAGGGGTTAATACATTTATTAGAATAGCGGTGAGCTCCGGTCGGCAGATTAGGGGTTAATAATTGAAGTTAGGTGTCGGCGATGTTAGGGAGGGCAGATTAGGGGTTAATACTATTTATTATAGGGTTAGTGAGGCGGATTAGGGGTTAATAACTTTATTATAGTAGCGGTGCGGTCCGCTCGGCAGATTAGGGGTTAATAAGTGTAGGCAGGTGGAGGCGACGTTGAGGGGGGCAGATTAGGGGTTAATAAATATAATATAGGGGTCGGCGGTGTTAGGGGCAGCAGATTAGGGGTACATAAGGATAACTTAAGTAGCGGCGCTTTGCGGTCGGCAGATTAGGGGTTAATTATTGTAGGTAGCTGGCTGCGACGTTGTGGGGGGCAGGTTAGGGGTTAATAAATATAATATAGGGGTCGGCGGTGTTAGGGGCAGCAGATTAGGGGTACATAAGGATAACGTAGGTGGCGGTCGGCAGATTAGGGGTTAAAAAATTTAATTGAGTGGCGGCGATGTGGGGGGGCCTCGGTTTAGGGGTACATAGGTAGTTTATGGGTGTTAGTGTACTTTAGAGTACAGTAGTTAAGAGCTTTATGAACCGGCGTTAGCCCAGAAAGCTCTTAACTACTGACTTTTTTCTGCGGCTGGAGTTTTGTCGTTAGAATTCTAACACTCACTTCAGACACGACTCTAAATACCGGAGTTAGAAAAATCCCATTGAAAAGATAGGATACGCAATTGACGTAAGGGGATCTGCGGTATGGAAAAGTCGCGGCTGAAAAGTGAGCGTTAGACCCTTTTTTGAGTGACTCCAAATACCGGCGGTAGCCTAAAACCAGCATTATAAGCCTCTAACGCTGGTTTTCACGGCTACCGCCAAACTCCAAATCTAGGCCTATGAAAGTTGATCAAAATAACATGTTATTTCTGAAGCATGAAATAAAATATTACGCCTAGATTTAGAGTTCTGCGTTAGCCGTCAAAACCAGCGTTAAGGGGGTCCTAACGCTGGTTTTGGCCACCTGCTGGTATTTAGAGTCAGTCAGGAAAGGGTCTAGCGCTCACTTTCCAGACGCGACTTTTCCATACCGCCGATCCCCTTACGCCATTTGCGTATCCTATCTTTTCAATGGGATCTTTCTAACGCCGGTATTTAGAGACAAAACTCCAGCCGCAGAAAAAAGCCAGGAGTTAAGAGCTTTCTGGGCTAACGCCGGTTCATAAAGCTCTTAACTACTGTGCTCTAAAGTACACTAACACCCATAAACTACCTATGTACCCCTAAACCGAGCCCCCCCCACATCGCTGCCACTCTATTAATTTTTTTTAACCCCTAATCTTCCGACCGCACACCGCCGCAACCTACATTATCCCTATGTACCCCTAATATGCTGCCCCTAACATCGCCGACCCCTACATAATATTTATTACCCCCTAATCTGCCACCGCCAACGTCACCGCTACCTACCTACACTTATTAACCCCTAATCTGCCGACCAGACCTCACCGCTACTATAATAAATTTATTAACCCCTAATCCGCCTCACTCCCGCCTTGCAAACCCTATAATAAATAGTATTAACCCCTAATCTGCCCTCCCTAACATCGCCAATACCTAACTTCAAGTATTAACCCCTAATCTGCCAACCAGACCTCGCCGCTACTCTAATAAATGTATTAACCCCTAAAGCTAAGTCTAACCCTAACCCTAACACCCCCCTAAGTTAAATATAATTTAAATCTAACGAAATAAAATAAATCTTATTAAATAAATTATTCCTATTTAAATCTAAATACGTACCTGTAAAATAAACCCTAATATAGCTACAATATAAATAATAATTATATTGTAGCTATTTTAGGATTAATATTTATTTTACAGGCAACTTTGTATTTATTTTAACCAGGTACAATAGCTATTAAATAGTTAATAACTATTTAATAGTTACCTAGTTAAAATAATTACAAAATTACCTGTAAAATAAATCCTAACCTAAGTTACAATTAAACCTAACACTACATTATCAATAAATTAATTAAATAAACTATCTACAATTATCTACAATTAAATCAACTAAACTAAATTACAAAAACAAACACTAAATTACAAAAAAACCCACTAAATTACAAAAAATAATAAAAGATTACAAGAATTTTAAACTAATTACACCTACTCTAAGCCCCCTAAAAAAATAACAAACCCCCCCAAAATAAAAAAAATGCCCTACCCTATTCTAAAATAAAAATTGTAAAGCTCTTTTACCTTACCATCCCATAAAAGGGCCTTTTGCTGGGCATGCCCCAAAGAAAGCAGCTCTTTTGCATTTAAATAAGCATACAATACCCCCCCCCCAACATTACAACCCACCACCCACATACCCCTAATCTAACCCAAACTCCCCTTAAAAAAACTAACACTAAGCCCCTGAAGATCTTCCTACCTTGTCCTCACCACGCCGGGTATCAACGATCCGTCCAGAAGAGGGTCTGAAGTCTTCCTCCTATCCGGCAAAAAGAGGTCCAGAAGCGGCTCTGAAGTCTTCATCCTATCTGGCAAGAAGAGGAGATCCGGACCGGCAAACATCTTCATCCAAGCGGCATCTTCTATCTTCTTCCATCCGGCGCGGAGCGGGACCATCTTGAAGCAGCCGACACGGATCCATCCTCTTCCAACAACGTCATAAGTCCGAATGAAGGTTCCTTGAAATGATGTCATCCAAGATGGCGTCCCTCGAATTCCGATTGGCTGATAGGATTCTATCAGCCAATCGGAATTAAGGTAGGAAAAATCTGATTGACTGATTGAATCAGCCAATCAGATTCAAGTTCAATCCGATTGGGTGATCCAATCAGCCAATCAGATTGAGCTTGCATTCTATTGGCTGATCGGAACAGCCAATAGAATGCAAGCTCTATCTGATTGGCTGATTCGCTGCTTTTTTGCAGGTGTTAGTTGTTTTTCAGCTCAAACTGCCCCATTGTTTCCTATGGGGGAATCGTGCACGAGCACGTTTTTGAAGCTGGCCGCGTCCGTAAGCACCGCTGGTATTGAGAGTTGCAGTGGCGGTAAATATGCCTGTACGCTCCCTTTTTGGAGCCTAACGCAGCCCTTCTGAGAACTCTCAATACCAGCGTTGTTTAAAAGGTGCGGGGGAAAAAAAACACGCGTAGCTAACGCACCCCTTTGGCCGCAGAACTCTAAATCTAGGCGTAAGTGATTCATGTCCCTTTAATATAAGTGTGTTGGTTATGCAAAACTGGTGAATAGGTAATAAAGGGATTATCTATTCTTTTCAACAATAAAACCTCTGGTGTAGATTGACCCTTTAATAAATAGATCAAAGTATATCTGGCCCATGCATTGAATTTGAACAACAAGCAATTTAAACAATGGATTGTGTAAATAAAATCAAAATTAAAAAAAATAAATTAATAAATAAATAATTTAATTCATGATAATCTTTAAACAATAAAAACAAATATAAGCATTTATTCCACACGTATGACAATATATATATATTCAAGAAATGTACGGAGGGGACGCAACTGCTTGGAGCTAAAAATTTGGCAAAAGGTATTTCTAAATACTTATTGTATAGATATACATCAATGAATGTGGTGCAGACCCTTTAAAAATTTGTAGTGGGTTTAACAAGAGAGAAAAAAATCCTGGATTATAATCCTGGATAAAAGACAGGGGATTCAGCACTCTTTTATAAAGAATTTTATTAGCTCTTACAATAGGTAATGTATCCAAACTCTGCTTTGGCCGCTGAAAGAGAAGGCGGTCATCTACACCCCATGTACATAGACTCCCAAATACTGTAGCTGAAAAGAACAGGAGTTCAGAGTGTTCATGTGTGTAAATATTAACAGCAATTGTAAATCAACATTAAAACCTGACCGGTCAGGGATCTGTGAAAGTACCTTGTTAAGGATGATTACATATAACATAGGTAAATGGCTAACCTCAAGCATCAATGAATTGTCATAAGCAAGTTATGTAGAGATATGTACATATGCATAAAGTATATGCAGGAGGAACTGCGCCCAGACTACTACACCCTGCTGCGTACGGCACCTCTTAACCAGGCAGGTTAATGAATATGGGATCTAAGTAGTCAATGGGATCATGTCCCTTGAATATGTACAATACAGCAGAACAATTTAGGCATAAGTAAAACGGCAAAAGTATAATGATAGCAATCAGTCCTTTGTAGTAAATGTAGGCGGTTGTTTGTTAGACTTAGGATTCATAGATCAGACATGCAAGCAGTAGCAGTACAAAGCCATGGAAAAAAGCAAGATGCAGGAGAACACAAAGCCAGCTTGTCAGTCAATGTGCAAATTCATATGCATCGAACATCCAATACTTGCAGTTTGTTATCTCAGAAATAATGTGAGCCCCCTCGACAGAGTAGCTAAGTATGCATATCGTTATGCTAGCCAATCAATCAAGGCAACAGTCAAAGAACAATACAACCTTTATCCAGGTGGTTAGGTTTCCAAAGGTTATCACTGCTTGCTTGAGCCGAGTTTGCCTCCGGACCCTTTAGTTCTTAAGTCCATTCCTTGGCATAACTTGCAAACATTCTGTTAGAGGTGTGCGTGATTCGCCAGTACAGACACAGATCTCGTTTTCCAGTCGGCTAGACCAATGCAGACGCGCGTTTCACCCGCTTGGCGTTCCGGGCTTCGTCAGGGCGTGATGTTGTGGAGAACCTTACGTCCTCCTTTATGCTAGCCAGTGCTAGCGCCTCTGCTGGAGGGTGAAATGATAACAGAAAGCCATTAAAGTGCAAAAGATTATTTGGAAAAGAGCACAGAAAGCCTATTATGTGCCTCAGAGCTATGACTTATGCTTATCATATCAATAGTAAATTTAAAATAAAAATAATAAAAATAAAAATAAAGAAAACCCTAAATACTTTTGAGTTTCCAAAATCAAAATCCACCAGCATTCTTTACGGAGGAGTACCTTGTCATTGTCACCTCCTCTATTGTTTGTGATGCCCCTGTCTATGCCAATGAAGGAAAGAGAGTCAGGATTTCATGCATGAACACTTTCAAAGTGTTTGGCAACATTGGTTTTGGGATTTTTGTTTTTAACATCATCCCGATGTTCTGTTATTCGATCCTTGATGGCTCTCCTGGTTTTGCCCACGTAAAAACGTGGGCAGCTACAGGAGAGAAGGTAAATGACTGCCTCTGTGTTGCAGTTTACATGGTGTTTTAGTTTGTATGTCTTCCCTGTGTGAGTGGCAAAAACCTTAGTTTTCACCATATATTTGCATGCTACGCATCTGCCACAGGGATGATTGCCAGTGGACCTGTGTTTGCTTAGTCAATCAGTTTGTTTCTGTGTCGATACATACTGGCTTCTTACAAATTTATCTTTTAAATTTGGTGCCCTCCTGGCTGTGTTTGGATGTTCACCAACCTCCCGTGATACTCCTTCATCACTAAGTAAGACATGCCAGTGTTTAGCCAGGATCTGCCTCAAGGCAGTCCAATGGCAATTGTAATCTGTAATTAGTCTAATTTTACTTTGTGTAGCTATTTTCCTTGGCATAAGGAGATGTTCACGGCGCAAGTGGGCCGCTTCATTTAGGGCTCCTTTAACTATTTTCTTTGAGTACCCTCTATCTACAAAGCGTTTCTCCATTTCTGTAGCATGTTCAAAGTATTTGGCTTTGGTAGAGCAGTTCCGACGCAATCTAAGGAACTGCCCTTTAGGTATACCCTTTTTAAGATGTTCAGGGTGATGGCTTGATGAAAGTAGCAAGCTATTTGTTGCCGTACTCTTGCGAAAATTTTCAGTTTCTAAGGAGCCCTGAGTCAATTTGCTTTTTATATCCAGAAAGGATATCTCATCCTTACTAAACTGAAGGGTGAGGAGAATATTTCTGTTATTTTTATTCAAAATTTCTACAAAGTCCAACAGACTTTGTTCAGAGCCCTCCCATATGAGGAAAATATCATCCACATATCTGAGCCATATGTGGATGTTTTCATCAAAGGGAGGGCTCTGATATACATCCTCCATCTCCCATGCTCCTAGGTGTAGACACGCATATGTGGGGGCACAAGTGGCCCCCAATGCTGTCCCTTGTTGTTGTACATATATTTTGTTATCAAATAGGAATACGTTATTAGTGAGTAAAAACTCTAAGCGTTCCATCACAAAATCTGTATGTTCTTGAACCTGTATTCCTCTCATCATCAGAAAGTGTTTACATTCTTGTATGCCTACTTTGTGTGGGATTGATGAATATAGTCCCTCCACATCTAGGCAAGCAAGTATGGCACCTGGAGTAACTGACAAACTGTCAATCTTTCTCAGAAAGTCTGCCGTGTCCAAAATATATGATGGTAAAGTGCTGAGAAACGGTCTCAGAAAATAATCCACATAGTTGCCAAAGTTTTCAGTCAGGCTACCAATGCCAGTGATTACAGGACGGCCTGGCGGATGATTTGCATTCTTGTGTATCTTAGGGATACAATAGAAAACTGGCATTACTGGGTGCTCTGGATAAAGGTAGTTCTGCTCTGAGGCTGTGATTAGAACCCTGTTTTTTGCCTTTTTCAAGATGTTAAACAAGGTATATTGCAAAGAAGAGGTCGGATTGAACGTCAAGCTTTTGTAGTGTTTTTTTGTCCAAAAGCTGCCGTTTGGCTTCGAGAACATACATGTTCTCATCCCAGAGAACAAGGTTGCCACCCTTGTCCGCCGGCTTGATTATGAATCCCTTGGCATTCATAAGTTCGTTAAGTGCCTTCCGTTCTGATTTAGTTAAGTTATCATTTACTAATCCTGTGAAGGATAAGTTATTGACCTCTTTTTCGACCTGTCTTACGAAAATATTAACCGCTGGCACCATAGATAGTTGTGGCATGTATTTTGACTTGGCTTTAAAATTGGAAGTCATTTTATCAGGGCAGAGCAAAACACTTGTCTGAGTAGGGTTATATTGGCTACCTTCATTATCTGCCAATAGGCTTTGTAGGTTGTCAATCATGGAAGTGTCTTCCATAGTGATGGTAACATTATCCACTAAATGCCTACTTTTCCCTTTCATTATTTGAGAGAATACAACCTGACGGGCAAACAGGTGAAGATCTTTGATAAAATTAAACTTATCAAGGGTGTTGGTGGAGCAAAAGGAAAGGCCTTTTTTAAGGACTTCTATATGTGCAAGGTTTAGCTTAAAAGAGGAAAGATTAATTATCTGAAGACCCTCTTCAGCCGTTTTTAGTATCCCCTGCATCCCGGAATCACCGTGGTCTGCCCCGGCAAAAGTTCCCCTGATTCTGTTCGTGGCTCTGTTGTCTCCGTTGTCTGGAGGGGAATCTTTTCTCTCGTGAGTCTAAATCTGTCCCCCCTCCTCCTTCTCTTCCTGCCTCCTCTCCTCCTTCCCCTAAAAAAGTACATGTTTTATTGGTGTTTGGCCTACGATGTTCAGATTCTACATCTGAACCATCAGTGCCAGAGTCGTACGTACCTCTCACCGACTGGTAGTTATATACCTTTTTATTTTTATAGTCATCATTGTCCCTGGAGAATTTTCTACCTTTTCTAAGTTTGATATCATTTTGCAATCTTGCAATTTGTTCTTTAATTTCGTCATTAAGTTTGGCGAAATTAGAGTTATTAGAAAAGGTATTAACCACCTTCAGACACTCCTCTGCCTGGGTGATAGTTTTATCCAGTCTTTCTTTATTACGTTTAACCATTTTTTTTCTCTAATAATAATGCCTGACATCCTGTCTGTGGATTTATTGGGTCAGACATGATAATATAAACAAATGAATCAAAAGGCACCATGTCCACATAATTGAGTTACATCAGGTACTTTCCTATACCATGATGTATGGGTGTAAGTATTTAGGGTTTTCTTTATTTTTATTTTTATTATTTTTATTTTAAATTTACTATTGATATGATAAGTGTAAGTCATAGCTCTGAGGCACATAATAGGCTTTCTGTGCTCTTTTCCAAATAATCTTTTGTACTTTAATGGCTTACTTTCACCTTCCAGCAGAGGCGCTCACACTGGCTAGCATATAGGAGGATGTAAGGTTCTCCACAACATCACGCCCTGACGAAGCCCGGAACGCCAAGTGGGTGAAACGCGCGTCGGCATTGGTCTAGCCAACTGGAACATGAGATCTGTGTCTGTACTGGCGAATCACGCACACCTCTAACAGAATGTTTGCAAGGGTCCGGAGGCAAACTCGGCTCAAGCAAGCAGTGATAACCTTTGGAAACTTAACCACCTGGATAAAGGTTGTATTGTTCTTTGACTGTTGCCTTGATTGATTGGCTAGCATAACGATATGCATACTTAGCTACCCTGTCGAGGGGGCTCACATTATTTCTGAGATAACAAACTGCAAGTATTGGATGTTCGATGCATATGAATTCGCACATTGACTGACAAGCTGGCTTTGTGTTATCCTGCATCTTGCTTTTTTCCATGGCTATGTACTGCTAATGCTTGCATGTCTGATCTATGAATCCTAAGTCTAACAAACAACCGCCTACATTTACTACAAAGGACTGATTGCTATCATTATACTTTTGCCGTTTTACTTATGCCTAAATTTTCCTGCTGTATTGTACATATTCAAGGGAAACGATCCCATTGACTACTTAGATCCCATATTCATTAACCTGCCCGGCAAGTAGCCTCTCATAAGAGGTGCCGTATGCAGCAGGGTGTAGTAGTCTGGGCGCAGTTCCTCCTGCATATACTTTATGCATATGTACATATTTCTACATAACTTGCTTATGACAATTCATTGATGCTTGAGGTTAGCCATTTACCTATGCTATATGTAATCATCCTTAACAAGGTACTTTCACAGATCCCTGACCGGTCAGGTTTTAATGTTGATTTACAATTGCTGTTAATATTTACACACATGAACACTCTGAACTCCTGTTCTTTTCAGCTACATTATTTGGGAGTCTATGTACATGGGGTGTAGATGACCGCCTTCTCTTTCAGCGGCCAAAGCAGAGTTTGGATACATTACCTATTGTAAGAGCTAATAAAATTCTTTATAAAAGAGTGCTGAATCCCCTGTCTTTTATCCAGGATTATAATCCAGGATTTTTTTTTCTCTCTTGTTATACCCACTACATATATATATCTATATATATATATATATATACATTCATATATATTTACAAAAAAAAATTAACATATCTATTCTCTAGACGTCTTAGAGACAGGTGGAGAATGCGGAGGTGATCTCTCCCGTGGAGACCTTAATAATTGATTCGTAGCCATTAATTTTCTTTAGAACAAAACACAATTTATGCTTACCTGATAAATGTATTTATTTTGTGGTGTATCCAGTCCACGGATCATCCATTACTTGTGGGATATTCTCATTCCCAACAGGAAGTTGCAAGAGGACACCCACAGCAGAGCTGTAATATAGCTCCTCCCCTAACTGTCATAGCCAGTCATTCGACCGAAAACAAGCCGAGAAAGGAGGAGCCATAGGGTGCAGTGGTTACTGTAGTTTAAATTTAAAAATTACCTGCCTTAAAATGACAGGGCGGGCCATGGACTGGATACACCACAAGAGAAATAAATTTATCAGGTAAGCATAAATTGTGTTTTCTCTTGTAAGGTGTATCCAGTCCACGGATCATCCATTACTTGTGGGATACCAATACCAAAGCTAAAGTACACGGATGAAGGGAGGGACAAGGCAGGAACTTAAATGGAACTAACCACTGCCCGTAAAAACCTTTCTCCCAAATATAGCCTCCGAAGAAGCAAAAGTATCAAATTTGTAAAATTTTGAAAAAATATGAAGCGAAGACCAAGTCGTCGCCTTGCAAATCTGATCAAAAGAAGCCTCATTTTTAAAGGCCCAAGTGGAAGCCACAGCTCTAGTGGAATGAGCTGTAATCCTTTCAGGAGGCTGCTATCCAGCAGTCTCATAGGCTAAGCGGATTAAGCTTCTTAGTCAAAAAGAAAAAGAGGTTGCCGAAGCCTTTTGACCTCTCCTCTGTCCAGAGTAGACAACAAACAAAGCAGATGTTTGACGAAAATCTTTAGTAGCTTGTAAGTAAAACTTTAAAGCACAGACCACGTCCAGATTGTGTAACACAAGGATGGAACAACAATCTCTTGATTGATATTCTTGTTAGATACCACCTTAGGTAAGAACCCAGGTTTGGTACGCAGGACTACCTTATCCGTATGAAAAATCAGATAAGGAGAATCACATTGTAAGGCAGATAGCTCAGAGACTCTACGAGCCAAGGAAATAGCTACCAAAAAAGAACTTTCCAAGATAAAAGCTTGATATCTATGGAATGAAGAGGTTCAAACGGAACTCCTTGAAGAACCTTAAGAACCAAGTTTAAGCTCCATGGTGGAGCAACAGGTTTAAACACAAGCTTGATTCTAACTAAAGCCTGACAAAATGCCTGAACGTCTGGAACATCTGCCAGACGCTTAACTAGCTGACAATCCTTTTTCCAAACCTTCTTGGCAAAAAGATAATATCCTAGCAATCCTGTGAACGACGGAACTTTGAGGAATTTGTTTAAGATCTTTAGATCCAAAATTGGTCTGAAGGTTCCCTCTTTTTTGAGAACCACAAACAGATTTGAGTAAAAACCCTGTCCCTGTTCCTCCTTTGGAACTGGAAGGATCACTCCCATAACTAGGAGGTCTCGTACAGAGTGTAAGAATGCCTCTCTCTTTATCTGGTGTGCAGATAATTGTGAAAGGTGAAATTTCCCTTTTGGGGGGGAAGCTTTGAAGTCCAGAAGATATCCCTGGGATATAATTTCCAACGCCCAGGGATCCTGAACATCTCTTGCCCACGCCTGGGCAAAGAGTGAAAGTCTGCCCCCTACTAGATCCGTTCCCGGATAGGGGGTCGTTCCTTCATGCTATCTTAGAGGCAGCAGCAGGCTTTTTTACCTGCTTACCTTTTTTCCAGGTCAGGTTTAGTCTCCAGACCGTCTTGGATTGAGCAAAAGTTCCCTCTTATTTATTATTAGAGGAAGTTGATGCCGCACCTGCCTTGAAGTTTTGAAAGGCACGAAAATTAGACTGTTTGGCCCTAGATTTGGACCTGTACTGAGGAAGGGCATGACCTTTTCCTCCAGTGATATCAGCAATAATCTCCTTCAACCAGGCCTGAATAGGGTCTGCCCCTTGAAGGGAATGTTAAGTAGCTCAGATTTTGAAGTCACGTCAGCTGACCATGATCTAAGCCATAGCGCTCTGCGCGCCTGTAACGAAATTTTTACAGTGTGTATAATAGGCTAACAGAGCATTGCACCCACTTGCAAATAGATGATTAACCCCTTAGTTCAAAAAACAGATCAAAAAAACGAAATAGACGTTTTTTAACAGTCACAAACAACTGCCAAAGCAAGCTGTGGCCCTACCTTCCCTAATAAACAACTTTGGAAAGCCTTTGGGCCCTTTAGAGATGTCCTATAGCATTCAGAGGGCCTTTGAGGGAAGCTGGATGTCACAGTTTGTAATTTTAACTGCACCAACTGTAACTTTTATACTACAACAGTGGAAATTGTTTCTAGTCAAAATTTAAGCCAGCCATGTGGAAAAAACTAGGCCCCAATAAAGTTTTATCACCAAAGCATATATAAAAACGATTAAACATGCCAGCAAACGTTTTATATTGTAAATATCATAAGGGTATATTCCCTGGAAGTAAGCATGATACCAGTCGTTATTAAATCACTGTATTCAGGCTTAACTTACATTAATCCGGTATCAGCAGCATTTTCTAGTGTTTTCCATCTCTAGAAAAAATTATAACTGCACATACCTGATAGCAGAATAAACTGCACGCCATTCTCTTGCTGAAGTTACCTCATCAGACATATGTGAGAACAGCAATGGATCTTAGTTACAACCTGCTAAGATCATAGAAACCTCAGGCAGATTCTTCTTCTATTTACTGCCTGAGATAAAATAGCACAACTCCGGTACTATTTAAAAATAACAAACTTTTGATTGAAGAAAATAAACTATGACAGTTAGGGGAGGAGCTATATTACAGCTCTGCTGTGGGTGTCCTCTTGCAACTTCCTGTTGGGAATGAGAATATCCCACAAGTAATGGATGATCCGTGGACTGGATACACCTTACAAGAGAAAATATATTTGTGATCATGGTGAGTCCATCTCCCTTTTCATGTGCTTAGTCTATGGGATGGACAAATACTTCCCAAGACGGATTGGAGGAGTTTTTTGGGGTGGTCCAGCAGGATAGGGACAAAATTGTTTATGAAATGATGCGCAGGATTTACTGTGTGTCTGGTACGAAAAGGACAGTGCCTGCGCAGATTCAGCGTTACAGGGCAATAAGATCACTCATCAGGACTTGTAAGTTGCAATTATTATAAGTGTATTATACTCTAAAATTATGTATATGTGAATTTGGTATTAGGGAGAAACATTGATGATGACATTAGGCCATAGTTTGTATAACATATTTGACAATGATATTAATCATAATAATATAACAATAGATCTATTTGTTGTTATAAAACATTTATGGAGACAAACATCATTGTCAGAATATTATGTATACATATATAGTGGCTGTCAATTTCACTAAATTTTAAAATGGTTGATACATTAACATAAAAAATAAATATCTTACTACTTAATAGTTTGTGAAGTCTAAATTATTCATCATTTGTTAATCAATTAAATAATACAACTTATGTTTGACTCAATTTAATCTGAAGCTGAAAGCTCAAAGAAAAGAATATATATATAAGTATACTCCTCTGTATATGATCATATAATATTTTTCTGCCCATTCAGTTTAGCGCCTTTACTATATTCGCTTCCAGTTTCATATATATATATATATATATATATATATATATATATATATATATATATTTATATGCATAACTGCATGTATATATATATATATTATTTAAATAGGTTATTATTTTCAGCAGAATAATACAAGCTCCATGAATTACAGCTGCAGATACATTACACAGAATAAAACATAGTACATGGATCTAATGTTGACATACATCTTTATATGTTCACAGAGTTCTTGAGAGGAAGGGGGAGGATTCCCCGGCATGTTAGGCCGGTGTCAATGACTTTGCCGCAGAGTCACTGTGCATCCCCCCCCGCTCCCGTTGACACTGCTTCGGAGAATTAGACGTCCCTGATGATATCCAAGGTAATTTTCAATTACAACACAGTGTTTGCAGTCTTTAACATTAAAAAGGGAGTCTTCTACAAGTTAATCCATGCTGCAGGTTACTGTAATTGATTGTTTTTTTGAATAAAAATGTTTATACGAGTTTTTGATCATGTGGTCATAACAGTCTACAACAATGATGTGTATAATATAGGCCTTGTCACATATTCCTCATCCTAACAATGATTTGTGTTTGTGCTTCATCTGTGACAGCTGACCGAGAGGAATCCATTCCTGAGGATCCTGCCCCAGACGTATCAACAGCAATGGCAGAGGATGAGGTCGCTGTAAGCGAATGTAAGAATATATCATATTGTGTTTTAACACTTGTATCTTGATAATGAATTGGTAAAACATATTTTATTTTGTGTTTTTATAGATGCCATTCAGGGGACTCAACTTTCTGAGGCCTTACAACATGATGTAGTGGTGATAACTGAAATCAGGGACGCACTTGGGGGATTTATTTTAAAACAAAAAATTTTGATAAGTTGTTTTTCTTATCTTTTAATTTAATAATTACATGTTTTAAAAAAAAATATATATATATATAAAAATACAAAGTGTACCAGTATTCCTTTAAGTATTATCTTCAAGGGACATGAAAAACAAAATATATGTTGAATGACGTATAAATAGCATGCAATGTTAATTTTTCTTTTGTTTGATATATATTTGATTCCTCTTAATTCTTTGCTATCCTTTGATGAAGAGCATTTGTAAATAAACTATATGTAATTACATAATGCAGATAGAGAAGACAATATATACAAAGTCGTATGAATAAATACAGAGATAGGAAAGACAACATTGCTTTATACAAACATCAAAATATTGAGGGACATGTAAGTATGTTAGAAAAAAAACAGACATAACACATATATTTACATATATATATATATATATATATATATATATACACAGTATAAACACAAGTATATGCAAAGATATATGTACAATGGTATAAATAAAGTTGGAATAAGAAGTAAAAAATGTCTTCCTTTGATAGACATTCAGGGTAGATCATTTTATAAATTAGGATATCCGCGACATCAATGACTCTTATTTATCAACAGTCCGATGCTAATCATGATGGACTTGCCGCGCGTGTTTTTTGACAGACTTGTTGATAAATAAGACTGTCAAATGTAGATTTGCGCCAGCAATGTATGGCGAGCATATAGCCCATCGCGAGTGCGTTGAGATTGACACCTTGATAAATCGGCCCCTTTGTCTAAACAACAGGGAGATCCAAAAGAGAGGTTAGGAGACAAGCCAGGTACAGGAGCCAGAAGATACACCAGAGATCTTGTATAGAGGGACAGGTCAGAGGCACAAATAGGGTGTAAACCAGGGCAAAGAGTGGTCTGAGAGGCTGACTTAAATAGCAGTGCTGATTGAGAAACTACCTGCAGCTGGAAAGCAGGTGGAGCCATAGAGCTAGCCAGTGCAGGTAGCAGCACAAAGAAACTCTCAGCCTGAGCCAGAGCCCAGAACCGTCCAGTAGTGCAAAGACAGAGCAACAGGTTGAGAGAAAACCAGCAACTGAATGTCCCAGGTTTGATCCCGGGCAAGGGGTAGTGACAGGTTCCTGAAGTGACTCTAAAAGAAAGCCCATTATGCCATGGCATTCATATTGTTAACGATAGAGATGTGCATGAACAAAAAAATTGTTTCTGATGAATCATTCATTTAAGATTTTTTTTTTATTATTTCGTTCCATCTGAAATTTGTTATTAACCAGATTCAGTTCCTACAAAATTGTTTAAAAAATCTGCTTGTTAACAAAACGTATTCATTTTAAGCTTTTATTGCAGATTCTTTCTATGTTTCTTTATCTATAGCTATAGCATTTTAAATTAGATTTTTTTTAACCTTTTATTCTATTACAAATAAACACAACTGTAGTATACTGACTCACTGGGGCATATTTATCAATGTGCGAGCAGACATGATACGAAGCAGCGAATCATGTCCGCCGCACATTGATAAATGCCGACAGCATACGCTGCAGATTTGTGACCAATCGGCTGCTAGCAGGGGGCATCAATCAATTTGATTTCTGTCCGCTGCCTCAGAGCAGGCAGATAAGTTATGGAGAAGCGGTACAGAGCTTGATAAATATGCCCCATTGTACACAGTCACACACACCAGGCAGTCTTATACACACAGAAATCAGCAAAATGTACAATTATTTTATAATTCTGCCATGCACAGCTACATTGCACAGTGCACACTGAAGACACAAAAATAAATAAATAAATTACAGAAACAAACATAAAAACAACTGAACTGAATCAATCAATGGCATACTTACAAAATGGTTGATTGAGATGGTAGTAGCAGTGGCGGTTCTAGACAAATTTTACTGGGGGGGCCAAGGTAGGGCCAGTGTTTAATCAGGGGGGCACATTAATAAACGGAAACAAATTATATATATATATATATATATATATATATATATATATATGTGTATGTGTGTGTGTGTGTATATGTATGTATGTATGTATATATATATATATATATATATACACACACACACACATATATATACACACACACACACACATATATATACACACACACACATATATATACACACACAAAAATTATAAATATATATACATTTATACACACACACACACATATATATATATATATGTGTGTGTGTGTATATATACACGCAATCTATGCACTTAACTAGTTCTACATAGTTCAGATAGCACATTCAATAAAAATGGTGTCAAATAATTATTTACATACATTAGAAAAATAAGGAAAACACTCCAGCAGAGTTGTGGAGGTGAGAGTTCAGACTTGCATCTCTTCTGTTCTGGCAGTGTACAGGCTAGAGAGAACGTCTGCAAAACCAACCAGTGACACTTCTGGAACTCTTGTCTGCAGACTGCAGCTGTAAGACACCCCACCCCCACAACAACCCTGGAACTGTAGCACATCTCTGAAAGGGGAGGGGGCACAAGTTTTACTTCACTTTGTTAACCCCACACTTTGACTAGACAACGTTTCAGGTACAGGGAAGCAGATAAATAGCCTTGATCTTGTCCGGTATTTTTCAGTCAGCTCAGTGGCCAGCTCAGGGGGGGCCACAATGGGGGCCAGGGACATTTTTACAGGGGCACTGGCCCCTGTGGGCCCCTGTGTAGAACCGCCCCTGGGTAGTAGTCAACCGTTGTTGTCAGGTCACTGCCAGATTGTAGTAATACAGTGAGTCGCACAACTAGCAGTGTGTGTGTGACTGTTTGGTGTACTGTACCATATATCCTGTACTATGTATATGTGTTTTTTACTAGTGTATGTTAGTTCAGTATAGTACTACAAAAAGTAACGAAAAGTTTAACAATAGTGTTACCAATCCAGTTCCCTACTACTATACTAATAATCATCTTTCAACTCACGTGAGCAGTAATGCCAAGTCAAAAGCTTCAACCATGTTACTGTCCATTCATACCACTTTTATTACATTTACACAATTTTCATATCTTCCTTCACATTTAGGCCCCAATGTTCTAAAAGGTCTCTGGGCTGGTGAGATTATTAAAGAATGCTCGCCAGTACTTATGTTTCCCTGGTGGACTGATCTAAAGCCACTCTTTAATTTGAAAACAGGGTGTATCTCGCTAAAGGTTGTATAGTGCATTTTCCTATGTGGAGGAGATGCATACATTACAAAAGTGCACAATAAGATTTGTATTTTAAAAACTCTTACAAAACAAACAATTGAACCATTCACCCAAAAATACGCAAGAAAAAAATGTATTGTAAAGGTGCATCAAAAATTGTAAGAAAATGTTTCCCAAAAACATAACATTTGTATGTAAATTGCACAGAAATAAATCGAATTAAAAATAAGCACATCATAGATCATAATTTAGGTATGCTGGGTATGCAAAAATCACTTAGAAATTTGTACTTTAAGAACAAAATACAAAGCATAATTGTTGTTTTTTCGTAAAAAGTACTAATTATAGGTGTTCCAGGGGCATATATGAAATTGTCTCTCTAATCCTAGGGTAATTCTGTAAAGATTTTTGCACTGCAGATCTCACAGTTTTTTCTCGCAAACTTAAAGGTGGGAAGCTTTTCTCAAAACACTCAAAATACTTAATAGCTTAATAGAAAACCACATGTATATGAAAATATAGCCAATTCTAAGATGCTATAGAATGAGGAAAAAGGAGGCTGAGTCCTGTAGTCAATAGTAAGAGTTTATTTTGGAGCAGGCTTCAACATGTCAGGTGAGCTCCTATCTTACGTGTTTCGGGCATGGGCACATGCGCTTCATCAGAGATGTCAGTCTCTGCCGGCCAGGGTCCTTATAAAGGTGTAAAAGACCAATCAGGATAGGTGAAATAATTGGCTGTTGGAATGTGAACAAATCACTAACAAAGGTAATGAAGAAATCACCCGTAGGATAGTCACATAGATCCTGGTCGGCATGAGACTGACAGAACAGATTATTCATAAACAATTGTCTATATGTATGATACTTGCTTATACATTATATTTCAGACATATACATGTATACGTATAAATCAAAATAATATTGACAGGGGTCACAATAGACGAAAACATATTGAGTTTGCTAGCTAAATGTTAAACATCAGTTATAATTTCACTGTCAGAATATCAACTGACAACTTTGTGCTATAGTAATACTACAGAGTTAATTTTTTGCAAACATCAATTTGAATAAGGCCCCTTAATCTGAGATAGTGCTATAACTATACTATACTAAACAAAACAATGTGTGGGCCTCAATAGGTCCACATAGTGTGTATAAAATATCAATTAGTTAAAAGTATTAATAACATTCTATAACCCCTATATGCACAAATATATATAGATGTATACAGGGAGTGCAGAATTATTAGGCAAATGAGTATTTTGACCACATCATCCTCTTTATGCATGTTGTCTTACTCCAAGCTGTATAGGCTCGAAAGCCTACTACCAATTAAGCATATTAGGTGATGTGCATCTCTGTAATGAGAAGGGGTGTGGTCTAATGACATCAACACCCTATATCAGGTGTGCATAATTATTAGGCAACTTCCTTTCCTTTGGCAAAATGGGTCAAAAGAAGGACTTGACAGGCTCAGAAAAGTCAAAAATAGTGAGATATCTTGCAGAGGGATGCAGCACTCTTAAAATTGCAAAGCTTCTGAAGCGTGATCATCGAACAATCAAGCGTTTCATTCAAAATAGTCAACAGGGTCGCAAGGAGCGTGTGGAAAAACCAAGGCACAAAATAACTGCCCATCAACTGAGAAAAGTCAAGCGTGCAGCTGCCAAGATGCCACTTGCCACCAGTTTGGCCATATTTCAGAGCTGCAACATCACTGGAGTGCCCAAAAGCACAAGGTGTGCAATACTCAGAGACATAGCCAAGGTAAGAAAGGCTAAAAGATGACCACCACTGAACAAGACACACAAGCTGAAAAGTCAAGACTGGGCCAAGAAATATCTCAAGACTGATTTTTCTAAGGTTTTATGGACTGATGAAATGAGAGTGAGTCTTGATGGGCCAGATGGATGGGCCCGTGGCTGGATTGGTAAAGGGCAGAGAGCTCCAGTCCGACTCAGACGCCAGCAAGGTGGAGGTGGAGTACTGGTTTGGGCTGGTATCATCAAAGATGAGCTTGTGGGGCCTTTTCGGGTTGAGGATGGAGTCAAGCTCAACTCCCAGTCCTACTGCCAGTTTCTGGAAGACACCTTCTTCAAACAGTGGTACAGGAAGAAGTCTGCATCCTTCAAGAAAAACATGATTTTCATGCAGGACAATGCTCCATCACACGCGTCCAAGTACTCCACAGCGTGGCTGGCAAGAAAGGGTATAAAAGAAGAAAATCTAATGACATGGCCTCCTTGTTCACCTGATCTGAATCCCATTGAGAACCTGTGGTCCATCATCAAATGTGAGATTTACAAGGAGGGAAAACAGTACACCTCTCTGAACAGTGTCTGGGAGGCTGTGGTTGCTGCTGCACACAATGTTGATGGTGAACAGATCAAAAAACTGACAGAATCCATGGATGGCAGGCTTTTGAGTGTCCTTGCAAAGAAAGGTGGCTATATTGGTCACTGATTTGTTTTTGTTTTGTTTTTGAATGTCAGAAATGTATATTTGTGAATGTTGAGATGTTATATTGGTTTCACTGGTAAAAATAAATAATTGAAATGGGTATATATTTGTTTTTTGTTAAGTTGCCTAATAATTATGCACAGTAATAGTCACCTGCACACACAGATATCCCCCTAAAATAGCTATAACTAAAAACAAACTTAAAACCACTTCCAAAACTATTCAGCTTTGATATTAATGAGTTTTTTGGGTTCATTGAGAACATGGTTGTTGTTCAATAATAAAATTAATCCTCAAAAATACAACTTGCCTAATAATTCTGCACTCCCTGTATAGATATATGGGAATACCACATTTTGGATCTACAAGGGAGGGGTATATGTGCCTCTCTATTTTGGTGTGGCCCCTAAGAAGCATGTAGCTGTTGAATGGATTCCACTCTATTTAGTGAGTGGATGAATGAGCCACAATATACTGGTCCTCTCTAAAATAATTGTATATACAATATAGAGGGAGAGTGTCTCCCAATGATTCTTACTCTAAGGGGGAGAGGAGTGTGTTGCCTACCTAACCAATTATAAGATGGCTACACTAGAGAGAGGGGAAAATAACTAATGGATCAGCATAGTAAAATCATAAGTATATAAAACTTGAGACAAACCTAGCTTTTCTTTTATTTAAAGAGGAGGGACTAGTCTAACTTGGTTTGAATTACGTTCAAGTAGTTGTATTCCTTGGTGGATGTGTTATTAATCTTTGTTTATCTCTTGGACCTTCTATGTCTTTTTTATCTTCTTTTATGTGGAGATTTTTAAGCTAGAAAGTAACTGAATAGGAAGAATCCTGTTTATTCTATATATAAATTCACATCATATCTTTTGTTCATGCCCTGGGGTACCCTGGTTTGTAACATAAAGATCCAATATACATCTCTTTTAGAGAGTATTTTGTTTCTGTCACTCCCTAGCGGATTACTGATTATGTGTTCTATTGCTTTAAATGTAAAATGGGTCAGTTTTTGTGGATGTGTGTGAAAATGTTTTGCCACAGGTGTTCTAGGGAATTCTTCTTCTATTGACAAGAGATAAATCGAATTAAAAATAAGCACATCATAGATCATAATTTAGGTATGCTGGGTATGCAAAAATCACTTAGAAATTTGTACTTTAAGAACAAAATACAAAGCATAATTGTTGTTTTTTCGTAAAAAGTACTAAATATAGGTGTTTCAGGGGCATATATGAAATTGTCTCTCTAATCCTAGGGTAATTCTGTAAAGATTTTTGCACTGCAGATCTCACAGTTTTTTTCTCGCAAACTTAAAGGTGGGAAGCTTTTCTCAAAACACTCAAAATACTTAATAGCTTAATAGAAAACCACATGTATATGAAAATATAGCCAATTCTAAGATGCTATACGCAGAAAGCAGAGTAATGTGATTTATATTGGCTGCAGGATTTCATTTTAAATTGCTCCCCTGCTCATTGCTATCCTTGCTCTACAGAGCAAAGTCTCCCTTTCCAGCAAACTACAATACTTTTAATAGGAGACATCTCACCACTTGCAGGGACTGCCCCTTTTTTTTACGATTATTCCACCAGGACAGCCCCTGCAAGGGTTGGTGAGAAATCCACGTCTGAACTTGCGAGGTTTAGATCATCAGGCCCTAAGTCTTACCTCTTTCATCTCCTCTCCAATCTAGTGACACTCCTATTACAGTTTCACACTATACCTCATTCTCAATTCTCACACAAGTGAACTCACTTTCCCAACTATAAGGGATGGGTAGGGTACAGGAGGTGGGAAGACAAGGAAAGGTAAGGTATAAGGAGATTAGTAATACAGAGAGAAGAGATAAAGAGAGCGAGAGAGAGAAGATACTTGAGGAAGGATAGGGGATAAGGGAGGGTAACAATTCAGGAATTAATAGTCAAGCGGGCATAAGTAGAAGGAATTTGAATGAAGAGATAGGTTAGCATGGATTAGTAAATAAGAACAAAGGTCTCAAAATGTTTTCTTATGTTCAGGACAATCACATATATTAACAACGCAAACTGAATGTGTTTCTCTGTTTTATCTAGCGCATTTTTGTCACATTTTGAAAAATGATTTCACATCTAATCTCCTTATTTTCATAGTTGGAATGATGTGGAATCTTACAGTTGAAATGAGTAATTGGAAACAGTGGCGTGGTCTTAGCAGGTTCCTGTCTGGTAACTGGATACAAACAATAGGCCCAGTCCAGCACTTCAGGTCACTGCACGCCAATCCAAGGCCACCACAACAGCCTATAGTAGAATAAGTAACTTTGAAAAGGATGGCAGCAAATGGTGGAAAACAGGATTTAAAAGCACACAAATATAACGGCCGTTATATTTGTGTGCTAATAAATCCTGTTTTCCACCATTTGCTGCCATCCTTTTCAAAGTTACTGGTAACTGGATACCCCAGTGTCTGGCGCCAGACAAATCTGAGCCAAGCATGTAAACGTGTCTCCCTTGTGGGAAGCAGGAGATAAAGCAGTGGTGATAAAAAAGTCAGATGATTTTGTCACCCAGTAAAACATCAAGGGTGGTGCCCTTTTCCGGTTTACGCTGCATTGAGCTGTTTTGTATGTGTGGTGGGAGGCCTGCCATGTGAGTTAACATTTTTCATGACCCTGGCCTGTAACTAAATACAACAGTTTCTGGCATGACCTCTTGCAGGCAAGGTGGGTATATGTTTTGCAACTAAGTCAGGATGAGGCATTTACTGTATGTTTTGTTGCAAACTACAAAACAAAAAAACATGTGATTGGGTTGCATTTTGCAGCTTGCATTAATGTGGGATGAGACAACATTTTACATTCACACAATGACACACACAGAATTTGGCACGGTGATGTCTCCAGCATTTTTCTGCCTGGAAAATGATACCCCAGTGTCAGGTGGCAGACAAAACTAAGCCATGCCTGTAAACGTGTCTCCCTTACCAGAGGCAGGAGAATTTAAGTAGGCAGCAGCAGCTGCAGTGATATATAAATGTCATATTATTTTTTCACCCATTAAAGCATCAACGGTGGTGCCCTGTTACTATGGATACAGCATTTGAGACGTGTCCTAGTGAGGTAACACCTAGGTGTTCCCTAGGTGGAGCAGCAGTAGAAGTAGCATAAGTTGTGTTGTTGAGTGTGGTGACAAAGCTCATCAACAAGATCAAATTCTGCCAGCCCATCAGCCTAGTCTAGAAGCATATTTGGATTCAGTAACTCTGATTCCTTGGTTTAGTTTGGGTTTAACCTCATACAGACCAATTACCCAGTACCCACTGAACTGACCAATGACCACCATAGTTTGATCTATTCAATCTTTAGTCAGGAAAATTATTGTTATTTGTGAACTGCGCTACTAGTAGAAAGATATTTTTAAAAAGCAATAAACTACCATTCCCTACAAGGAATATGCTCCAAAGCATGACAGGTGACAAAGATAAGAAAAATTACTGTAAGACTAAGCCTATGATGACACAGGGGTTGCCTCTGACTAGACTGCTGTAACAGGAGGAGAATGGCAGGACAACTGTGTGAACTTATAAGAAAAAATCAAATACATTTTATTAATAAATAAACACAATTATTGTAAACAATGAAATAATGATTAACATGAAAAATGCTGAGGTTTAGATATTCATAAAACAAGGTGATATGGACTGTTCTTTTCTTTAAAGAAATTGCAGCAAGTCAGGTTAAAGACCAGACAACAAATCCAGGAGGAAAAAACCCAGGTGGATGGCCATACAACAATTTATTTTTTTAAGAAAAAAATTAGAATTCAATTTGACACAATTGGATGGTTAGTTACAGCCATGCACAATCACATTACACAAGAGAAGAGACAGTTCCTTTAGTGCAGCTAGCCATAGTTATTTGGTACCACATGAGTTTTCAGAAAAATACAATGAACTATCTCTGTGTATTGTCTGTGCAACAAAATCTTCTAAAAAATGTCATTTGTTGTATATTTTTTGTTGTTATGTGTTAAGTTTGCATCATATTACAACTTTTGAAGTCTGCACAGCAATGCAAAGCATACCCCAGTGTCAGGTATGAGACACCACTACCAAACACAGACCCTATTTATTTCCTATATTGACACAGGTGAATAGATTAAGAATAGTTGACACAAGTGGGGTAGGGGCAAGCTGGGATGGTTGAGGATGTTACCAGTGATAGAGACATTGCTAGGTGGACACAAAAGCAGCTCCTGGGCAACTACAGAGAGGGCATGCCAGACACTACTCTTTTGATTCCAGTATACTAATGAATCAGAAGCAAAAGGTAATGGAGATTCAGCAAGGTAGGCTTTCACCATCTCAGAAACATTACTCTCGTTTGTGAACCAGGATCTAAATCTCAATTCTCCTTGAGGGAAAATGTATACATTTGCTGGATTATGAGTAGAGTAGAATGTATAGGCTTTCTGTTTTAATCCTTTTTATTTTAAAACTGTCTTGCAGCATGTACCTTTGTATATTTTTTTTGTATCTCTTTAATGTTAATGCACTGTGACCAATATTCCTTCTAATTTTTTACACTTGTGTGGACCTGCTGATGCTATGAGCTAAATATGAGCTAAATATTTTTATACAAAAAAATACCCAAAAATACTCTGCTCTCATGGATAGCTTACAATTTCAAACACAACATAGGTTTATCCAAAAAACATCTTTGTTAAATATATGTATGCCACGCTTATTGGCACCCTTTTAGTCAATACTTTGTGCTGCCTCCCTTTGCCAAGATTACAGCTCTGAGTCTTCTCCTATAATGCCTGATGAGGTTTTAGAATGCATGGCAAGGGATCTGAGACTATTCCTCCATACAGCATCTCTCCAGATCCAGATGTATGTTTTGGATCATTGTCCTCCTGGAAGATCCAACCACGGCCCATTTTAAGCTTTCTTGCAAAGGCAGTCAGGTGTTCATTTAATATCTGTTGATAGATTCCATGATGCCATTTATCCTAACAACCTCTGGCAGAAAAACAGCCCCAAAACATTAAAGAACCACCACTATATTTAACCATGGCCTCTCTGCGTGCACCAAACCCACCACTGGTGTTTATTGCCAAAAAACTCTATTTTGGTTTCATTTTTTTAACACCTGATACCTCATATATTTGAGCCCTTATAACTTTTTTGTGCAATTGTTTTTGCAAATATTTTTTATTAGAGTGTTATTATGCGTGTAACTATACTTTGTAATGTATTTTCATGTGTTTTGTGTCAGTTTTTTACTTTGCGAATCAGTAAACCAGATTTCTGAGGATGCGGTAATCATTCTAGCGTAAATCACAATTGCCCTCACGTGGTTGCGTTTACTTTCAACTTGTAATATGAGTGGGAAACCTAACGTGCGTACAGCCGCAATAAACCCCTTTTTGCTTGAATGTAACTGTTAACGCGCCACAAGTAATCCGTCCCTAATTTTTTATATATATATTGAACATAGTGGCAATTGAGTCCCTAACAATTTACCTCAAGCTTAAAATGTAAAGGCTAAAATTTAATAACTGCGACAGAGCCACTCCAGATGACACCCCCTAAGCAGTATTCAGGGCAAAATAAAGAGTTGTACTGGTCTGCCTATACATAGAGAGGAGCACCCTGTGCAAGCATCTAGGGTGAGTTGCCCCTCACTTCAGCCTGAACATCACTCCGACCAAAGGTTGGAATGCAGAGTCGAGACAGTACAGTGGTACTCCAAACCATATAGGGTCTCAACACTCAAACAATTAGCATCAAGGGAGACCAAAAATTACTATTCATGGTTTTACAAAGGGATAGCCCAAATCACCTTACTACAAAGGGCAAAGGGCTTTGACATAGAGATACATACAAATACATGTCTAAATATTTATATGTATATACAGTATATATATCTATATATCTGAACATATGTATTTATGTATTTATATGTGTATATATATATTTACAGACATATAAACACATACATACATACATACATATGTATACATATATAGACATATTTATAAGCGCATAAGAGCCCTTTGCAGTTAAGTAGATGAAAATATGTAAAAGCATATTTATACAATATTCATATTTAATAAAGTGTTATACTGTGCATTTAATGTAAATATTTCAGATTCCAATGTTCTACACATACACATACACAGGATATGTTCTATGTATTTACAAATAGATATTCCTTTATATATCTGTATATATATATATATCTATACGTATACATAATCATGTATATATTGATATAGGTATAGATATATATTGTGCCAAAATACCATCAGATATATATAGAAATATGTATTTATGAATAAATAGAACATATTATTCTATGTGAAGAACATTGGAATGTGAAATATTCATATTTTCATGTTGGGTTAGCTCACTTTGAATATGCGATCATGTTTGCGCGCATGTAGGGTATTTTTTCCACTTTTTTTGCTCCATTGACTTATATGGGGGAATACATTATCATGTGAGCGATATTCTAAGTCTGGCTTTTTTTGTGCATCAGGTTAGCGCGCTAGTGAAAATCGTTTAGTTTCAACTTATAATACAAGCACTACCCGACGCTAGCAAACAAAGCTTACTTTGAGTGTAGTTAGCGTTTGAACGGGAGCAATAAATACCGCTGCACTTGTAATCTGGCCCTTAGTCAGTTATAACAATTGGTTTCATAATTACCTTTAATAAACGTGACCAATGTTGTTTTTTTGTCTGTGTTTTATTTGATTGAAAGAGGTACTGAAAGTAATAAAGTTTTGTTGGTTTGAATGTTAATCCCATACTAAGCATTTAATCTCTTATAGTTCTATAAAAGTTATCACAAATTACCATGTTTGCTTTAATAAAGAAATAAGTATACTCTCTGTCTTGTATTTACAAGTACATTAGAAATCTATGGTACAATGTCCACTTCATCACCCTGTCAGGACGTGTACATAAACATTAGTATATTTTCTGGGTTGCCTAGATAAATAGATAATGGCAGGATAATACATTTATAGTCTTTTGGTTGCATCAGGATAGCCTTTTTTAAACATGATCTTTTAATAAAATAGAAGGACATTTGAACCTTCCATCTATGTTTATTTAGTGATTTAACCACCTGCATTACTCGATTAACAGCCATATGTTATATTAACACAGATAGTGAACATGATAAATTGAATCAAAAGAACAAGATGGATAAGGAATATTTAACTAGTTGGATAAGGACCCAAAGATAAGTAACTTTTATGCTGAAAAAAAAACATTTATTTTTTATCAATAACATCAAGCTAACTGGAACTATCAGGTGTTGCACTGCAGGTCTATTATCAGTTATTCAGCATACACTACATTAGTGCCTGATAATGAGTATAATATCTGCAAAACCACTATTTTAAAAGCACAATTAACAGATGACTTGAAGAACAAACATTATATAATTAAATTTTAAACATATCATAAATGCAGCAAGATCTCAGTTGTGGCTTGTGGAACTTCCCCACTGACATTTTCCCAAATTCAATACTTTTGTGCCTTAAAGGACCATTAAATGCAGTACTTACTCTGAATTTAAAATTATTTTTTTTCCTGACAAATTTCAAAATGTATTTCCTTTCATCAGCCCCCTGCCCTGTGTGGCAGTCATCAATGAATCACAGACTCTAATATGTATACACTGTGAACTTTTGCACATTCTCAGTAGGAGCTAGTGCCTCAAAAAGTGTGCCAAAGCCTATATATAATATTGTGGGAGTATTTATTTGCACTCATATTACAAGCTAAAAATAAATGCGAATGCAAGAGCACAATGGCATTTAACGCTCATCAAATAGAGCGACCAAAGGCATTGTGTAAAGGCATGAGGATAAATTAAAAGTTGCACCAAACACAACATAACTACATTAAAATATACTGTTAAGGGGCGGAGTTAGCCTGCAACAGGAGCAGCTCCGTATACATTCTGCTAAATTCAGGGTATAAAAGCTATATATCAAGAACAAAGTGCTTGATCTTCAATCCCTGGGCACTAGTCGACCTAGTAGGAATCTTTTAAAATAAAAATCGGACGGATTCGAGTGGATGAGCTGAGGACCGGAACACCAGAACCGGAACGACACTAGGAAAGACCGCGGCTGCAGCCTACTCCGGAACTCGGGGCTGATCTAAAGGAGGAAAAGGGAAACCTCAAAGCCCATCCTTGGTTCACATACTCCCAAGGACCTCAGCAATAGACTTGTGGTAAGGAACCACTAACTTTAATACCACAAACAGAGCGGAAGAGAACCGGCAGCCCTGCATTCAAGTGATTCAGGTGGTGGCCTATTAAGGGGAACTGGAGGTGGGACACAGTACTTTCAGACTTGGGTAACAACTTGAGGCTGATTTGGGACTCTGTAATTACCGAAAAGTGCACAGACTGAGCTACATAGGACCCTTGGAGAAGGGTAAGTGGCGGAAAAGTCACCATTTTATGCACATACCATTACACCTATACAGCAACAAATTTTGAAACTGCATTTGCTTTGTTTATATTATAAATTAACAAGGAATATCTGTGTTCCCATTAAAGAATTACCCATCTGGAAGCTTTTATAACATTCCTCCATAATTAAGTGCACCAGCTTTGGGGCTTTTGGAATTTTAATAAATAATAGTGCTATAGCTTTCTGCCCCCCCTCTTTCCCGCCATCCAGTGTGTTGGCGGGTCATATCCTCAATTCCCTGTACCATGATCGTCCTGTGAGGACAAGATTCCCGGGGAGAGAGACTATATGAATGGCCAGGCTTGATTGATCCATAATACCTGAGGGGGTGTACACCACAGTTGAGAGACTTTATATACCTTGTTTTCTCCCTTCCCAGTCCTGCAGGATCCCTTTGGGCCTGGGATACCGAGGGAGATCCACTAAGTAAGCCTAAGAACTGGCACCCTGATGGTATCAATTCACCTATATGCTACATCCTACTAAGGCTACAGACATGAGGCCGAGCTAGAAAAATATTTTATCAGCGGATTGAGTGGGAATCCTTCCCCATGTACCTACTATAAATCTCTTCAAATTTGTGGTCTCCCGGTGCCCTGATATCTTATCCCAGCTTTCATTATCTACTTAGATATATCTCGATTGGTGCAATGAAAGGAAGAAATCAGTCAGTTAAAGACTGCCTCTCTGTCTCACAATGTTGGATGCTTTCAAGTTTCTCACGTTAGTGAGGTCTTACGAGTTATGACATAGCAACTGAACGATCCAATGATCTGTAACCTGTGTTATCTTATTTACTATGTTATTTCAGAGAACTTGGATTGTTGTTCTCTTGATTTGTTTTGTTTCTTTTGTTTTTTTTTTTTTGTTTTTTTTTTCTTCTACCTTATACTGTTTCTGTTGGTATGCCTTTGCTACAAATAATAAAAATTACTTTATCATAAAGACTGCCTCTCAAGGTCCCAGCTCAAAAAGAAGCAAAATGCTTCAGACTCATCTGCAGATGTAGATTCCCAACCATCCTCCCCTAAAAGCCCCCCACATTGACAACGGGGGTCTCTCTGAATGGTGAACTCACTGCTACAGATAAAGCAAATGTTTAAAGAGGAGATGAGGGCTGCTCTCTCAGAATGAAAACAAGACATATCAGAAATTGGAGATAGAACTGCGGCATTAGAAGATAAAGTGGACGACATCGCAGATGAGATACCCAGTCTTTATACAACAATACAATTGCAGCAAGAACAGATACAAAAGCTAGAAGATTCACTAGAGGATCTGGAAAACAGATCTAGAAGATCAAATATTAGAATTCGAAATTTACCTGAATTTTACAATAATCTGCCAGACACGCTACTGAAGCTATTCCAAAAACTAGTGCTGGGCACAGATTCCCCACTATTCCTGATGGACAGAGCACACAGGGCACTGGCCAGACCACCTACTCCATCAACAGCAAGGGATGTGATTATCAAGCTTCATTACTATCATGTTAAGGATCAAATTATGCAGGCAGTGCGTAACGTATCCAGAATCACCTTTGAAGGTCATACCCTGCAACTCTTTATGGATCTTTCTCCAACAACCCTCAGGAGGAGAAGAGAGCTTAAACCTGTTGACTCGGTCTTGATCAAGGCACAGATCAAATATAGATGGGGTTTCCCATTTAAGCTAGTTTTCATGCATGGGAGGACATCATATTCTTGCTCATCTCTCACGGAAGGGCAGGCTATTTTGGGAAAACTAAATATGGAGAAAACTACTGTGGAAGGGTCCTCTTCCCCGAAACCACAACGTAAAGCAATAACAAAAGAATGCACACCTGTGAGCAGAAATGGCAAGAATGCAAGGCCCAGGCAAGACCAGGAGAGTCCCACTTGAAGATATTCATTGGAGATCCCTGGGTATTCATTGATAAGACTTGAGTTGCTGATCCTCCAATTGTGGGGATGAAAATATAGGGTAGTATATACTATTACACACCCTAAGTTACCTAGTTAAGTTTGGAGAATTTTGTGGTTCTTTCTGATTACCCTTTTCCTTTCCCTCTCCCCTTCCCTCCCCCTCCATCCCACTGAGTCCGCTAAAAGTTTTATTAAAATATTTACTACTTTAGGGGAGATATTAGGTCACACTTTTTTCTAAAGTTACTGAACCCATATACCGGGCTGCAAATGATTTTGGTTCTGTATTTAGTTCTAAAGTTTCATGTTTTTGTTGGCACTGTTTATTATTTTTTCCTCAACAGGTCACACCTCAGACAACCACTGGGTTTTAGGTATCAAATGTATTCACACTGTTATCATGGTATAATTACTGTATCCTGTTCAATTAGCTTTGGTCTGTTTTTTCTGTCTCGAAGAGTTGTTATATTGATGCTAGTAGAAATGTTCAGCAATGTCAATGTGTTAAAAGCATGCCCCAGTCGACATACCTATGACACTTAATGTAATCACGCACAATGTTAGGGGTCTGCACTCTAATGTTAAAAGACGCAAGGCCATAAGTATGTATAAATCCCTGAAGGCACACATCATATTCATGCAAGAAACGCATTTCACAAAATCATTTACCCCTAAATATTGGGACAAAGTGTACCCATTACAGTTTCACGCCACTAGCCTAAAGAAGAAGTGTGGTGTCTCTATACTCTTTCATAGCAGTATTAACTTTCAAGAGGAATAATCCTTTATGGATAAACAAGGACACTACATAATTTTAAGAGGCAAAATCCATGATACGCCAGTAGTCATCTGGAATATATACGCCCCTAACGAATCCCAGGCCCCATTCTTGGCCAAAATAAGCAAGCTGTTAACGTATTGGAAACAGTACAGACTAATTATTGGAGGAGACTTCAACTTGGTGGTAGACCCAGAGGTGGATAGGTCTGGATCGAGGTCCGCTTCCCAGTCTCAAAATTTTAGAAAAGTATTGTATGATTTCCTTTTAGATCATAATCTGTTAGATAGCTGGAGAGTTCATAATGGCAAAAGCAGTGACTATACTTTTTATTCCACAGCCCATAAGGTTTATTCAAGAATTGACCACATTTTGGTAAGCCAGATCTTGGCGCCATTAATTATAAAGTCAGACATAATAATTAGTACCTGGTCAGACCATAATATAGTTTTAACCACACTCTCAGGCCTGATAGATCTGCTAAGAAATAAGAGTTGGAATCTGAGCCCCACCCTATTTAAGGACAAAGTATTTTTAGAGTCTTTGAAAAAAGAAATTGGGAATTTCCTTCATTCAAATCACCAGTCAGTAGAAAATCCCTCATATGTGTAGGGGGCGCTTAAAGCTTTCACACAAGGAATATTGATTAGAGAATCTAGCTTGAAACTAAAATCAGCACAAATCCTTATAGATAGGCTAAGAGAAGAAATTAAGCAGTTAAATGCTCATCACTGCACCATTCATAGCCATGCAACACTTAGGAACTTAAATTATAAAAGAGCGGAGCTCGATAAGTTATTATCTCAGGAAGCAATCAGATCACTTAAAATTATTGATACACAGTATTTTATCCATGCTAATAAGCCTGACAAAATGTTAGCCAGTAGGTTGAAAGACTTAACAGGGCTAACTACAATTCCTCAGTTAAAGAAGCCAGATGGTTCCACTTCTAATCACCCTCAGATTATAGCAGACACATTTGCCTCATACTATTAGACACTGTACGCCCTCCCTCAAAAGGATAGTAATCTCACACACATAACTAACTCTCAGGACTTTTTGAGTTAAGGCAATTTGCCTAAGCTCGATACCGTTGACTCGGATAGTCTAAATGCACCAATCACACTAAACGAGATTAGACAAACAATTAAGAATCTAAAAGTTAACAAAACACCTGGCCCGGATGGATATACTGGCGCTTTTTACAAGCTGTTTTTAGATGAATTAGGCCCCTTATTGGTAAGCACTTTCAACCATATGTTGGAGCCCCCCAAAATTTTTTATTGGCACGGATTTCAGTTATTCCAAAACTGGGCAAAAACAAACAGCATTGTAAAAATTATCATCCTATTTCCTTAATTAACCAAGATATTAAAAAAAAATTCTCAAATTCTAGCCTCTAGACTTAACAAACTAATGCCCAAACTCGTCCATCCGGATCAGGTGGGGTTTATAACAAATAGGGAGGCCCCTGATAATGTTAGAAAAGTGATAGATGTAATTAATTTTGCATCGGTTAACAGGGTGCCTTCTCTGTTCCTTTCCTTGAATGCAGAGAAGGCATTCGACCGCATATATTGGGACTATTTAGACAGGGTCCTAGACACGATGGGCATAACGGGCAACTTCAGAAAGGCGATTTACACTATCTACTCCCATCCGTCTGCATTTGTTAAAACAGCAGGATATAAATCAAAGCCTATAGAAATCGCGAATGGTACTAGACAGGGGTGCCCTCTTTCCCAATTGCTCTTTGCGCTTTGCATAGAGCCCCTAGCGGCTAATATTCGACGAAATGTAGACATAACAAGAATAAACATAAAATTCTAAAGAATACAAAATTAGTCTCTTTGCAGATGATGTCATCCTCTCGCTCACCAAGCCCCTTATCTCCCTCCCAATATTATACTCCACTATAGCTAAGTTTACTGAGATCTCAAGCTACAAAATTAATAATGATAAGTGTGAAGCTATTAGTGTACATCTACCAGCACACACCAAAAAACATATAGAGCTCAATTTTTCTTTCTCTTGGGCAGAGAAGGGAATGAGATATCTGGGGGTGACACTCTCAAGCAGGGTTGATTCTCTGTATCAAAATAATTACCCTCCCCTGATCTCGCATGTCAAAAATTTGCTTCAGAAATGGGAAAAAATGAAAATCTCGTTATATGGCAGAATAATAGGAATTACGATGTAAATTCTCCCGAAATTACTGTATCTATTCAGATGTCTTCCTGTGTCATTGTCAACCCAAATGCTTATCCAACTCCAAAAATATATCATTTCTTTTATTTGGCAAGGAAAGAGACCAATAACTAATAAACAAACTCTTTGCAGAGGCAGGGGGGGAGGGGGAATGGGTTTGCCAGACCTTTTAGCATACTATCATGCAGCCCGAATAGCCCAAGCAGCACTATGGCATAATAGCACTGATAATATTCAATGGGTACAATTAGAATCCAATATGGTCAGGGTTGAGCCAATATATAAACTTCTATGGTCCAATAAATCTCATAGACCCACTATTTGGAAGACTTTTCTAGCTGTTTCTCACACCATTTCATTATGGGACTCTCTGACTACCAAGTTTAGGTTAATTTCCGACACATCCAAGGCGATGCCTTTGGTTACTCTGTCCACTACGCTTGACACGGGACTCCAAAATAAATGGGCTAATAGGGGATTGTATAGAATTGCAGACACTCTGAGGGGACAGTATTTTACGGACTTTAACACATACACTAGCCATAATGAACAAGATAGACCCAGTTGGTATCATTATCTGCAGATGACGGTGAGAGTCTTTGAAGTGATAGGTAGCTCATATAAAGGGAGTACCACTTACCTAGAACAGATCTGCTTAGCCAAGCAAAGAGTAAGAGGCACTATCATTAGGTTGTATACAATTTTTAACTCTCCAATAACTACATGTAAGCTTCCCTTTATGCAAAAATGGGAAGAGGAGTTCAATTTTGCTTGGCCACTTGAAAAATGGAAGACTATTTTGTATAGGGGGCCTTCCTTTTCATAATGTGCTCATCTTAAAGAGAACTACATGAAAACAGCATTCCGTTGGTACTTTCACCCCTCGAGACTTCACAACTCAGAGTTGGGTGGAGGGAAGCGTTTGAGAAGGTGTGACGAGAAATTACATATTCACATATGTGGTGGGATTGCCCGCAGGTCTCTAATATTTGGTTACAAACATTCAATCTACTGAGCGATATTTTTGGATGCCCTTTAAGGGTGTCTCCTACCCAAGCCCATCTGCATGAACCTCTGCCTGGGTTCAATCTCACACGAAATAAGTTTATATTTACTATCTTTACAATAGTTAGATTAACCATTGCCCAGTTTTGGAAATCAAAGATCCCCAACTTTCAGCTTATTGAAAATAAAATTGAATACTACTACCAAATGAGTAGCAATGCTGCAAACTTATTAGATACCAAAGAGCAATTTGTTTCCATTTGGGAACCATGGATCATGTATTCAGAAGCCAGACCTGTGGGACAATCCGACCTATAACTCACAATACTCAATGTATCTATCTGTTAGCTATTCCAGAGTATTGGCTGAAATGAGATGCCTAAGCTCGCTCGAGCCCTATTGTTACATATGTTTTGTAAGCTTATTTAGATTGTATTTAGTTCATATTCTCCTCATCTATGAGATTGAGTACGGATGCAAATAAGATAGTGTTCATTATCATACCATATCATACATGTCTCAAACTGGTGCAACAACCTGATTATCACAATTGAAATGTACCGACCTAAATGAGAATGTGACTTTTTACTGTAAGCCTTAATTTTTACTATGTTACGTTTCTGTGATTTATGCTTTTTGTAATCCTGAGGAAAAAAACAAATAAAAAACTTTTTCAATTAAAATATACTGTTAACCTCACATAAACACTATTGGCTAGATTTAGAGTTTTGTCGGTAAGGACCCACGTAGCTAACGCCGGCTTTTTTCTGGCCGCACCATAAAAATAACTCTGGTATTGAGAGTCCACAGAATCGCTGCGATAGGCTCCAAAAAAGGAGCGTAGAGCATTTTTAACGCCACTCCAACTCTCGATACTAGAGTTGCTTACGGACGCGGCCAGCCTCAAAAACGTGCTCATGCACGATTCCCCCATAGGAAACAATGGGGCTGTTTGAGCTGAAAAAAAAACTAACACCTGCAAAAAAGCCGCGTTCAGCTCCTAACGCAGCCCCATTGTTTGCTATGCGTAAACACTTCCTAAGTCTGCACCTAACACCCTAACATGTACCCCGAGTCTAAACACCCCTAACCTTACACTTATTAACCCCTAATCTGCCGCCCCCGCTATCGCTGACCCCTGCATATTATTTTTAACCCCTAATCTTCCGCTCCGTAAACTGCTGCTACTTACATTATCCTTATGTACCCCTAATCTGTTGCCCCTAACACCGCCGACCCCTATATTATATTTATTAACCCCTAATCTGCCTCCCACAACGTCGCCTCCACCTGCCTACACTTATTAACCCCTAATCTGCCGAGCGGACCGCACCGCTACTATAATAAAGTTATTAACCCCTAATCCGCCTCACTACCCCTATAATAAATAGTATTAACCCCTAATCTGCCCTCCCTAACATCGCTGACACCTAACTTCAAACATTAACCCCTAATCTGCCGACCGGAGCTCACCGCTATTCTAATAAATGTATTAACACCTAAAGCTAAGTCTAACCCTAACACTAACACCCCCCTAAATTAAATATAATTTTAATCTAACGAAATAAATTAACTCTTATTAAATAAATTATTCCTATTTAAAGCTAAATACTTACCTGTAAAATAAACCCTAATATAGCTACAATATAAATTATAATTACATTGTAGCTATTTTAGGATTAATATTTATTTTACAGGCAACTTTGTAATTATTTTAACCAGGTACAATAGCTATTAAATAGTTAAGAACTATTTAATAGTTACCTAGTTAAAATAATTACAAAATTACCTGTCAAATAAATCCTAACCTAAGTTACAATTAAACCTAACACTATACTATCATTAAATTAATTAAATTAAATGCCTACAATTACCTACAATTAAACTGAACACTACACTATCAATACATTAATTAAATACAATATCTACAAATAACTACAATGAAATAAACTAACTAAAGTACAAAAAATAAAAAAGAACTAAGTTACAAAAAATAAAAAAATATTTACAAACAAAAGAAAAATATTACAACAATTTAAAACTAATTACACCTACTCTAAGCCCCCTAATAAAATAACAAAGCCCCCCAAAATAAAAAATGCCCTACCCTATTCTGAATTACTAAAGTTAAAAGCTCTTTTACCTTACCAGCCCTGAACAGGGTCCTTTGCGGGGCATGCCCCAAGAAGTTCAGCTCTTTTGCCTGTAAAAAAAAACATACAATACCCCCCCCAACATTACAACCCACCACCCACATACCCCTAATCTAACCCAAACCCCCCTTAAATAAACCTAACACTAAGCCCCTGAAGATCTTCCTACCTTGTCTTCTTGTCTTCACCATACCAGGTTCACCGATCGGTCCAGAAGAGCTCCTCCGATGTCCTGATCCAAGCCCAAGCGGGGGGCTGAAGATGTCCATGATCCGGTAGAAGTCTTCATCCAAGCGGGGCAGAAGAGGTCTTCCATCCGATTGAAGACTTCATCCAAGCGGGGCAGAAGAGGTCTTCCATCCTATTGAAGTCTTCATCCAGGCGGCATCTTCAATCGACATCCATCTGGAGCGGAGCGGCAGCATCCTGAAGACCTCCGACGCGGAACATCCATCCTGGCCAACGACTGAACGACGAATGACGGTTCCTTTAAATGACGTCATCCAAGATGGCGTCCCTCGAATTCCGATTGGCTGATAGGATTCTATCAGCCAATCGGAATTAAGGTAGGAATATTCTGATTGGCTGATGAAATCAGCCAATCAGAATCAAGTTCAATCCGATTGGCTGATCCGATCAGCCAATCAGATTGAGCTCGCATTCTATTGGCTGATCGGAACTCTTCTGAGGAGCTCTTCTGGACCGATCGGTGAACCTGGTATGGTGAAGACAAGGTAGGAAGATCTTCAGGGGCTTAGTGTTAGGTTTATTTAATGGTGGTTTGGGTTAGATTAGGGGTATGTGGGTGGTGGGTTGTAATGTTGGGGGGGTATTGTATGTTTTTTTTTACAGGCAAAAGAGCTGAACTTCTTGGGGCATGCCCTGCAAAGGGCCCTGTTCAGGGCTGGTAAGGTAAAAGAGCTTTTAACTTTAGTAATTTAGAATAGGGTAGGGCATTTTTTATTTTGGGGGGCTTTGTTATTTTATTAGGGGGCTTAGAGTAGGTGTAATTAGTTTTAAATTGTTGTAATATTTTTCTTATGTTTGTAAATATTTTTTTATTTTTTGTAACTTAGTTCTTTTTTATTTTTTGTACTTTAGTTAGTTTATTTCATTGTAGTTATTTGTAGATATTGTATTTAATTAATGTATTGATAGTGTAGTGTTAGGTTTAATTGTAGGTAATTGTAGGCATTTAATTTAATTAATTTAATGATAGTATAGTGTTAGGTTTAATTGTAACTTAGGTTAGGATTTATTTGACAGGTAATTTTGTAATTATTTTAACTAGGTAACTATTAAATAGTTCTTAACTATTTAATAGCTATTGTACCTGGTTAAAATAATTACAAAGTTGCCTGTAAAATAAATATTAATCCTAAAATAGCTACAATGTAATTATAATTAATATTGTAGCTATATTAGGGTTTATTTTACAGGTAAGTATTTAGCTTTAAATAGGAATAATTTATTTAATAAGAGTTAATTAATTTCGTTAGATTAAAATTATATTTAACTTAGGGGGGTGTTAGTGTTAGACTTAGCTTTAGGGGTTAATACATTTATTAGAATAGCGGTGAGCTCCGGTCGGCAGATTAGGGGTTAATAATTGAAGTTAGGTGTCGGCGATGTTAGGGAGGGCAGATTAGGGATTAATACTATTTATTATAGGGTTAGTGAGGCGGATTAGGGTTTAATAACTTTATTATAGTAGCGGTGCGGTCCGCTCGGCAGATTAGGGGTTAATAAGTGTAGGCAGGTGGAGGCGACATTGAGGGGGGCAGATTAGGGGTTAATAAATATAATATAGGGGTCGGCGGCGTTAGGGGCAGCAGATTAGGGGTACATAAGGATAACGTAGGTGGCGGTCGGCAGATTAGGGGTTAAAAAAAATTAATCGAGTGGCGGCAATGTGGGGGAACCTCGGTTTAGGGGTACATAGGTAGTTTATGGGTGTTAGTGTACTTTAGAGTACAGTAGTTAGGAGCTTTATAAACCGGCGTTAGCCCAGAAATCTCTTAACTACTGACTTTTTTCTGCGGCTGGAGTTTTGTCGTTAGATTTCTAACGCTCACTTCAGACACGACTCTAAATACCGGAGTTAGAAAAATCCCATTGAAAAGATAGGATACGCAAATGACGTAAGGGGATCTGCGGTATGGAAAAGTCGCGGCTGAAAAGTGAGCGTTAGACCCTTTTTTAAGTGACTCCAAATACCGGAGTTAGCCTAAAACCAGCGTTAGGAGCCTCTAACGCTGGTTTTCACGGCTAACGCCAAACTCCAAATCTAGGCCTTAATGATTAAAAAATTTATAGTATATTGTATATGGCCATGTATTTAAAGGGACAGTATACACCAATTTGTATTTAACTGCATGTAATAGACACTACTATAAAGAATAATATGCAAAGATACTGATCTAAAAATCCAGTATGAAACCATTTAAAAACTTACTTAGAAGCTCCTAGTTTAGACCTGTTGAAAAGGTTAGCTGGAACACCACTGCAAGTGGTTCTATAGCAAAAAAAGCAAACACTCCCCCCCTCCCCCTTCCTCTGCATATGAAAAACATAATTTATGCTTACCTGATAAATTTATTTCTCTTGTAGTGTATCCAGTCCACGGATCATCCATTACTTATGGGATATATTCTCCTTCCCAACAGGAAGCTGCAAGAGTCCACCCACAGCAAAGCTGCTATATAGCTCCTCCCCTAACTGCCATTACCAGTCATTCGACCGAAAACATGCAGAGAAAGGAAAACCATAGGGTGCAGTGGTGACTGTAGTTTAATGGAAAAATTACCTGCCTTAAAGTGACAGGGCGGGCCGTGGACTGGATACACTACAAGAGAAATAAATTTATCAGGTAAGCATAAATTATGTTTTCTCTTGTTAAGTGTATCCAGTCCACGGATCATCCATTACTTATGGGATACCAATACCAAAGCTAAAGTACACGGATGATGGGAGGGACAAGGCAGGTACTTAAACGGAAGTTACCACTGCCTGTAAAAAACCCTTTCTCCCAAAAATAGCCTCCGAAGAAGCAAGGTATCAAATTTGTTAAATTTGAAAAAGTATGAAACGCAGACCAAGACTCCGTCTTGTAATCTGTTCAACAGAAGCCACATTTAAAAAAGGCCCAAGTGAAAACCACAGCTCTAGTAGAATGAGCTGTAATCCCTTCAGGAGGCTGCTGTCCAGCAGTCTCATAAGCTAAATGAATTATGCTTTTTAACCAAAAAGACAGAGAGGTTGCTGAAGTCCTTTGACCTCTCCTCTGTCAAGAATAGACAACAAACAAGGTGAATGTTTGATGAAAATCTGTAGTAGCTTGTAAGTAAAACTTTAAAACACGAACCACGTCCAAATTGTGTAATAGACGTTCCTTCTTTGAAGAAGGATTAGGATACAAGAATGGAACAACAATCTCTTGAGTGATATTCTTGTTAGATACCACCTTAGGTAAAAACCCAGGTTGGTACACAGGACTACCTTATCCGTACGGAGAACCAGATAAGGAGAATCACATTGCAACGCAGATAACTCGGAGACTCTATGAGCCGAGGAAATAGCTACCAAAAGGAACTTTCCAAGATAGAAGTTTGATATCTATGGAATGAAAAGGTTCAAATGGAACTCCTTGAAGAACCTTAAGAACCAGCTTTAAGCTCCATGGCGGAGCAACATTTTTAACCACAGGCTTGGTTCTAACCAAAGCCTGACCAAATGCCTGAACGTCTAGAATACCTGCCAGACGCTTGTGCAAAAGAATAGACAGAGTAGAAATCTGTCCTTTTAAAGAACTAGCTGACAACCCTTTTCTCAAAATCATCTTGGAGAAAAGATAATATCCTGGGAATCCAGACTTTACTCCATGAGTAACCCTTGGATTCATAACAATAAGATATTTACACCATATCTTATGTTAAATTTTCCTAGAGACAGGCTTTTATGCCTGTATTAAGGTATCAATTACTGACTCGGAGAAGCCATGCTTTGATAACATCAAGCGTTCTGTCTCCAGGCAGTCCATCTCAGATTAGTTATATTTAGATGGTTGAAAAGACCCTGAGGTAGAGGGTCCTGTCTCAGAAGCAGAGAACGTGGTGGAAAGGATGACATGTCCACCAGATCTGCATACCAGGTCCTGCGTGGCCACGCAGGCGCTGTCAAAAGCACCAAAGCACTCTCCTGCTTGATCTTGTGCAAACCCCTCCGGAGGGAATTCCCACTCCCCCGGATGAAAAGTCTGACGACTTAGAAAATCTGCCTTCCAGTTCTCAACACCTGGGATAGGGATAGCTTTTAGACAAGAGTGAGTCTCTGTCCAGTGAATTATTTTAAGACTTCTAACATTGCTAGGGAACTTCCGTTCCCCCTTGATGGTTGATGTAAGCCACAGTCGTGATATTGTCCGACTGAAATATGATGTACCTCAGAGTTGCTAACTGAGGCCAAGTCTGAAAAGCATGGAATATCGCTCCCAGTTCCAGAATATTCATTAGAAGGAGGGTCTCCTCCTGAGTCCACTATCCCTGAGCCTTCAGGGAGTTCCAGACTGTATCCCAACCTAAAAGGCTGGCATCTGTTGTAACAATTGTCCCATCTGACCTGCGGAAGGTCATACCCTTGGACAGATGGACCCGAGATAGTCACCAGAGAAGAGAATCTCTGGTTTCTTGGTCCGGATTTAACAGGAGAACAAATCTGTGTAATCCCCGTTCCTCTGGCTGAGCATGCATAGTTGCAGTGGTCTGAAATGTAGGCGTGCAAACGGTACTATGTCCCTTGCCGCTACCATTAAGCCGATTACATTCATGTACTGAGCCACCAAAGGGCGCGGATGGAATGAAGAACACGGCAGAAATTTAGAAACTTTGACAACCTGGACTCCGTCAGGTAAATTTTAATTTCTACAAAATCTATCAGAATCCCTAGGAGGGAAACCCTTGATATTGGGGATAGAGAACTCTTTCCTTGTTCACTTTCCACCCATGTGATCTCAGAAATGCCAGAACTACGTCCGTATGAGACTTGGCAACTTGGATGTTTGATGCCTGTATCAGGATGTCGTCTAAATAAGGGGCCACTTCTATGCCCCGCGGCCTAAGGACCGCCAAAGTGACCCCAGAACCTCCATAAAGATTCTAGGGGCTGTAGTTAACCCAAAGGAAAGAGCTACAAACTGGTAATGCCTGTCTAGAAAGGCAAACCTGAAAAACCGATGGTGATCTTTATGCATCGTAATGTGAGGATAAGCATCCTTCAAATCCATTGTAGTCCTCTATTGACTCTCCTGGATCATAGTTAAGATGGTACGAATAGTTTCCATCTTAAATGATAGAATTCTAAAGAATTTGTTTAAGATCTTTTAGATCCAAAATAGGTCTGAAGGTTTCCTTTCCTTGGGAACCACAAACCGATTTGAGGAAAACTGTGTCCCTGTTCCTCTATTGGAACTGAATGGGTCACGTACACAATGCAAGAATGTCTCTTTCTTTATCTGGTTTGCAGATAAATGTGAAAGGCAAAAACTCCCCTTTTTTGGGGGGGAAAGCTTTGAAATCCAGAAGATATCTCTGGGGTATAATTTCCAATGCCCAGGGATCCTGGGCATCTCTTGCCCACGCCTGGGCGAAGAATGAAGTCTGCCCCCTATAGGATCCGTTACCAGATAGGGGTCCGTTCCTCATGCTGTTTTAGAGGCAGCAGCAGGCTCCTTGACCTGCTTATCTTTGTTCCAGGTCCGGTTGTCTCCAGACCGCCTTGAACTGAGCAAAAGTTCCCTCTTATTTTGCCTTAGAGGAAGTTGATGCCACACCTGCCTTGAATTTTCGAAAGGCACGAAAATTAGGCCTTTTTTGTCCCTTGATTTGGACCTGTCCTGAGGAAGGGCATGATCTTTTCCTCCAGTGATATAAGTAATAATCTCCTTCAAACTAGGCCTGAATAGGGTCTGCCCCTTGAAGGGAAGTTAAGTAGCTTATTTATTAAAGTCACGACAGCTGACCATGATATAAGCCATAGCGCTCTGCGCGCCAGTATAGTAAAAAACAGAATTCTTAGCCGTTAGTCTAGTCAAAGGAACAAAGGCATCAGAAAACAAAGGAATTGGCTAGCTTAAGTGCTCTAAGCTTGTCAAATATATTCATCCAATGGAGCCTGTAAAGCCTCATCAAGAGACTCAAACCAGAACGCCGCAGCAGCAGTGACAGGAGCAATGCGTGCAAGGGGCTGCAGGATAAAACCTTGTTGAATAAACATTTTTTATCCATTGGATCTAAAAAAGCACAACAGTCCTCGCCAGAGGTAGTGGTACGCTTAGCTAGAGTAGAAACTCTTCTCTCCACCTTAGGAACTGTCTGCCATAAGTCCCGTGTGGTGGCAACTATTAGAAAACATTCTTCTAAAAAATAGGAGGGGAAGAGAACGGCACACCTGGTCTATCCCATTCCTTATGAAAAATTTTAGTAAACCTCTTTAGGTATTGGAAAAACATAAGTACACACTGGCACTGCATATTATTTATCCAGTCTACACAATTTCTCTGGCACTGCGATTGTACACATTCATTCAGAGCAGCTAAAGCCTCCCTGAGCAACAAGTGGAGGTTCTCAAGCATAAATTTTAAATGTAGAAATATCAGAATCAGGTTAAATCATCTTCCCTGAGTCACAAATATCACCCACAGACTAAGCATATTGTGAGGTAGTATCAGACATGGTTCTTAAAGCGTCTGTATGCTCTGTATCTACCCCCAGAGCTGTTTTGCTTTCCTTTAATTTCAGGTAGTCTGACTAATACTGCTGCCAGTGTATTATACACAACCTTTGCCATGTCTTGTAAAATAAACGCTATGGGCGCCATTGATATACTTGGCGCCATTTGAGCGTGAGTCCCTGGAGCGGGAGTCAAAGGGTCTGACACGTGGGGAGAGTTAGTCGACATAACTTCCCCCTCGACAGAATCCTCTGGTAAAATAAACGCTATGGGTGCCCTTGATGTACTTGGCGCCATTTGAGCGTGAGTCCCTAAAGCGGGAGTCAAAGGGTCTGACACGTGGGGAGAGTTAGTCGGCATAACTTCCCCCTCGACAGAATCCTCTGGTGGTAATGTTTTTAAATACAAAAAATGATCTTTATTGTTTAACATGAAATCAGTACATCTGGTACACATTCTAAAATGGGGTTCCACCATGGCTTTAAACATAATAAACACAGAGCCTCCTCTATGTTAGACATGTTAGAACTAATAAAGAGACTAGTAAGCTTGGAAAACACTTTAAATCAAGTTAACAAGCAAATATAACAAACGTTACTGTGCCTTTAAGAGAAACAAATTTTGTCAAAATTTGAAAAACAGTGAAAAAAGGCAGTAAATCAAACAAAATTTTTACAGTACATGTAATAAGTTAACAGAGCATTGCACCCACTTGCAAATGGATGATTAACCCCTTAATGCAAAAAACAGATTAAAAAAAAAAAAAAAAAAAAAACGACATTTTTTTAAACAGACACAACAAAACTGCCACAGCTGAGCTGTGGATTACCTTCCCTATAACTGTTTCTATGCAAAATTTAAGCCAGCCATGTGGAAAAATTAGGCCCCAATAAGTTTTATCACCAAACATATGTTAAAAAACGATTAAACATGCCAGCAAACGTTTTAAAACACATTCTTATAAGAGTATGTATGTCTATTAATAAGCCTGATCCAGTCGCTATCACTGCATTTAAGGCTTTACTTACATTACTTCGGTATCAGCAGTATTTTCTTAGTCAATTCCATTCCTTAGAAAAATATATTACTGCACATACCTTAGCATATATCTCTATCAATCAGCCTGGTACCAGTCGCTTTCACTGCATTTAAAGGCTGTACTTACATTACTTCGGTATCAGCAGTATTTTCTTAGTCAATTCCATTCCTTAGAAAAATATTTTACTGCACATACCTTATTTGCAGGAAAACCTGCACCCCATTCCCCCTCTGAAGTACCTTACTCCTCAGAATGTGTGAGAACAGCAACTGGATCTTAGTTACGTCTGCTAAGATCATAGAAAAAACGCAGGCAGATTCTTCTTCCAAATACTGCCTGAGATAAACAGCACACTCCGGTGCCATTTAAAAATAACAAACTTTTGATTGAAGAAATAAACTAAGTATAAAAAACCACAGACTCTCACGACCTCCTATCTATGTTGAGACTTGCAAGAGAATGACTGGTAATGGCAGTTAGGGGAGGAGCTATATAGCAGCTTTGCTGTGGGTGGACTCTTGCAGCTTCCTGTTGGGAAGGAGAATATATCCCATAAGTAATGGATGATCCGTGGACTGGATACACTTAACAAGAGAAATACTCTTTACACAAACAGAAGCAAGCTGGAGTAGGTATACATCAGTATTCTCCTACAATTTTGGTGCTTGGTTAGGAGTCTAAAAATCAGCTCAATGTTATTTAAAAATAAGCAAGACTATACTTTAAAAAAAAAAAAAAAAAGCTGTATAGGCTTTATAAATGGATCATCTACAAAACATTTATGCAAAGAAAAATCTAGTGTATAATGTCCCTTTAACTGCAAAAGGCTATATATATATATATATATATATATATATATATATATATATATATATATATATACAATAATCGCATTTGTAACTTGTCCGTCGCCAGTTGCGCACGCATCCTCAAAGAAATGTTGGCTACATGAGGCCGCCAAAGGAATGTTGGCTGTGCAGGCAGCCAAAAGAATCCACCTGGATGCAGCAAAACAGCTTCAGTGAGTGCTATTGAGCACCCAGGTCTGTGCATGTTGCAGGGTCACAGGATGTGTACCCAATCCTGTCTGAGAGTGCAGTCCCCTTCCGTATTTTTTTTATATGTCTAAGGTGATTACATAAGTCTGTGAACCATTGACTTGTTCCTAGTTTGTTTGATTGAGAGCTTGCGTTGTATGGCTGTATTAGGGACCCAGGTTTTGGAGAGACCTTTACATGGTACCTGGGCTTGTCCCATTTGGCCTGATGCAGTAACTAACTCTTTCAGTTTTGCTTTTAATCTTAGCTGAGTACTTGCAAGTGAGTGCTAGACTTCCTCTGTGTGTTGTATTATTTTGTTTTGTAATTTTGCCTATGGGCTTTGCACCCTTACTTGTCTGGGTTTAACTGCTTGGGACTCTGGGGGCGGTGCCGCTACTGTGAGTGCTATTGAGCACCCAGGGCTGTGCATGTTGCAGGGTTTCAAGATGTGTACTCAGTCCTGTCTGAAAGTGTAGTCCCCGTTTGGGTTTTGTATATGTCACTGGTGATTACATAAGTCTGGAAACCCTTGACTGGTTCCCAGTTTGTTTGCTTGAGATCTTGCATTGTATGGAGTACTTGCAAGTGAGTGCTAGACTTCCTCTTTGTGTTATATATATATATAAATGTCAAGTCCTAAGCTACTAGCCAGGACAACATGTTACTCACCACTTCTAATCCTACCCACACCCACTACTTCACTCCTTCTTTGCATATGTTTATACATTGTGAAACATTTTGTAATATTGTTTTTATTTTACACCATAATAAATTAAATAATACTACATACAGTAATACATTAAGAAAAATAAGTTCAACTAGAGGTTCTGGGGAAGACAACACCTGGATAGGAAAGGGAAGTTGTTGAACTGAGTGCTGACAGTCATGAAAGCTCAATGGAAACCTGGAGATTTTTTTTTTAAATAATTATCATCTCTCCCTTCTCACTATTAACTATCTTTCTCAACTCCCTCCTCTCTTCAATCTCTCTTTTTACCCCCTCCCTTCTCTCTCAGGCCAGATCTTTTATGTCCCCTCTCTCATATCTCTTCGCTCTTTTTATCTCCAATTCTCTCTCTGTCTGCCCCATTTACCCTCTCAGAAGTAACAGTCTAAGCACTAATGTGGTCCCTACAGCCCTAGAGGAATAACATATCCTTGCACTTTCATAGCTATATAATATTAGATATTTATAATAGAAAGACTGCAAGAGAAACTGTTTCCACCTTAACGATATAAAGAGTGACTCTTTTGTGGTACATTTTACCATACTAATAGAGAAGAGGACAGTGTTTTCCTATACATATTATTTGTCCAAGATTTTGGTCATTTATATTATCTATCTGTTTTTAACATACAAGTATAGATCTTATAGGTCACATTGTAAAACTGTGCAGTTACTGATAACCATATTATAAGCGCTGATATTTTCTTTGTCCCATATATATATATATATTTATATATATATATATATATATATATATATATATATATATATATATATATATATATATTATATTATATTATCATTATCAGATAAACTGTGAATATAAGTATCCTATATAATAAAAGGCCAGGCATGTTTGTCAGATGCAGTCATGAGCAGTAGAGACTGCAGAGGACAAACATACCTGGCCTTGAGCAGCAGAGGAGTGCACACTGCGGAAGCTGCCTGGGGGGAGCGTGACCGGGCGTGCCATGATGGGTGCGTGACCGGACATGCCATGATGGGGGTGTGGTTGATGGGCATGGCAAGGGCGTGGTCTCACTGGAATGTATGTGAGGGGGAGTGGCCGGCGGGAGAGAGGTGTGAGAGACCAAAAGAGGTGGGAAAGACCAAAAGAGGTGGGAGAGGCCAAAACAGAGGAGGGAAAGAGAGAAAGCGAGCAAAAGATGGGGGAAAGAGAGAGAGAGAGCAAAAGAGAGGGTTAAGAGAGTAAAAGAGGGAAGAGAGAGCAAAATAGAGGAGGGAAAGAGAGAGAGCAGAAGAGGGGGGAGAGAGAGAGCAAAAGAGAGGGGGAGAGAGAGAGAGAGCAAAAGAGGGGGGAGAGAGCAAAAGAGAGGGGAGAGAGAGAGAAAAAGAGAGTAGAGAGAGAGAGCAAAAGAGGGGGGAGAGCAAAAGAGGGGGGAGAGAGAGAGCAAAAGAGAGTGGAGAGAGAGAGCAAAAGAGGGGGGAGAGAGCAAAAGAGGGAGAGAGAGAGAGAGTAAAAGAGAGGGGGAGAGAGAGAGCAAAAGAGAGGAGAGAGAGAGCAAAAGAGGGGGGGAGCAAAAGAGGGGGGAGAGAGAGCAAAAGAGGGGGGAGAGAGAGATCAAAAGAGGGGGAGAGAGAGAGCAAAAGAGGGGGGGGAGAGAGAGAGCAAAATAAATCAGAGAGAGAGAGCTAAAGAGAGCGGAGAGAGAGAGCAAAAGAGAGCAGAGAAGAGAGCAAAAGAGAGGGGGAGAGAGAGAGCAAAAGAGAGGAGAGAGAGAGCAAAAGAGGGAGGAGAGAGCAAAAGAGGGAGAGAGAGAGAGCAAAAGAGAGCAGAGAGAGAGAGCAAAAGAGAGGGGGAGAGAGAGCAAAAGAGAGGTGGAGAGAGAGCAAAAGAGAGGGGGAGAGAAAGAGAGAGCAAAAGAGGGGGGAGAGAGCAAAAGAGGAGAGAGCAAAAGAGGTGGAAGAGAGAGAGAGCAAAAGAGGGGGAGAGAGCAAAAGAGAGGGAGAGAGAGCACAAAAGAGGGGGAGGGAGAGAGCACAAAAGAGGGGTAGAGAGCACAAAAGAGGGGGAGAGAGAGCTCAAAAGAGAGGGAGAGAGAGAGCTCAAAAGAGAGGGGGAGAGAGAGAGCTCAAAAGAGAGGGGGGAGAGAGAGAACAAAAGAGGGGGGAGAGAGAGCGCAAAAGAGAAGGGGGAGAGAGAGCGCAAAAGAGGGAGAGAGCGAGCGCAAAAGAGGGAGAGAGAGCGCAAAAGAGAGGGGGAGAGAGCACACAAGAGAGGGGGAGAGAGTGCAAAAGAGAGGGGGAGAGAGCACAAAAGAGAGGGGGGAGAGAGCGCAAAATAGAGGGGGAGAAAGAGCAAAAGAGAGGGAGAGAGAGAAAAAGAGAGGGGGAGAGAGAGAGCAAAAGAGGGGGAGAGAGAGTAAAAGAGGGGGTAGAGAGAGCAAAATAGTGGAGAGAGAGCAAAAGAGGGGAGAGAGAGCAAAATAGGGAGAGAGAGCAAAATAGGGGAGAGAGAGAGCAAAAGAGGGGGAGAGAGCACAAAAGAGAGGGGGATAGAGTGCAAAAGAGAGGGGGAGAGAGCGCAAAAGAGAGGGGGAAGAGAGCGCAAAATAGAGGGGGAGAGAGAGCAAAAGAGAGGGGAGAGAGAGAGAGCAAAAGAGGGGAGAGAGAGAGTAAAAGAGTGGGAGAGAGAGCAAAAGAGGGAGGAAAGAGAGTTAAAGAGTGGGGAGAGAGCAAAAGAGGGGGGAGAGAGAGCAAAACAGGGGAGAGAGAGAGCAAAAGAGGGGGAGAGAGCAAAAGAGGGCGAGAGAGAGAGAGAACAAAAGAAGGGGGAGAGAACAGAAGAGGGGAGAAGAGAGAGAGCGAGCAAAATAGGGGAGAGAGAGCAAAAGAGGGGGGAGAGAGAGCAAAAGAGGGGAGAGAGAGCAAAAGAGGGGGGAGAGAGAGCAAAAGAGGGGAGAGAGAGAGCAAAAGAGGGGGAAGAGAGAGTGCAAAATAGGGGGGAGAGAGAGAGCTCAAAAGAGAGGGAGAGAGAGAGAGAGTGCAAAAGAGAGGGGGATAGATAGGGAGCAAGGGTTGGAACCACAGTACTTAAAAAATTGTCTCGTGTACACAGGCTTTAGGACTAGTTTATTAAATAATAAAGAAAAAAAATTATATGTGAAGAAAATATGCATAATGCGCTTTGTGTCTCGAACTTTAGGTCTAACTGGGTGTCAGGTTAGGGAACATAAAAACGTAGTTATCTTAAGGCGCATTATTGAAATATGTTTTAGAAATCCGACATCGGGTGGAAGCGTTACAATGCTAACTTACACCTACATGAAAAGAGCGACCGCTCGCAAAGCGGAAACTCTTCAATCTCTCTTTTTACCCCCTCCCTTCTCTCTCAGGCCAGATCTTTTATGTCCCCTCTCTCATATCTCTTCGCTCTTTTTATCTCCAATTCTCTCTCTGTCTGCCCCATTTACCCTCTCAGAAGTAACAGTCTAAGCACTAATGTGGTCCCTACAGCCCTAGAGGAATAACATATCCTTGCACTTTCATAGCTATATAATATTAGATATTTATAATAGAAAGACTGCAAGAGAAACTGTTTCCACCTTAACGATATAAAGAGTGACTCTTTTGTGGTACATTTTACCATACTAATAGAGAAGAGGACAGTGTTTTCCTATACATATTATTTGTCCAAGATTTTGGTCATTTATATTATCTATCTGTTTTTAACATACAAGTATAGATCTTATAGGTCACATTGTAAAACTGTGCAGTTACTGATAACCATATTATAAGCGCTGATATTTTCTTTGTCCCATATATATATATATATATATATTTATATATATATATATATATATATATATATATATATTATATTATCATTATCAGATAAACTGTGAATATAAGTATCCTATATAATAAAAGGCCAGGCATGTTTGTCAGATGCAGTCATAAGCAGTAGAGACTACAGAGGACAAACATACCTGGCCTTGAGCAGCAGAGGAGTGCACACTGCGGAAGCTGCCTGGGGGGAGCGTGACCGGTCGTGCCATGATGGGGGCGTGACCGGACATGCCATGATGGGGGTGTGGTTGATGGGCATGGCAAGGGCGTGGTCTCACTGGAATGTATGTGAGGGGGAGTGGCCGGCGGGAGAGAGGTGTGAGAGACCAAAAGAGGTGGGAAAGACCAAAAGAGGTGGGAGAGGCCAAAACAGAGGAGGGAAAGAGAGAAAGCGAGCAAAAGATGGGGGGAAAGAGAGAGAGAGAGCAAAAGAGAGGGTTAAGAGATTAAAAGAGGGAAGAGAGAGCAAAAGAGAGGAGGGAAAGAGAGAGAGCAGAAGAGGGGGGAGAGAGAGAGCAAAAGAGAGGGGGAGAGAGAGAGAGAGCAAAAGAGGGGGGAGAGAGCAAAAGAGAGGGGAGAGAGAGAGAAAAAGAGAGTAGAGAGAGAGCAAAAGAGGGGGGAGAGCAAAAGAGGGGGGAGAGAGAGAGCAAAAGAGAGTGGAGAGAGAGAGCAAAAGAGGGGGGAGAGAGCAAAAGAGGGAGAGAGAGAGAGAGTAAAAGAGAGGGGGAGAGAGAGAGCAAAAGAGAGGAGAGAGAGAGCAAAAGAGGGGGGGAGCAAAAGAGGGGGGAGAGAGAGCAAAAGAGGGGGGAGAGAGAGATCAAAAGAGGGGGAGAGAGAGAACAAAAGAGGGGGGGAGAGAGAGCAAAATAAATCAGAGAGAGAGAGCTAAAGAGAGCGGAGAGAGAGAGCAAAAGAGAGCCGAGAAGAGAGCAAAAGAGAGGGGGAGAGAGAGAGCAAAAGAGAGGAGAGAGAGAGCAAAAGAGGGAGGAGAGAGCAAAAGAGGGAGAGAGAGAGAGCAAAAGAGAGCGGAGAGAGAGAGCAAAAGAGAGGGGGAGAGAGAGCAAAAGAGAGGTGGAGAGAGAGCAAAAGAGAGGGGGAGAGAAAGAGAGAGCAAAAGAGGGGGGAGAGAGCAAAAGAGGAGAGAGCAAAAAAGGTGGAAGAGAGAGAGAGCAAAAGAGGGGGAGAGAGCAAAAGAGAGGGAGAGAGAGCACAAAAGAGGGGGAGGGAGAGAGCACAAAAGAGGGGTAGAGAGCACAAAAGAGGGGGAGAGAGAGCTCAAAAGAGAGGGGGAGAGAGAGCTCAAAAGAGAGGGGGGAGAGAGAGAACAAAAGAGGGGGGAGAGAGAGCGCAAAAGAGAAGGGGGAGAGAGAGCGCAAAAGAGGGAGAGAGCGAGCGCAAAAGAGAGAGAGAGAGCGCAAAAGAGAGGGGGAGAGAGCACACAAGAGAGGGGGAGAGAGTGCAAAAGAGAGGGGGAGAGAGCACAAAAGAGAGGGGGGAGAGAGCGCAAAATAGAGGGGGAGAAAGAGCAAAAGAGAGGGAGAGAGAGAAAAAGAGAGGGGGAGAGAGAGAGCAAAAGAGGGGGAGAGAGAGTAAAAGAGGGGGTAGAGAGAGCAAAATAGGGGAGAGAGAGCAAAAGAGGGGAGAGAGAGCAAAATAGGGAAGAGAGAGAGCAAAATAGGGGAGAGAGAGAGCAAAAGAGGGGGAGAGAGCACAAAAGAGAGGGGGATAGAGTGCAAAAGAGAGGGGGAGAGAGCGCAAAAGAGAGGGGGAAGAGAGCGCAAAATAGAGGGGGAGAGAGAGCAAAAGAGAGGGGGAGAGAGAGAGCAAAAGAGAGGGGAGAGAGAGAGAGCAAAAGAGGGGGGAGAGAGAGAGTAAAAGAGTGGGAGAGAGAGCAAAAGAGGGGGGAAAGAGAGTTAAAGAGTGGGGAGAGAGCAAAAGAGGGGGGAGAGAGAGCAAAACAGGGGAGAGAGAGAGCAAAAGAGGGGGAGAGAGCAAAAGAGGGCGAGAGAGAGAGAGAACAAAAGAAGGGGGAGAGAACAGAAGAGGGGAGAAGAGAGAGAGCGAGCAAAATAGGGGAGAGAGAGCAAAAGAGGGGGGAGAGAGAGCAAAAGAGGGGAGAGAGAGCAAAAGAGGGGGGAGAGAGAGCAAAAGAGGGGAGAGAGAGAGCAAAAGAGGGGGAAGAGAGAGCGCAAAAGAGAAGGGGGAGAGAGAGCGCAAAAGAGGGAGAGAGCGAGCGCAAAAGAGGGAGAGAGAGCGCAAAAGAGAGGGGGAGAGAGCACACAAGAGAGGGGGAGAGAGTGCAAAAGAGAGGGGGAGAGAGCACAAAAGAGAGGGGGGGAGAGAGCGCAAAATAGAGGGGGAGAAAGAGCAAAAGAGGGGGAGAGAGAGTAAAAGAGGGGGTAGAGAGAGCAAAATAGGGGAGAGAGAGCAAAAGAGGGGAGAGAGAGCAAAATAGGGAAGAGAGAGAGCAAAATAGGGGAGAGAGAGAGCAAAAGAGGGGGAGAGAGCACAAAAGAGAGGGGGATAGAGTGCAAAAGAGAGGGGGAGAGAGCGCAAAAGAGAGGGGGAAGAGAGCGCAAAATAGAGGGGGAGAGAGAGCAAAAGAGAGGGGGAGAGAGAGAGCAAAAGAGAGGGGAGAGAGAGAGAGCAAAAGAGGGGGGAGAGAGAGAGTAAAAGAGTGGGAGAGAGAGCAAAAGAGGGGGGAAAGAGAGTTAAAGAGTGGGGAGAGAGCAAAAGAGGGGGGAGAGAGAGCAAAACAGGGGAGAGAGAGAGCAAAAGAGGGGGAGAGAGCAAAAGAGGGCGAGAGAGAGAGAGAACAAAAGAAGGGGGAGAGAACAGAAGAGGGGAGAAGAGAGAGAGCGAGCAAAATAGGGGAGAGAGAGCAAAAGAGGGGGGAGAGAGAGCAAAAGAGGGGAGAGAGAGCAAAAGAGGGGGGAGAGAGAGCAAAAGAGGGGAGAGAGAGAGCAAAAGAGGGGGAAGAGAGAGTGCAAAATAGGGGGGAGAGAGAGAGCTCAAAAGAGAGGGAGAGAGAGAGAGAGAGTGCAAAAGAGAGGGGGATAGATAGGGAGCAAGGGTTGGAACCACAGTACTTAAAAAATTGTCTCGTGTACACAGGCTTTAGGACTAGTTTATTAAATAATAAAGAAAAAAAATTATATGTGAAGAAAATATGCATAATGCGCTTTGTGTCTCGAACTTTAGGTCTAACTGGGTGTCAGGTTAGGGAACATAAAAACGTAGTTATCTTAAGGCGCATTATTGAAATATGTTTTAGAAATCCGACATCGGGTGGAAGCGTTACAATGCTAACTTACACCTACATGAAAAGAGCGACCGCTCGCAAAGCGGAAACCCAAGATTATTGCGAGCTTGTAAATTGTAATGCAAAAGAATGTAAACTGTAAAACAGTAAATTTTTGAGAGCCAAAATGACAATTGCTACAATATAAACACGGTCACTTTATCAATAAAAGTGTCATGTATTCTTACATATATGTTACTTGCCAGACAGTTTAACTACTGGACTGTCTTGTAAAATACTGTGCACCTGGTAACGTTATAGTGAGGAAGAATCTCCTAGCAATAGGATAATAAACAAATATACAGTATAGTGCATAATATCAGGAGATGCCTCACAAATCATCTACTAGAGATAAGGAAACAGATATTGGAAAAACAATTTATTAAATTTACTTCTGAAAACTAACAGCTATTTCTTATGCAACTCATTGCATCCTTCTCTCTCAGCCAAGGGATTAAGACAAATGACAAGTGCTAACATGTCAACTGATACATATTTGGCGTAACTGGGGAAATATTCCAGGCTTATAAGGATGACAAGGCAGGAAATCTCTGGTAATATAGAGTGTTCAGTGAAAAAGGAATAACTACAGTACCATTATAAAGTAGCTAAATAAAATCCACTTTATAAAACCTTCTATTCACATCTAGGAATCACATTTCTTTACCATATATACACCTAGATTACAAGTTTTGCGTTAACAGGGGTGCGGTGCTAACGAGCAGTTTAAGCTCACCGCTCACTTACAGACAGCGCTGGTATTACGGGTTTTTAGAAACCAGGTGTTAACCGCAAAAAAAGTGAGTGAAGAGCAAAATTTAGCTCCACATCTCACCTCAATACCAGCGCTGCTTACGTAAGCGGTGAGCTGGCTGAACGTGCTCGTGCACAATTTCCCCATAGGAATCAATGGGGGAGAGCCGGCTGGAAAAAAAAAAAAAAAGCTTCAGCTTCTAACGCAGCCCCATTGATTCCTATGGGGAAATACTTTTTATGTCTACACCCTAACATGAACCCCGAGTCTAAACACCCCTAATATTACACTTACTAATCTGCCGCCCCTGACATCGCCGACATCTGCATTATATTATTAACCCCTAATCTGCCGCTCCGGACACCGCCGCAACCTACATTATACTTATGAACCCCTAATCTGCCGCCCCCAACATCGCCGAACCCTACATTATATTTATTAACCCCTAATCTGCCGCCCCCAATGTCGCCGCAACTTAACTACATTTTTTAACCCCTAATTTGCCACCCTAACTTAAATATAATTAAAATAAATCTAAATAAAATGAATACAATTTACTAAATTATTCCTATTTAAAACTAAATACTTACCTATAAAATAAACCCTAAGTTAGCTACAATATAACTACTATTTACATTGTAGCTAGCTTAGGGTTTATTTTTATTTTACTGGCAACTTTGTATTTATTTTAACAAGGTACAATAGTTATTAAATAGTTATTAACTATTTAATAACTTCCTAGTTAAAATAAAGACAAATTTACCTGTAAAATAAAACCTAAACTAAGTTACAATTACACCTAACACTATACTATAATTAAATTAATTACCTATACTAAATACAATTAATTACAATTTAAAAAAATTATCTAAAGTACGAAAAAAAAAAAACACTAAATTACAGAAAATAATAAAATAATTACAAGATTTTTTAACTAATTACACCTACTCTAATCCCCCTAACAAAATAAAAAAGCCCCCCAAAATAAAAAAAGCCCTACCCTACACTAGATTACAAATAACCCTTAAAAGGGCCTTTTGCGGGGCATTGCCCCAAAGTAATCAGCTCTTTTACCTGTAAAATAAATTACAAATACCCCCCCAACATTAAAACCCACCGCCCACACAACCAACCCTACTCTAAAACCCACCGAATACCCCCTTAAAAAAACACTAGCCCCTTGAAGATCACCCTACCGTGAGACGTCTTCACCTAACCGGGCAGAAGTGGTCTTCCAGACGGGCAGAAGTCTTCATCCAAGCCGGGCAGAAGAGGTCCTCCAGACGGGCAGAAGTCTTCATCCAGACGGCATCTTCTATCTTCATCCATCCGGCGCAGAGCGGGTCCATCTTCAAGACATCCAACGCGGAGCATCCTTCTCGGCCGACGACTACCCAACGAATGAAGGTTCCTTTAAGTGACATCATCCAAGATGATCCAATCAGCCAATCCAATCAGCCAATAGAAATCCAATTAGCCAATAGAATGCAAGCTCAATCCTATTGGCTGATTGGATCAGCCAATAGGCTTGAACTTCAATCCTATTGGCTGATTGCATCAGCTAATAGGATTTTTCCTACCTTAATTCCGATTGGCTGATAGAATTCTATCAGCCAATCGGAATTGAAGGTATGCTATCTTGGATGACGTCACTTAAAGGAACCTTCATTCATCGGGTAGTCGTCGGCCAAGAAGAATGCTCCGCGTTGGATGACTTGAAGATGGACCCGCTCCGCGCCGGATGGATGAAGATAGAAGATGCCGTCTGGATGAAGACTTCTGCCCATCTGGAGGACCTCTTCTGCCCGGCTTGGATGAAGACTTCTGCCCGTCTGGAGGACCACTTCTGCCCAGTTGGGTGAAGACGTCTCACGGTAGGGTGATCTTCAAGAGGTTAGTTTTAGGTTTTTTTAAGGGGGAATTGGGTGGGTTTTAGAGTAGGGTTGGTTGTGTGGGTGGTGGGTTTTAATGTTGGGGGGGTATTTGTAATTTTTATTACAGGTAAAAGAGCTGATTACTTTGGGGCAATGCCCCGCAAAAGGTCCTTTTAAGGGCTATTTGTAATTTAGTGTAGGGTAGGGTTTTTTTTTATTTTGGGGGGCTTTTCTATTTTGTTAGGGGGATAAGAGTAGGTGTAATTAGTTTAAAAATCTTGTAATTATTTTATTATTTTCTGTAATTTAGTGTTTTGTTTTTTTCGTACTTTAGATCATTTTTTTAAATTGTAATTAATTGTATTTAGGTTAGGTAATTAATTTAATTATAGTGTAGTGTTAGGTGTTAGGTTAGTTAGGTGTTAGTGTAATATAACAGGTTTTATTTTACAGGTAAATTTGTCTTTATTTTAACTAGGTAGTTATTAAATAGTTAATAACTATTTAATAACTATTCTAACTAGTCAAAATAAATACAAAGTAGCCTGTAAAATAAAAATAAACCCTAAGATAGCTACAATGTAACTATTAGTTATATTGTAGCTAGCTTAGGGTTTATTTTATGTGTAAGTATTTAGTTTTAAATAGGAATAATTTAGTGAATTGTAGTAATTTTATTTAGATTTATTGTAATTATATTTAAGTTAGGGGGGGTTAGGGTTAGACTTAGGTTTAGGGGTTAATACATTTAATATAGTGGCGGCGACATTGGGGGCGGCAGATTAGGGGTTATTAAATGTAGGTAGGTGTCGGCGATGTTAGGGTCGGCAGTTTAGGGGTTAATAATATTTAAATAGTGTTTGCGATGCGGGAGTGCGGCGGTTTAGGGGTTAATATGTTTATTATAGTGGCGGCAATTGACGTAAGTGGATTTGCAATATTTCCGAGTCTGGCCAAAAAAGTGAGCAGTACACCTGTACCTGCAGGACTCGTAATATCAGCGGGCGTTAAAAAGCAGCGTTGGGACCGGCCAACGCTGCTTTTTAACCCTAACGCACAACTCGTAATCTAGCCGATAGTTTTTACAGAAAATACTTACTGCTCTAACTGCAGTATTTGGTATTTATGGGTAATTTTTCTCACATTAAAATTGTATTTCAATATGCCATTAATAATACAGTTTCAAAAAATGACACATATTGTAAAGTTAAAGAGATTAAACAGTAAATAATTGGTAGATATAATGATTTATTCCAAGCATAGATTAACCTGAATAATTTGCATGTGTATTTTTTAAATTATATTAGTTATTTAACCCCTTGAGCCAATTGGACTTGGTACTGTGTCACACAGTATTTTGCCCAGCGTAATGTGTTGACTTAGTACCTGCAACCAACACTGTGGCACATGCTTCGGTTTCTGCTGTCAGCTTTGACAGCAGAGATGGCAGATGGACGCAGAAGGCATCTGTCTTCATATAATAAGGGAGCGCTGTTCGTGCTCGCTTACTATATAAAACAAGATCACCTATTAATGTAGACAGTAACACAGACAGTGTCACTGTTTATATTGATGATACGGTAGAGCCGGTGGGAAGGGTATGCAGTTAAGGAAGGAAGCGGGTATGCATCTCATTGCTAGAGGAGGGATGGCTATTCACTACAGTAAATTAACACAGAGAAGGAAGGTAGGGGCCCTATACTACAGAAACTGTGTTCTTGGATTGAAGGGGAAGTGGGTCCTGCACTACAGAAAATGCATAAACTGATTGATGGGGAGGTGGGGAGAATGAGGGGGTCCCCACACAAAAAATAAAATATAATATAAAATGTTACTGGCAGCCAGTCTGCTAGTAACAAATATGGTGTTGACCAGGGGGTGGGGGGCATGGAAGAAAGCTGTTTGGGAGGGATCAGGGATCCCTACACTGCAGAAAGAAAAAAAATATAGATAAAAAGAGCACTAAACGGCAGACTGGCTGCCAGTACCTAAGAAAAGAGCTGTTTAGGAGGGATCAGGGATGTGGAAGGTGTCAGGTGATTAACACCTTCACTTACAGGAATTTCATTCCTGCAACTAGTAGCCTTCTAATTACCAAAAAACAATGTCAAAGGCATACATGTCTGCCATTTATAAATAAAGGGGATCCTAGAGAAGCATCTATAACCATTTGTCTTATGACTGCAGTAATTGTATGCAAATAATGTCAGTGAGAATCCCAAAGTTTGAAATTTTGGTTGGAAACTTTAAAAATCTATATATAGGGGGGCGTGTCTGGGCGGGGACCCTGTATGTTTGTAATATCTCAGGCAGGAGATGAATTCCTACTAATTTACAGATTAGTGGACTTTGGCAACATCCATACTCTTTGACCACATATTCAGATAAACTATCTCTCACTGATTAGTTTGATATGTATATTGGCTGCGTGCATGACTGTCCAGTCTAGATTTAGACTGTTTGTCAGGAGGTGGCCTATACATGGAACTCCTCACTCACCCCCCCCGGTAACTCGGGCAGCCCAGCTTTATTACGGCTACTATTCAAGAGAAAACCTACTCAGCAATACTAAGGCGCCTAAAGGAGTTTGAGCTAAAGATGACTATGAACTTTGAAAGCCTTGCATCTATCATGAAGCCTACAGCAATAGAGGGTGAAGCACCTGAAGCTGAAGTAATGGGAGACGCCATCTTCCTAATACAAAGACCGCACCTTCCTTCCTGCTGTGAATCAACACTAGCAGAGAGCCATGTGGACATTGGATACCTCGCTGTATGTGCAAGATGTCCCACTTCTATGTTGCACTGATCTGGAGCGGGCGAATGCAGCCAACCCTTCATCCTGGAAAGAAAAGCCTACGCACTCATGGAGGTTGCACATTAGTGAGGATGCCCAAGGCATCAGCGTGAGATACAGAAGTCATCTACTCCCCCCAATTCCTCACCCTATAAGCCTCTATGTTACAGAGAAGGGGCTTATCAAAACTATCTATCTGTTGGATGCTAATACCTATCCATACACTCTACCTACCCAGCTGGAGAGAGAGGTACTTCCGACTCTGACTGCTGGCGCCCTATACTGCTGGAGCTCATGTCCAGGTTCTCCCTGGGGGTGTATTTTCGGGGTGCTGGTGCCCAGTCTTGGCAATGCAGCTCAACGTCTGATGACAGTTTGTGTCCTTCAGTGACCTACAGTGATCCTCCGTTTCATTTTGTACGATTCTAGAAGAATAGGAATTGGCTAAACTAATAAATCACTAGCATGTGAAATGGGACGCTATCTTATTGAATTTAGAATAGATAACTCAAATCATATGCTAACCTTATTGCTATGCCAATGATAGAGAGGCATGATACCTTATTACATATCCTATTAGTGGCAAGGTTCTGTTTTGCTTATTTTGTTCCCATGCCTGATGTTTCAATTTGTTGAGTATATATAGCAGAAGAGCACTGTCATGTATATGTGTTGTTCTTATCATTATCCTTTATTGTTAGATTTCCCTATGTGGGCATCACCAGATTCATAGTGGCAGGCTTATCCTATCATTTGTTAATAACAACTGCTAATAGAAGATAGAAGTGTTCAATATGATAACTGAGGTTAAATGAACTGACCGTATAATATGAACTAATTACACTCTCCTGTTATAGGGGTTCACCATTTGTTCTCCTTTAAGTCCTCAATATGTCTAATGTCCTAAAGCTGCACTACCCCACATGAAGTTCATTTATTATAACCTGTTTTATGTTATTTGAGACATTGAACATTTGCTACACCTAACAGTTTTGCCTACTCCTGGTAATCTCTCAATAGGAGAACTGTCATTATTATGTGCTTGTTCTTAACCTTATTTTCTAGTGTTGAGCTCACCTGTTTATACGTTTGCAGATTCAAAGTTACATGTTTATTTCTTTACCTGTTATTACCAACTACTGATAGAATCCAGGAGTGCTCACTTTGATAACCAAGATTTAATGAATAGGCCATATGTTCTGAGCTCTATGAAGCTATTCTGGTTATCGACTACTAACTAAATTACCCTGTTTTACCTAACAATCCCATAAAGCTCTGAGACTTTCATAATGAATCACATAGCCTACTTGACATTTTGACTAATTTCAAGAACATTATCCTGAACCCAAGTACTCTCAGCTTCTCTCTTTTCTGTAATATTTTGATGGTTGTACATAAGCCTTTTTCTTATGTTCTTATCTATTTTATTAAGTATGTTTTAATGCTCCTGTGATTATACAGATTATACAGATAGTTTATACGTAGGCATACAACAAACACCTACTCAAGTTTACATATACCAGGCATGCATACTCTATCCTTTTGTACTGTTAATAAAATCCTGCTTACTCTGTCTAAGCAATACCCATTCAAAATACTTATAGCCATACAGGGTGCTGGTGCTGACTGCTAATAGAACTACACTGTGTGCAGAATTATTAGGCAAATGAGTATTTTGACCACATCATCCTCTTTATGCATGTATAGGCTTGAAAGCCTACTACCAATTAAGCATATTAGGTGATGTGCATCTCTGTAATGAGAAGGGGTGTGGTCTAATGACATCAACACCCTATATAAGGTGTGCATAATTATTAGGCAACTTCCTTTCCTTTGGCAAAATGGGTCAAAAGAAGGACTTGACAGGCTCAGAAAAGTCAAAAATAGTGAGATATCTTGCAGAGGGATGCAGCACTCTTAAAATTGCAAAGCTTCTGAAGCGTGATCATCGAACAATCAAGCGTTTCATTCAAAATAGTCAACAGGGTCGCAAGAAGCGTGTGGAAAAACCAAGGCACAAAATAACTGCCCATGAACTGAGAAAAGTCAAGCGTGCAGCTGCCAAGATGCCACTTGCCACCAGTTTGGCCATATTTCAGAGCTGCAACATCACTGGAGTGCCCAAAAGCACAAGGTGTGCAATACTCAGAGACATGGCCAAGGTAAGAAAGGCTGAAAGACGACCACCACTGAACAAGACACACAAGCTGAAATGTCAAGACTGGGCCAAGAAATATCTCAAGACTGATTTTTCTAAGGTTTTATGGACTGATGAAATGAGAGTGAGTCTTGATGGGCCAGATGGATGGGCCCGTGGCTGGATTGGTAAAGGGCAGAGAGCTCCAGTCCGACTCAGACGCCAGCAAGGTGGAGGTGGAGTACTGGTTTGGGCTGGTATCATCAAAGATGAGCTTGTGGGGCCTTTTCGGGTTGAGGATGGAGTCAAGCTCAACTCCCAGTCCTACTGCCAGTTTCTGGAAGACACCTTCTTCAAGCAGTGGTACAGGAAGAAGTCTGCATCCTTCAAGAAAAACATGATTTTCATGCAGGACAATGCTCCATCACACGCGTCCAAGTACTCCACAGCGTGGCTGGCAAGAAAGGGTATAAAAGAAGAAAATCTAATGACATGGCCTCCTTGTTCACCTGATCTGAACCCCATTGAGAACCTGTAGTCCATCATCAAATGTGAGATTTACAAGGAGGGAAAACAGTACACCTCTCTGAACAGTGTCTGGGAGGCTGTGGTTGCTGCTGCACGCAATGTTGATGGTGAACAGATCAAAACACTGACAGAATCCATGGATGGCAGGCTTTTGAGTGTCCTTGCAAAGAAAGGTGGCTATATTGGTCACTGATTTGTTTTTGTTTTGTTTTTGAATGTCAGAAATGTATATTTGTGAATGTTGAGCTGTTATATTGGTTTCACTGGTAAAAATAAATAATTGAAATGGGTATATATTTGTTTTTTGTTAAGTTGCCTAATAATTATGCACAGTAATAGTCACCTGCACACACAGTTATCCCCTAAAATAGCTATAACTAAAAACAAACTAAAAACTACTTCCAAAACTATTCAGCTTTGATATTAATGAGTTTTTTTGGGTTCATTGAGAACATGGTTGTTGTTCAATAATAAAATTAATCCTCAAAAATACAACTTGCCTAATAATTCTGCACTCCCTGTATGGGCGCCATGTACTAAATGGCAGACGGACAGCTTCTTAACTCGCGAAGCTGTCCGCCCGCCTTCGCTACACACGGGCAGTGGATCTATTGATCCGCTTGCCCGTATGTATCATTACACACTCATCGGAGTGTGTAATGCCCGCCCCTTCAATCATGTGACCAATCACGCGACTGAAGGGGCTGTCAATCACCGAGGGCAAGCGTGCTCTTGGTGATTTTGCTTCGCCACCTAAGAGGTGGCGTAGGGTGTAGGAAGCAGCGGTCTGATGACTGCTGCTTCTTACATTGCGGGAAGCAGGCTCGCATATGCGAACCTGCCCCGCAAAGGCTCCGGAGCAGCTTTCGCTGCATCGTATGTGTTGAGGGACAGTCTGATTTCTCTAGTGAAGGTCCTTTATCCTATCTTACAACCCCTACATACCCATGTAATACTTACTCTGAGACAAACTTCTTTCCTGACATCCCAATCCATTTGCCAGCACATGGTGTACATTTCAATTATATTGTGCTATACACTCTAGCCCTCTATTGTCACATGCCACATAGTCACCCATTGCTCATTATAAATTTCCTCATGATTACCCTTTAACTTGACAGTTCAATAAGGCCATCTTCTATAATTTGTCTATAAAAATATTCCCCAATCTCCATATGTAAGAACCTTTAGGTCCTCTCCCATTCACAGGAGCTTGCACCCATATTTTCAGAACCCACCCTTTAAATTTAATTGGAGAATGAAGAGAAGGGAAAAAAAAGAGGGGAAAAAAATAAAAAATACCCCGGTCCACATAATATTATTATTATATCATTAAACATCCCAGGCATGTCTCCATCCACCCCCAATATTAAAGCAGCTCTTGCCTGCTGATCGCCCCGACGCTTTTTATATTATTTCATATTAAATCTCTTCCCTATCAAAAAAATGAGATTTCTTAATACTAAGTTCATTTGCGTATTCAACAGATATGTGTTTAGAAAACTACATTTTAGCACACAATCATAGTTTGTCATACCAAAGGACATGACTGTTATCCATTTATTTAACGACTTATTTACAATTCTCTTAAAGGAGCTTTTATAGACATGCATGTCTCAGGACAAATACTTATGTCTCTTACCATTATCATAATAAGCTTACAATCATGTTGTATAATCAATTACCTACAATTACCGCCCTCATATATCATGTACTCTGTCTATTCTTTGTTGACGTAAATTGACAAAAGTTATATATAAAACAAAATAAAAAATTGTTTTAAAAAAATAAATAAATCTATATATAGTTCTGGGGTCAATTTTGATAATTTGGGCAGTTCTGCTATACCAAATGAGAGTTACCCTATTGTATAATTTTATAAATAAATGCAATTAAAGACCTTAACATTATCAAAATTAAAATTAAAAAATATATATGTGTTTTGTCTCTGAATCAGAGGATGCCAATAAACACATTGTGAGATTTGTTCTACAGCAAGGAAGTTACTGTTTTTTTGTGGAATATGATAATGATTAATGTTTTTACTTTTTTTGTTCATTGTATAATCATCTCTACTATGTAATTACATTTTCTATGTCAAAAAAATTATATAAAGTTGTGGGTAAATAAAAAAAAAAAAATAGATACTCTATTTAGCAAAAATGCTAAAAAAATCTCTGGTACTTTGGGCAAGTATTTCTCTGAAATTCCAGGTAAAGAAGGGGTTAAATATTGCAGAAATATGTCTAATGTTTTAATTTCTATAAAGTACTTTATTTTATATAATAACAATTTGGGACAGAAAGGGACAGATAAAAAGCAATGAAGTGTCAAAATGCTGAAATGTCACACCCCCATCATGAAACTCTGTAGTCTGAATACTAAGGGCCTTAACTCCCCAACAAAAAGGAGTTTTCTGCTCAAATACCTCCAGTATCACCATATTGACGTAGCTTTTCTCCAGGAGACCCACTGGGTAGCTGATACGGCCGTCAGATGTAAAAACAGCACGATACCCAATTAATTTTTCCTCCACTTTTCACAAGAAGGCATGGGGGGTGACGATACTGATAGGGGACCAGATAGCATATGAACCTATATACACAGATTGTGACTCGGCGGGTCGCTATGTGATTTGTGTGTGCCGATTAAAATGTGTTCTGTATATGCTGGTCGCCGCATATTTGCCCAACACTAACCAAGCTAGTTTCCTTAGGAACTTGCTCTTGACTGTAGACAAGGGAAAACAGGGCCATATCCTCCTAGCAGATGATTTTAATATGATCTGGGACCCCAAGAGAGATAGGAGGGGAAATGCAAAATTGATAGGAGACAGAAATAGTGACTTAATTTTCAAAAAATTTAGAGAATTGACAGCTCAAAATGACCTACACGACATTTGGAGGGCTCTGCACCCAGATGCCTGTGATCACACTTTTTATATAGCTCCACACTCTTCCATTTCTAGGCTGGATTATGTCTTCTGCGACCCCTGGGCAATGCAGGCGGTGTAAAGTTCTGCCATAGTGTCATGCACGTGGTCTGACCATGATGCAGTGATGGTTAATTTAGATCCGACGGGTACCCATGAGGGGCCTAGGAGATGGCGTATGTCTGAACATTTGTTTCAAGATGTTTTTATGCCAGAGTGGTCCAGTTAGACTCTCGAATTCCTAAAGAATAATGCAAATGGGGAAACTTCGATGTCCACGGTCTGGTTGGCTTTGAAAGCCTACATGAGAGGGATCCTCATAAAAAGGGAGTCTCAGAGTAGAAAACAGAAAAAGGAAACATTGGCGCAGCTTTATAGCAGGCTGGTCATGGTCAGGGGGAGACCCGGGACTAGTGTTTCCCGCTCGAATATCAGGGAGTGGCAGTCTATAAGGACTCAAATTCAAGACTTGGAACTGGAACAAACCCAGATAAATCTTAAGTACTTTAAACTGAGATTTTATCACAGTGGCAATAAGGCTGACTGCCTTTTAGCAAACAGATTATGCCAGAAAACACTAATGAATAGAATACCCTATATCCAAAAGGGAGAAGGAAGATGCTCTTCACCTAGGGACATTGGGGAAGCCTTTGTGTATGGTAGACTTTACCAAATATCTTCCTCGGAAAAAAGACAGACCCTCCTAAGGGAGGATATAATAAGGTTCTTACAGGACCTTAATCTACCTAAAGTCCCTACTGAGGCTGAGGAATCACTGTCAACCCCAATCACTATTACAGAGGTGATTCAGGCAATTAAGGAGTTGAAATCACATAAAGCCCCGGGGCCAGATGGCTTCTCTCTGTTTTTAATTTGGCCTTCCAGACAGGACACATCCCCAAAGAGTACTTGGAAGCAGAGATTGTGACCATCCCCAAGCCGGGTAAAGAACCGAGTCATTGTGAGAGCTATAGGCCTATATCCTTGATGAATGTGGATAATAAAATGTATTCGAAAATTCTGGCCAATAGGCTGGGCAAGGTGCTTTCCTCCTTGGTCCATTTGGACCAGGTGGGCTTTGTGCGTGGCCGGCAGGGCTCAGACAACACGCATCGCCTGCTAGATATTTTCACCGAATCTGCCTCTCTGGGGCTCCCACAAGTTTCCCTGTCATTAGACACAGAAAAAGCGTTTGACAGGGTACGGTGGGAATATATGGAGGAGGTTCTAAGGGCCTTTGGATTTTTGGACCATCTTATTAGAGCCATCATGGCTCTATACTCTAACCCCTCAGCCAGAATTAGAGGGAAGGGGTTTTGCTCCAAGCCCTTTGATATCAAGAACAGGACCAGACAGGGGTGTCCGCTATCCCCCTCCTCTTTGTGCTTACGATTGAGCCCCTGGCAACCATGATTAGACAATCGAACAAAGTACAGGGTTTATTGATTCATGACACCTTGCAGAAGCTTGTGTTATTTGCGGATGACCTCACCTTGTTTGTTACAAAACCTGAGTCCTCTATGCCGGCGGTATTTGAAATTCTAAGATGGTTTGGCAAAATGTCCTATTATAAGCTTAACTACACAAAGACGGAGGCATTGGCCTTAAACCTCCCCTCGGCACAGCTCTCCCAGCTCAAGGAGCCCACCCATTCAGTTGGTCTACAAGCCAACTAAAACACCTGGGGGTCATTCTCTCACCTGACCCGAGAAAGGTAATTCATGCTAACTATGACCCACTCTTAAGAGAATTTGAGACCCTCACCACAAAATGGGCTAGATATGAGATCTCATGGATTGGGAGAATCCAGGGCGCGATCCGATATACGGTGTAGTTTGTGGCGCAAGCGAGGGAACCCGCGTCACCCGCAGTTTCAGCTCGCAACTCGAGCTATCCAATATACGGCGCCGTCAGATGCTAACGTGCCATAAGTCGGATAAACCAGCGATGTCCAGAACTCTGCGCAAGTACAAATTTCTGGCGTTGCCAGTGACTTGCGCCAGGTTAGAAACTGCCGGCGCCTACAAAACCTGACTAAAGTATGAAATCACCCGCACTGTCTAACACGCCTCCTAAACATAGCCCAACACGTCTAACCCTCTATCCGCTATCCCCCCTCACTATCCTAACAATAAAATATGTATTAACCCCTAAACCGCCGCTCCCAAACCCCGCCGCAACCTAATAAAGTTATTAACCCCTAAACCGCCACCAGCTATATTAAATCTATAACCCCCTAAAGTGAGCCCTTAACACCGCCGCCATCTACCTTACCTACCCCCTAAAGTGAGCCCCTACCCCGCCGCCATCTATTTTAAAATGATTAACCCCTAATCTAATCCCCCTACCCCGCCGCCATCTATATTAAATTATTTAACCCCTAAAATACTAAACTATCCCTACCACTAAACCTAAGTCTAACCCTACAAATAGCCCTGAAAAGGGCTTTTTGCGTGGCATTACCCCAAAGTAAACTGCTCTTTTGCCAGCCCTTAAAAGGGCTTTTGGCGGGGCTTTGTCACAAAGTAATCAGCTCTTTTGCCTACAATCTAAATCCCCCTACACCGCTGCCACCTATAATAAATGTATTAACCCCTAATCTAATCCCCCTACACCGCCGCCAGCTATATTAAACACATTAACCCCTAATCTAATCCCCCTACACCACCGCCAGCTATATTAACTATATTAACCCTAATTATATTAGGGTTAATATAGTTAATATCGTTATTATATTATATATATATTAAGTATAATAACCCTATCTAACTCTAACATCCCTAACTAAACTCTTATTAAAATAAATCTAATATTAATATTATAAACTAAAATATTCCTATTTAAATCTAAATACTTACCTATAAAATAAACCCTAAGATAGCTACAATATAATTAATAATTACATTGTAGCTATGTTAGGGTTTATATTTATTTTACAGGTAAATTGTTAATTATTTTAACTAGGTATAATAGCTATTAAATAGTTAATAACTATTTAATAGCTACCTAGTTAAAATAATTACCCAATTTCCTGTAAAATAAATCCTAACCTAAGTTACAAATACACCTACACTATCAATAAATTAAATAAACTACAAATATCTATCTAAAAATACAATTAAATAAACTAAACTAAATTACAAAAAAAAACCCACTAAATTACAAAAAATAAAAAAAAGATTACAAGATTTTTAAGCTAATTACACCTATTCTAAGCCCCCTAATAAAATAATAAAACCCCAAAATAAAAAAAATGCCCTACCCTATTCTAAATTAAACAAGTTCAAAGCTCTTTTACCTTACCATCCCTTAAAAGGGTTTTTTGCGGGGTATTTACCCCAAGTTAACAGCTCTTTTGCCTGTAAAAAAAATAACACAACACCCCCCCCAACATTACAACCCACCACCCACATACCCCAATTCTAAATCCACCCAAACCCCCCTTAAAAAAACCTAACACTACCCCCCTGAAAATCTCCCTACCTTGTCTTCACCCAAACAGGCCGAACTCCTCATCCGATCCGGGCGATGTCTTTATCCAATTGGCAAAGAAGAAGTCTTCATCCCGGTGATGTCTTTATCCAAGCGGCAAAGAAGTCTTCATCCCGGCAATGTCTTTATCCAAGCGGCAGCAAAGTCTTCTTCCATCCGGCAGCATCTTCCATCAAGCGGCATCTTCAATCTTCTTACTTCGCTCCTCCGACGCGGAGCATCCATCCCGGCCGACAACTGAACGACGAATGAGGTACCTTTAAATGACGTCATCCAAGATGGCGTCCGTCGAATTCCGATTGGCTGATAGGATTCTATCAGCCAATCGGAATTAAGGTAGAAAAATCTGATTGGCTGATTGAATCAGCCAATCAGATTCAAGTTCAATCCGATTGGCTGAACCAATCAGCCAATCAGATTGACCTCACATTCTATTGGCTGATCGGAACAGCCAATAGAATGCGAGCTCAATCTGATTTGCTGATTGGTTCAGCCAATCGGATTGAACTTGAATCTGATTGGCTGATTCAATCAGCCAATCAGATTTTTCTACCTTAATTCCGATTGGCTGATAGAATCCTATCAGTCAATCGGAATTCGACAGACGCCATCTTGGATGACATCATTTAAAGGTACCTCATTCATCATTCAGACGTCGGCCGGGATGGATGCTCCGCGTCGGAGGAGCGAAGAATGAAGATTGAAGATGCCGCTTGATGGAAGATGCTGCCGGATGGAAGTAGACTTTGCTGCCGCTTGGATAAAGACATCGCCGGGATGAAGACTTCTTTGCCGCTTGGATAAGAGTTCGGCCCGGCGTGGTGAAGATAAGGTAGGGAGATCTTCAGGGGGGTAGTGTTAGGTTTATTTAAGGGGGGTTTGGGTTAGATTAGGGGTATGTGGGTGGTGGGTTGTAATGTTGGGGGGTGGTATTGTGTTTTTTTTTCAGGCAAAAGAGCAGTTTTCTTTGGGGCATGCCCCGCAAAAAGCCCTTTTAAGGGCTGGTAAGGTAAAAGAGCTTTGAACTTTTTTTAATTTAGAATAGGGTAGGCAATTTTTTTTATTTTGGGGGGCTTTATTATTTTATTAGGGGGCTTAGAATAGGTGTAATTAGCTTAAAAATCTTGTAATCTTTTTTTTATTTTTTGTAATTTAGTGGGGATTTTTTTTGTAATTTAGTTTAGTTTATTTAATTGTATTTTAGTTTAGATATTTGTAGTTTATTTAATTTATTGATAGTGTAGGTGTATTTGTAACTTATGTTAGGATTTATTTTACAGGTAATTGGGTAATTATTTTAACTAGGTAGCTATTAAATAGTTAATAACTATTTAATAGCTATTATACCTAGTTAAAATAATTAACAATTTACCTGTAAAATAAATATAAACCCTAACATAGCTACAATGTAATTATTAATTATATTGTAGCTATCTTAGGGTTTATTTTATAGGTAAGTATTTAGATTTTAATAGGAATATTTTAGTTTATAATATGAATTAGATTTATTTAATAAGAATTTAGTTAGGGGTGTTAGGGTTAGATAGAGTTAATATAGTTAATATAAATACTATAGTAACTATATTAACTATATTAACCCTAATATAATTAGGGTTAATAGTTAATATATATAATGTAATAACTATATTAACTATAATATACTTAGGGTTAATATAGATAATATAGCTTGCTGCGGGGTAGGTAGATTAAATTAGGGGTTAATAATTTTAATATAGATGGCGGCGGTGTAAGGGGCTTACATTAGGGTTTAATACTATTAATATAGGTGGCGGCGGTGTAGGGAGGGCAGGTTATAGGGCAAAAGAGCTGTTTACTTTGGGGCAAAGCCCCGCAAAAGGCCCTTTTAAGGGCTGGTAATTGAGATAATTATTTTAGGGGGATTAGATTAGGGGTTAATAATATTAATATAGCTGGCGGCGGTATAGGGGGATTAGATTAGGGGTTAATAATTTTTATATAGGTGGCGGCGGTGTAAGGGGTCAGATTAGGGGATAGATAAGGTAGATGGTGGCGGTTTTAGGGGCTCACAGTAGGGGGTTAGTTTATGTAGATGGCGACGGTTTAGGGGTTAAATATTTTATTAGGGATTGCAGCGGGGGATCGCGGTTGACAGGTAGATAGACATTGTGCATGCATTAGGTGTTAGGTTTTATTTAGCAGATCGCGGTTGACAGCTAGATAGACATTGCGCATGCGTTAGGTGTTAGGTTTATTTTGTAGCTAGTTTAGGGAGTTACGGGGCTACAATAGTCAGCGTAAGGCTTCTTACGGCTGCTTTTTGTGGCGAGGTGAAAATGGAGTAAGATTTCTCCATTTTCGCCACGTAAGTCCTTACGCTGTATATTGGATACCAAACTGCGCTGGTTTGGTATACCTGCCTATGGCCCAAAAAACTACGGGCGACGGCAGAAATATACGCGCGTAACTTCTAGGTTACGCCGTATATGTGATACCAAACCAGCGCAAATATTGGCGTCGCCAGCTTTTGCGGGCAACGATTTTTATCGGATCGAGCCCCCAGTCGGTAAAAATTACGTTGCTGCCTAAAGTCACATACCTTTTTCAGTGTATCCCTCTGATGATTCCGAACTATATCCTAAAGCACTTTCAATCAGTGATGAATAGATTTATCTGGCAGGGTAAGCCCCCAAGGATCGTGATGCAGCAGTTGCAAAAGCCTATCCTGCATGGATGCTTAGCGGCTCCTAACGTCCATATATATTACAAAGCTTCTATGCTCTCTCATGTGACGGCTTGGGGGGCTCCGCCTGAAGATACCAGGTGGGGACAACTTGAACAGGCGGTGCTCCCATCAGGACTGTTCCTTGAGGATCTTATAAGGGTCCCACAACATACTGATGTACTTACGGGTGTAGATAACACTATTATCCGAGCCTGTATTAGATCATGGAGGGAACTTCGTAACTTGATGCAGGTTGCACCACATCCATCACCTGCTCATTCAGTAAGGGCACTATTGCTTTGCCTGCCGGAATCACATCCACTGATGTGGTCTGCTTGGGGCATAAAACATACCCGAGACCTTTATTCACCACGTGGCTTAGCAACACAAGCTTCGGACCTACCAACTGTGGATATCCCCAAGAAGTACCATTTTGAATACTTCAGATTCATCTCCATGATGTTAATGTGGGGATTTCAAAAAACAACCCTAGAGAAATGACCCACTGGGAAAAAAGGTGGCTTACAGGTAAACCACTCTGGAAGCCAGGACAATTCATTACCAAGTCCTGTTGGACTCAGAAGGGTTTGTGAAGACGTTCCGTGTTCTAGAGTGGGAAAGAGAAATAAGGCAGGAGCACACTGAATTGGAATGGCAAAAAGCCATACAATTCACAAGAGCAGTGATACACTGTGTTACATTATGCAAGCTATTCATAAAGTTAGTGCTGTGCTGGCATAGAGTCCCAGATCAATTACATAAAATGTTTCCCCAAAAATCAGACAGATGCTGGAGGGGGTGTGGCCAGAGGGGATCTCACCTTCACATTTGGTGGAGTTGCAATAAAGTGCAGGAGGTGTGGGAACAGGTGGCGACAGTACTCGACTGACTGGGTTTAATTCATAAACTAACATCAGACATGGCCCTTTTCCACTTAGGACTGGGGAAATTGACCCAACCGGAGAGAATATTATGTGTTATCATACTCCTGGCCACAAAGCTAGCAATAGCAAGGTGCTGGCTGGGAACTTCACAGGTTTCATTTGGTGTGGTTAGGGATATCATTGTATATATTCGCTCAATGGAAGAATACTCTCTGAGATGCATGGGTAAACTGGGCCTGCATGGTCAGGTTTGGGTAACTTGGGAAAACTGGGAGAGAACGAACAAATAATTAGGGTATTATAGCAGTCGCACGAAAGTGCTTACAGTCCAAGTTGTCTTTTGCCCCTAATGAAAAATTTCCCCTTCTCCCTGACCCTTACCCTCCCTTTTTTTTTCTCTCTCTACCCGCCCTGTCGCCTCGACATATAGTTTTTCCAATGTTCAGAATTATTAACTATTCACCTGGATGCTATTGTAATACATGTTTAAAACAACCCCTTAAGCCTACTAAGGTTTTGAGGAGGAATTATAACCCAGGTGACAAACAACATATTTAGACTCTTTCCCTATGTTACATTATTTAGTTGTATGCTCTGTTATATATATTATGGACAAATATAGGCCTAGTCATTCCTATTCAGCAAATTTTCACTGAAACTAGGCCACATAGTTATCGCTTGTTACTTTGTATGCTGGATTTCCATTTGAAAATGTACGTATGTAAAAAGAGGTACTACTCATGGCTAGGTATATTTCCTTATGGTTCAATATCAAATACTGTTTACGGTCTCTAAGACATGCCTTGTGTATTAGATGCATGAACATTGATGTATGTTAAAAGGTGTGTTGCCATGATATCTACAAGAAAATTTTTTGTATGTCCTTGTTACCTCAATAAAAATTATCTAAAAAAAAAAAAATGCTGAAATGTGCAAACATTATCAAAGAAAATGGGCTGTTCCCGCGAGTGGCGAGCTGTCTCCCATAGAAATAACGAGAGCTCTCTGCTATGTAAAAGTTCATTATGGAGGATGAAATACACAGGGAGAACCTAGCGTAGGTTTAAACTTTAATGCCTAATCAAAATACCCTGTTTTCAGTGCGCTGTACCCTAAAATCGCTGTTAATTTCGTATGCATAGGTTTGCCTTTCAGAATAATTAGTGTTTTGATTATTTTGACAAAAAAAATCACCACCTTTTAATTTGCAAGATCTGTAGGGCAAAAATATTTATATGCTCATGGTGCCCATTTTACAATAAACCAGTGACGTGGGGTGAGGTCAGAGGTTAGTGAGGCACTGGCTATGATACACCTGAAAAATACATATATGAACCCGATAGAGCCTTATACTGAGCAGCAAGGACTATAGTTGGCACTAATATTTGTGCACCTAATAACAACTCAGCCACTCACATTAGCCTCTCACATTATAAAACACACTAACTAAGTTACTGTGTATGTCTGTCTATCTGTGCATGTGTGTGAATGTATATGTGTGTGTGTTTGTGTGTATGTGTTTGTTTGTTTGTATGTATGTGTGTGTGTGTGTGTGAGTGGGAACATGAGTGTGTGAGTGTGTGTAAGGGTGTATGCGTGTGTGTGTATGTGTGTGATTAGTGTATGTATGTAAGTGTATGCATATATGTTTGTAGTGTGTGAATGTGCATGTGTATGTGTGTGTGTGGATGTGTGGATGTCAGTGTGTGAGTAGTGTATGTATGTATATGTTTGTGTATTTGTGTGTCTGTCTATCTATATATTGTACATGTGTGTATGTGTGTGTAAATGTATGTGTGTGTATATGTTTGTAGTATGTGAATGTGTGGTGTATTTGTAAATATATGTGTGTGTATGTTTGTGTCATGTGAATGTGTGTGTTTGTATGTATGTGAGTAGCTAATGATTATATGCTCATGTCATCCGCCATTTCACTTATTGTGCTGGGAGAAAACTTGCTTTAAGAGATACTAACCCCCAATTTTTTCTTTCATGATTCAGATAGAACATGCAATTTTAAGCAACTTTCTAATTTACTCCTATTATCAATTTCTCTTTGTTCTCATGTTATCTTGATTTGAAAAAGTAGTAATAAAAGGTTAGGTGCCGTTCCATTTTTTTCATTTAGCCACAAATCAGCAAGTGCTACCCAGGTTCTGAACAAAAAATGGTTCGGCTCTAAAGCTTACAGTACTGCTTTTTCAAATCAAGATAACATGAGAACACAGAAATGTAATTATGAATATGTTTATGATTGAATTTTAAAGTCAGAAAATTTAATTTTTATAACTTGAAGAACCTGTGGAGGGATTTTTTCTTATTTCAATTTAATATGGCCAATTAGGCTACCTGTAAATGAGTTTGTGCACTGTTTTAAGCAATCACTGTGTGTTATGTATACAGGTCAGGAATTGTGTAGCATGCTTGAGTTGACTCACTGCTTCTCTCTAACAAGCAAGCAAAATAAATAATGTGTACATGCATATTGCTATCCTGTTTACTTTAATTAATTACATGAATGTATGGGGAATTAAATTTTGAGTTTTTTTGTCCCTTTAAATTTGTGGAAATGTATTGCCCTTTTGCTGATTTTATCTCTAGTTTTGAACTACTGTGACGCTGCTTTTTAATTAGGTACTTAATGTGTAAATAAATAAAAGAAGAAGCCCCAGTAGACTAAGGATGTCTGAGACTGACTACATATAGGGATCCTTAAGGGAACACTTAAGTCAAAACAAACTTTTATGATTCAGAATGAGCATGCAATTTTAAGACACTTTCCAATTTACTTCCATTATCAAATTTTGCACAGTCTTTTTATATTCACACTTAATGGGGAACAAGATCCTACTGAGCATGTGCACAAGCTCACAGGATATACATATACTAGTCTGTGATTGGCTGATGTCTGTCACATGATACAAGGGGATGGAAAATGGGAGAAAAAATAAATTTGTCAGAAAAGAGTCTACTAGTTATGTATAACTCAGAGTAGGTGTAAAATGATTGTCTTTTTTTTATTATGCACCAGTTAATTATGCAATTCTACTGCATTGAGTGGTCCTTTAATGTAATTTGTTCCAATGCCAATACCCTAAAAAACTTTAGCCAAGTTTTATTTATTTGGCTCACAATTCTGTAGACACCACATTTTACTGTCTATATAACAGACTTGCCTGGTATCTTGTCCGCTACTGGATGGAGAAACAGCAGTAAAAAATGTCTGAAAATACAGCATATTTCTCCTTACCTTAGTTTACCTGTATGGGGGGGGGGGGGGGACTTGGTGTTGGGTTGATAATTTCAACATAAAGCTATTTTTTAAATTGAGCAATATACTTCATAGTTGTGTAATTTTTAATAGAAACACATTTTGCTTTGAAGTATGATGAAACCAAGAGTTTAAGGTACGATGTCAAGATATAATTTTGGCAATAAAATCAGGTGCCCTACTCTCACAATGCAGAGCTTCCAACAGTCCCACATTTCTCAGAATAGAACCATTTGAGTGTTTTGTCTTGCTGACCTTTCCACAGCCTTCCCCTCCCTACCCAGCTGTGCCTACCTTTACATATTTACAAATATGTCTCCCTGCCTTAATCCTTGCCTAGTGCTCCTATATAGTACAGTGGGGAAAAAAGTATTTAGTCAGCCACCAATTGTGCAAGTTCTTTCACTTAAGAAAATGAGAGAGGCCTGTAAGTTTCATCATAGGTATACCCTCAACTATGAGAGACAAAATGTTTAAACAAATCCAGACAATCACATTGTCTGATTTGGAAAGAATTTATTTGCAAATTATGGTGGAAAATAAGTATTTGGTCAATATCAAAAGTTCATCTCAATACTTTGTTATATATCCTTTGTTGGCAATGACAGAGGTCAAACGTTTTCTGTAAGTCTTCACAAGGTTTTCACACACTGTTGCTGGTATGTAGGCCCATTCCTGCATGCATATCTCCTCTAGAGCAGTGATGTTTTGGGGCAACACAGACTTTCAACTCCCTCCAAAGGTTTTCTATGGGGTTGAGATCTGGAAACTGGCTAGGCCACTCCAGGACCTTGAAATGCTTCTTACAAAGCCACTCCTTCGTTGCCTGGGCGGTGTGTTTGGGATCATTGTCATGCTGAAAGACCCAGCCACATTTCATCTTCAATGCCCTTGCTGATGGAAGGAGGTTTGCACTCTCACGCTACATGGCCCCATTCATTCTTTCATGTACACAGATCAGTCGTCCTGTTCCCTTTGCAGAGAAACAGCCCCAAAGCATGATGTTGCCACCCCCATGCTTCACAGTAGGTATGGTGTTCTCTCTCCTCCAAACACGACAAGTTGTGTTTCTACCAAACAGTTCTACTTTGGTTTCATCTGACCATATGACATTCTCCCAATACGCTTCTGGATCCTCCAAATGCTCTCTAGCATACTTCAGACGGGCCGGAGATGTACTGGCTTAAGCAGGGGGACACGTCTGGCACTGCAGGATCTGAGTCCCTGGCAGCGTAGTGTGTTACTGATGGTAGCCTTTGTTACGTTGGTCCAGCTCTCTGCAGGTCATTCACTAGGTCCCCCCGTGTGGTTCTGGGATGTTTGCTCACTGTTCTTGTGATCATTTTGACCCCACGGGGTGAGATCTTGCGTGGAGCCCCAGATTGAGGGAGATTATCAGTGGTCTTGTATGACTTCCATTTTCTAATTATTGCTCCCGCAGTTGATTTCTTCACACCAAGCTGCTTGCCTATTGCAGATTCAGTCTTCCCAGCCTGGTGCAGGTCTACAATTTTGTTTCTGGTGTCCTTCGACAGCTCTTTGGTCTTCACCATAGTGGAGTTTGGAGTGTGACTGTTTGAGGTTGTGGACAGGTGTCTTTTATACTGATAACAAGTTCAAACAGGTGCTATTAATACAGGTAATGAGTGGAGGACAGAGGAGCCTCTTAAAGAAGAAGATACAGGTATGTGAGAGCCAGAAATCTTGCTTGTTTGTAGGTGACCAAATACTTATTTTCCACCATAATTTGCAAATAAATTCTTTCCAAATCAGACAATGTGATTGTCTGGATTTGTTTCCACATTTTGTCTCTCATAGTTGAGGTATACCTATGATGAAACTTACAGGCCTCTCTCATCTTCTTAATTGGGAGAACTTGCACAATTGGTGGCTGACTAAATACTTTTTTCCCCACTGTATCCTTCCTGATTCCTTACCCTGTCTCTGCTGTCTGACCCTGCAGTACTCACAGCTGGCAGTGGCTGCTCTCCTTAGTCTCCTCTCCCCAGGGCAAAGTCTGTGTCTCCACTCTACTCTAGTAGGCAAGTCTGGTGTGACAGCAAATTCTGCAGCTCCACAGTCACTGACTGCCACAAGCACTAATAAACAAGTGCCAACTTGTTGTTGTTGTGTCGTGACTCTGACTTGTGTCTTGACTAGACAGTATAGTAGTAGACAAGTTGTCTAGTCTCAGCTGCCCCATCTCTTCATCTCTCTACTGCTCCAGTGAAAACTCTGATCATATTCCTAGTGTTGTCAATCACTGTTAAAAACCATGAACGTGACCCACTGATTGCCCCCCAAGAAGCAGCTATGAGAGCTGCCTCAATTGGGGTTTATCTGCCGCGCTCAGCTTCAACCAGCCAATGGGTGGCTCTGGTGCTCATGGCATCTAGCTGTGCACTAGTTCATGTTGTGCAGTGTTATTTAAAATTATTGTTGATTTTTTTTCTCCCATAATGGCAGGTGAGGCTCTGCCTCACCTGCCACCCCTGACTGCTCATCCCTTACAATTATGCTTTGTATTTTGTACTAAAAAGTACAAATTCTATGTGTTTATTGCACATCCAGTGTACTTAAATTACAATTTATGCTTTGCATATTTTATAGGATTTATTCCTGTGTAATTTACATGCAAATTTTAAATTTTTTATAAAATACAATTTTTGGTGAACACTTTTGTTACGATTTTTGATGCACCTTAACAGTATAATTGTTTTCCTGTGCATTTTTGTGTGAATGGTTCAATTATTCATTTTGTATGTTTTTTAAAATTAGGATTTTTATTGTGCACTTTTGTAATGTATTAATCTCTGTCCCATACTAAAAAGTGCAGTATACTCCCCCTAGTAAGACATCCTGTTTTTAAGGTAAAAATTAGCTTTAGATAATTTCATCAGTAGTGGTGAGCATTTTTACATAATCTCACCAGCCCAGAGACCTTTAGATCAACAGCCCTTTTTGTGCTACACACACTCAAACACCAGCAAGCTCCATCAGCCCATCAAGCCAGTGTTACCTGGGCCCAAATGATAAGTGTGCCCTCAGACCATGTTTCTGACATCATGTCCCAGGTGGGATTACTAAGCCCCCTTTGTAAAAATATTCAGTCAGAATTTAGGTATAATAACATCAGCATGTAGGTATTGGTTTCATTTTGATTGGATTTTAATGTTTATAAAAGTCTACAAAATACCTATCGATTAAGAAGTTATCAGTGACTTAATGAAACCATTATTTTCTCAATTCTGACAGAGACAGAGAAAAAGTATGCAGCTAACTAGGGGTTAAGGGGAAACAATTAGGGAGAGAAAAATATAAAAAAAAGCTTAAGAAAGTGGGAAAGGGGACAGCAAGATATGCAGGTGTGGATGAAAAGAGAAAGAGAGAGAACTGAGGTAAATGAGTGAGAAAGAAGAATGGAGAAAATATAAAAAGGGTTAGATAGATAGATTGATAGATGGATTGATAGATAGATAGATAGATAGATAGATAGACAGTCATTTTGATAACAGAATGTTAATTGTTTTGCAGTTCTTGGAAACAGCCATTAAAAAGCCTCCTATCCTCCTAAATGTATCCGATCATATTTGCTGTTGTTGATTATATTTATTCCTTCTTATTACTATGTCTAATTAAGAAAATCAAGGCTAAATATAAAGAACAACCTGTTCTGATCAAGCAATTACTATGTAGAATGTTGCCATTGTTACTGATCCTGCAAGTTGCACCCAGCTTCTTGGGGCAGTGAACAAAGCACAATTTTAAATGTCATAAAAAGCTGGTAAAGTAAATTATGAAAATAAATTGAAAAGTTGTTTTATGACACATAAATAAATATATTTTTTAGAATACATTTTGTGTGCAATGTATTTTAAATTGTTGAGGGCTCAGTGGTATTGTGTTACCTAGTTTAAAAATATCACCTAAATCAACTTTTGTTTGCAAACATTCACTTTCCAGGAGGGGTCTGTCTCTTCTATGTGTCCAAAGAACAGGTTAACAATAACAAGGATCAAAAATATATAAAAAATACAGCAACTATGTATGAGAAATGTATTTTATTGCTGTAATAATAATCTGAAAGGTATTCTATGTTACCATCTAATGCCTAAAAGCAGGATGTGTGAAATGTTACATTAAAATTCTAAATGTCTCCATAATATAAGAAGTCTACATAAATTCACCGAGCTAACTGTATTAAAGGAGCACACCTTAATTAATTCTGCAGGAGAAGTTCAGACTTGAACAGAATAATTAATTTGCAGGTCTTTATACTTCCCCATGAGTCATTGTCATTTGCAATGGATAAAAGATACTTGACTCTCACACAGGTGTCCAAGCTGGTTTAATGCTACATTTTATTTCAAAGTGCTGGAGGAGCAATGAATTGTGTCTGCTAATTTTAAAATATTACTTCCATCACATTACCATTATGGGGGGCAAGTTCAAACCTAGATCTGATGCCTTATGAGTTGGACCATGAAGACTGAGGGAAAGGTGAGACATTGTTCCTTATTTCTTTGGATAAAAGATGATAGAAAAATAACTGGTTGAAGAAATGTAAAGGTGATTTTGAGATGTAATAATCTTAATGACAGAGGACACAGGGCACAATTGCTTTAACAGCCAATAGACAAATGCTAAATGTGTGCTTTGCTTTATATATCACTGCTGCTGTTGTTTTTCAATAATTGTATAAGTACCTTTATTTCTATATAAAATATATAACTTATCAATGTATATAAAACCAACAAATATATTTGTTGTTAGATTATGTATAGAAAGAAAAGGATTGTTATTAGATCTAAATTATATTTATATAATTCATAATGACACGTTTGGTCCTTTCCACATGTAAACCAATGGCTGAACCCTTGTTTCATAAAAAATATATTGTTGTTGATCTTCTGATACTGATGGGACTCTGTACAAACATGTAATAAAAGTTTGTTTGCAACCAATAGCTAGAAAAGTAAATTATACAGTAATTACAATTTTATTTTTTAACATTGAATCATTTATTTTTACAAACTTGCTGTAACAAGATAATTTGCATTGTACGTTATCAGAGTAGTTTTTAAAACATATAATTTTGCTGCTTTTTCAGTTTGTTCACATCAAAACCATTTTCTTGTAACATCCTGTAGATAAGTATTTTATTCAAGCGTATTTGCTTGGTGTCATGTTGAAACCTGCTAACTCAGAGCTGTTAAAAACACAAATGGCAGGTTACTTACAAACAATCAGACTCACATGTGCTTTTTAAAAAACTGGATTTAGCTATCCGCCTGCACACACAAATTATTTGCAGCTGCATGAGGCTCACCTGTATACCGAGCTTTGGAACAAACTCCATGCAGACACCCAAGGTAAGAAATATTTTAAACTAAATGGGAGGATTTCAAATGATTACTTTTTTTTACATTTATATGGTATATGGGTGTAATGAAGCTAAAATAAGTCAATTCTCTTTCTGAAATGGTCCCATAAAGTTGCATGTAAAGTGTGTTACTACTTGAGGTAGGTGCAGACTGGATAGGCCTTCTGGTTCTAACCTGGCTTTAAAGTCTGTTGTTCTGGCACAGTAAAGACAGTTAAAATATACATAAACAAAACAGTGATTTATGTGTACAGGTTGTAGTGTTAAATTGCATTTAAAAGGGCTGTGAAACCTCTAAAACAAAATTAGTTTTTTTTTTTGCTTTTTTTTAAAACAAAGAAAATTAAAATCTGCTTAAAGATTGTACAGGGCATTTTTTCTAAAATGCAGATGTTGAAATAGTTGGCTTATTTTGTCTAAAACAGAGCTCCTGATGCAAGATAACTCAGGGATAGCTCATTTAAGGTACCAAATCAAATTAACACACAATAGCATACAGAGTCACACCTAAACATAACGAGTTACATGTCAGCATATTAAATGAGTATTGGGAAGAAAAAATAAATTACCTAAGAATGAGGACACATTTTATTATCTAAATGATATTACAGTATAACATATATATTACTTTTAACTATATTTACTACATTTATCATTTCAACTAATGTGCACAAGAAGTATTTATAGCTATAGAATTGGACAGAAAATATGACCTGTGTGAAGGTAGGGTAAATGTATATACAGTGATTATGTAAAACAGAGATATTGCTTAATTAATTGATTTATTCATTTATTAAAATGTATTGCTTAGTAAACCACTTCAAACCAAATATATGTTATTTAAAATGGCCACAGAACCAGGTAACCAAATAGTTACACAAAACGGGATATTAGACAACATCCACTTACAAATAAACAAAACATATTTTAATGTTGCAAAAATTGCCTGCAATAATCACCTTTAATATTAAAATTGGGATCTTAGTCACACAATACGGCCATGTTCTGATTAGCCAGTCGCCAACTTACAAGGTCTTCCATTGTTGGAGGTCCACCAATATCCCCTGTTTTGTGTAACTATTTGGTCCCAAAGATGTATTTAAACTCTTTCTGTAAGTGTGCTAAACCAAACTTTGTGGATTTGTATAAAAAAAGGAAGACTAAACATGTCCCATTGGTTAAAGTACCCCAACCTAACTCAGGTGTATTCATAACAGTGTATTGGAGTTGTAAATATGTGCATTCAGAGGTTTTGGATACCTCAGTGAAAGAAGGCGGCCGCTCATGCTGTTCTGCTATTTTTGGAGCCAAATGTATTTTAGTGAACACGCAGATCCTAGTGTAAGAAAAAAGTGTTTTATCTACTGACTACAGGCCAGATTACTAGTGGAGCAGTATTTATCACTCCCGCTCATGCACTCCGATAGAAGTTCGTTTTTTGTGCGAGTCGGGTAGTGTTCGTATTACAAATAAAATCCTGATGTGTGCAAAAAAGCTGGTTTGAAAATTTAGACTGTGTTATTGAAAGTGGGGAAAAAAAACTACTCACACGCAAACCCGATTGCATATTCTCAAGTACGCTATCCCGACATGAAAATTAATATTTCGCAGTCCATTGTTCTTCACATAGCAGAATATGTTCTATTTATTCATAAATACATATTTCTACATATATCTATACCTTTATATAAAGATTAATATATTGTGGCCGGACTGTTAGCCAACGGACATTTGGCCGATGGATAATAGTCCGACACACAAGTGGCTGTCAGATAACAGTCCGGCCACGAGATAGGTAGATAGATAGATTTGATAGATAGAAAAATAGATGCAATAGATAGATAGATAAATGTGATAGATTCAATAGATAAATATATAAATAGATAGATTTGATAGATAGATCATTTCACAGATAGAGAATTACAAGACGTGCGGGCTGAAACCCATGGCTAGGTTCCCAGAGGCGGTTGCGGCGCCCAAGGCTCTGATTAGAACACAGCACTCCGGAGTGTATCTGCCCTCGGCCAAACTCGGAACATGCTTCGGCATTCTGTCTGTTGGAAAAATGTCCGTCAGACAGAATGTTGTCAGCCAAATGTCCTTCGGCATTTTGTCAGAGCACCTGATTATATATAGGTATAGATATACACATATATATAGACACATATAGGTATAGATATACATAGATATATATAGAAATATATATTTTATAACACTTTATTACAAATGAATATTGCGTAAATATGCTTTTACTTGTTTTCATCTACTTAACTGCAAAGGGCTCCAATGCACACACACACGCATATATATATATATATATATATATATATATACCCACGTCCGTATACAGTGGTAGGTTGTGTGCAACTGCATTTGTCAGCAGAGCTTTCTAGCAGTAGTGTTGCCACACGGACATATGCAAGTGGTCTACCACTATTTCAAGAGCAGATCACATGCATGATTGTAATATTATCAAAGGTTAATGCACTGATGTTTTTTCTTTTTTAGTTGAGTAAATATCAGAAAAAAACAACTGCTCTTCATTCCAAATACAACTTGCATCATGTGCCTTTAAAAGCACACACTAATGAGCACAAAAAATATTAAACAAAAATAAGAGCATCATTTTTTTCTTCCACCTCTTCCTCAATCTTATTTTATTCCCCTCCTGTCACCACGCCCCATTCCCCTTGTTCCCTACCTTACTCCCTCTTGTCTTTTCTCCCTTTTTCATTTATCTACTATCTCTTTATTTCTTCTACCTACCAGTGTTTTCTCCCCCTCACAATCCTCCTCACTGTCACCCTTCCTACTCTCAGAGACCCCATGCTACCATATATACAGTACACTCTGCTCACTAGAGTGTTTTAATGTGCTGATTGCTACAGACTGTCTGATCTTAATCTTCATTACCCATAATGTCCCTCAGAGAGTCATCCAATGAGTAGAGTTTTCTATGTAGATAACAGACAGGATGAAGTCTCTAAGACACCATAGTAAATCCATATTATCTCCCTTTTTCTCTGGCCCCTATCTGGCACCTCTGCTTCCTCCATTGTGGCTACTCCCCTTGCTTCTTGGCCTTCCATTTTATTTATTTTTATAATAAATATAAATGCATGATGAGGCACCAATGATGAAGTTCTGTCATTTGCATGCAGTTCTTAGGGCCTGATATTCAAAACCTCAACGTTCAGCCAAAATGATCTAAGAAGTCTTGTCCGTATGGAAAGGCCCTTAAAAAAACTTAGAAACAGAAATTTTATCTTGAGAAATGTATATGTTGCTATGTAGAGTTCTTTATGTTAAACAGAGACTCCTAAATTACAATAAAAAATGGCTAAACTAAATCCCAAATATTTTGCATGATTTCTCTACATGCGTGCAAGGTTTTGAAAATCAGGCCCTTAGTGTGCTGATTGCTGCAGACTGTCTTATTATTGCTGTGTCCTTGCTGGTTGTGTTGGCATTTTGCAGCAATCAGAATGAAAAGCTCTCTAGCAGGATGTGTGTAAATTACATTGTTTTGGACTCTTGCATAGTTAGGTCTGGTAGAGCCCCTTTCATATCACTGATGATGTACAGGTAGCATTTACACATGGAACCGTGGCTGCATACATAGATTGATGTGAAAGCCAGTGTTTTGTCAGCACCTAACAAAAACTTTTTATGTGTCCCTATCAGCCAATTAACAACAGAGTCTCAGGACTCAGTTTTATATGAGTAAGCACTTACAGTATATTTTACTTTAAACTTAAACATCTTTTTCAAGAAAAAAATGACATGTTTAAATTATGCTCTTTGATATACATGATAGGAACAATTCTGAGTACTATGGCCCTTTATTTTTTGTTGAGGATGCCCTTGACTTTTTTTACTTTAAGTGTAGAATGAAGTAAGAACTGTCTTTTTTTCAACAAAGAGATATCTAGAGGGTCAGATGACCCATTATTTGAAAACATAGTTTCGCCTCTTTTAAATAAGTGGTCTCATGGGTTAATTTAATTTATGACTAAGATATGTGCAGTTTCAGAGCCCTCACATGTATTATTTTAAATCTGGTATATAACAAGATAAAAAATGTTTTTTTACACTTTCCAGATGAGAACCAAATGGACAAGTGACTAAAGAATACCTGGGGTTTACCTAAGTGTTCCTGGAATAAGTAGACAGGTGCCAAAACAAGCGGGACATTTGTCCCTCATAATGCTGGTGCTTTGGAATATGGATGCAATATGCATGATTCTGAGTTTTTTATTATTTTGCAAAATATCATATCAAGTTATTAGAGTCACATGTTCACAAAATATGCCTACAAAATAAACTGTATGCTATTAGTTAATCTCATACTATGGCTTCTATTTATCAAGCCGTCAACTTACTTGCATTCGAAGGCACCAATAGGCTCGCCTAAGATCGCCTAACATCGCTGCCGCGGACCTGAATACGTTCTCCAAAATTATCAAAAAAGCTGTCAAAAAACCGCGCAGTAAGTACGGGGCGATGAGCAGCGGACTGTTGTTAACTAACAGTCATCGATCTTGCTGCTCTTTGGCTTTTTCACAGCTTTATTTGTACCCTGTCACTAAATACCCACACTATACTATACTGTTTACCCCCTATACAACCGCTCCCGGAGCCCACCGCAACTCTAATAAATGTATTAACCCCTAAACCGCCGCTCACGGACCCCGCCAAAACTAAATAAAGTGTTTAACCCCCTAAACCGATTAGGGGCTAATAAGTATAATGTAGGTGGCGGCGGTGTAGGGGCGGCAGATTAGGGGTTAATAAATATAATGTAGGTTGCGGCGGTGTAGGGGGGAGATTAGGGGTTAATAAGTATAATGTAGGCGGTGGCGGTGTAGGGGGGGTAGATTAGGGGTTAATAAATATAATGTAGGTGGCTGTGGTGTAGGGGGGGCAGATTAGGGGCTAATAAGTATAATGTAGGTGGCGGCGGTGTAGGGGGCGGCAGATTAGGGGTTAATAAATATAATGTAGGTTGCGGCGGTGTAGGGGGGAGATTAGGGGTTAATAAGTATAATGTAGGTGGTGGCGGTGTAGGTGGGCAGATTAGGGGTTAATAAGTATAATGTAGGTGGCGGCGGTGTAGGTGGGGCAGATTAGGGGTTAATAAGTATAATGTAGGTGGCGACGGTGTAGGGGGCAGCAGATTAGGGGTGTTTAGACTCGGGGTACATGTTAGGGTGTTAGGTGTAAACGTTCCCATAGGAATCAATGGGATATCGGGCAGCAGCGAACATAAGCTTTCGCTGCTTTCAGACTTCCATTGATTCCTATGGCATCCGCCGCCTCCAGGGCGGTGGATTGAAAACCAGGTACGCTGGGTCGGAATAGTGGCGAGCGTACCTGGTAGAAAATTGATAACTAGCAAAAGTAGTCAGATTGTGCTGAATTTGCATTCGGAACATCTGTAATGATGTAAGCATCGATCTGTGTCGGACTGAGACCGGCGGATAGTATGTTACGTCAAAAATTCTACTTTTGCAGGTCTGTAGGGTTTGATAACTAAGGCGAATCAGGCTCGCCACAAATACGCTGCGGAATTCCAGCGTATTTGCAGTTGACGGCTTGATAAATAGATGCCAAAGTGTACATGGTATATAGTGATAGAGAACGCCTATTCCTCATTCTTCACATCTAATGTGTTTCCAGAACATTTTAGAAGATTGTGATATAAAATAAAATGTATGTTTATTAATATAAAATAATAAATTAAATGTGACCAAAAATTACAGTAAATTATAAAATAAACAGTAAAAAATGCAAATGTGACCAAAAAAAATACAGTAAATCATAAAATAAGGAGTGGCCTAAAAAAAATTCTATTGCAGGATTTTCTATGAACTAAAGAACATATTTTGATTTGGTTGCACCTGATTTTTTGGTCACAATACAGCTCCAAAACTTATTGTTCTAGGCTATAATGAAACATCAGCTGGAAATTCTGTATTATTACTCATTCATATATTTGAGAAATATACAAAATAGTCTTATCTAAAAAGAGCAAGATGCCTAATTAATTCATTAATCACCTGTTTTCAAACATTACAGGGAGTGCAGAATTATTAGGCAAGTTGTATTTTTGAGGATTAATTTTATTATTGAACAACAACCATGTTCTCAATGAACCCAAAAAACTCATTAATATCAAAGCTGAATATTTTTGGAAGTAGTTTTTAGTTTGTTTCTAGTTTTAGCTATTTTAGGGGGATATCTGTGTGTGCAGGTGACTATTACTGTGCATACTTATTAGGCAACTTAACAAAAAACAAATATATACCCATTTCGATTATTTATTTTTACCAGTGAAACCAATATAACATCTCAACATTCACAAATATACACTTCTGACATTCAAAAACAAAACAAAAACAAATCAGTGACCAATATAGCCACCTTTCTTTGCAAGGACACTCAAAAGCCTGCCATCCATGGATTCTGTCAGTGTTTTGATCTGTTCACCATCAACATTGCGTGCAGCAGCAACCACAGCCTCCCAGACACTGTTCAGAGAGGTGTACTGTTTTCCCTCCTTGTAAATCTCACATTTGATGATGGACCACAGGTTCTCAATGGGGTTCAGATCAGGTGAACAAGGAGGCCATGTCATTAGATTTTCTTCTTTTATACCCTTTCTTGCCAGCCACGCTGTGGAGTACTTGGACGCGTGTGATGGAGCATTGTCCTGCATGAAAATCATGTTTTTCTTGAAGGATGCAGACTTCTTCCTGTACCACTGCTTGAAGAAGGTGTCTTCCAGAAACTGGCAGTAGGACTAAGAGTTGAGCTTGACTCCATCCTCAACCCGAAAAGGCCCCACAAGCTCATCTTTGATGATACCAGCCCAAACCAGTACTCCACCTCCACCTTGCTGGCGTCTGAGTCGGACTGGAGCTCTCTGCCCTTTACCAATCCAGCCACGGGCCCATCCATCTGGCCCATCAAGACTCACTTTCATTTCATCAGTCCATAAAACCTTAGAAAAATCAGTCTTGAGATATTTCTTGGCCCAGTCTTGACGTTTCAGCTTGTGTGTCTTGTTCAGTGGTGTTCGTCTTTCAGCCTTTCTTACCTTGGCCATGTCTCTGAGTATTGCACACCTTGTGCTTTTGGGCACTCCAGTGATGTTGCAGCTCTGAAATATGGCCAAACTGGTGGCAAGTGGCATCTTGGCAGCTGCACGCTTGACTTTTCTCAGTTCATGGGCAGTTATTTTGCGCCTTGGTTTTTCCACACGCTTCTTGCGACCCTGTTGACTATTTTGAATGAAACGCTTGATTGTTCGATGATCACGCTTCAGAAGCTTTGCAATTTTAAGAGTGCTGCATCCCTCTGCAAGATATCTCACTATTTTTGACTTTTCTGAGCCTGTCAAGTCCTTCTTTTGACCCATTTTGCCAAAGGAAAGGAAGTTGCCTAATAATTATGCACACCTGATATAGGGTGTTGATGTCATTAGACCACACCCCTTCTCATTACATAGATGCACATCACCTAATATGCTTAATTGGTAGTAGGCTTTCGAGCCTATACAGCTTGGAGTAAGACAACATGCATAAAGAGGATGATGTGGTCAAAATACTAATTTGCCTAATAATTCTGCACTCCCTGTATATCTGGAATACTATTAAACCCAACTTTTTCACACTGAAATATAGTAATACATACTGTATATATTTTACCATATAGGTCAATCATCCTTAGCCAGGAGGATGGGATGTGTTGTTAGGGCATGCTATGAACTACAATCTGGACATATCCTTTTATATCTTGCTTGTTGGCTTACATTGGTGATTCCAGAAACCTTATTACGGGTGGACAAACATTCCTGGGTGGAGTTGCGGGTGTTCCATGGGTGCGACAGGGTGCCTAGAAGTGTAGTTAGGTGTTCCATGGGCAGGTTTAGGGCCAGGTGAGGTGGTGTTACGGGTGATGTGAGGCAGAGCCAGGTGGTCTGGGGTGTGGTTTAGCAGTTGTGGGACATGGCCTGCCTAAAAGGAAGGGGGCAGAGAGTACCCTCCTCTGCCTAATGGGGGGTTCAAAATAGAAGATTGGGGTGCTTTTCACCCCTTGCTATTATGCTAGATCCACCACTAATAGCTTCTTCTCCTTAGGTTTGGCTTTACATTAACAGGAACAATATTTAGGGCTAGATTACAAGTGAAGCGTTAAATTATTTTTCTCCCGTTTGCTGGAGCGCAATAATTAACCAGCCATAACAAGTAGCTGGTTATTGCTACCGCGACCTCATGGTAACAATTAACACTCAGAAAAATTAACCAGAGATTAGATCTCTGGTTCTTTTTCTAAAAGTATCCCAAATGCTCTCAAAATAGAGGTCATTGTTGTTTTATATAAAAAAAAATCTAGCATTTTTTTTATAACAAAAAACTGCTCCAGGTAGTTTTGGGGCTTTAAAGTTGGTGGGAGTGGGATGGTAGAAAAAACTGTCACTGAAAAGTGCGTTTACATTGTGGTCTATGGGAACTGTGTGTTTCCATAGACCTCAATGTAAATATATATAATTATATACCTATATATTAATGTGTTAATATGTTTATATACACATATTAACATATAAATATATATGTACTGTTTATATTCATATACATATATATTTAAAAATGCTGCACTACATACCTCCTTTGCTGCACAAGGTTCTGATGCCGTCTCTAATGGCATCAGAACGAGGCTCCCATAGGAGCCTATAGAAGCAAGCTCTCATGAGCGCAGTGCTTTCTAGCAATGCAAACGCGAGCTTGCGTTCACATTGTGATTAACTTGTAATACCTGCCCACATTATCATGCGCTGGTATTACACAGTGGAGCGCTAATATCGATTGCAAATGCGATATTTAGTGCTCCACTTGTAATCTGGCCCATAGCAAGTTATTCTTATGCTGGAAGAGTAAAGGGTAAATGAAAGCTGGTGATGTTCCTGTGGGAGGCACAAGTCCTAAGAAGCAATAATAAAGCAATCTGGTCAGAGTGAATTCAACAGGGAGGGGAGCTTAGGGATTGGTTGAAGATCCATACTTAAGTCTCAAAGTCCAAGAACATGGAACCCCAGGTGCTAAGATCCCCAAGAACAGAGATCCCAATGATTAATTAAAGATGGCTCTCCATAACAGGCAGGCACATACATTTGATAGTATAGTATGGTATATTGAATATAAAGCTTTATGCATGATATACAAATTCACTAAGATATAACTTTTTTCTAGAGGTGAGACACTATAGAACTGGAGCCAGTATCCCTTCTGGAGAAGACATAAATAACAGCTATGGAAGCACAGCTGCGCAGGGAGTTGCCAGGTAAGTTGCAGAACAGCACTAAGAAATTGGCAAAAAACATAATTTTGCATGACCTGATACAGTAACCTTTTCACATTTGGAAGCAGATGCAGATCTTACATAATGGGTGGTCTAATCTAAACAGCCAAAACCTGAACACAGATTTCATACAAAGTAATCAAAATGTGAAAATAAAGAGAAATGTCTGCCAGAGAGGCATAATACATTGTCTTTGCTATTGTGTTTTAAGCCAAATAGTTCCGTCTCTAAATAATGAAACGGCTTTCACGGATCATTTGTATCATTTGGATAAACTGCACAACTTGCCACCTACACGTTTACTGGGACACGCCCAAATAGGTTACAACATTAGCAAAGCTAGCCCTCCTTACTATAGGCAGTTAAAGGGAATATGATCTGAATAAAAGCTTTTACATAGGCCTAAAACAAAACAGTTATTAATTCTATCTGTACTGATAGAAATAAGGGATTCCTCTACCACTCCTTTCTGTCATGTTTCTGCTTAACCCCTTGGCTGCCAAAATACATAGTATACTAATGTATTGATTTCTTCCAGGAGAGATGGAGTTGTTTGTCTTTTTAGAAACTCTGTGCTCAAGCTGGAGTGGAATAAAAAAGAAACTTTAAAAAGTGCATGTAATTCTATAGTTATTCTCAATGCAAGATCCACATTGAATAGTGTTTAAAGTATAAGGAAAAGGAGGTCATTTGTATTGTATTATGTAGGCAAGATGTAGTTGCATTAAAGATTTATGCATACAAATGTTAGCAATAAAGCAAAACATTACTTTTTTAAAACTTCCCAAAGCTCCATTTTATAATACTCTGAATAACAGGTGTGAAGCAACAGAAACAAGTTGCGCTGGTCGCAATAAGCAATATCGCTGGACCTCGCTAAGCATGCATCTTGATATTACAAGTCCATGGTAAATCCCATTTACCAGAGAAGGGTTAGCAAGGCTGACATCGCTCTAGCACAACTTATACTTTCAATGGATATTATGACCCTGAGAAATAGCCCTTATATTACAAGTTGAAAGTTATAGTTTGCACTCAAGCAAAAGCTAAAAATGCGCTAGAATATTTAGCACAACTTGAGAACTGAAGTAAAGTGTAAGGATTAAAAAAAAAAAAAAAAAAAAAAAACACCTCCAAATATCCACATATTTAATAAAGTATGTACACACATACACACACACATATATATATATATATATATATATATATATAAATGCATATATGTCTAAACATGTGTAGGTATACATGTCTATATGTGTAAATATGTACATACACGGATACATACATATATACACATACATACACACATATATATATATATTTACACACATACACTTTAAAGCCCTTCCCAGTCAAATACCTTGAAACATGCAATATCATTTGTAATCATTTTTAATGTGTTTTAATGTCTTTGTTGTAGAAATATTTTATGTTCCTATGTTTTTCAGATAGAAGAAAATGTTATTTTTAGTTTTTTTTATATATATTTATATATATATATATATATATATATATATATATATATATATATATATATATATCGTCCAGTCGCGAAACATGTTAGGGAGCTAGCCGAGGAGCAATGGGATTCTCATTTTAAAATTATAGTGGAACATTATTATAATTTATAGCACCATTGTTGTTATTTCTATACTTCTGGAAAAGTTGAATCGCTCAATGATAATGAGTCCGTTTTAACTTAAGTGCCAAACCGACAATATTATTTCACTAACCAATCCGTTACCGTACTACCAACTAACAGTTGTAAACAATTCTCTAGTGAGGATAATTAGACCCTTACTGTGGAATTATTTGTGTTTAACATCACTTTATATTTAGTTTGTTTATTATACGAGGACATAATAACTCCGGATCAGCTTATAGCCTTAATACAATTTTTATGGTTCACTAGAATTTGGAATGGTTACAATATTTAAATCAACTTTAGTGAGAAACGCTAATATAGCGATTTTGCTCATACATATACAATTGAATACCTCAGATGCTAGTTGCTCTATATGATATACAACTTAAATTTGCACATCATTTGCAATAGTTGCAATATACTTGATATCGATACCCTGAATCTACAGTTCCACCATTTGATACATTGTTGTCACAATATACTTAGTTTATTTGATACTAATATCCTGCACTTGCAGCTAGTGAACGGAGTACTATTATTATAATATAATAACAACATAACTAACAGTGAACTCAAACTACCGATCAAAAACTGTTATTTTGGTATTTGAGCCAAACAATATACTCTTTTATACACAAGGTTATCAGTATGTAGTACCTGATCCTTATGACTATATATATTAAGCCATAACTTCAAAGTGGGACAAGATAGTATTGATATTAAGTTGAATAATCACACAGTGTGCATTTATTGCAACTATATACTTGTCTAATAAGATTTGTTGAGGAACTTAACTCGGAAGTAAGGGACTTGTTCTTCACAATTACATACAGTGAGGAATCTGTTTCATTTCTTGACACTAGAGTGAGTAAAGGAAGTAATGGTTTAAAGTTTGACCTTTTTATTAAGGACACTGATAAGAACACACTTTTAAAGTACGATAGTTTCCATCCAAGGAGACTGTTAGAGTCACTCCCTAAGAGTCAACTCCTTCGTGTTCAGAGGATAGTCAGTGAAGGACATGATAGAAACCTTAGATTAAAACAAATGAAAGAAAAATTCCTAGAAAGAGGTTATCCTACAAACCTCATCAATAAGAAATTGAAAGAAATACAGAATAACAAACAGAGGGTACCTATAAACAAAAACAACAGTGAGAGAATAGTTTTTGTATCACAGTATAGTCCTTTGAGCGATGAGATCAGTAAAATCATAAGAAATAATTGGTATGTTCTTAAGAACTGTAATCCACACATCAGGCAATTACAGGACCCCCCTTTAATGGCATACAGGCGTGTTAAGAACATAAGAGATCACTTAATCAGGACAGATGTAGGTCCAAGTACAGTCCTTAAGTAATCCCATTTAGGGAGTAAAAGACAAGGATGCTACCCATGTTTGGGATGCATGAGCTGTAGTTCTGTTATAAAAGGGCATCACTTCTTTCACCCACACAATGGGAGAAAATACAACATTAAGGGCTTTTATACATGCGAAAGCAAGTATGTAATATACTTAATTAAATGCCCGTGCTCCCTTATTTATTTAGGGGAGACTACCCAAAAAATCAGGGACCGCATTAGCCAACATAGAAGTAACATCAGAAGGAAAAATCTGGAGGCCCCCCTGTCTAAACATTTTATTGAAAATAATCACAACATCAGCTAACTTCGTTGGCAAGTTATTGAGCAGATTCCCATACCTAGGAATGGTGCAGACAGGGAGGTACTACTCAAGCAGAGAGAGATGTGGTGGATTTTCAGAATGGAAACCATGACACCTAAGGGGTTAAACTGCGACTTTGATCTCTCTTGTTTTCTATAGTCACATTAAAAATAAAAGTCTTCCTTGGTCTGTTGGTAGTAACTTTAAAAACAATAGTTTTCCTTATGTGCATACAATTTTTCAAAAAAACTTTCTATTGTATAATTACATTACTTAATGAGATTTACTATTAAACTAGATCCTTTCTGAGTAGCCACTATATTTTGGTATTGGCACATTATCTGTATAAAAAGTAGTCTATAATATGCAATTTGTTCTATTGTGTTAATAGTCACTGACAAATATGTTTAATAATGCACCCACAAATAGTTATTGTGCATTGGAAATATTGGCTTGTACAGGTGACACTATGTTTTTAATTTTTGATATAATGTTTAAGTAGCATAAAGAGTTAAGGTATATTTAATGTTTTTGACCATTAGGTGGCGCCATGCACATAGTGCAACATTGTATTGGCGCGAAATTTAAAGGGTATAAATAAGACATTATTAATTATGTGTATCAAATTGCATGATTAAGGGGATTACCCCGAAACGTTGCAACTTGTATTTTTACAAAGGTCTTCAATAAAATTTCTATCTTAAATCCATTGTGCTGGCACTCTATGTGTAACTCAGTTATAATATGGTAACTGGTCTGCATAACTTGCTCAATCTCCTTTTTAACTAGCACACATAATCTATTGGTTTTTTCAGTTACTAGGAGATTGAGATCATAGGAACATTTATTTAATATTGAGCACCATTTCCTACAGAAATCAGGATTAGCTCTGCCTATCGTGGGAACATTTCTAATCCGGAAACCTCTAGGGATCTGTCTGTTTCTATAATAGTTACATAAATAATCTGAATGTAGATGGTGATCAAGCCACGGTCTTTACCATACTCCTTGAAACATGTTGTGACATATATGCAAGGTGCTCAGCCGTATCTGCAATGTTTTTATGCAATAATTTTTTTGACAGCCTAGGACTAGTCCGTGATAGGCTGAGCTTTTAACTATGTGTTTACATCCAGGTGGGCGTGAATGCGACGATTATATACGTGATGTAGCGATTACGTAGCCAATGTTTTTATTGGTTAGTATAATTAGCCATGTGCTTGCAGGGGGCGTGTTGTTCTCCCGATAGCGTGTCACATTACCCACACTGTATGCATTGACATAGTTTAAACATCGGATATGTGTTTGTTTTTAATTTAGATAGTAACAGGATTAGGGCTTATTTCATTATGATCTTGGATATATTACTTGTTTGGTGTGATAGTAATGATGATGACGCTTGAATAGGAAGCCGTTAGAGTAAAGATAGTATATCGCTGTAAGATGAGTATTAGCAAGTGTTAAAGATCGTTGATGATTGGCCTTAGCTCTGTTAACTAAGAGCCCTATGGGTATTTATAGAGGTGGGGGTAGTAGTAAACACTATACATTTTTTTGCACTTTAGCTCCCAGTGAACAAGGCGCCAGTGGGTGCCGAAACATTTGGGGATATTCATGTTTTAACTTTGTATCAATAAAAGGACATTTTATTCCAATGAAAATTCGGTGAGTGCAATGTTGTGTTCTGGATTAAGGGATTTCAACTTTGCTATTTTCTACACAGCACCCCGGTACTACACATTTTGGATTGGTGAGTGCATTCCCTTTGGGCTTTATGTGAATTTTCTGAATTGCACCCCACACAAAGATTTTGTTATGTGGACAGATATTGTCTTGACAAGGATAATTTTCAGCTGTGAATTATGAAGTGGATATAGTAATTACTACATTTGCCTTTACCATATGTGCAATTGGCTTTATTGAAGACGGAATCGGCTGATTGCTTTTGTATTAGTAAGGTTGGTTTGGGCCTTAATAGTTCAAGTGGCTGTTTAACATTTATTTATATTTGTGGGACTGTTCTGTAATGGAGATGGCAACTGCCTCCAAACAGGTGGCCAACACAGATTATGATGACTTTGTCAATAAAGATTATTTCATCTTCTCAGAGCGGAATGCTGAACGCATACGTGTAGTGGCTGACCTTCATGAGCTGAGGGGTGAGATACCCTTGGATGTGTATCACAATTTATATAATTTACAAAAAAAAGAGAACTTGATCACCATCTACATTAAAGGGACAGTCAACACCAGAATTTTTGTTGTTTAAAAAGATAGATAATCCCTTTATTACCCATTCCCCAGTTTTGCATAACCAACACTGTTATATTAATACACTCTTTACTGCCGTGACTATCTTGTATCTAAGCATCTCCTGACCACCCCTAATCACATGACTTTTAGTTATTATCTATTGACTTGCATTTTTGCCAATTAGTGCAGTGTCTGCCACAACCCACGGGCGTGATCACAATGCTATCTATATGGTTTACCTGAACTACTCTCCCCTGTTGTGAAAAGCAAATACAAAAGCATGTGATTAGAGGCGGCCTTCAAGGGCTTAGAAATTATCATATGAGCCTTCCTAGGTTTGCTCTCAACTAGAATACAAAGAGAACAAAGCAAAATTGTTGATAAAAGTAAATTGGAAAGTTGTTTAAAATTACATGCCCTATTTGAAAAATAAAAGTTTTTTTTGGCCTCGACTGTCCCTTTAAGTTTATTTATCTAACTATCAGAGAAACAGGCAGATCCCTAGAGGTTTCCAGATTAGGAATGTTCCCACGATAGGCAGAACTAATACCGATTTATGCAGGAAATGGTGCTCAATATTAAATAAATGTTCCTATGATCTCATTCTCCTAGTAATTAAAGAAACCAATAGATTGTGCTTGTTAAAAAAGAGATTGAGCAAGTTAAGCAGACCAGTTACCATATTATAACTGAGGACAGCAGTGAAAATTGGGTCAGTAAGTTAGAGATACAATTGGCTAAATATAAAAATGATCTGCTGAATTTCAAGAACAGTAAATTAGTTACCGTAGAAACTGATTATCGAGAGAAAAGACTTTATAAGTGGCTATATGTTAAGGAGGATACACAATATCAATTTAGACGTAGAAGACAATATAGAGGTAGAAAGATTATGGACACGGTAGATAGTAATGGTAGAGAGACATCTGAGGGAGACAACAGCAGTCAAACAGAAAAGCTCAATATGAGTGGCCCTTTAGGAGGGATAACCACCCGGTCAGCAGGCAAACCCCCCATGCCTTTAACAACAAAAAACGACGGAGAAGCCACATTAGAAGGGGAGGCTGCAAAGAAAAAACCTCCCAAATGCAAATAAATATTGTGTATAATTTAAGTTATCATGTGTTGACTGAGGGGGAAATGAAGGTTCTCAACAGGGGTCTGTCCTTTGTCCCCACTTCCAAAATAGACAAATTTAAGACAAATGTTGATATCTACAAGTTGCAGAGACAACTCAAACTACAGGATTTTTGCATGACAAGGCACAGACAATTATTGACACCTTCAGATCAACTTCTATCTTTGAACCTCTCACTACTCATCCTTCAGTACGTAGTTTTATTAAGATGTTGACCAGTGACTGTGAGCAAGCCAAGATAGAAACACATTTCTCTAATTTGGATAGAGAGGAGACGCTAGCAATAGCGAGCCTTAAACATGACAAGAATATATCATACAGGCTGCTGATAAAGGTGGCTCTATAGTTATTCAAAATTATTATGACTATCGAAAAGAAGCACACAGACAATTGACTGACACCACAGTTTATAACAAGTTGAGAGGAAACCCGACCAGTAGTTTTCACAAAGCATTAACATTGATTCTTGATTGTGGTTTAGAGGCAGGATTTATAAATGAAAAGGAATATGAGTTTATGAATGTGCAATACCCGATAATACTGGTATTATATCTACCACCTAAAATTTACAAGACACTGGAGAATCCTCCTGGCAGACTTATTGTGTCTGCCAGAGGATCTCTTTGTTCACATGTGGCTGAATATATTGATTACCATCTTCAGCCAGTTGCAAATGAATCCTTTTCTTTTTTGCTTGACTCTTCCACCTTCATCAGACATCTGTTGAATATCAAGTGGCTTGAACATGATGATCTTCTTGTCACGATGGATGTTGACAGCATCTGTACGGTCATTCCTCATGTGGAGGCTATGCAGGCTGTCAATTACGTAGCCAATGTTTTTATTGGTTAGTATAATTAGCCATGTGCTTGCAGGGGGCGTGTTGTTCTCCCGATAGCGTGTCACATTACCCACACTGTATGCATTGACATAGTTTAAACATCGGATATGTGTTTGTTTTTAATTTAGATAGTAACAGGATTAGGGCTTATTTCATTATGATCTTGGATATATTACTTGTTTGGTGTGATAGTAATGATGATGACGCTTGAATAGGAAGCCGTTAGAGTAAAGATAGTATATCGCTGTAAGATGAGTATTAGCAAGTGTTAAAGATCGTTGATGATTGGCCTTAGCTCTGTTAACTAAGAGCCCTATGGGTATTTATAGAGGTGGGGGTAGTAGTAAACACTATACATTTTTTTGCACTTTAGCTACCAGTGAACAAGGCGCCAGTGGGTGCCGAAACATTTGGGGATATTCATGTTTTAACTTTGTATCAATAAAAGGACATTTTATTCCAATGAAAATTCGGTGAGTGCAATGTTGTGTTCTGGATTAAGGGATTTCAACTTTGCTATTTTCTACACAGCACCCCGGTACTACACATTTTGGATTGGTGAGTGCATTCCCTTTGGGCTTTATGTGAATTTTCTGAATTGCACCCCACACAAAGATTTTGTTATGTGGACAGATATTGTCTTGACAAGGATAATTTTCAGCTGTGAATTATGAAGTGGATATAGTAATTACTACATTTGCCTTTACCATATGTGCAATTGGCTTTATTGAAGACGGAATCGGCTGATTGCTTTTGTATTAGTAAGGTTGGTTTGGGCCTTAATAGTTCAAGTGGCTGTTTAACATTTATTTATATTTGTGGGACTGTTCTGTAATGGAGATGGCAACTGCCTCCAAACAGGTGGCCAACACAGATTATGATGACTTTGTCAATAAAGATTATTTCATCTTCTCAGAGCGGAATGCTGAACGCATACGTGTAGTGGCTGACCTTCATGAGCTGAGGGGTGAGATACCCTTGGATGTGTATCACAATTTATATAATTTACAAAAAAAAGAGAACTTGATCACCATCTACATTAAAGGGACAGTCAACACCAGAATTTTTGTTGTTTAAAAAGATAGATAATCCCTTTATTACCCATTCCCCAGTTTTGCATATCCAACACTGTTATATTAATACACTTTTTACTGCTGTGACTATCTTGTATCTAAGCATCTCCTGACCACCCCTAATCACATGACTTTTAGTTATTATCTATTGACTTGCATTTTTGCCAATTAGTGCAGTGTCTGCCACAACCCACGGGCGTGATCACAATGCTATCTATATGGTTTACCTGAACTACTCTCCCCTGTTGTGAAAAGCAAATACAAAAGCATGTGATTAGAGGCGGCATTCAAGGGCTTAGAAATTATCATATGAGCCTTCCTAGGTTTGCTCTCAACTAGAATACAAAGAGAACAAAGCAAAATTGTTGATAAAAGTAAATTGGAAAGTTGTTTAAAATTACATGCCCTATTTGAAAAATAAAAGTTTTTTTTGGCCTCGACTGTCCCTTTAAGTTTATTTATCTAACTATCAGAGAAACAGGCAGATCCCTAGAGGTTTCCAGATTAGGAATGTTCCCACGATAGGCAGAACTAATACCGATTTATGCAGGAAATGGTGCTCAATATTAAATAAATGTTCCTATGATCTCATTCTCCTAGTAATTAAAGAAACCAATAGATTGTGCTTGTTAAAAAAGAGATTGAGCAAGTTAAGCAGACCAGTTACCATATTATAACTGAGGACAGCAGTGAAAATTGGGTCAGTAAGTTAGAGATACAATTGGCTAAATATAAAAATGATCTGCTGAATTTCAAGAACAGTAAATTAGTTACCGTAGAAACTGATTATCGAGAGAAAAGACTTTATAAGTGGCTATATGTTAAGGAGGATACACAATATCAATTTAGACGTAGAAGACAATATAGAGGTAGAAAGATTATGGACACGGTAGATAGTAATGGTAGAGAGACATCTGAGGGAGACAACAGCAGTCAAACAGAAAAGCTCAATATGAGTGGCCCTTTAGGAGGGATAACCACCCGGTCAGCAGGCAAACCCCCCATGCCTTTAACAACAAAAAACGACGGAGAAGCCACATTAGAAGGGGAGGCTGCAAAGAAAAAACCTCCCAAATGCAAATAAATATTGTGTATAATTTAAGTTATCATGTGTTGACTGAGGGGGAAATGAAGGTTCTCAACAGGGGTCTGTCCTTTGTCCCCACTTCCAAAATAGACAAATTTAAGACAAATGTTGATATCTACAAGTTGCAGAGACAACTCAAACTACAGGATTTTTGCATGACAAGGCACAGACAATTATTGACACCTTCAGATCAACTTCTATCTTTGAACCTCTCACTACTCATCCTTCAGTACGTAGTTTTATTAAGATGTTGACCAGTGACTGTGAGCAAGCCAAGATAGAAACACATTTCTCTAATTTGGATAGAGAGGAGACGCTAGCAATAGCGAGCCTTAAACATGACAAGAATATATCATACAGGCTGCTGATAAAGGTGGCTCTATAGTTATTCAAAATTATTATGACTATCGAAAAGAAGCACACAGACAATTGACTGACACCACAGTTTATAACAAGTTGAGAGGAAACCCGACCAGTAGTTTTCACAAAGCATTAACATTGATTCTTGATTGTGGTTTAGAGGCAGGATTTATAAATGAAAAGGAATATGAGTTTATGAATGTGCAATACCCGATAATACCGGTATTATATCTACCACCTAAAATTTACAAGACACTGGAGAATCCTCCTGGCAGACTTATTGTGTCTGCCAGAGGATCTCTTTGTTCACATGTGGCTGAATATATTGATTACCATCTTCAGCCAGTTGCAAATGAATCCTTTTCTTTTTTGCTTGACTCTTCCACCTTCATCAGACATCTGTTGAATATCAAGTGGCTTGAACATGATGATCTTCTTGTCACGATGGATGTTGACAGCATCTGTACGGTCATTCCTCATGTGGAGGGTATGCAGGCTGTCAATTACGTAGCCAATGTTTTTATTGGTTAGTATAATTAGCCATGTGCTTGCAGGGGGCGTGTTGTTCTCCCGATAGCGTGTCACATTACCCACACTGTATGCATTGACATAGTTTAAATATCGGATATGTGTTTGTTTTTAATTTAGATAGTAACAGGATTAGGGCTTATTTCATTATGATCTTGGATATATTACTTGTTTGGTGTGATAGTAATGATGATGACGCTTGAATAGGAAGCCGTTAGAGTAAAGATAGTATATCGCTGTAAGATGAGTATTAGCAAGTGTTAAAGATCGTTGATGATTGGCCTTAGCTCTGTTAACTAAGAGCCCTATGGGTATTTATAGAGGTGGGGGTAGTAGTAAACACTATACATTTTTTTGCACTTTAGCTACCAGTGAACAAGGCGCCAGTGGGTGCCGAAACATTTGGGGATATTCATGTTTTAACTTTGTATCAATAAAAGGACATTTTATTCCAATGAAAATTCGGTGAGTGCAATGTTGTGTTCTGGATTAAGGGATTTCAACTTTGCTATTTTCTACACAGCACCCCGGTACTACACATTTTGGATTGGTGAGTGCATTCCCTTTGGGCTTTATGTGAATTTTCTGAATTGCACCCCACACAAAGATTTTGTTATGTGGACAGATATTGTCTTGACAAGGATAATTTTCAGCTGTGAATTATGAAGTGGATATAGTAATTACTACATTTGCCTTTACCATATGTGCAATTGGCTTTATTGAAGACGGAATCGGCTGATTGCTTTTGTATTAGTAAGGTTGGTTTGGGCCTTAATAGTTCAAGTGGCTGTTTAACATTTATTTATATTTGTGGGACTGTTCTGTAATGGAGATGGCAACTGCCTCCAAACAGGTGGCCAACACAGATTATGATGACTTTGTCAATAAAGATTATTTCATCTTCTCAGAGCGGAATGCTGAACGCATACGTGTAGTGGCTGACCTTCATGAGCTGAGGGGTGAGATACCCTTGGATGTGTATCACAATTTATATAATTTACAAAAAAAAGAGAACTTGATCACCATCTACATTAAAGGGACAGTCAACACCAGAATTTTTGTTGTTTAAAAAGATAGATAATCCCTTTATTACCCATTCCCCAGTTTTGCATATCCAACACTGTTATATTAATACACTTTTTACTGCTGTGACTATCTTGTATCTAAGCATCTCCTGACCACCCCTAATCACATGACTTTTAGTTATTATCTATTGACTTGCATTTTTGCCAATTAGTGCAGTGTCTGCCACAACCCACGGGCGTGATCACAATGCTATCTATATGGTTTACCTGAACTACTCTCCCCTGTTGTGAAAAGCAAATACAAAAGCATGTGATTAGAGGCGGCCTTCAAGGGCTTAGAAATTATCATATGAGCCTTCCTAGGTTTGCTCTCAACTAGAATACCAAGAGAACAAAGCAAAATTAATGATAAAAGTAAATTGGAAAGTTGTTTAAAATTACATGCCCTATTTGAAAAATAAAAGTTTTTTTTGGCCTCGACTGTCCCTTTAAGTTTATTTATCTAACTATCAGAGAAACAGGCAGATCCCTAGAGGTTTCCAGATTAGGAATGTTCCCACGATAGGCAGAACTAATACCGATTTATGCAGGAAATGGTGCTCAATATTAAATAAATGTTCCTATGATCTCATTCTCCTAGTAATTAAAGAAACCAATAGATTATTTGTGCTTGTTAAAAAAGAGATTGAGCAAGTTAAGCAGACCAGTTACCATATTATAACTGAGGACAGCAGTGAAAATTGGGTCAGTAAGTTAGAGATACAATTGGCTAAATATAAAAATGATCTGCTGAATTTCAAGAACAGTAAATTAGTTACCGTAGAAACTGATTATCGGGAGAAAAGACTTTATAAGTGGCTATATGGTAAGGAGGATACACAATATCAATTTAGACGTAGAAGACAATATAGAGGTAGAAAGATTGTGGACACGGTAGATAGTAATGGTAGAGAGACATCTGAGGGAGACAACAGCAGTCAAACAGAAAAGCTCAATATGAGTGGCCCTTTAGGAGGGATAACCACCCGGTCAGCAGGCAAACCCCCCATGCCTTTAACAACAAAAAACGACGGAGAAGCCACATTAGAAGGGGAGGCTGCAAAGAAAAAACCTCCCAAATGCAAATAAATATTGTGTATAATTTAAGTTATCATGTGTTGACTGAGGGGGAAATGAAGGTTCTCAACAGGGGTCTGTCCTTTGTCCCCACTTCCAAAATAGACAAATTTAAGACAAATGTTGATATCTACAAGTTGCAGAGACAACTCAAACTACAGGATTTTTGCATGACAAGGCACAGACAATTATTGACACCTTCAGATCAACTTCTATCTTTGAACCTCTCACTACTCATCCTTCAGTACGTAGTTTTATTAAGATGTTGACCAGTGACTGTGAGCAAGCCAAGATAGAAACACATTTCTCTAATTTGGATAGAGAGGAGACGCTAGCAATAGCGAGCCTTAAACATGACAAGAATATATCATACAGGCTGCTGATAAAGGTGGCTCTATAGTTATTCAAAATTATTATGACTATCGAAAAGAAGCACACAGACAATTGACTGACACCACAGTTTATAACAAGTTGAGAGGAAACCCGACCAGTAGTTTTCACAAAGCATTAACATTGATTCTTGATTGTGGTTTAGAGGCAGGATTTATAAATGAAAAGGAATATGAGTTTATGAATGTGCAATACCCGATAATACCGGTATTATATCTACCACCTAAAATTTACAAGACACTGGAGAATCCTCCTGGCAGACTTATTGTGTCTGCCAGAGGATCTCTTTGTTCACATGTGGCTGAATATATTGATTACCATCTTCAGCCAGTTGCAAATGAATCCTTTTCTTTTTTGCTTGACTCTTCCACCTTCATCAGACATCTGTTGAATATCAAGTGGCTTGAACATGATGATCTTCTTGTCACGATGGATGTTGACAGCATCTGTACGGTCATTCCTCATGTGGAGGGTATGCAGGCTGTCAATTACGTAGCCAATGTTTTTATTGGTTAGTATAATTAGCCATGTGCTTGCAGGGGGCGTGTTGTTCTCCCGATAGCATGTCACATTACCCACGCTGTATGCATTGACATAGTTTAAACATCGGATATGTGTTTGTTTTTAATTTAGATAGTAACAGGATTAGGGCTTATTTCATTATGATCTTGGATATATTACTTGTTTGATGTGATAGTAATGATGACGATGCTTGAATAGGAGGACGTTAGAGTAAAGATAGTATATAGCTGTAAGATGAGTATTAGCAGGTGTTAAAGATCGTTGATGATTGGCCTTAGCTCTGTGAACTAAGAGCACTATGGGTATTTTTAGAGGGGGTAGTGGTGAACACTATACATTTTTTTGCACTTTAGCAACCAGTGAACAAGGCACCAGTGGGTTTGGGGATATTCATGTTTAACTTTGTATCAATAAAAGGACATTTTATTGCAATGAAAATCCGGTGAGTGCAGTGTTCTGTTATGGATGAAGGGATTTCAATTTGCTATTTTCTACCTAGCACCCCGGTACTACACATTTTGGATTGGTCAGTGCATTCCCTTTGGACATTGCTATATATATATATATATATATATATATATATATATATATATATATATATCAGCAAAAAAAGGAAGGCACTCACTGGTTCTTTATCACCAAATAAACAATTCTAATCTGTGACGTTTCGGGGTCGCCCCCATTTTCAAACAGAAATAAGAAATGAAACGGTGTACTCACCCATATTTAAAAGCCCTCAGAACCCAGAACGGCGCTGCTGATGGCATTCCCGGCAGTTGATCCTCCCACATGACTTGCGTTATGTAATGGCCGTAACCATGGCAACTGGGACACTAGATGAGCAACACCTACAGAAAAGAAATATACAAATCATTTAAAGCATGGCAAAATGTATAGTATATGAAGAGGTACGCTAAGCAGTGATAACTTATACATTGAGTGTAACTGACTCCCATCATCTAGATTAAATTGTCTATTTCTCTTTTCCTTAAATTAAGTAATGCATAATACAGATTAATAGGGGTCTCACTCACTGTGCGCTGTAGAGGTGAAAACAGGATCCTTTCTGCATCATCCTCAGAGAAAGAAACAGTACCTTGTTGTGCTTGTTGAACACTGAAGGTGGAATCCTCAGGGGCAGTATTATTATTATTATTATTATTATTAATCTGTATTATGCATTACTTAAATTAAGGAAATGAGAAATAGACCTAAGTTTGCATGGTAGTTATCTGTCAGAATACCATCGGTTAAACCAGATCCCGCAGGGTTTTAGAGTGAGAAATATACCTACATTTGGTAGAGACAACCCCGAATTTAAAAGGAGGTGGTGCAATATCCTTAATAAATGTTCATATGATTTGATTTTGCTTGTTATTGAGGAGATCACAGCACTACTTAATAAAGTCAAATTGGAAACTAAAGAGTATTTGGACTTGCACAAACACACCTTGAGTTTAGACACCACTGAAGACTGGTTACACAAACTGAAACAACAGACAGACACATACCGAAATGAGCTGATAGCATTCAAGAATAGAAAATTAGATACAGTAAAAAGTGACTACAAAAAGGGGCGTGTCTACAGGTGGCTGACAAGTACTCAGGAGGGCAGAACACAGAAATCATGCCGTCAACATAGAGTAAGGTTTGACACCATATACACAAGTGGCAGTGAGACCTCTGACTCTGATAGGGAAACTTCCCACCTAGGACAACATAATATCCAGTCACAATCAGACCCTAGATCTAATCACACTGACAATAGGCAAGCTTTTTTTTTTTTCTCTTTCCTCTTCCACCACCCCCACCACCACCACCATCTCTTCTTCCTCTTCCACCACCCCCACCACCACCACCATCTCTTAAGAATAGGCAAGCTTTTTTAAGGGTTACCACCCAATCAGGAGGGAGAGGCAGTGGCCCCCAATTAGGACCAAGAAGAGTCACACACAGACCCACCAGGAGGGGCAGATGAATGAGGACAGGAATATAGTCATCAACCTTAGCTCCCACATTTTGATGGAGGGAGAAAAATCTCTACTTAACAGAGGTCTGGCCTTTGTTCCTAGTCATAACTTGAGTGAGCTTGACTTGATGATTGATATGTATAAACTACAAAGAACATTAAAGTTTAAAGAGTACTTTCAATCCACTCCATCTTCACAACCACAGGGTTTTAAAATCACTAAGCATGATAACTTATTCGATCCAACCAATTTCAGTGCAAGTATCAAAACATATACATGTATGGTACAGAGAGATTTAGATGCTTCTAATGTTGGCCTTAAATGGAGGGACAACCTCAAAATGGACGAGAGGGTTGCAATCAACACCCTCAAGAATGACACCAACCTTATCATCCGCCCAGCGGATAAGGGAGGGGTCATTCTCTTGCTTAATTATGAATACTATAGACATGATATTTTGTGCCAACTAAGGCCTCGCTTCCATTGAGTTGTAATTCAGTTTGCGTGCACTCGCAAACCGTTAAATATGCTGTCGAAAGCAATATCGTTTAACGACTGTTTCCAATGGCGCGTTATACCTCAATATCGGCAGCCGGACTTCGGCTGCCGAAAAGATCTTCGCGTCCCATAGAAAGTAATAGAAGCCGTTAATCGATAAATTATACCAGGTTTCCAATGAAAGCGCTAACCGTTAATACACTGTCGGAGGCTGTCGATACATTGAGACATATTACCCCCAGCTCAACTAGGTGTAAAGGAGGAAAAATAGCTTTTTTGAGGCCTGTTTCTCATTGAAATTGCAAATCACAAACAAATTATGAGTGTTTCAATGTACAAATAACATTATATATGCTACATTTATTGGTCCTATGTATAGGAATATTTGCACCCATGTTGTCATAGAAATATCAATATGTATGTACATATAAAAATATATGCAAGCACCACAATTATGGAGCGACCTCCCGCACACTTTCAAACCTTCCCCATGCCTAATATCCTTTAAGAGATCCCTCTCTACATATCTCAAAACAGAATGCACCTGTCATTGTTGATTATATATTTCCTACCTGTTCTATGTTAAATTTTTGGGCATATGTATTATTATTGTTTTTTATTTTATTGTACCCATTGTATCAATGCAATGTTTTGTGGACCCAGGACATACTTGAAAACTATAGAAATCTCAATGTATCTTTCCTGGTAAAATATTATAAAAATAAATAAAATATCTACCTATTCAAAATGAAACCTTTGCCCAGGGATGCTATATATAATCTCAATACATATAGAAAAATAATTCAAAGGAAATAAGTTGTTTATCATGAAGATGAGTTTTATTATTACAGATTTACCCTCATTCAAATGTAATTTTCAATGTGAAAATCATATTTATTCAATACAAAACTATGACACATTAAAGTTATGTGTCATAGTACTAATATTTATAAAATATATGTAATGTCATGTCTGCTAAAGCAGATAATACATTTGCAATATTTAGACTATTAACCAAAATACATAAGTGCTTAATATTACATACTTCAAGAGATATGAAGTATTGTCTTTAACATGGAGTTATTGAAACATTTTAAAAGTGCATTGTGCATTGGTCCCAGGGAGAGTCTGTGTCTGTTCATATGATGTCAATTAAAATGTATTAATCACCTCTATATCATGGCAATCACATATATGTTGTGTATACATCAGTGCTTAAATATCATAAAGATACATTTATCTAATTATTCTAAATATTGAATAATAATCTTGACAAAAAGGAGTGCATTAGTCATGATAGGTATTAGTCATGATAGGTATATATTTCAGATATTACATTCCACATAGGACTATAAGAATGAATGCAAGGTATTTGGCCATATCAACAGGAAGGAGTATTTACTTTTCAACTCTTCTATAACTGTATAACCCTTATTAGCTTCATCTGAAGGAGCAAACAACATATGCTTGTGGAATATAAATCATAACATTTACACATGTCACGTTGACTAATGTTAGAGAGCATATACTGTATAAATTTCAGACACGTATCCCCAAGTATTCTTTAACGGCATAATATCCTCAATAAAAGGACACATAAATTTATCAACAATGTACACCTGCATATTAATTGACATCATGTGAAATAAAAATGAATAAAGCTGTTCATTTTTAGCAGATAAACAGCTATTAGAATAATATTAAGATATATGTTCAAATTTGGATTAGAAAAATGGATGCATATTTATGAGATGAAAATCGCACTTAAAAAAGTGCTTTAGTGCAAAAATTAGATATGATATATCTTGGGTGGAAAAAAAAGAATATTAATTAATTCTTGCGGCAGGATTTTGACTTTGGAGGAGAGGTACTTAGGGGGGCAGTGTGGCGTCTTGTGCGACGCCCACCAGCTGAATGTGAGGCTAATAACCGGGATTCAGGGTCCTGCAGGGAGATGACAGAGGATGCAAGGGAGGATGGAGTTTGGGGCCTATCCGCGAGCCTCTCCACTGCCTCTGCCAGGCGGACGAATGAGGCATTATGGATGTCCATTTGGCTCTGTATCCTTCTCAAATCCTGCTGCTGCTGGAGCCTGGACAGCCTAAGCTCTCTATGTATGAGCCTCAGTAGATCATCCTGCTGGGACTGTGCTGGACCCTGTTGTACAGTTGGTGTCTCAGGAACTAATAATTGGCTGGTTCCAGGGCTGTCTCTCCGTATTGGTGACTGTGAGGTTGTCTGTGATGGCACTGTTGGCAATACATTGGTGGGTGCAGTGGGTGGTGGTGTGGATTCCTGTTGTGCCATAGGAGTGGGAGGCATATAGTACAGATGATGCAGATCTGTATGCTGCTGTGGTGGGTGCATCATCTGCTGCTGAGGATAATGATGTTGTGGTGGGTGCATCATCTGCTGCTGAGGAGGATGTTGTGGGGGGTGCATCATCTGCTGCTGAGGATGTTGTGGGGGGTGCATCATCTGCTGCGGTGGGTGCAGCTGTCGGGGCTGTGCCATTTGTTGCTGCAAAGTATGCATGAACTGCCATTGTTGAGGAGGATGAGTCTGCTGGGGTTCAGAACCCAAAACATGAAATGTTGTCTCCGATGGTAGATGGAGAAGGGCATGATACATCCTCCACCTCATATGCCCTAGGCTGCTGCATATCATCTTCTAAGAGGCTGATATAGGAGGTAGTGTCACCATAGATATCCTCATCCTCCTCAGTGAATGTAGGAACATCCTGCTGTGGTGTTGGTGCAGCTTCATACTCCTCCTGTTCGGAACCTACAAATAAATATACGGTATGTTTACATTATCTATCTAATAGAATATATTACTTTGTAGCATAACAATACAGACTATTATATTCCATATTTATGTGTATATATGTTTACACACACATACACACACACACATACACACACACACATACACACACATACACACATACACACACACACACACACACACACACACACACCCATACACATACACATACACACATACACACACACACACATATAGTGTGTTTGGGATAAAATCCAAGCATATATGACCATAACTGATGAATCTTTATAGACTGTGTCTTAAAGGAACATTGTTAAAGGGACACTGTACCCAAATATTTTCTTTTGTGCTTCAGATAGAGCATGCAATTTTTATCAACTTTCGGATTTACTCCTATTTTCAAATGTTCTTTATTCTTTTGGTATCTTTATTTGAAATGCAAGAATGTAAGTTTAGATGGCGGCCCATTTTTGGTGAACAACCTAGGTTGTCCTTGCTGATTGGTGGATAAATGCATCCACCAATCAAAAACTGCTGTCCAGAGTCTGAACTTAGATGCCTTCTTTTTCATATAAAGATAGCAAGAGAACGAAGATAAATTGATAATAGTAGTAAATTAGAAAGTTGCTTAAAATTGCATGCTGTATCTGATTCACAAAATAATAAATTTGGGTACAGTGTCCCTTTAAGGACAATGACACATGATTTATATGAAATGCTTAATATTCTTGGATATTATATAATCAATATTCTTGCTTGTCGGAGCAGATATACAATACAGAGTGCTTGCTGAACATATTAAATACAACTATGTAAATTTAGATTCATACCTAAACACAGATGGGTATTTATGATATACAACATATATACATCACATATATGGTTATATTTAATATTGAATATTCACCTTCATACACCTCTTCAGGTGGCACAGAGGTGTCCATTGTCCCCTTACATCCGTGAACAGATTCATCCGAGATGACATTGGACAGCATCTCCTCCCATGACCATAGGTGTATTCTCTTGCTAGGACCACCACCTGTCCCACGTGCATATTTGGCCTGCTGTGCCAGCTTAGCTTTGGTTTCCCTCCTGCAGTCATGATAGCGGTGTTTAATGCTGGCAGTAGAACGATTACGTCCTAAGCAGCTGACTGCCACTCGAATCTCCTCCCACAGCTTATTCCGGACACCCGGCCTCAGGTTAGGGTTCTCCAGCTGAGCTGCCCTCTCCAAGTAGGCCTCAACAAGAGCCTCCTTCTCCTCAGAGTACCTCTCCTCTCTTAGCCTGCCCTTCACACCTGAAGGGCCAGCAGACACAGACTCTCCCTCCTGTGACTGGGGACCAGCCCTCTCTACCTCCTCTGTCCCTGCAGGCTGTGACAGGCTACCACCAGCCCCACCCCCACTTGCCACAGTCTGCCCCACTTTCCCTTTTCTTTTTGTGCCTAGCTGAGGCTGACTCCTCCTCACTCCTCCCACCTCCACTCCTCTTCCACCCTCTCTCCTTCCCTCCTCTGCCAGGGTTTGAGGAAGGACAAATCCTCCACCCAAACCTCGGCCCCTAATCCTGCCCATACTACTCCCTACTTCCCCCCTCCCCCTCCCTCTATCCACCCTCTCCACTGCCCTCCCCCTAGCCACCCCCTTCCCAACTCCACTAGGCCTATCCATCCCTTTCTCCTTCCTCCCTAACTCTAACCTAACACTAAAGTCCCTAGCTTACCTAACTACACTAATTCACCTAACTAAACCTTAAATTAAATATCCCCAAAACTAACTACCTAACCTATCTAGACCCTAACTATCTCTATTCTATATCCCTCAAAATAAAAATAAAATGTGGGGGTGAAAATAAACAAAGGGATGTAAATGAAAAAGGAAAAACTAAAGAGGATTATAACAAAATTATAGAAAAATAATAAGGGATGCAAATGAAGAAAGGGGTGGGCTATATAGTCAAATGAAACAAAAAATATGGGATGTAAAAACAAAAAAATAGGATGGGCAAAATGTATATAAAAAAAAAAGTTATATAGTGAGGAAGGGAAGGGTAGTCAAAGGGGGGATGGGAAGTGGAATAAGGGGATTAATGAAAGGAGTAATAAAGGAAGATGGGGATATGGGGGTTAATGAAATAAAAAAAAATGTGAATGTGTTTGTATCAAATAAAAGTGTGTGTGTGTGTAAACTAATGTGTGTTAATTAACTAATGTATAAATGTGTGTGTGTGTTCCTAATATTATATGAGGCCTACAATAAAAATATATGAAAATAAAATATCAAACTCTCCACTAACTCTCAAACAACTCTCAAAAACCCAAAACTCCTACCAACGCAACTAGCTCCCGTGTCTTTCTCTCTAGAGGCGATCACAGGTAAAGAGCGCAGGCGCAAACCGTTATTCTTATAGACAGAGGTCGGGTTACCATGGCAATGCACTTGTTATGGCGCGCTTTTCGACAAATCCGACATCGGTTGGCAACGCAAACTTACGTACGGCCGAAAAGAGCGACTGCGCGCAACACGCTAATCTTTTCAATGGAAACCTGGTACTAAAATGGAGCCGTAAATTACTTTTAGCTGTCGTCCGCTTCGGTAGCTTACGGCTCCATTTTTAACAACTCAATGGAAGCGAGGCCTTTGTGTTGAGGGCACATATCAGAAATTACACTTTGATCCTACATACAGGTTTAAGGAACAGCTTGATTCCCTGATTAGATTCGGTTTTGAACAAGGCTATCTCACTGAAAAACTTAAGGATTTCATGATTACAAAATACCTTAAGATCCCAATACTGTACACAATACCTAAGATACACAAGTCCCTGACAGCACCTCCTGGTCGCCCCATAGTATCGGCCAGAGATTTTGTGCTCCAACCAGTGGCACAGTTTCTTGACTATCTTGTTCAGCCAATTGTCAAAGCAGATAGATCATTTCTATTGGACACTAATGACCTGTTGCACAGGTTGAAAAAGACCAATGTCATGGAGGATGATTTGTTGTTTACACTTGATGTAAATAATTTATATACCATCATTCCCCAGGACATTGGTCTATCAGCTGTTAGGGAGACACTAAGACAGACTGACAGATTCAAATGTCCCCCTGTCGAATATGTCATTGAACTCTTAGGCCTAGATTTAGAGTTGGGCGGTAGCCGTCAAAACCAGCGTTAGAGGCTCCTAACGTTGGTTTTTACCGCCCTCTGGTATTTGGAGTCAGTCATTAAAGGGTCTAACGCTCCCTTTTTTTAGCCGCGACTTTTCCATACCGCAGATCCCCTTACGTCAATTGCGTATCCTATCTTTTCAATGGGATCTTTATAACTCCGGTATTTAGAGTCATGGCTGAAGTGAGCGTTAGAAATCTAACGACAAAACTCCAGCCGCAGAAAAAAGTCAGTAGTTAAGATCTTTCTGGGCTAACGCCGGTTTATAAAACTCTTAACTACTGTGCTCTAAAGTACACTAACACCCATAAACTACCTATGTACCCCTAAACCGAGGTCCCCCCACATCGCCGCCACTCAATTAATTTTTTTTAACCCCTAATCTGCCGACCACCACCTACGTTATACTTATGTACCACTAATCTGCTGCCCCTAACACCGCCGACCCCTATATTATATTTATTAACCCCTAACCTGCCCCCCACAACGTCGCCGCCAGCTACCTACAATAATTAACCCCTAATCTGCCGACCTCCACCTACGTTATCCTTATGTACCCCTAATCTGCTGCCCCTAACACCGCCGACCACTATATTATATTTATTAGCCCCTAATCTGCCCCCCTCAACGTCGCCTCCACCTGCCTACACTTATTAACCCCTAATCTGCCGAGCGGATCTCACCGCTACTATAATAAAGTTATTAACCCCTAATCCGCCTCACTCCCGCCTCAATAACCCTATAATAAATAGTATTAACCCCTAATCTGCCCTCCCTAACATCGCCGACACCTAACTTCAATTATTAACCCCTAATCTGCCAACCGATTCTCGCCGCTACTGTAATAAATGGATTAACCCCTAAAGCTAAGTCTAACTCTAACCCTAACACCCCCCTAACTTAAATATAATTTAAATCTAACGAAATAAATTAACTATTATTAAATAAATTATTCCTATTTAAAGCTAAATACTTACCTGTAAAATAAACCCTAATATAGCTACAATATAAATTATAATTATATTATAGCTATTTTAGGATTTATATTTATTTTACAGGTAACTTTGTATTTATTTTAACCAGGTACAAAAGCTATTAAATAGTTAAGAACTATTTAATAGCTAAAATAGTTAAAATAATTACAAAATTACCTGTAAAATAAATTCTAACCTAAGTTACAATTAAACCTAACACTACACTATCAATAAATTAATTAAATAAAATACCTACAATTACCTACAATTAAACCTAACACTACACTATCAATACATTAATTAAATACAATATCTACAAATAAATACAATGAAATAAACTAACTAAAGTACAAAAAATAAAAAAGAACTAAGTTACAAAAAATAAAAAAATATTTACAAACATCAGAAAAATATTACAATAATTTTAAACTAATTACACCTACTCTAAGCCCCCTAATAAAATAACAAAGACCCCCAAAATAAAAAAAATGCCCTACCCTATTCTAAATTACAAAAGTTCAAAGCTCTTTTACCTTACCAGCCCTGAACAGGGCCCTTTGCGGGGCATGCCCCAAAGAATTCAGCTCTTTTGCCTGTAAATAAACACATACAATAACCCCCCCCAACATTACAACCCACCACCCACATACCCCTAATCTAACCCAAACCCCCCTTAAATAAACCTAACACTAAGCCCCTGAAGATCTTCCTACCTTATCTTCACCATACCAGGTTCACCGATCGATCCAGAAGAGCTCCTCCGATGTCTTGATCCAAGCCCAAGCGGGGGGCTGAAGATGTCCATGATCCGGCTGAAGTCTTCATCCAAGCGGGAGCTGAAGAGGTCCATGATCCGGCTGAAGTATTCATCCAAGCGGGAGCTGAAGAGGTCCATGATCCAGCTGAAGTCTTCTATCAACGGCATCTTCAATCTTCTTTCTTCCGGATCCATGTTCATCCCGCCGACGCGGAACATCCATCTTCACCGACGACTTCCCGACGAATGACGGTTCCTTTAAGGGACGTCATCCAAGATGGCGTCCCTCGAATTCCGATTGGCTGATAGGATTCTATCAGCCAATCGGAATTAAGGTAGGAAAATTCTGATTGGCTGATGGAATCAGCCAATCAGAATCAAGTTCAATCCGGTTGGCTGATCCGATCAGCCAATCAGATTGAGCTCGCATTCTATTGGCTGATTGGAACAGCCAATAGAATGCGAGCTCAATCTGATTGGCTGATTGAATCAGCCAATCGGATTGACCTTGATTCTGATTGGCTGATTCCATCAGCCAATCAGAATTTTCCTACCTTAATTCCGATTGGCTAATAGAATCCTATCAGCCAATCGGAATTCGAGGGACGCCATCTTGGATGACGTCCCTTAAAGGAACCATCATTCGTCGGGAAGTCGTCGGTGAAGATGGATGTTCCGCGTCGGCGGGATGAACATGGATCCGAAAGAAAGAAGATTGAAGATGCCGTTGATAGAAGACTTCATCCGGATCATGGACCTCTTCAGCTCCCGCTTGGATGAAGACTTCAGCCGGATCATGGACCTCTTCAGCCCCCCGCTTGGGCTTGGATCAAGACATCGGAGGAGCTCTTCTGGATCGATCGGTGAACCTGGTATGGTGAAGATAAGGTAGGAAGATCTTCAGGGGCTTAGTGTTAGGTTTATTTAAGGGGGGTTTGGGTTAGATTAGGGGTATGTGGGTGGTGGGTTGTAATGTTGGGGGGGGTATTGTATGTGTTTTTTTTACAGGCAAAAGAGCTGAATTCTTTGGGGCATGCCCCGCAAAGGGCCCTGTTCAGGGCTGGTAAGGTAAAAGAGCTTTGAACTTTTGTAATTTAGAATAGGGTAGGGCATTTTTTATTTTGGGGGTCTTTGTTATTTTATTAGGGGGCTTAGAGTAGGTGTAATTAGTTTAAAATTGTTGTAATATTTTTCTGATGTTTGTAAATATTTTTTTATTTTTTGTAACTTAGTTCTTTTTTATTTTTTGTACTTTAGTTAGTTTATTTCATTGTATTTATTTGTAGATATTGTATTTAATTAATGTATTGATAGTGTAGTGTTAGGTTTAATTGTAGGTAATTGTAGGTATTTTATTTAATTAATTTATTGATAGTGTAGTGTTAGGTTTAATTGTAACTTAGGTTAGGATTTATTTTACAGGTAATTTTGTAATTATTTTAACTATTTTAACTATTTAATAGCTATTGTACCTGGTTAAAATAAATACAAAGTTACCTGTAAAATAAATATAAATCCTAAAATAGCTATAATATAATTATAATTTATATTGTAGCTATATTAGGATTTATTTTACAGGTAAGTATTTAGCTTTAAATAGGAATAATTTATTTAATAAGAGTTAATTTATTTCGTTAGATTTAAATTATATTTAACTTAGGGGGGTGTTAGTGTTAGGGTTAGACTTAGCTTTAGGGGTTAATACATTTATTAGAATAGCGGTGAGCTCCAGTCGGCAGATTAGGGGTTAATGTTTGAAGTTTGGTGTCGGCGATGTTAGGGAGGGCAGATTAGGGGTTAATACTATTTATTATAGGGTTATTGAGGCGGGAGTGAGGCGGATTAGGGGTTAATAACTTTATTATAATAGCGGTGCGGTCCGCTCGGCAGATTAGGGGTTAATAAGTGTAGGCAGGTGGAGGCAACGTTGTGGGGGCAGATTAGGGGTTAATAAATATAATATAGGGGTCGGCGGTGTTAGGGGCAGCAGATTAGGGGTACATAGGGATAATGTAAGTAGCGGCGGTTTACGGAGCGGCAGATTAGGGGTTAAAAAAATATGCAGGTGTCAGCGATAGCAGGGGCGGCAGAATAGGGGTTAATAAGTGTAAGGTTAGGGGTGTTTAGACTCGGGGTACATGTTAGAGTGTTAGGTGCAGACGTAGGAAGTGTTTCCCCATAGCAAACAATGGGGCTGCGTTAGGAGCTGAACGCGGCTTTTTTGCAGGTGTTAGGTTTTTTTTCAGCTCAAACAGCCCCATTGTTTTCTATGGGGGAATCGTGCACGAGCACATTTTTTAAGCTGGCCGCGTCCGTAAGCACCACTGGTATCGAGAGTTGAAGTTGCGGTAAATATGCTCTACGCTCCTTTTTTGGAGCCTAAAGCAGCCATTCTGTGAACTCTAAATACCAGCGGTATTTAAAAGGTGCGCCCAGAAAAAAGCCAGCGTAGCTAACGCACCCCTTTGGCCACAGAACTCTAAATCTAGGCGACAGAGTTCTGCTTAAAGAAAAATTATTTTAAATTTAAAAATAAATTTTTTCTCCAAAAATCTGGCACGGCAATGGGGTCCAGTGTGGCCCCAGCCTATGCCAACATGTTTATGGCTAGTTTTGAGAGAGAATGCCTTTGGTCTAAAAATGTATCTCCTGTGATATTTTACAGGAGATACATAGATGATATCATGCTTGTATGGAGGGGGGATGTTGATAGTCTCCAAAAAATGGTTCACAGAGTTTAATGACACCCCTACTACTGTCAGATTCAAAATGAATTACAGTTTGTCCACCATACAGTTTCTAGACCTACAAATTACAAAAAAGAATAATAATCTTGAAACCACTCTTTACACAAAGCCAACTGATCGTAATTCCTTACTTAGGGCAGAAAGCTGCCACCCTCCTACACTCACTAAGGGAATTATCAAATCACAATTTATACGTACAATACACAATAACTCTGATCCAGGTGTAGGGGTCTCACAACTGGGTGGAATGAAAACCAAGATCCTCCAGAGGGGCTATAAAGTGAAACAGATTGATCATATTCTTGAAAGCATTAAAGGACTCACACAAGATGATGCTCTTAAAGAGAAGACCAGCAATACAGATAAAGTTCCAAAAGTAATATTTACTATGACATTTGCTCCAAACACCAATTAGCTAGGCCAAATTACCAAGCACAATTAGACTATCTTAAACTCTGATCCGAAGCTGCAGTTTGCAAGAACTCACATCCCTATGGTGGGGTATAAACACAATTGCAACATTCGAGACCTGTTGGTTAAAAACGATCCTGTTCTAGCATATCAAACTTTGCACTCAACCAATATTCATGGCTGCTACAAGTGCCCTAATTGTACCACCTGCAATGGCTTAATAGCCACACAAAAATTCAATCACCCACACAACAATAAGAAATACAGCATCTTACATTCTATCACATGTACTACGGAATTTGTAGTTTGCATACAAAGAGAGAAGCGCTCTACCAGGAACGAACAACAGCTCAGTGGCTTGTTCTATGGCGATTTACCACCCGGAGGCAGCTTCTTTTAGACTATAAATTTGTAGTTTATATGCTGTTTTGCCCATGTGGGAAACATTATATCGGAAAGACACAGGGTACACTACGTGATTGTATGGCTAATCACCGATTGGCCATGCGACAAGCCCTGGACAAGGGATACGCTGGCCACTGGCTTGAAGCTAAACATATTGTGGGGGCGGTGAGGGTGATACTGATTGACCACATCCCCAAGCCACTCAGAGGCGGGGATAGAAACAAGCTACTACTCAAATGGGAGGCGGAATGGATCCTGAGACTGGACACTGTTGTCCCAAAGGGACTGAACTCCACGCCCAATTTGGGAATTTTCTTGTGAGCTGTCTTTGTGGCTAGAGTGGTATATGGGTAGCTGGAATTAGATCCACACACAGGGGTATTGCGGTTGTTTGGCATCTGTAGATGTGGGACATGTGCATACTCACCCTGGATCCGGGGGCTGATTTGGATTTTATCGATCCAAGTGCGGCACCCCGGTTGGATGATAGTTTCATTCCTTGATATAATCCCTGAATAATACCTGTTAGCCTTCAATCATCACTTGATTCCCTAGTGGTGAATACAACAAGTTATTAGATCCATTATGTACCCTTATAGTGGCTTTCATCTAGGCTGGCTGGAAATCAGCTGTAAATGCCTTGCCCTGTATTATCTAAATGGGTCTCCTTATCCTTAGTTAATGCTAGAACTAGCTGACATTTCATTAACATGCTTTGTTTCCATACTGAAACGGTATTATGTATATTAGCAACAGGACCTCTTGTTTTGTTCCACAGTCTGTTGTTCAATGTAGTTTGACACATAGATATGTTTTATTTTTAAACACTATCAAAATAGGTAGTTGTCTGTTTTTGACACTAGGAGCTTGTTTCAAATAGGGTTATGTTTAATGCCCCACTTCCTGTACACACAGTGATGTCACTTCCTGTTTTACGGATCAACAGTGACCCGTTTTTTTGCTATATTACACTAGAGATGTAAGCCACACTAACTTCAGAGGTATTTCAGTTGTTCACATTATTGCTTTGAGGTTCCTATGGTCTTTTGCTTTATCAACTAAGACAACTTGTAATGCCGGACCGGAAGTGGGTAATTTTTGACGATTTTGAGCTGTGTATGTGCTTAATTGTTTGGCGCTTTTTTCACTATGATTGAGGTATTGTGGGTTGTTTTGTAACACTATTTAAATGTGGTTTGTACACTTTGTATTTATTCTGAAGAAGGGGAGAATCTATCACCGAAACGTCAATTATATTTACACTTTTAAAAATTTTCCTGTGTCTTCACTGTTTGTGTTGTGGATGTAATACTGGAGTGCAAGCACAGGTGGTTGACCCAGGAGGGCGGCTTCAGCATTTGCATTTCTGTTGGCGCTCTACAAATAACCGATTATATATATATATATATATGTGTGTGTGTGTGTGTGTGTGTGTGTGTGTATATAAGATTCTACTGGTTTAGCATTTATTTTTTAGTGAAATTACCAGTTATATACTGAGTTCCAATCTGTAAAATGTATTGGGTTTACAGATATAAGTTGTGGTTTACTGTGTTTTACTATTATAAAAACCAGAGTTGTTAGCAATAAGATATTGTTCTATACAACAGTTAGCTCATGCACACCTATGCTAGGGTATTTGTCACGTAACTCATGTCCAGAAGGCTGAACCTACAAACCGTTCATTGAGGAAAGAAATTCCTTATTATTAAAGCTTTACACTAGTGTAGACCTGATATTCCCCACTTGACATTATTGGCAGCCTTATAACCCTTTACAACAGCATTGGCAGAACACTAATACCCTAAAGCAGTTCCCAAGAAAGCAATAACCCTTATCCAAGACCCAATAATGCTTTGTTCTTCGCCAAAATGAACAGAAGACTGTTACAACTAAATCTGCTGACATTCTGCTCTACAAACATAGCTTTCTGCAGAGAAAAATATATAGTGCAATAGTCATGTGGAACCCTTGTTAATACAAAATGGAACATTAGGGTTCCACAGGATACAGTTGGGAAACACTGTTCTATATTCATTCTACAAAGGAATCACCATAAATGTTAAACAAGTACAATATAATTTGAAAATGGCACACGTTCAAAGGAAAGGATTTCAATTTATACTTCAGGCTTTCACTTTCCATTAGTATGACCTTCAGTAACTCACCAAACAATGCTTCCTCTTACTAATGATTTGGCAAACACCACTGTTCCTACATCTTTTAGTGGTTTGCAAACAGACATGAATATGCTGCATTTTGCTTTTACATGAACTACACACAAGTTCATGTAGCAAGAAAACACATTTGGAATAAGTAAGCTATAAATATTAGCTATGAAGACAAATTTATGTTTCTTTGATATATGTAAAAATGAAGTTTTGCCCAGACCAGTATCAAAATCACTCCAAACATAATTGCTGCATTATAATGATATGCTCAAAAAAAAAAAAAAGTGTATGAATTCCAGTTTTTAACCAGAGATCAGAAAGTACTACAGAACATTTTTTTTTTCATGGTCAAGAAAAAGCACAGCATTTTAAACAGCTTTCTTATTGACTTCTATTATCAAATTTACTTAATTTTCTTGATATTCTTTGTGGAAAATAAAACTTAGGTGGGCTCAGGAGCATTACTGGGAACTAGCTGCGGATTGGTAGCTGCACCATATGCCTGTTGTCATTGGCTCACCAGACGTGTTCAGCTAGCTCCCAGTAGGGCATCACCGCTTCTGCAACAAAGGATAGTAAGAATACAATGTAAATTTAAAACTAGAAGTCACTTGGAAAGCTGTTTAAAATTTATGTTCTGTCTGAATCCCAAAAGAAAAATCTAATTCATTTTATAGTCTTGAAACATGAAAAATGTATATTTTTAACCCTCATCATGCAATAATTTTTTGTTGTCACTCCTACAGACAAATATAGTAAACATTTACACATAAACACAGTGAAAAATGAATCCCTAAATTGCACTAAGTCACAGTGATACAACCACAAAAATTATAAAGGCTAAGGTATGTATCAATAATTTAACATAAACTCAAACTTAAAAAAATACAGATTCAAGAAAACACTTCATATTAGTCTTACAATCCATCACCGTATTTGCCCTACCACTGGTACAGACCACACTTACTTTGAGGATGGGTGGGAGCTTCTCCTTGTGGATTTCGGTCCAGACAATGTAACAGTTTTACCAAGTCACTCAACTGTGAAGCCTCTTCCAAACATACCCTGGCCTAACACTGACACCACCTGCACTCATTGGGAGTCAATAAATCCATCCTTCTATATATTTTCTGTATTATGCTGATATTTACCAACCACACTGATGCAAAAGTTATTAAATAAGAGTGGTAGAACTATTTAACTCTCAAGAAGTTAGTATTTTTCTTAACACTTTTGGTGATGGATGGTGTCGCTTATGACAGATTTACCTTTTATAAACAGTTTTTTTTTTATTTGTACAGGAACCCACAAAGAAGGAGTTTACCCAAATATAACTAGCCCTGGAGGAGACTCTACAACTTTCAGTGAAATTATAAGAATTGTGTTACCAATATTATACCTAATCATCTTCTTGGGAAGTGTCATGTTGAATGGACTAGCAGTATGGATTTTCTTCCACATAAGAAACAAAACCAGTTTTATATTTTACCTCAAGAACATTATGGTTGCAGATCTTCTGATGACAGTAACTTTTCCTTTTAAAATCATGCAGTCATCTGAAATTGGACCATGGAATATCAATGTCTACATTTGCAGATACACCAGTATCTTGTTCTACACAAGCATGTATATTAGTATTGTGTTTCTCGGATTAATTAGCATTGATAGATACCTAAAGGTTGTGAAACCATTTGGAAGTTCAAAAATGTACAGCATAAAGTTTACAAAAGCTGTTTCTGCTTGTGTTTGGCTGGCTATGTGCATACTTGCCTTGCCAGACATCATCCTTACAAATGTTCAACCAAAGAAAAGCAGCATAAAGGATTGTATGAAACTGAAAAGCCCATTTGGAGTGAAATGGCATGAAGCTATCGTTTATATTGAAATTTGCGTTTTTTTCATTGTGATGATTGTTTTAATTGCATGCTACATTTCAATATCTCGTCACATACAAAAATCCACCAAACCTTTTATAAGTTGCTCAAGTCGTATGCGCAGACATAATCAGAGTATCCGTGTGGTTGTGGCAGTATTTTTCATCTGTTTTTTGCCCTATCATTTGTGCGCAATCCCCTTTACATTCAGCAAACTGGATAAAATTGTAAGCGAATATGTATATACCATCTTGCTTTACTGCAAAGAATCAACTCTTTTTCTGTCTGCATGTAATGTGTGTCTAGATCCTATCATATATTTTTTTATGTGCAGATCCTTTTCAAGAAGGCTTTTTAACCGATCTAGTATCAGATCAAGAAGTGAAAGCATTAAATCACTTCAGAGCATCCGAAAATCTGAAGTCCGAATATACTGTGAATATACAGAAGTGTAAAATAGGAGATGATTGTAAAATGACTGTAAAATGTTGTGTATATTTTATTTTTATATCTGAATATTGACTTTATAAAAAAAAATGTAAATATTTTATGCTTGAATAATATTTGTAAAAATAATAGCATACGTAATGGGAAATGTCAGAAATATTATAACAACGTACAATTTTCCTAATGTGATTGTATGCAGGTAAAAGATGTTCTAAGAGAGACAAGCAATGACATGTTCAGGATAAATATAAAGAAATCATTAGGAGAGAATTTAAGAAGCTAAATTCTTTAAACCAGATCTGTGGGAAAAAAGCAAAAAAGCAGTGCACAAGGATTAGATGTCTAAGTAAGTGAACTATAGATCACGACACACCCCTCTCTAGAATTAATGTCAGTAGAAAATCTGTGCAAACAAATGACATAAATGAAGTAAGTTAGTGTTAAACAGGAAATACTTGAATTTTAACTTATGCGTTAGTAAACAGATTTACATTCTAGTTACACATTTTATAAATTTTCTCTCTCTCTCTCTCTCTCTCTCTCTATCTATATCTATATATATATACATATATACATATATATATACACACAAACATGTTTATGATGCTCTCAGATAGATAGATAGATAGATAGATAGATAGATAGATAGATAAGTAGAAATTCAAATTCCCTTTATAAGTATTATTTTTAATTTCCTAATAAAAGGGAAATATTTCTCATTTAAAGTTAAAATATACCAAATATATATATATATATTTTCTCTGCCACTACAAAATACAGAAGCTACGTTCTTCTGTATATATGTACTAATGAACATTTGGGTAATAAAAATATACAGTACATGTCACAAATGACAAAGTGAAATAAAATTAAAATGTCATAGACAAAAAGTGCAAAGTCACACTTTTATATTTTTCTTAATCTAAGCTGATTTCTGTCATCAAAATGTGCAGTGGAGTCACTAGGGGGTGTAGGGGTGCCGACCGCACCAGGTGACACCATCAGAAGGGGTGACACCAGTCCCAGCAGTGCTCAATATCTTCCCCAACTCTGTGCAGTGGAAGTTCTACCGGCTTTGATCACTCCAATGAGGGAGTAGTATATAGGACTGTTACTGGCCAGCTGCAGTGCTTTTTAATGTTAAACAGAAGCGTTTACTAATTGTTAAAAAACAAAATCATAACTGGTGTTGTAGATATTGGTGCCGCAGTGATAATGAACATTTACAGCTCCTCAGCACTCCTGTGCTGGATCACAGGGTAGCCTCGCCCCTCATCCTCTGACTCGGCACTTGGAGGATAAGAAGGCGCGCACAGCATGGCAGCTCTGTGTGCTGAACGTGAGGGAGACAAGTCAGTGAGCAGCAGAGGTAAGAAGAACAGGGTCAGATTAGCAGTGGTCAGGAATAGCTTTCTTTCCCTCATCTCCTCAGCTCTGCTCTCCTAGGGGTCAATTTATTAAAGTCTGGCGGACATGACATCGCTGAATGTTGACAGCATACACTGTCCATATTCAGCATTGCACAAGCAGTTCCAGTGAACTGCTTGTGCAATACTGCCTCCTGCAGATTCGCGGCCAATCGGCCACTAGCAGGAGGTGTCAATCAGCCTGATCGTATAGGATCGGGCGGATTACTGTACGCAGCCTCAGAGGTGGCATTTGAGTTAAGGAGCAGCAGTCTATAGACCGCTGCTTCTTAACTCCTGTTTCCAGAGAGCCTGAAGGAAACAGGGTGAATTGGCCCAATTCGGACAATAATAAATTGACCCACAAGTGTTGCCCTCTAGCTTCTCCCCACTGCCTCTCATGTTCTCTATATGGTAAGGTATTTCTGAAACAGCTTTGATAAGTAGAGTACTGCTTCTTGTGTAGAAGATTGGAAATATGAGAGCTGAAAATAGCTTAGTAAGCTATAGCTTAATTAAGAGACAAATATCTAACTTCGTTTTTAAACTTCTCTGTGTTTAAGACCTTTTATTAAGCTTGGTTTCAAGCTTTGGGGAATAAAGCTTTATTGTGTACTCAGAAATGTTGAAATGCATTCCGCTCATAATACACACAAGTATTTGATGCTATCATTTCTAGTGTTCCATAGTGCTGTTGTGTGCTTTTTTGTTTGCTGCTAGATATACTAAATTAATTAAAACATTGATGTAAATGGCCAACCTTAGTGCTCATAAATCAGCTCTTAAATCTGGGAAACAGTATGTTAAGCAAAAAATGAAGACATCCCAACTCTCCCTGAAGTTCCGAAAATCTCCCTCATTGTAATAGCGGCTCCCTGACACCCGCAATTTAAATGCAATCTCCCTGAAACTACAAATACCATGATCCAACGTGGCCCAAATCCGGAAACCGTGTTTCTTTAAGGAATACCTCTAGTTGCGGTGACATGATCAAGTCTGTCAGCAAGTCTGTCTTTACTTTCAGCATATTGTGTGTCTGCCACCCTCCCTCCTGCTGTTTAGAGGCTGCAATAAGGCTCTTCGGGGAGGAAGAGAATCAGCAGCAGGCAATATCGGCTGAAGCATAAGCTAAATGAGAACTGAAAAAGAGGGCAAAGAGAGTGTGCCCCTGTGAGGGAGGAGATAGACACCCCTGCTGTCAGGTCCTTATCAAACTGACTCTATTGTCAGTACAAAACATAAAAACAAATAGCCTCTCAAAATCACACTCGCTCCCAGACACAAAATCCGAAAGCCGTACAGGGACAACTATACTGAGTACTTCACAAGCTGGGACACTATGGAACCCTAAAAGCATGCATTAGTAACCAAAAAGCCCCTACTTATTTTAATAAAATAAAACACAAATACTACCTTTTTAATTGCAACTAATTACATTTTGTATTTTATAATATTTAAGCATTCAACAAGCATCCAGTCACTGTAAAATAGGTTTGTTGTATGCGTTGTGCATTAAAGCTACTTTTGTTTTTAATGTGAGTTTACTGGGAATATATTTTAATGATAAGTCTTTATCTTATTTATGTTTTCCAGGTGTCCAGTACATAACCGGGGGGGGGGGGGGGGGGTCTGAGAGGCAAAGAATGAGTGTGTAATATGTGTGCCATGGTATGTGTGTACATATAACATAGCATGTGTGTGTAATACATATGACCTAAAATGTGTGTAATATGTTGTACATGAATACAAAGACAACTGAATGTATGTACATATGACATAGATTGTATGCACATGCTTTCTCATAATGCACACAGGCATGCTATGATTATGTTCTATTAATTAGCTCCATCAAACACTGTTGATTTTTTAATACACTTGGGTTACTTTGAGATATAGTATATATGTTGTTATAACTATGCGAGACATAGGATGTGTGTGACATAGTATATGTGTGTGTAAAATAGGGCATGTAAGTGAGAGTGTAAGATAAAGAAAGTGTGCATGAGACATAAATAGTGTGAATGACACAGAGTATGTGTGACATAGGCTGTGTGTGTTAGGGTTGTATTTGATATAGTGTGTGTCTATGACTGTGGGCGTTTGTGTGCGCCATCAATGGGCAGGCTCCTAAGCTTACATTCCTGCTTTTCAATTAAAGATAGCAAGAGAATGAAGAACAATTGATAATAGAAGTAAATTAGAAAGTTGTTCAAAATTGCTGCTCTATCTGAATCATGAAAGAAAAAAATTGGGTTTAGTATCCCTTTAATTCTATTCATATCCTTTGTTGAAAATTTTACTTAGGCTTAGGAGCAGCAGTGCACTACTAGGAACTAGATGTTGATTGGTGGCTGCACATATATGCCTCCTGCCATTGGCTTACCCTATGTGTTCAGCTAGTTGCAGCAGTGCAATGCTGCTTATTAAACAAAGGATACCAAGAGAATTAAGCAGATTTATTAATATAAGTAAATTAGAAAATTGTGTAAAATTGGGACGTTATCTTGTGTAGTGATTGTTTGAACACTTTTTCTATACAAAAAGGTGTTTAGAGTCACCAAAAGCATTAATGGGGGTAGGGTGACATCATGAGTTACCGCACCGGGTGACACCAACCCTAGTGACGCTACTGAAAATGTGCAGTATTCTTTGTTTGCCAAGTAGTGCAGAATTTGCTCACAAACAAGTCATTAACAAATGGATTTCTTGAAGCTGGTTTGTTCAGTGCCACGGGAGTTGATAAGAACAGAAGTTGCTGTGGATAGATATTATGTGAAAAAAAGCAATCAACAAAATCACTTGTTTTCCATTTTTGCTTTGACAATACATTACAGGCCAAAAATGTCAATGTATTTTTGTTTTATGTATTGTATACAATTTGAATATTTTATATTCATGTGATGGCTAATTGCTTCTGCAATCACCTTAAAATTCAGCACTTCCTACAAAAGACTTCCCAGACTAATCTTCCGCACACATTTCTCTACTCATCTGCTTATTTCTATCTATCCATCCACTAGCCCCCTTTAGTCTCCAGAATAAAATTTAAAATCCTAACTCTGTAATAATCCCAGTAATTAGTGCTGAAAATGAAACTACGATCCTTTATGAATAAATATAACAAAGTATTCTCAATTTAAAATTTTTTAATAAAAAATTAAAATACAAAACATATAAATATAAATGGAACCAAATTTTGCTTTGTAAGCACTATAATCAGTAAAATACTACCAGTTCTTCCACAAAAATAAAGTACAATCAATGGAGAGCACATTGCTTACACTCCTACTGAAAATTCTGTATACAAAAAACAAGCACATCTCGGTTCAAGGTAGCAAATCATTTATTAATTCAAAGACACTTTAAAAACCACTTAGTCATGTACAAACAATTCTTCAGTCACTGCAAATGGGCTGTTGTAAGGCACTCTCATTTCCATTTCTCTTTACGCTATATCTGTCAATAGTGAATCGATGTTGCAAATAGTTCGCCGGCGAATAGTTCCCGGCGAACATAGCATGTTCGCGTTCGCCGCGGCGGGCGAACATATGCGATGTTCGATCCGCCCCCTATTAGTCATCATTGATTTAACTTTGACCCTGTATCTCACAGTCTGCAGACACATTCCAGCCAATTAGCAGCAGACCCTGCCTCCTAGACGCTCCCAGCTCCTGAACAGCATCCATTTTAGATTCATTCGGAAGCTGCATTGTTAGTGAGAGGAGGGACAGTGTAGCTGCTGGTGATTTAATAGGGAAATTGATAGCTAGGCTAGTGTATTCAGTGTCCAATACAGTCCAGAAGGACTCATCTGATCTCTGTTGTAAGCACAGCACCTCAAAAAGCCCTTTTTAGGGCTAGAACATAATTTATTTATTTTTTCCTGTATAATCTAATTGCAGTTGCATGCCTGCCAAGCCACTTGCCCAGTGCCACCACTCATATCTGGTGTAACAGTAGTGTAAATTTAAAAAAAAAAACTTTTTTGACTGTGAAACATCAGTCTGCTAGTGTAATATAATTGCAGTTGCCTGCCTGCCAGCGTGTGTGCCAGGCCCACTTGCTCAGTGCCACACCACTCATATCTGGTGTAACAGTAGTGTAAATTTAAAAAAAAAAAACTTTTTTGACTGTGAAACATCAGTCTGCTAGTGTAATCTAATTGCATTTGCCTGCCTGCCAGCGTGTGTGCCAGGCCCACTTGCCCAGTGCCACACCACTCATATCTGGTGTAACAGTAGTGTAAATTTAAAAAAAAAAACTTTTTTGACTGTGAAACATCAGTCTGCTAGTGTAATCTAATTGCAGTTGCCTGCCTGCCAGCGTGTGTGCCAGGCCCACTTGCCCAGTGCCCCCACTCATATCTGATGTAACAGTAGTGTAAATTAAAAAAAAAAAAACTTTTTCGACTGAGAAACATCAGTCTGCTTGTGCAATCTAATTGCAGTTGCTTGCCTGCCAGTGTGTGTGCCAGGCTCACAGCGTATACTGTGCCCACTTGCCCAGTGCCACCACTCATATCTGGTGTAACAGTAGTGTAAATTTAAAAACAAAAAAATTTTTGGACTGTGAAACATCAGTTTGCTTTTTTGTGTCAGGCTTACAGCGTATACTGTGCCCACTTGCCCAGTGCCACCACTCATATCTTGTTTATTAGTAGTGTAAGTGTACATTTAAAAACAAAAAAAACTTTTTGGACTGTGAAACATCAGTCTGCTTTTTTGTTTCAGACTCACAGCTTATACTGGGCCCATTTGCCCAGTGCCACCACTCATATCTTGTTTAATAGTAGTGTAAGTGTAAATTTAAAAACAAAAAAAACTTTTTGGACTGTGACATCAGTCTGCTTTTTTGTTTCAGGCTCACAGCTTATACTGGGCCCACTTGCCGAGTGCCACCACTCATATCTTGTTTAATAGTAGTGTAAGTGTACATTTAAAAACAAAAAAAAAATTTTGGACTGTGAAACATCAGTCTCCTTTTTGTTTCAGGCTCACAGCTTATACTGGGCTCACTCGCCCAGTGCCACCACTCATATCTTGTTTAATAGTAGTGTAAGTGTACATTTAAAAAAATAAAAACTTTTTGGACTGTGAAACATCAGTCTGCTAGTGTAATCTAATTGCAGTTGCCTGCCTGCCAACGTGTGTGCCAGACCCACTTGCCCAGTGCCACACCACTCATATCTGGTGTAACAGTAGTGTAAATTTAAAAAAAAAAAACTTTTTTGACTGTGAAACATCAGTCTGCTAGTGTAATCTAATTGCAGTTGCCTGCCTGCCAGCGTGTGTGCCAGGCCCACTTGCCCAGTGCCACACCACTCATATCTGGTGTAACAGTAGTGTAAATTTAAAAAAAAAAAAACTTTTTTGACTGTGAAACATCAGTCTGCTAGTGTAATCTAATTGCAGTTGCCTGCCTGACAGTGTGTGTGCCAGGCCCACTTGCCCAGTGCCCCCACTCATATCTGGTGTAACAGTAGTGTAAATTTAAAAAAAAAAAACTTTTTTGACTGTGAAACATCAGTCTGCTAGTGTAATCTAATTGCAGTTGCCTGCCTGCCAGCGTGTGTGCCAGGCCCACTTGCCCAGTGCCCCCACTCATATCTGGTGTAACAGTAGTGTAAATAAAAATAAAAAAAACTTTTTTGATTATGAAACATCAGTCTGCTTGTGTAATCTAATTGCAGTTGCCTGCCTGCCAGCATGTATGCCAGGCTCACAGCGTATACTGTGCCCACTTGCCCAGTGCCACCACTCATATCTAGTGTAAAAGTAGTGTAAATTTAAAAACAAAAACATTTTTGGACTGTAAAACATCAGTTTGCTTTTTTGTGTCAGGCTTACAGCGTATACTGTCCCCACTTGCTCAGTGCCACCACTCATATCTTGTTTATTAGTAGTGTAAGTGTACATTTAAAAACAAAAAAAACTTTTTGGACTGTGAAACATCAGTCTGCTTTTTTGTTTCAGACTCACAGCTTATACTGGGCCCACTTGCCCAGTGCCACCACTCATATTTTGTTTAATAGTAGTGTAAGTGTACATTTAAAAACAAAAAAAACTTTTTGGACTGTGAAACATCAGTCTCCTTTTTTTGTTTCAGGCTCACAGCTTATACTGGGCTCACTCGCCCAGTGCCACCACTCATATCTTGTTTAATAGTAGTGTAAATGTACATTTAAAAAAATAAAAACTTTTGGACTGTGAAACATCAGTCTGCTTTTTTGTGTCAGGCTCACAGCGTATACTGTGCCCACTTGCCCAGTGCCACCACTCATAGCTTGTTTAATAGTAGTGTAAGTGTACATTTAAAAAAATAAAAACTTTTTGGACTGTGAAGCATCAGTCTGCATTTTGTGTCAGGCTCACAGCATATACTGTGCCCACTTGCCCAGTGCCACCACTCATATCTTGTTTAATAGTAGTGTAAGGGTACATTTAAAAACAAAAAAAACTTTTTGGACTGTGAAACACCAGTCTGCTTTTTTGTTTCAGGCTCACAGCTTATACTGGGCCCACTTGTCCAGTGCCACCACTCATATCTTGTTTAATAGTAGTGTAAGTGTACATTTAAAAACAAAAAAACTTTTTGCACTGTGAAACATCAGTCTGCTTTTTTGTTTCAGGCTCACAGCTTATACTGGGTCCACTCGCCCAGTGCCACCACTCATATCTTGTTTAATAGTAGTGTAAGTGTACATTTAAAAAAATAAAAAACTCTTTTGACTGTGAAACATCAGTCTGCTTTTTTGTGTCAGGCTCACAGCATATACTGTGCCCACTTGCCCAGTGCCACCACTCATATCTTGTTTAATAGTAGTGTAAGTATACATTTAAAAAAATAAAAACTTTTTGGACTGTAAAGCATCAGTCTGCTTTTTTGTGTCAGGCTCACAGCGTATACTGTGCCCACTTGCCCAGTGCCACCACTCATATCTTGTTTAATAGTAGTGTAAGTGTACATTTAAAAACAAAAAAAAACTTTTTGGACTGTGAAACATCAGTCTGCTTTTTTTGTGTCAGGCTCACAGCGTATACTGTGCCCACTTGCCCAGTGCCACCACTCATATCTTGTTTAATAGTGGTGTAAGTGTACATTTAAAAAAATAAAAACTTTTTGGACTGTGAAACATCAGTCTGCTTTTTTGTGTCAGGCTAACAGAGTAATGTGCCCACTTGCCCAGTACCACCACTTATATCTTGTTTAATAGTAGTGTAAGTGTACATTTAAAAAAATAAAAAACTTTTTGGACTGTGAAACATCAGTCTGCTTTTTTGTTTCAGGCTCACAGCTTATACTGGGCCCACTTGCCCAGTGCCACCACTCATATCTTGTTTAATAGTAGTTTAAGTGTACATTTAAAAAAATAAAAACTTTTTGGACTGTGAAACATCAGTCTGCTTTTTTGTGTCAGGCTCACAGCGTATACTGTGCCCACTTGCGCAGTGCCACCACTCATATCTTGTTTAATAGTAGTGTAAGTGTACATTTAAAAAGAAAATGACAGGCAGAGGCAGGCCACCCCGCAGGTTCCGTCTTGGTCGTGGTGCTGTGATTCCCTTTGGCCCTAGAATAATGCCCAGTGTTCAGAGGCCACGTCCCATGAACTCAAAAAGTTCTGAGGAAATAGTTGACTTTATAACACAGGACACCCAATCTTCTATAGCTTCTGCTTCGAACCTTGACGCACCATCCTCCTCCAGCTTAGCTTCGGGAACCTCTCAAGTTACCACTCGCCAGCCTGCCGCCACCACCAACTCTAGCACCACCGCCGCTTCACTTGATCTGTCAGAGCAGTTTTTTTACATATCAGTTGGAAGAAATGAGTGATGCGCAACCATCATTGAGAGAGGATGTAGATAACAGTGATATGTCTCAGTCAGGCAGCATTACAGACATGGACGTACGGTGTGATGATGATGATGTTGTACCCGCTGCTGCTTCCTTTGTTGATTTGTCAGATACAAGTGAAGCGGTTGATGATGATGATGCGTCCGTGGATGTCACGTGGGTGCCCGCTAGAAGAGAAGAAGAACAGGGGGAAAGTTCAGATGGGGAGACAGAGAGGAGGAAGAGGAGACGAGTTGGAAGCAGGGGGAGGTCATCACAAGGAGCTAGTGGCACAGTCAGACAGCATGCATCGGCACCCAGGGTCAGCCAGACAGCACGCCAATCAACGCATGCTGTTGCCACCACAAGAATGCCGTCATTGCAGAGCTCAGCAGTGTGGCATTTTTTTTGTGTGTCTGCCTCTGACAACAGCAATGCCATTTGCAACCTTTGCCAAAAGAAACTGAGTCATGGGAAGTCCAACACCCACCTAGGTACAAATGCTTTGCGAAGGCACATGATCGCACATCACAAATGGGGAGTTTGCGGTTGTGCAAATGGACTGTTTGCGGTTGTTTGCGGTGCGTTAAACGGGGAATGTGGTCTGTCACTGTGAAGTGGGCGTAACCCTTACACTACCTGATTGATACAACATCATACCTGATGTTTTAAAGCATGTTATTCCAAACAATTTAGGAATGTTAGGTGATTTCTGCCCTTTATGGATTAAAACCAGACTCTGCATCAACTATGTAATTTTCCGTGGGAGTTTTGCCATGGATCCCCCTCCGGCATGCCACAGTCCAGGTGTTAGTACCCTTTAAACAACTTTTCCATCACTATTGTGGCCAGAAAGAGTCCCTGTGGGTTTCGCCTGCCTATTGAAGTCAATGGCGGTTCGCCCAGTTCTCCCGTTCACGAACATTTGCGGACGTTCACGTTCGCCATTCACAAATGGAAAATTTTAAGTTCACAACATCACTATCTGTCAATCATGAAACTTCACTGCCTCGCAGACGACTGGAATAATGCACACCCTCCTTGGGTTTCCTCATCCTCCATAGGAAGGGTGTGCACTCATCCAGTCGTCTGTGACGCTCCTTAGAGCATATTTCTCACTTATATTTTTGCAGTACACAGTAAAGTCATAATTAGACTCTCATGATTTAGACAGAGCATATTATTTTAAACAACTTTCCAATTTACTTCTATTATTTAATTTACTTTATTCTCTTGTTATGCTTTACGGAAAGGTTTATCTACGAAAGGTGAGGTGCAGCAAAGAACCTAGATTCTTGCTGCCGATTGGTGGCTGCATATATATACTGATTTTCATTGGCTCATCCCTGTGTTCAGCTAGAAACCAGAAGTGCATTGTTGCTCCTTCAACAAATGATACCAAGAGAATTAAGAAAATTTGATATTAGAAGTAAAATGGAAAGTTGTTTAACATTGTATTTTCTATTTAAATTATGATATAACATTTTTGGGTTTCATGTCCCTTTAATAGAATACTCTTCTACTCTTATTTAATTAATAATATTGTTGTATCTGTTTAATGACTTTACGCCCACTTGTTCTGAAATGAGAAATAGAATTCACGAATTTGCAGAAAGTTGTTAAATGTATTAAACTGTTTGAATAAAGATACTTTTATGAAGAATTTTGTTGTACCAAACTGTATAAAACAGTAAAATAAAGTGTTTTTTCAGTAATTAATCTGTCAATTTCTTATGTAAAATGTGTTATTTCCTAGTCTTCCTTATTTTCTTCAAAAAAACTGAGCTCAGATTTAGAGCCATTTTAAAGAGTAGTAGTGGAATCAAATGTTGATGACAAACTGCTAAGACCCCTCTACTAGGTAATTGAATAAATAATACATGACCACAAATGTATGGGTTATAAAGGCTGCGGCTTTATTTATAACAAATATATATAACATTTTTTAAATACCCAAATACATTAACCTCCAACAGTGCTTGTCTCCACAGCATCCACAACATCCCAACCAGGTAAATCATTTCCCAACCTACTCCCACTAAAACTGCTAGTCCACCAGGCAAGCACTCCGCCCCCACACTTAGCTGCGGCAGCCACCCTTCGGAAATACTCAGCAACAAGAGAGGGAGGTAGCTTCTGCTCACACGTATACTCCAGACTTTTGGTGCCTCTTTTTGACCACCCCACCTCCTTTATACCCCAGCCTAGTTCCCACCTACTTAGCCTCCTCACTACCTGACACCCCTTCTTTGCCTACCTAGTATTCCTGGTCCAGGGCTTCCTTGACCCCTCTACTATGTAACTGAATAAATGACACATGACCATAAATGTATGGGTTATAAAGGCTGCAGCTTTATTTATAACAAATATATATAACATTTAATAAATAACCAAATACATTAACCCCAAACAGTGCTTTCCCCCACAGCAGCCACAACATCCCAACCAAGAAAGTCATTTCCCCACCTACTCCTCTTCTGATCAACCAGGAATACCCACTAAAACTGCTTGTCCACCAGGGAAGCACTCCGCCACAGGCAAGGCCTAAAGCCGAACCTCGCCACACAAACTCAAAGCCTTTATAACCCCTCCTTAACATTAAAGTTGAATAAATGCAATCCTATTTCATTAAAATGAACCCCATCTCACAAGAAAAAAACATTTTCCTGAATTCACTTCGAATTAGACATGCCGTATGTACCCCCTAACCCTTTAACAAAGCTGCTTACCATTCTGTTTACCTTCCTATGGGACAAATCTAGCTTCTTTTCATCTCACAACGCACTCCAAGTAACCCTAGTTTCAATCTCAGACCAGATAATCACTAGTTTTGGGAATAAAGACACTAACCTTCTGATATCCCATTTCATCATATCAACGAAATCTTTTTGGGACATATACCCCAAGTAATTGTCCCCAACAGGAATCAATAATATATCTGGAGGGTAGAATAAACTTGCATACTCGACAACTTTTATAGTCAACTGATCCCACCTCGTGGCTTGGCCTGCTGCCTTCCTAGCCCAGTAGATATAGGAATAACCTACTAGCCAACACTGTTTGGAACCTAAAAGAAAGAAAACAAAACAATACTAAACTTACAATGGCCTCATGTAAGTCAAAAACCTATTAGAAGCCCACCTCCCAATCCCCTTAATCCTCTCATACCCGATCCCCAAGCAATGAGCCTCTGTGGCCACCCCTATTCTGAAAGAATGAGTTCCAAATTCAGCAGGGAACAAGCCCAGTAAACCCAACACTTTCCTAAAAACTGACAAGAATTGGAAACAAGATAAAGAAGAACCATCTACATGGATGAGCAACGGGCTTAACCCCTGCGGGCGCATTCTAGGAAACTCCACCATCCCCTCCACCAGGCAGAAAGGCCCCCCCATCGCCGTCAAATTCACCTGAGTGCCCCTACCTCCCTGATCTGTTTTAGACCTCCTTAACCAAATAGACAGGAACCCCCGCAAACAACTACATCTGAATATTGTAGGCCCCTTTTGTCCCATTTATTCCTTCCCACAAACTCAGAAATTCTGAAAGCCTGGAAAAAAAAACCAAGAAGGCTACCTTAAACAAAAATGTTTCATAAACCAAGGAACAAACCTCTGTCAATTTCCCAACCATCCTCAGGAGCACTGAGAAAACAACTGGATGTCTACTATCCAAAGCCACCCTTCCCCTACAAAGACTCTTTGTAGCCATCCTTACCATAAAAGACTTTGTTACATCCTCTCAAACCATCAACTGAATTAGAAATGCAATAGCCGCTAACTGTCTACTTGCCATAGATCTTGAAATACCCGTACTCCCCCACAGCTGCATCCAATCCAATAATGCCACTACCCTACCTTCTGATGACATCACCTGCTCACTGCTCTTCAAAAATTTCCCCCATAAGAACCATACCTGCCAATAACATTTCCATGTCCCTCAAACTAACGCTCCCCTCACCAAATTGAGTCTGCTGAAAATGCCACCTTTCAAAGGTCCTCCGGACACTTCTCCCCTTGCTCTTCCACTTCTGGTTGGCAGACAACAGAATCGATCCCACTGTAAATGGAAGAAGGCATCAGCAATTGCATTACACTCACATGCACAGCTCTGAACATTACATTACAGTGCAGAAATCCCAAGACAAATAAGCGCACAAGATGAACTACTAGAGGAGACGAAGCAGTTAACCGGTTAATAGCCATCACCACATCCATGTTATCAGAGTGAAAAGTCACATGCCTATCAGACAGCAGATGAGGCCGCACATTCAATGCCACCACCAATGGGAACAACTCCAGGTATACCAAATTCTTAGTCAAACTAACCTCGAACTATGCCTGCAGCCACTACCCCACTCACCATTTACCATTCAGGAAACCCCCAAAATCTATTTCCCTGGCCGCGTCAGTGGAGATCAGAATCCAACAATCCCACTTCTTTTAACATTGCCATTGAACTTCCTCAAAAATTGCAACCAAATCTGCAAATCTTCCTTGTGTTCCGTCTTTAGCTGGACGCTATGGAAAGGGTCAGAGATGGCATTAGAACATTAGAACATCACACAGCAATGGCAGCACACTGAAATATATATGTATATTATTATATACATATATTTTTATGTGTTAATATGTGTAGCAGTAGCAACAACCACTCACTTATAATTGCTGGTTAATTTGCCCATTTGCGGGCGTGCAGTCATTTAGTGCTCCACTTGTAATCTAGCCCATAATATATTAAAACATATTAATAAAAGTTATTAAAAAATTATTATACATACTGTAAAAATTCTTAGTAATCCATAGAATATAGATATATGTATAAAAAAATTATATGTTTTTAATATATTTTTATATTTTATATGTAATATTTCAATAACAGGCATTGAGGCTACCAATTCTCCATCACCTAGATTACAAGTTTTGCGGTATGGTGCGGTACGGCTATAGCGCTGATAAATTGTCCATTGCCCGTATTACAAGTCGCTACGTTATAGCTATAACGCACGCGTTTTAGCCTGTAACGCAACAATCCATTCTGCACTCAAAAAATGACGGACACCTTGCCTATCCCTGGCCTAGGGTTTTGTGCGGTATGGAGCTTATCGCACCATACCACACAACAAGAGAAGTAATTTGTAATGGCAGCGCTATGGAAAGTGCAATAACGCAATTTTTTTGCATTATTTACGCACCCGGTATAGCGCAAAATTTGCAATCTTGGTGCATGTGTGCTAACCTGATACTGCGTTAGACTTAAATCGCATTGCGCATATTTTACATTCCTATGTTGTTCACGTAGATTCTTTTAGAATTTTCATTTTATATATATATATATATATATATATATATATATATATATACTGTATATATATGATAATGTTAATGTAAAATAGATGTCTATCCCTTTATATCTATAGTAATAGATTTATAGGTATAGTAGTACAGTATATAAAGATATAAATATAAGTATTTACAATAAAAATTACATTATCCTGTAAGTGAAGAACATTGGAATGTTAAAAATGTATAGTAAATATACATTAAAACACATACTGTACATACTTAAATACATCTGTACACACACATACATGTATAAATATATAAATTGGTTTGTCGCTACCCTTGTTCATCTGGGAGATCCCCTCCCTACCTTGCTCACCCTTTGTTAGCCTGAGAGACTGCCGCTGAGTCTGATATCTGCATGGGGATAAGTATTTCACTGACCGCTCCTTGGAATACATACTGGAGGCGTGTCTTCACATACTGTCTGGAAGGGCAGTGCTCTAAGCTTTTGACACACTTTTGTCCTGAATGCAGTTAACTTACCTGTGCCATACACAAAGGGCTATTAACTGTGATTATGCATGGATACGTCTGGTGTCTGAAGATTTAACATTTGTTTGTGTCTGTTCCACTTTAAGCTGACCAACTTTTGCTTGTGCAACACGCTTAACACTACATTTGGGTTATCGTATAGGATGTGACTTTTTGGCTGAGCCTTACTAATACTTTACTAATACTTACGCATCTATACTTTCTTGCCTTGCATATCCTTTCCAAGCAATACCTTTTGGGACAGTCATTCTTATTTTTAGTGGTGCACCACTTTAATTACTTCTTTGCCACCTCTCTGCATATTATTATTCATGGGGATCCCCAACTTATATATGTTTTAACCCCTTAACGACATGCGTCGTACAGGGTAAGTCTTGCATAAACTGGTCTTTAAAGACCAACGACGTACCAAGATCCTGATCGCTTCCAGCCACTTTACAGTTATTGCAGTGATGCCTCGATATCGAGGCATTATGCAATAACATTTTTCCCCCTCTGTTGCCCTCTCTGCACCGGCATCGATGGCCGCAATCGTTGGTGGGTGGGAGCCGACGTGGGAGGCGGGTGGGCGGCCATCGATGGAAGACTGAAGAGAGAGGGGGAGTTGTTGTCGGGAACGCGCACGGGCGCGCACTCGTGCACGGGGGGCGGCATGCGGGTGTGTGCATGGGGAGGGAGCGGGTGGGAACCGCTATACTACAGAAAATGTGGATTAATAAGTGGGAGAAAGGGGGGAGAAACAACAGAAAATAATAATTGTAAGGGATCTGGGAGGGGGTGGTGGTTGGTCTATGGGGGGGGAGCTACACTACAGAAAAAAAAAAAAAAAAAAAGGTGATTTATTCTAAACTGGGTACTGGCAGACAGCTGCCATTACCCAAGATGGCTCCCAGTAAGGTAGAGGGGGAGGGTTAGAGAGCTGTTTGGGGGAGATCAGGGAGGTTGGGGGCTAAGGGGGGATCCTACACGGCAGCATATGTAAATATGCTATACAATTTTTATTTTTTTTAAATATACATTTTATTTTAGTACTGTCAGACTTTCTGCCAGTACTTAAGATGGCGGGGACAATTGTGGGATGGGGGAGGGAAGAGAGCTGTTTGGGAGGGATCCTGGGGTGTGATGTGTCAGGTGGGAGGCTGATCTATACGCTAAAGCTACAATTAACCTTGCAAGCTCCCTACAAGCTACCTAATTAACCCCTGCACTGCTGGGCATAATACATGTGTGGTGTGCAGCGGCATTTAGCGGCCTTATAATTACCAAAAAGCAACGCCAAAGCATATATGCCTGCTATTCCTGAACAAAGGGGATCCCAGAGAAGCATTTACAATCATTTATGCCATACTTGCAAAAGTTGTTTGTAAATTATTTCAGTGAGAAACCTAAAATTGTGAAAAATGTTATGTTTTTTTTTATTTGATCGCATTTAGCGGTGAAATAGTAGCATTAAATATACCAAGATGGGCCTAGATCAATACTTGGGGTTGTCTACTACACTACACTAAAGCTAAAATTAACCCTAGACGCTCCCTACATACTCCCTAATTAACCCCTTCACTGCTGGGCATAATACATGTATGATGCGCAGTGGCATTCAGCAACCTTCTAATAATTACAAAAAAGCAACGCCAAAGTCATATATATCTGCTATTTCTGAAAAAAGGGGATCCCAGAGAAGCATTTACAACCATGTATGCCATAATTGCACAAGTTGTTTGTAAATAATTTCAGTGAGAAACCTAAAGATTGTGAAAATATTTGGGAAAAAGTGAACAATTTTTTTTATTTGATCGCATTTGGCGGTGAAATGGTGGCATGAAATATACCAAAATGGGCCTAGATCAATACTTTGGGATGTCTTCTAAAAAATATATATATATATATATATATATATATATATATATATGTCAAGGGATATTCAGGGATTCCTGAAAGATATCAGTGTCCCAATGTAACTAGCGCTAATTTTGAAAAAAAGTTGTTTGGAAATAGCAAAGTGCTACTTGTATTTATTGCCCTATAATTTTCAAAAAAAGCAAAGAACGTTTAAACATTGGGTATTTCTAAACTCAGAAATTTAGAAACTATTTAGCATGGGTGTTTTTTGGTGGTTGTAGATGTGGAACAGATTTTGGGGGTCAAAGTTAGAAAAAGTGTGTTTTTTTCCATTTTTTTCCTCATATTTTATCATTTTTTTATAGTAAATGATAAGATATGATGAAAATAATGGTATCTTTAAAAAGTCCATTTAATGGCGAGAAAAACTGTATAATATATGTGGGTACAGTAAATGAGTAAGAGGAAAATTACAGCTAAACACAAACACCGCAGAAATGTAAAAATAGCCCTGGTCCTTCAGGGAAAGAAATTGAAAAGTAGCCCTGGTCCTTCAGGGAAAGAAATTCCCTGAACCCAAAATTTTTCTTTCATGATTCATATTGAGCATGAAATTTTAAGCAACTTTCTAATTTACTCCTATTATCAAATTTTATCTTTATTTGAAATGCAAGAATGTAAGTTTAGATGCCGGCCCATTTTTGGTGAACAACCTGGGTTGTCCTTGCTGATTGCTGGATAAATTCATCCTCCAATAAAAAAGTGCTGTCCAGAGTACTGAAACCAAAAAAAAGCTTAGATGCCTTCTTTTTCAAATAATGATAGCAAGAGAACGAAGAAAATTTGATAATAGGAGTAAATTAGAAAGTTACTTAAAATTGCATGCTCTCTCTGAATCACAAAAGAAAAAATTTGGGTTCGGTGTCCCTTTAAGGGGTTAATGTATTTATATATTGATGTTTTCATAAATAAATGTATTTTTGAATTTTTGCACAGATTGCGCATGGTTGTCTCCTTCTTATATAATACTTTATAATCTTATATGTGCTGTTTGTTCCTAGACTTTGGGACTGCACTGATTTGTGTGGTCTTCTTTCTTGTTTTAAATGTTTATAGAATTCCTCTTTATAGGCTGCACTATATGATTTATGCTACTAGTTAAGTAAAGTGAGCAGTACACATTTTTTATTCTTTTATATATATATATGTATGTATATATATATATATATATATATATATATACACAATATAGCAGTTTTCGGTCAAACATTTTTAAATCAGCCTCCACAGCGCCTCCACAGATCCGCGTCTCCACATCTCAGCGCCGCCGGGATGAAGATAGAAGATGCTCCTGCGAGCTGATTACTTCAGGGCATTGCCCTACAAAAGACCCTTTTAAGAGCTATTGGTAGTTTATTGTTAGGTTAGGGTTTTTTTTAATTTTGGGGGGCTTTTTTATTTTATACTGGTATTAGATTAGGTTTAATAGTTATTATTTTGGATACTTTAGTTTTGTTTTTTTTAATCGTAGAGTTTTTTGTATTTTATTTATTTATTTTTTTATTTTTCGTAAATGTTATTGTTTTAAAATAGTAGTGTTAGGTTACCTTATAATTTAAACTTAGTTGTTTTTTTATTTCACAGGTAAGATTTAAGATAGTTATATTGTAAATTTAATTTAAAATTAGGGGGGTGTTAGGTTTAGGGGTTAATAGTTTAATTTAGAGTGTTACAATGTAGGGGGCTGGCAGTTTAAAGGTTAATATGTTTAGTTTCGTAGCTTCTATGTGGGTGGACGGTGGTTTAGGGGTTAATCGGTTTAATATAGTAGTAGCGATGTGGGGGCTGGCGGTTTAGGGGTTAATATAGCTTAATATAGTGTAGACATCAATGGTGTTGCGTTACGGCGATTGCCATTCCGTGATTACAGGTGTTAGTTATTTTTTTGACACTTTTTTTTTTACACTTTCTCCCCATTGATTTCTATAGAGGAAAGCGTGCACAAGCACGTAAAGTCAGGCCTTGGGTTTTGTGCAGTATGGTACTATGAAAAGTACGATAAAGCTAATTTTTTGCGTTATTTACGTGCCCGGTATAGCGCAAAAACTTGTAATCTTGGTGCATGTGTGCTAAATTGACACTGCAATAGACTTAAATCACATTTCACATATTTTACATTCCTATGTTCTTCATTTAGATTTTTTTAAATTTGTATTTTTAAATATATATATATATATATATATATATATATATATATATATATATATATATACAGTTGTATGCAAAAGTTTAGGCACCACTGACAATTTCCATGATTTTCATTCATAAATAATTAGGTGTTTGGATCAGCAATTTCATTTTGATCTATCAAATATCTGAAGGACACAGTAATATTTCAGTAGTGAAATGAGGTTTATTGGATTAACAGAAAATGTACAATATGCATCAAAATGAAATTTAACAGGTGCATAAATTTGGTCACCCCAACAGAAATATTGCATGGATATTTTGTAGAGTCTCCTTTAGCAGAAATGACAGCCTCTAGATGCTTACTATAGCCTATAATGAGTGTCTGGATTCTGGATGAAGGTATTTTGGACCATTCCTCCTTGCAAAACAAGTTCAGTTAGGTTTGATGGTTGCCGAGCATGGACAGCCCGCTTCAAATCACCCCACAGATTTTCAATGATATTCAGGTCTGGGGACTGGGATGGCAATTCCAGAATATTGTACTTGTTCCTCTGCATAAATGCCAGAGTAGATTTTGAGCAGTGTTTTGGATCATTGTCTTGTTAAAATATCCAGCTCCGGCGTAACTTCACCTTTGTGACTGATTCCTCAACATTATTCTCAAGTATCTGCTGATATTGAGTGGAATCCTTGTGACCCTCAACTTTAACAAGATTCCCAGTGCTGGAACTGGCCACACAGCCCCACAGCATGATGGAACATCCACCAAATTTTACTGTGGCTAGCAAGTGTTTGTCTTGGAACGCTGTGTTCTTTTGCCGCCATGCATAATGTCCCGTCTTATGACCAAATAACTCAATCTTTGTTTCATCAGTCCACAGCACCTTCTTCCAAAATGAAGCTGGCTTGTCCAAATGTGCGTTTGCATACCTCAAGCGACTCCGTTTGTGGCATGTGTGCAGAAAAGGCTTCTTCCGCATCACTCTCCCATACACTGAATTGTTGAACGATGCACAGTGACACCATCTGCAGCAAGATGATGTTGTAGGTCTTTGAAGGTGGTCTGTGGGCTGTCTTTGACCGTTCTCACCATCCTTTGCTTTTGCCTCTCCAATATTTTACTTCTGGCCTTAACAAGAACTGTTCCTGTGTTCATCCATTTCCTCACTATGTTCCTCACAGTGGACACTGACAGCTTAAATCTCTGCGATAGCTTTTTGTAGCCTTCTCCTAAACCATAATGTTGAACAATCTTTGTTTTCAGGTCATTTGAGAGTTGTTTTGATGTCCCCATTTTGCCACTATTCAAAGGAGAGTCAAAGAGAACAACAACTTGTAAATGGCCACCTTAAATACCATTTTTCATGATTGGATGCACCTGTCTATGAAGTTCAAGGCTTAATGGGCTCACCAAACCAATTGCGTGCTCCAATTAATTAGTGCTAGGTAGTTACCAGTATTCAAATCAACAAAATTACAAGGGTGCCCAAATTTATGCATTCATGCAGCTGTCTAATTTTGTTTTGATGCATATTGCACATTTTTTGTTAATCCAATAAACCTCATTTCACTACTGAAATATTACTGTCTCCTTCAGTTATTTGATAGATCAAAATTAAATTGCTGATCCAAACACCCAATTATTTATAAATGAAAATCGTGGAAATTGTCAGGGGTGCCTAAACTTTTTCATACGACTGTATATATATATATATATATATATATATATATATATATATATATATATATATATATATATATATATATATATATATATATATATGGATTCAAGGATTAAGCACTCACTGGTCTTCAGCCGTCTGTGATACAACAACATTTTATTCTTGTGACGTTTTGGGGACAAAAAAACAGTCCCTTACTCTGACAAACAACAGTGCAAAATGGCAAACTTTTAAAGGTAAGTGAAACCCTCCCCTTAATTCTCAGCCAATCAAGGCTGTTTATGTGTCAAGACAGAAGAAACAAAGCTCCTGATATGTGAAAGATAGAGAAACATGGCACCTGATAGGCTAAAATAAAAGTATACACTCCTATATAGTGATAGGCACTTAATAAACAACTGTGTGTAATGTCAAATATAATATAAGTCAAGGCTTGCAGCATGTCAAGTGTCTGAGAGCCATAGAAGAATATACCTAGCAAAAAATAATCAACATGAAAGGCAGAAAAAAGGCAAAAGTAGCAACTTTATCCAAGTGGTGATTTTTAGCCAATCACATTCCAAGACCAGGGCCACACACCCTTAACAGACCAATCGTCAAGTCTAATTCACGGGTTATGAGGTGCAGGGTAACACCCACTGTATCTCATTGGTTAGCATGAGCATATTGTGTACAACGTGTCATCTGTTTTGGTTACCAACCCGGTCACTAAGTAATAACCTATGGTTCAAAGCAGCGCAATCAATTGTCAAGAACCAGCATCCAGTGGGATCTACATTGCCTTAAACTGCACTTTCATACTTGTGGAAACCGTGATAGATATTATCCATAATTAGTCAAACATACATAGCACATAGTGCATCCTATTCGTACCATCCTACACTTATATAGATAGACCTCTCGCCTATATATTAAATCCGTCACTGTTGCCACATCGTTTCCCATGTGTATATTTATTGGCCAATCATATGTTCAGAACGGGGCCACACACCTCAATCAGCCAACCCCTGCCAGGAGGAATAGAAACATGTTAAATCACGCCCTCTTCGTGCATCAAGGCTTCGATAAATAAACAATCCAACAGGGACTGCTTATATGAGTCATCTAGTTGATTTAAGCGTATAATGTGGTTACCGACCCGTTGACTAAGCAACACCACATAATTCAGAGCAGTGCAAGACATTGTCAAGAACCAGCATCCAGTGAGATCAACATTGCCTTAAACCCCACCTTCATATCTGTGGAAACTGCAATAGATATCAACCTTAATGTGAAACTCACTGTGTAAATATCACCATATAAAACACCTCCTATTCGTGCCATCCTACACTTATATTGACTGACCTCTTGCCCATACACTAAATCTGTCCCTGTTGCTATAGACCGCATCGTTTCCCATGTTTATGTTAGTTGGCCAATCATATGTTCAAAACGGGGCCACACCCCCCCAATCCACCAATCCCCTTCCAGGAGGAAGAGAACCTTGTCAAATCACACCCTCTTCATGTATCAAGGCTTAGACAAATAAATAAACCAACATGGACTACATATATGAGTCATCTAGTTGATCTATGTCAATTTAGGTGTAAAATGTGTGTGGTCACCAACCCAATAAATACTGACGATATACATTTCAGAGCAACACAAAGGACACTATCGGACCTAACAGCCACAGTCAAATCTAAGTATCAAACGGAGCCTACAATACCACAATCAGATCATTCATTTCTGATCAGTCATTAGGTTGCTGTATGTTGGTCCCTACAAGTCGTGCATCTCACTCATACCGTCCCACTTTAGAATACATGAAACTATCACCTACAAAAAATATCATTTGTCAATATTTCATGTTTATGCCCACGGACCAATCTTATGCTCAGACTAGGGTCACATATCTTTAGCCACAACCAATCACCTAGCAGAGGTGTTAAGAAACACATATTAGGTGACGCCCTCTTCATACAGCAAAGGCTTTAATGCATAAAGACATAGTTAAAGAGTGCATTCTATAAATCTGCTAAGGAATAATCACAAATGTAATACATCTACATAAATCTGACAAAAAAGTCACCCATATATGGCCCCAATTTGGTGTTATATATCATCATGATCCAAGATGGATAGATTATCCACTTGTACCTACGTGTATCCATCCGGCCCACACAACCCCTGCAAGCCCCGACATTGAATGTGATGTGAAGTAATAAATATAGCATGTCTGTGTTGTGTACACTCATGGGTTAGAAACAAAATAAAACAAAAATGTATGGACATCCCCAGATAGTCTCCATCTTTAGAGGTTATCTCTTGTGGATCCCCAAATAGAGAAAAAGACAACCTATACTTCTAGTCTCCAACCCTAGCCATATTTAAATTATAGGTCAAATGGCTCACTATGGGACATAACCTCATGACTTCATCTATGTATATGCCAGTGTTAGATTACCTAAGCAGATTAAAAGGAATAATAGTTTTACATTCCCCAAAAGATAATCAAAGGACATAACATCAGATTGCAGTGAGAGAAGGATTATACCATGCAAGTACAATATCATAGATCATGGACTCTTAAATTGGCAAGGAGCCACCATAAGGATGGATCCTACAAGATACCAATGAAGTGTGGACCCTCATGTTCATCACTATAGATAGCATTGCCATCCCGTGTGTACATTTAGTCCCCTTGGATGCAATATTCCCAATTCATAAATCCATCGTGCCTCTTTTTGCAAGAGGATCTTCGCTCTATCTCCACCTCTTCTGAGTTTGGAGACATGGTAGATGATACGGAATCTTTCACTGTATGTCCTGCCTCGAGAAAATGACGGGCTACAGGTTGATCCTGCATCGAGAAAATGACGGGCTACAGGTTGATCTGATTTACCATTGTTGATGGCTGTCCTGATGCTTGATCGATGGTTAGCCATCCTCATTCTTGCATCATCAGTGACTTTGACTGTGTAGTATTTCCCACAGGGACAATTCAATAGGTAGATGATATATGGTGTGGTACAGGTCAGGAAGAACTTGATTTCATATTTCCTTCTTTGTTCCGGGTGATGGAAATGTGTTCCCGTGATCATCCCATTGCATGTAACACAATTTATGCATCTGTAGCAACCTTTTGTCTTATTGAGCCAGGTCCCTTGCTGTGTGTCCCCTAAATCAGTTTTCATCAACAGGTCCCTGAGGCTACGGCCCCTCCTATATCCTGTTCGTGGGACATTCCATGTCCCAAATGATAATGTGCGATCTGCCTTCAGCAGCTTCCACTCATCCTTTAAAGCACCGATAATTAGATTCTTGTCAGGTGTATAAGTAGTTACAAAATTCATCTGTTTTGAGTGCTGGTCCTCAATGGGTTTCCTTGCTGCAGGCGCAGTCACCTGTTCCCGCATCTCAGTTAGCACTTTTCTGTTATAGCCTCTCTCTCTGAATTTCTGCGACATTTCCTCTAACTGTGCAAAACCTTTGCTCTGATCAGTGTTGTTCCGTATTACTCTCTGAAACTGTGCTTTGGGAATATTCTTGATTAGATTAGGATGATGACAACTTTTGGCATGCAGAATGGAATTTCGATCGGTCGCTTTTCGGAACAATGTCGTTCCCAATCCATCTGCTTTCTTATAAATCCTGAACATGTTTCCATGTTCATGGTGTGACTGAATTTGATGGTTCCTTCCATCTCATTGAGACTCTGGATCCAAGCTGTGAGTGTGGCTTGTCCATCCTGCCATAGAGATGGGGCCCCATAGCAGTCCCTGTGGTTTGCAAGTAAAAGGTCTTGTCAAAGCGAAAATAATTCTCAGATAGACAGCTATCCAAGAGTTTAATCAGTACTTCTTTGGAAGGACCGACATATGGTATTTGTCTTAGGCATTTGGCTACAGCAGCTATTCCAGACTTGTGTGGGATGACCGTGTAAAGACTTGAAACATCGAGAGTGACCAAGATGTCTGTAGGTTTAATCTCAGTGAGTAGTAGGATATGTGTGATGAAATCAGTGGAGTCACGTATATAGGACCTCTGTTGTTTCACCCAAGGTTGTAGGTAAGCATCTACAAACTGTGCCAGAGGTTGAAGTAAGTAACCTCGGGCCAAAACTATCAGCCTGCCTGGAGTGTTTTTGGTATCTTTGTGGATCTTGGGGAGGGTGTATAGTATGGGTACCACCGGAAATTCACGTGTGAGGAAACTGTATACTCTTTGCGAAATCTGAGCATCTCTCAGCCACTCTTGTAGCTTCACATCAATTTTCTTTTTAAGTAGAGTGGTAGGATCCCTTGAGAGAGGTTGATATGTTTCGGTGTCAGAGAGTTCTTAGGATTTCAGCCTTATAGTCCATAACATTCATCACCACTATCGCTCCGCCTTTATCTGCAGGGCGGATCACAATGGAAGGGTCCTCTTGTAAGGTTCGTATTGCTTGTCTTTCTTCCTTAGTCAGATTGTCAGAATATCTTCTAGATGTTTTCTTCGGTATCTGTTCCAATAAGTAATTGGTTACTGTGTGAATAGTAGAATTAATTGAAAGTGGATCAAAATGTCCTTTGGACTTAAAAATTTCAGTATCTTCAATATCTGTTCCAAAATGTTCCTTTAGTCGAAAATTCCTGCCAAATTTCTGAATTTCTATGTATAGATCGAATTCATTAGTCTTTGATAAAGGTACAAATGATAGTCCCTTGTTTAGCAGACTTAATGCGACTGCTCCCAACTGGTGGTTACTGATGTTGAATATCATATTCATTGTCTCATCTGTAATGGTGGATGGCGTGCAATGCCCCCCCTTCTTAGTGTGCGGCCTTGGCCTCGGCCTAAAAAATGATGTCCTGTAATGGGTGGCAAGGAAGTGGTATTAATGTTAGGGTTATCCCACTGTTGGTGGCAACTCCTACCTATAGAACGTGTGGTGATCCCTCTAAAGGCACCTTCCTTGATCCCCACATTGGTATCAGCATCAGAGCTCTCTCCTGAGCTAGTATAAACAGTGTTGATGTTCTTCTTAGGGAATCTCCTTTCTCTCCTCGGACGAATCGCTCGTCTTTCTTCCGGTGCTATCATCCATCTATAGATGCTTTTGTGGGAATAATCCCGAGTCACTGTTTGTAGTTTTCTATTTTTAAATGCTATTAATTCTTGTATATATGCTTTCATTTGTGTCTCCAATTTATTTATCCAATCAGTATTGGTGTCTGACCTCAAGATGACAGATTTTTCTTGTTCATATATTAAAATTTTGACTTTGATCTCTTTTAGGAAATGGCCCACCTCTCTTATTACCAAAAGCATTAGATCAAAAGAGCATTTGTTCAGTATTTTGCACTAGTTTATGCAAAATTCTGTGTTAGACCGACCTATAGTGGGTATATTCCTTACCCTAAAGCCTCTAGGGATCATGCGCTTTTTATGGTAATCTGAAAGGTATGTCCCGTGTAAATTAAAGGTATACTAAACCCAATTTTTTATTTCATGATTCAGATAGAGCATGAGATTTTAAGCACCTTTCTAATTTACTCTTATTATCAATTTTTCTTTGTTCTCGTGCTATCTTGATTTGAAAAAGCAGTACTGTAAGCTTTAGAGCCAGACCATTTTTTGTTCAGCACATGGGTAGCACTTGCTGATTTGTGACTAAATGTAGCAAAACAATCAGCAGCTCTACCAAGGTGCTGAACTAAAAAATGCTGAAGACCAGTGAGTGCTTAATCCTTGAATCCATTTACAGTTAAACTATAGCACCCTGGCGGTTGTGGACGGACGGTGAGAGTGCACATACTGTACACAGACTATTGGATAAATATTTTGTACAGTGCACCCACATTAGGGTTGATCTTTGATTCCTTCCCCCCTTGTTCTATGCTACATCTCTGGATATGACCACCATTGAATCCGGAGCTACTGATGTGCCTGTCATTTTGACAGAGGATAAAAACGAAGACATCTTCACATTCACTGATGACGATGCAGAAAATATCCGCTTTGGATCAGTAGAGGAACAACAAGTAGAAGAATCGCACCAGTCACTTTACAATACACTAGTGAAACTCAAGCAGAGGGAGGTTGATCTTAATTTACACAGGACACACCTTTAAGATTACCATAAAAAGCACATGATCCCTAGAGGCTATAGGGTAAGGAATATAACCACTAGAGGTGGGCCATCTCCTAAAAGAGATCAAAGTCGAAATATCAATATATGAACAAGAAAAATCTGTCATCTTGAGGTCAGACACCAATACTGATTGGATAAATAAATTGGAGACACAAATGAAAGCATATAAACAAGAATTAATAGCAATTAAAAATAGAAAACTACAAACAGTGACAGGATTATTCCCACAAAAGCATCTATAGATGGATGATGGCACCAGAAGAAAGACGAGCGATTCGTCCGAGGAGAGAAAGGAGATTTACTAAGAAGAAAATCAACACTCTTGATACTAGCTCGGGAGAGAGCTCTGATGCTGATACCAATGTGGGGATCGAGGAAGGTGCCTTTAGAGGGATCACCACACATTCTAGAGGTGGGAGATGCCACCAACAGTGGGATAACCCTAACATTAATACCACTTACTTGCCACCCATTACAGGACATGGTTTTTAGGCCGAGGGCAAGGCCGCATACGAGGAGGGGGGGCATTGCCCACCATCCACCATCACAGATGAGACAATGAATATGGTATTCAACATCAGTAACCGCCAGTTGGGAGCAGCCGAATTAAAGGGACAGTTAACACCAGAATTTTTGTTGTTTAAAAAGATAGATAATCCCTTTATTACCCATTCCCCATTTTTGCATAACCAACACTGTTATAGAAATAGACTTTTTACTTCTGTGACTAACTTGTATCTAAGCATCTTCTGACCGCCCCTAATCACATGACTTTTAGTTATTATCTATTGATTTGCAGTTTAGCCAATTAGTGCAGTGTCTGCCACAACTCACAGGCGTGATCACAATGCTATCTATATGGTTTACCTGAACTACTCTCCCCTGCTGTGAAAAGCAAATACAAAAGCATGTGATTAGAGGCGGCCTTCAAGGGCTTAGAAATTATCATATGAGCCTTTCTAGGTTTGCTCTCAACTAGAATACCAAGAGAACAAAGCAAAATTGTTGATAAAAGTAAATTGGAAAGTTGTTTAAAATTACATGCCCTATTTGAAAAATAAAAGTTTTTTTGGGCCTTGACTGTCCCTTTAAGTCTGCTAAACAAGGGACTATCATTTGTACCTTTATCAAAGACTAATGAATTCGATCTATACATAGACATTCAGAAATTTGGCAGGAATCTTTGACTAAAGGAACATTTTGGAACAGATACTGAGGATATTGAAATTTTTAAGTCCAAAGGACGTTTTGATCCACATTCAAATAATTCTACTATTCACACAGTGACCAATTACTTATTGGAACAGATACCGAAGAAAACATCTAGAAGATATTCTGACAATCTGACTAAGGAAGAAAGACAAGCAATGCAAACCTTACAAGAGGACCCTTCCATTGTGTTCTGCCCTGCAGATAAAGGTGGAGCGATAGTGGTGATGAATGTTATGGACTATAAGGCTGAAATTCTAAGACAACTCTCTGACATCGAAACATATTAACCTCTCTCAAGGGATCCTACCCCTCTACTTAAAAAGAAAATCGATGTGAAGCTACAAGAATGTCTGAGAGATGCTCAGATTTCGCAAAGAGAATACAGTTTCCTCACACATGAATTTCCGGTGGTACCCATACTATACACCCTCCCCAAGATCCACAAAGATACCAAAAACACTCCGGGCAGGCCGATAGTTTCGGCCCGAGGTTCCTTACTTCAACCTCTGGCACAGTTTGTAGATGCTTACCTACAACCTTGGGTAAACCAACAGAGGTCCTATATACGTGACTCCACTGATTTCATCACACATATCCTACTACTCACTGAGATTAAACCTACAGACATCTTGGTCACTCTCGATGTTTCAAGTCTTTACACGGTCATCCCAAACAAGTCTGGAATAGCTGCTGTAGCCAAATGCCTAAGACAAATACCATATGTCGGCCCTTCCGAAGAAGTACTGATTACTCTCTTGGATATCTGTCTATCTAAGAATTATTTTCGCTTTGAAAAGACCTTTTACTTGCAAACCTCAGGGACAGCGATGGGGTCAAATGTGGCCCCATCTCTAGCCCACTTATTTATGGCTGATTATGAGGTCAACAAGATGAGAGTCTTTGAGAAACATGAGATTAAGTATTACTGTCGCTACATAGATGACCTCTTTCTTATATGGCAGGATGGACAAGCCACACTCACAGCTTGGATCCGGAGACTCAATGAGATGGAAGGAACCATCAAATTCAGTCACACCATGAACATGGAAACAGTCGACTACCTTGACGTCGTGAGGATTTATAAAAAAGCAGATGGATTGGGAACGACATTGTTCCGAAAAGCGACCGATCGAAATTCCATTCTGCATGCCAAAAGTTGTCATCATCCTAATCTAATGAAGAATATTCCCAAAGCACAATTCCAGAGAGTAATACGGAACAACACTGATCAGAACAAAGGTTTTGCACAGTTAGAGGAAATGTCACAGAGATTCAGAGAGAGAGGCTATAACAGAAAAGTGCTAACTGAGATGCAGGAACAGGCAACTGCACCTGCAGCAAGGAAACCCGTTGAGGACAAGCACTCAAAACAAATGACTTTTGTAACTACTTATACACCTGAAAAGAATCTAATTATCGGTGCTTTAAAGGATGAGTGGAAGCTGCTGAAGGCAGACCGCACATTACCATTTGGAACTTGGAATGTCCCACGTACAGGATATAGGAGGGGCTGTAACCTCAGGGACCTGTTGATTAAAACTGATTTAGGGGACGCACAGCAAGGGACCTGGCTCAATAAGACAAAAGGTTGCTACAGATGCATAAGTTGTGTTACATGCAATGGGATGATTACAGGAACACATTTCCATCACCCGGAACAAAGAAGGTAATATGAAATCACGTTCTTCTTGACCTGTACCACACTATATATAATCTACCTATTGAATTGTCCCTGTGGGAAATACTACACAGGCAAAGTCACTGATGATGCAAGAATGAGGATGGCTAACCATCGATCAAACATCAGGACAGCCATCAACAATGGTAAATCAGATCAACCTGTAGCCTGTCATTTTCTCAAGGCAGGACATACAGTGAAGGATCTAAGATTCCGTATCATCGACTATGTCCCCAAACTCAGAAGAGGTGGAGATAGAGCGAAGATCCTCTTGCAAAAAGAGGCATGATGGATTTATGAATTGGGAACATTGCATCCAAGGGGACTAAATGTACACACGGGATGGCAATGCTATCTATAGTGATGAACATGAGGGTCCACACTTCATTGGTATCTTGTAGGATCCATCCTTATGGTGGCTCCTTGCCAATTTGAGAGTCCATGATCTATGATATTGTACTTGTATGGTATAATCCTTCTCTCACTGCAATCTGATGTTATGTCCTTTGATTATCTTTTGGGGAATGTAAAACTATTATTCCTTTTAATCTGCTTAGGTAATCTAACACTGGCATACACATACTCATGTGTATGAATTCATGAGGTTATGTCCCATAGTGAGCCATTTGACCTATAATTTAAATATGGCTAGGGTTGGAGACTAGAAGTATAGGTTGTCTTTTTCTCTATTTGGGGATCCACAAGATATAACCTCAATAACAACACAGACACGCTATATTTATCACTTCACATCCCATTTACAATAAAAATTACATTATCCCTTTAAGTGAAGAACATTGGAATGGTAAATATGTATAGTAAATATACAGAAAAACACATAAATACTTAAATACATCTGTACACACACACACACATATATACATACATACATACATATATATATATATATATATATATATATATATATATATATATATATATATATACAGAGAGAAGTGCACTCACAGGAACGAACAACTGGCTCAATAACATTGTTAGCCTGTTTAATGCGATTTACCACCTGGGTGCAGCTTTTTAGCCCAGTAATGCCTTTCACAGAGTAGAACTTTCCTGTAGTATATCAGTCTGATCCCGCCTATTACGGTCTGTCCAGCACCAAAATACCAGGCAATTCCTCTCTGAACAAGGAACACAGCAACCTCAGACGATCGTTTCGGCCTTCATTGGGCCTCGTCAGTGAGGTGTAGCTATATTCCTCTAAGCACACTGAGCAAGGAGTCCACGTCTGGTTGCCCCTTTTTCCAATAGGGAGACTAAATACATACAGAGAGAAGTGCACTCACAGGAACGAACAACTGGCTCAATAACATTGTTAGCCTGTTCTATGGCGATTTACCGCCTGGGTGCAGCTTTTTAGCCCAGTAATGCCTTTCACAGAGTATAACTTTCCTGTAGTATATCAGTCTGATCCCGCCTATTACGGTCAGTCCAGCACCAAAATACCAGGCAATTCCTCTCTGAACAAGGAACACAGCAACCTCAGACGATCGTTTCGGCCTTCATTGGGCCTCGTCAGTGAGGTGTAGCTATATTCCTCTAAGCACACTGAGCAAGGAGTCCACGTCTGGTTGCCCCTTTTTCCCATAGGGAGACTAAATACATACAGAGAAAAGTGCACTCACAGGAACAAACAACTGGCTCAATAACATTGTTAGCCTGTTTTATGGCGATTTACCACCTGGGTGCAGCTTTTTAGCCCAGTAATGCCTTTCATAGAGTAGAACTTTCCTGTAGTATATCAGTCTGATCCCGCCTATTACGGTCAGTCTAGCATTGAAATACCAGGCAATTCCTCTCTGAACAAGGAACACAGCAACCCCAGACAATCGTTTCGGCCTTCAGTGGGCCTCGTCAGTGAGGTGTAGCTATATTCCTCTAAGCACACTGAGCATGGAGTCCACATCTGGTTGCCCCTTTTTCCCATAGGGAGACTAAATACATACAGAGAGAAGTACAACCACAGGAACGAACAACTGGCTCAATAACATTGTTAGCCTGTTCTATGGTGATTTACCACCTGGGTGCAGCTTTTTAGCCCAGTAATGCCTTTCATAGAGTAGAACTTTTCTGTAGTATATCAGTCTGATCCCGCCTATTACGGTCAGTCCAGCACTGAAATACCAGACAATTCCTCTCTGAACAAGGAACACAGCAACCCCAGACAATCGTTTCGAGCTTCATTGTGCCTCGTCAGTGAGGTGTAGCTATATTCCTCTAAGCACATAAACACATATTTAGACATGTATGTATATACTGCATATATATATATATATATATATAACACACAGAGAAAGTCCAACACTCACTTACAAGCTCTCAGCTAAGATAAAAAGCAAAAATGGAAAGGTTAGTTACCGCATTTGGCCAAATGGGACAAGCCCAGGTACCACGTCAAGGTCCTTTCCAAAAACCTGGGACCCTAAAACAGCCACAAAATGCAAGCTCTTAATCTAAACAAACTGGGAACAAGTTAAGGGTGCACAGGCTTATGTAATCACCTCAAACATATACAAAACATGGAAGGGGACTGCACTCTCAGACCGGACCAGGAACACATCCCATGACCCTGCAACATCCTCAGCCCTGGGTACTCACTGGCACTCACAGGAAGCTGTGTTGTCCCCAGAGTCACAGGCAGTTAACCCCAGACAGGCCTGGGTGCAAGAACCATAGGGAAAATTACAAAACAAATTAATACAACACACAGAGAAAGTCCAGCACTCACTTACAAGCTGTCAGCTAAGATAAAAAGTAAAAATGGAAAGGTTAGTTACCACATTTGGCCAAATGGGACAAGCCCAGGTACAATGTCAAGGTCCTTTCCAAAAACCTGGGACCCTAAAACAGCCACACAATGCAAGCTCTCAATCCAAAGTATTGCATGTTTAGCTGCACCGCACACTTTTTTGGCCGGAACACAACGTAACTACCGCAGCTTTCAAAAAGTCCTTTTTCAATGGGACTTCCATAGCGCCAGTTTTAAGAGTTTGCCTGGGAGGCCAAAAAGTGAGTGGTACAGCCTAGAACTACAAGATCCATAACGTAAACTGAAAGTCAGTAGTTATGGGTTTTATGCTACAACGCTGTAACATAAAACTCATAATTAAAGTGCTAAAAAATACATTAACACCCATAAACTACCTATTAACCCCTAAACCGAGGTCCTCCCGCATCGCAAACACTAAAATAAAATTATTAACCCCTAATCTGCCGCTCCGGACATCGCCGCCACAAGAATAAACATATTAACCCCTAAACCGCCACACTCCTGCATCGCAAAAACTAGTTAAATATTATTAACCCCTAATCTGCTGTCCCTAACATCGCCGCAACCTACATTACTGTTATGAACCACTAATCTTCTGCCCCCAACTTCGCCGCCACTATACTAAAGTTATAAACCCCTAAACCCCTGGGCAGCCGTCACTCTACCTCTGATGGCAAGCCAGGGCGCGGACCAACCGTCTAACCAGGGTGTAAGTCAAAGATCTCCAGACCAGTAGGATCAGGTGTAACGAGGCGCGAAACCATGCCACTACCTGGGGAGTCAAAAAACTACCGTCCTCGGACTTAAGGAAACAAGCCGCGTAGCCCTCATCCTGCCTCGGACACCTTGCTGAAACACCCTAGTGATACCCAGCCTAGAGATTGCCGCATTAACAAATTGAAGGGAGGGAAGCTGTGAAGACGAGCTGGAAAGAGGGTTTTGGGGCTAAGTCTAACCCTAACACCCACTAACTTTAATATAATTAAAATAAATCTAATAAAAAATTCCTATAATTAACTAAATAATTCCTATTTAAAACTAAATACTTACCTGGACAATAAACCCTAAGCTAGCTACAATATAACTAATAGTTACATTGTATCTATCTTAGGTTTTATTTTTTATAACCTTTTTATAACCTAACCTGTCTTACACTAACACCTAACCTTACACTACAATTAAATAAATTACATTAATTAAATACAATTAACTAAATTGCAAAAAATAACAAACACTAAATTACACAAAATAAAAAAATAAATAATCAAATATTTAAACTAATTACACCTAATCTAATAGCCCTATCAAAATAAAAAAGCCAATAGGATCTTTTCACCTTTAATTCCGATTGGCTGATAGAATTCTATCAGCCAATCAGAATTCAAGGGATGCCATCTTGGATGACGTCACTTAAAGGAACCTTCATTCTTCAGTCGCCGTGGAAAGAAGAGGATGCTCTGCGCCGGATGTCTTGAAGATGGAGCCGCTCCGCGCCGGATGGATGAAGATAGAAGATGCCGGCTTGGATGAAGTCTTCTGCCGGCTTGGATGAAGACTTCAGCCCGCTTGGATGAAGACTTCTGCCGGCTTTGATGAGGACTTCTGCCGCTTCTTTGAGGATGGATGTCGGGTCTTCAAAACTGTAAGTGGATCTTCGGGGGTTAGTGTTAGCTTTTTTTAAGGGTTTATTGGGTGGGTTTTAGTTTTAGATTAGGGGTTTGGGCAAGGAAAAATAGCTAAATGCCCTTTTAAGGGCAATACCCATACAAATGCCCTTTTCAGGGCAATGGGGAGCTTAGGTTTTATAGATTAGGTTTTTATTTGGGGGGCTTGGTTGTGTGGGTGGTGGGTTTTACTGTTGGGGGGTGTTTGTATTTTTATTTACAGGTAAAAGAACTCATTTCTTTGGGGCAATGCCCCACAAAAGGCCCTTTTAAGGGCTATTGGTAGTTTATTGTAGGCTAAGGTTTTTTTTTATTTTGGGGGTATTTTTTATTTTGATAGGGCTATTAGATTAGGTGTAATTAGTTTAAATATTTGATCATTTCTTTTTTTATTTTGTGTAATTTAGTGTTTGTTATTTTTTGTAATTTAGTTAATTGTATTTAATTAATGTAATTTATTTAATTGTAGTGTAAGGTTAGGTGTTAGTAACAGTGTAAGACAGGTTAGGTTTTATTTTACAGGTAAATTTGTATTTATTTTAGCTAGGTAGCTAGCTAGTAAATAGTTAATAATTATTTACTAACTAGTCTATCTAGTTAAAATAAATACAAACTTGCCTGTGAAATACAAATAAAACCTAAGATAGATACAATGTAACTATTAGTTATATTGTAGCTAGCTTAGGGTTTATTTTACAGGTATTTAGTTTTAAATAGGTATTATTTAGTTAATGATAGGAATTTTTTATTAGATTTATTTTTTAAATCTTTAAAAAGTTATATTAAAGTTAGTGGGTGTTAGGGTTAGACTTAGGGTTAGGTTTAGGGGTCGGCAGATTAGGGGTTAATAAATGTAGGTAGGTGGCGGCGATGTTGGGGGCGGCAGATTAGGGGTATTTAGACTCGGGGTTTATGTTAGGTGTAAACATAACTTTGTATTTCCCCATAGGAATCAATGGGGCTGCGTTACGGAGCTTTACACTCCTTTATTGCAGGTGTTAAACTTTTTTTCAGCCGGCTCTCCCCATTGATGTCTATGGGGAAATTGTGCACGAGCACGTAAAACCAGCTCACCGCGGCGCTGGTATTGGAGCGCGGTATGGAGCTCAATTTTCCTCTACGCTTACTTCTTGCCTGCTAACGCCTGGTTTATGCAAACCTGTAATAGCAGTGCTAAAGGGAGGTGAGCGGTGACAATAACTTGCAAGTTAGCACCGAGCAGCTCTTACCGCAAAACTAGTAATCTAGCCGATAGTTTTTTAAAAGGATGATTAGAAATAATAAGCATTATCTGAATAAAGCAAATGAATAAACATGAATCATTACAATGATTTATTGAATATTAGCTTAAAACTAATGAAAACATTCACTAAATTAATTTATTTGCAGAAGCTTGCATTAGAGAAATAGAAACATTTTTTATTTAAATTCTCAGTTTAGCTGGTAAAAATCAGGTATGCTAATAATCCCAGCAAACCCTACGAAAATTATAATATTATTACAATATTCCTGATAGACTCTGTTACTGTCGACAGATAAGACCAAGTTAACAATAATTGCTTAACAAAAACATTTGTGATTATAAAAGGCAAAACAAAATTGATTAAGAAAACTTTAAATATAAACGTACAGAGAATAAATTTGTCTGGGATTCGATAATACAAGTCCCGCATTCTGTGTTTACCATGCGCAATATGGCCTTTCCTGCAGCTATCCATTCTGCACTCAAAGACCTGTAGTTATGTGTTTTGTAAAACAAAAAAGTTTCACAAAACACATCAAAAATACCTTACAAAGTATACCTTCGCCCATAAACTACACTATTAACCCCTAAACCACCAGTCCCCCACAAAGCAACCACTAAATAAACCTATTGAACCCTAAACTTCAATCCCCCATATTGTAACCAATAAATAAACCTATTAACCCCTAAACCACCATCCCCCTACATTGCAAAGTATTAAACTAATATCTAAACCCCCTAGCCTAACACCCCCTTACTTAACCCCAATTAAAATACACCTAAATTAAATTAAAAATAAACTAACTACCTTAAAAAAAATAAAAACTTACCTGTAAAACAAAATTAAAACCTAAGCTTAAAGTAAAAATAAAACTAACAATACTTGTAAAAAAAAATAAAAAAAAACATATATTACAAAAAAACCCTAACATTACAAAAATGAAAAAAATACTAACATTACAGAAAATAAACAATAACTACCCTTACAAAAAAATAAAAAAAAACTACCATTACAAAAAACCCTGAAATTATCCAAAATAAAAAAAACATTCCTATTCCAATACCGCTAAATAATAAAAAAAACACCCCAAAATAAAAAAAAACTAATCTACAAATAAAGCTAACAGCTCTTTTACATAAAAAATGCAATTAGCCCCTAACATTACAACCCAAACCCCCCCAACCCCCCAAAATTAAAAAAAAATCCTAACTAAAAAATCCCTAATCTACCCATTGCCCCGAAAATGGCATTTGGGTGGGTATTGCCCTTAAAAGGGCATTCAACTCTTTTGGTGCCCATTAAAAAAAGTAAAAAAACCCTAATCTTAAAAAACCCACCCCAAAAATAAAAAACCCTAACAATAACCCCAAAATTGTTACTCACCATTGATGAAAGGCGGCGATCCATCTTCATCCCGGCAAGGCACTATCTTCATCCATCGCGGGTCCATCTTCTTCAATATTCAGCCAGGCCGCAGTTCAGCCTCTATCTTCATCCCGGTGGTAGCGGCGAATGCGGGAAGGTCATCGGTGATGTCGGTCCTCATCTTCAGCCAGGGGACATGGAGGTCCTCTTCATGCAATCTCCAGCTGCACACCGAAGTTTGAATGCAAGGTACCCCTTTTATATAGGGGTACCCTTGCATTCCTATTGGCTAAACAAATTCAAATCAGCCAATAGGATGAAAGCTGCTTTCATCCTATTGGCTGATTTGAATTTGAAGAGTTTTGGAAAACTCTAAACTCCAACCCAACTGAAAAAGTAAGGTTCACACAAATGATTTGCTAATTACAGTTTAATTAAGCAGTTAGAATATTTTCCCCACTGAATATAGAACTTGTCACTAAGGGGCATATTTATCAAGCTCTGTATGTCGGTATTTACCGATGTGCAGCGGACATGATCCGCAATATCGGATCATGTCCGCTCATACAATGATAATTCGGCCCCTAAGCCTTGATAGACAAATATCTATTTTGTCGATATGAACTTGAAAACAAGTCAGTATATCTATTAGACCATCAACCAAGGTCCAATACCCTCTCTAATGTTTATAGACTAAGGGGCCGAATTATCAAGCTCCTGAAGGCTTGCCAAAAACAGACGTTATGAAGCAGCGGTGTTAAGACTGCTGCTTAATAACTGGGCCGCCTGCTCTGAGGCTGAGGACATCAATCAGCCCGATCCTATACGATTGGGCTGATTGACACCCCCTGCTAGCGGCCCATTGGCCGTGAATCTGCAGAGGGCGGTATTGCACAAGCAGTTCACAAGAACTGCTTGTGCAATGATAAATGCTGACAGTGTATGCTGTCGGCATTTATCGATGTGCGGCGGACATAATATGCTACATCGTATCATGTCTGCTCGCACATTAATAAATTGGCCCCTTAGACTTACTGGAAATATATATGAATAAAAATAAAATTTATGCTTACCTGATAAATTTCTTTCTCTTGTGGTGTATCCAGTCCACGGGTTCATCCATTACTTGTGGGATATTCTCCTTCCCAACAGGAAGTTGCAAGAGGACACCCACAGCAGAGCTGTCTATATAGCTCCTCCCCTAACTGCCACTCCCAGTCATTCGACCGAAGACAAGCAAGAAAAAAGGAGAAACTATAGGGTGCAGTGGTGACTGTAGTTTAAAAATGAAAAACACCTGCCTTAAAGTGACAGGGCGGGCCGTGGACTGGATACACCACAAGAGAAAGAAATTTATCAGGTAAGCATACATTTTGTTTTCTCTTGTAAGGTGTATCCAGTCCACGGGTTCAGCCATTACTTGTGGGATACCAATACCAAAGCTTTAGGACACGGATGAAGGGAGGGACAAGGCAGGAACTTAAACGGAAGGCACCACTGCCTGCAAGACCTTTCTCCCAAAAATAGCCTCCGAGGAAGCAAAAGTATCAAATTTGTAGAATTTAGAAAAGGTATGAAGCGATGAGCAAGTCGCCGCCTTACAAATCAGTTCAATAGAGGCCTCATTTTAAAAGCCAATGTGGAAGCTACCACTCTAGTGGAATGAGCTGTAATTCTTTCAGGAGGCTGCTGGCCAGCAGTCTCATAAGTTAAACGGATTATGCTTCTCAGCCAAAAAGAAAGAGAAGATGCCGAAGCCTTATGGCCTCTCCTCTGTCCAGAGTAGACAACAAACAATGCAGATGTTTGACGAAAATCCTTAGTAGCTTGTAAATAAAACTTTAAAGTACGAACCACGTCAAGATTGTGTAATAGACGTTCCTTCTTTGAAGAAGGATTAGGACACAGTGACGGAACAACAATCTCCTGATTGATATTCTTATTAGATACCACCTTAGGAAGAAACCCAGGTTTGGTATGCAAAACTACCTTATCTGCATGGAAGATCAGATAATGGGAATCACACTGTAAGGCAGATAACTCTGAAACTCTTCGAGCCGAAGAGATAGCTACCAAAAACAGAACTTTCCAAGATAAAAGCTTGATATCTATGGAATGCAAGGGTTCAAACGGAACCCCTTGAAGAACTTTAAGAACTAAATTTAAACTCCATGGCAGAGCAACAGGTTTAAACACAGGCTTGATTCTAACTAAAGCCTGACAAAACGCCTGAACGTCTGGAACATCTGCCAGACGCTTGTGCAGAAGAATAGACAGAGCAGAAATCTGTCACTTTAAGGAACTAGCTGACAATCCCTTCTCCAATCCTTCTTGGAGAAAGGATAATATCCTAGGAATCCTGACTTTACTCCATGAGTAACCCTTGGAGAAACCACGTTTTGATAAAATCAAGCGTTCAATATCCAAGCAGTCAGCCGCAGAGAAATTAGATTTGGATGTTTAAATGGACCTTGGAGTAGAAGATCCTGCCTCAGCGGCAGAGTCCATGGTGGAAAGGATGACATGTCCACCAGATCTGCATACCAAGTCCTGTGTGGCCACGCAGGTGCTATCAAAATCTCCGAAGCTCTCTCCTGCTTGATCTTGGCAATCAGACGAGGGAGGAGAGGAAATGGTGGGAACACATAAGCCAGGCTGAAGGACCAGGGCACTGCTAGAGCATCTATCAGCGCTGCCTGGGGATCCCTTGACCTGGACCCATAACAAGGAAGCTTGGTGTTCTGACGAGACGCCATCAGATCCAGTTCTGGTTTGCCCCATAGTTGAATCAGCTGGGCAAATACCTCCGGATGGACCTCCCACTCCCCCAGATGAAAAGTCTGCCGACTTAGAAAATCTGCCTCCCAGTTCTCTACTCCTGGGATATGGATAGCTGAGTGATGGCAAGAGTGAACCTCTGCCCATAGAATTATCTTTGAAACCTCCAACATTGCCAGGGGACTTCTTGTTCCCCCCTGATGGTTGATATAGGCTACAGTCATGATATTGTCAGACTGAAATCTGATGAACCTGACCGCAGCTAGTTGAGGCCAAGCCTGAAGAGCATTGAATATCGCTCTCAGTTCCAGAATGTTTATCAGAAGGAGGGCTTCCTCCTGGGTCCATGAACCCTGAGCCTTCAGGGAGTTCCAGACTGCGCCCCAGCCCAGAAGGCTGGCATCTGTCGTCACTATAGTCCACTCTGGCCTGTGGAAACTCATTCCCTAGGACAGATGGACCCGAGATAACCACCAGAGAAGAGAATCCCTGGTCTCTTGATCCAGATTTAGCAGAGGGGACAAATCTGAGTAGTCCCCATTCCACTGATTGAGCATGCAAAGTTGCAGTGGTCTGAGATGTAGGCGGGCAAACAGAACTATGTCCATTGCCGCTACCATTAGGCCGATTACTTCCATACACTGAGCCACTGACGGCCGAGAAGTGGAATGAAGAGCACGGCAGGAAGTTAGAAGCTTTGATAACCTGACCTCTGTCAGAAAAATTTTCATTTCTACTGAATCTATCAGTGTTCCTAGGAAGAAAACTCTTGTGAGAGGTGAGAGAGAACTCTTTTCTTCATTCACCTTCCACCCGTGAGCCTCAGAAAGGCCAGAACAATGTCCGTATGGGACTTGGCGATTTGAAAAGTCGACGCCTGTATCAGAATGTCGTCTAGGTAAGGAGCCACCGCTATGCCCCATGGCCTTAGAACAGCCAGTAGGGACCCTAGAACCTTCGTAAAGATTCTTGGTGCCGTGGCTAACCCAAAGGGAAGAGCCACAAACTGGTAATGCCTGTCTAAGGAGGCGAACCTGAGGAACTGATGATGAGCTCTGTGAATCGGAATGTGGAGATAAGCATCCTTTAAGTCCACGGTAGTCATATATTGACCCTCCTGGATCATAGGGAGGATGGTTCGGATAGTCTCCATCTTGAAGGATGAGACCCTGAGAAATTTGTTTAGGATCTTGAGATCCAAGATTGGTCTGAAAGTTCCCTCTTTTTTGGGAACTATAAACAGATTTGAATAGAAGCCCTGCCCCTGTTCCTCCCTTGGAACTGGGTCGATCACTCCCATAACCAGTAGGTCTTGAACACAACATAAGAATGCCTCTCTCTTTATCTGGTTTACAGATAATTGTGAGAGATTAAATCTCCCCCTTGGAGATGAAGCTTTGAAGTCCAGAAGATATCCCTGGGAAACAATCTCTAATGCCCAGGGATCCTGGACGTCTCTTGCCCAAACCTGGGCGAAGAGAGAAAGTCTGCCCCCTACTAGATCTGGTCCCAGATCGGGGGCTACTCCTTCATGCTGTCTTAGAGGCGGCAGCAGGTTTTTTGGCCTGCTTCCCCTTGTTCCAAGTCTGGTTTGGTCTCCAGACTGGTTTGGACTGGGCAAAATGTTCCTCTTGTTTTGCATTAGAGGAAGATGAAGCTGCGCCACTCTTGAAGTTTCGAAATTAACAAAAATTATTCAGTTTGGTCCTTAATTTATTGGACCTATCCTGAGGAAGGGCGTGACCTTTTCCTCCAGTAATATCAGAAATGATCTCCTTCAGGCCCGGCCCGAATAGGGTCTGTCCTTTGAAGGGGATGTTAAGAAGCTTAGACTTTGAAGTAACGTCTGCTGACCAGGACTTAAGCCATAGCGCCCTGCTCGCCAGAATGGCAAAACCTGAATTCTTAGCCGTTAGTTTGGTTAGATGAAAAACGGCGTCAGAAATAAAGGAATTAGCTAAAATATCATCTAACGGGGTCTCCACCTGTAGAGCCTCCTCAAGAGACTCGAACCAAAAAGCGCTGCAGCAGTAACTGGGGCAATGCATGCAAGAGGCTGGAGAATAAAACCTTGACGGATAAAAAATTTCTTAAGGAGACCCTCCAATATTTTTATCCATAGGATCTAAGAAAGCACAACTGCCCTCGACGGGGATAGTTGTACGCTTAGCTAGGGTAGAAACAGCTACCTCCACCTTAGGGACTGTCTGCTACGAGTCCCGTATAGCGACATCTATGGGAAACATCTTTTTAAAAGCAGGAGGGGGAGAGAACGGAACACCTGGTCTATCCCATTCCTTAGTAATAATTTCCGAGAACCTCTTAGGGACTGGAAAGACATCAGTGTAAACAAGCACTGCAAAGTATTTGTCCATTTTACACAATTTTTCTGGAACTACAATGGGGTCACAGTCATCCAGAGTCGCTAAAACCTCCCTGAGCAATAAGCGGAGGTGTTCAAGCTTAAATTTAAAGGCTGTCATTTCAGAATCGGACTGAAGTAACGTCTTCCCTGAATCTGAAATCTCACCCTCAGATAGCAACTCCCTTGCTGCGGCTTCGGAACATTGTGAGGGTATATCGGACATAGCTACTAAAGCGTCAGAAAGCTCTGTATTTGTTCTAGCCCCAGAGATGTCTCGCTTTCTTTGTAACCCTGGCAGTTTGGACAATACCTCTGTGAGGGTATTAGTCATAAATGCCTCCATGTCTTGTAAGGTAAACGCATTGGACGCGCTAGATGTACTTAGCGTCACTTGAGCGGGAGTTATAGGTTCTGACACGTGGGGAGAGCTAGATGGAATAACCTCCCTTTTGTCAGTCTGAGAAACCTCTGGTGATAAATCTTTAAATGCCATAATATGGTCTTTATAATTTATAGAAATTTCAGTACATTTGGTAGACATTCTAAGAGGGGGTTCCACAATGGCTTCTATACATATTGAACAAGGAGTTTCCTCTATGTCAGACATGTTTAACAGACTAGTAATGAGACCAGCAAGCTTGGAAAACACTTTAATAAATGTGAAACAGCAATTAAACAAAAATGGTACTGTGCCTTTTAGAGAAAAAAACTATCACATAAACTGCAAAACAGTGTTTTAAAAGTAGTAAACTCTTCAAAATTTTTACAGTGTGTATAAGGGACTAAAGCAACATTGCACCCACTTGCAAATGGATGATTAACCCTTTAGGCCCCAAACCGGATTTGAAAAACGTTAAAAAACGTTAATAAACAGTTAAACACCTTGCCACAGCTCTGCCGTGGCTCCTACCTGCCCTCAAATATGATTTAGGGAAGAAATAAGCCCTCTATAGTGGTCCTCAGATGCCAGAGGACTCCTTTAGGGAAGCTGGATGTCTCAGTCTGAATAAGAACTGCGCATCTAGAGCGCGAAAATAGGCCCCTCCCACCATGCACTTGATGTCAGAGGGCCTTAAGAAAATACTCCTAGGAGTATCTGACTAGCCATGTGGAAACTAAGCCCCAAAAAAAACGATTTATCACCCTCAGAGAAAAAACGTTCTTTCTATATAACATGTAAACGTTTTGTCACTAAGAAATATGAGTATTAACATGAATATTACCCTTTTTTGTAAGCATGATCCCAGTCGTTGTTAAATCACTGCATCAGGCTTACCTCAATTATACAAGGCTCTGTCAGCATTTTCTAGATCTTTTCATCTCTCTAGAAATAAATATACTGAACATATCTCAAAGCAGGTAAACTGCAAACCGTTCCCCCAACTGAAGTCTTTCCCATACTATTCAGTTATGCGTGAGAACAGCAATGGACCTTAGTTACAAACCACTAAGATCATCAACCTCCAGGCAGCTTCTTCTTCTAATTTCTGCCTGGGAGTAAAACAGTACGACGCCGGTACCGTTTAAAAATAACAAACTCTTGATTGAAGGTAAAAACTACACTAAATCACCACATATCTCTTATACTTCCTATGTTGTCGAGAGTTGCAAAAGAATGAGTGGGAGTGGCAGTTGGGGGAGGAGCTATATAGACAGCTCTGCTGTGGGTGTCCTCTTGCAACTTCCTGTTGGGAAGGAGAATATCCCACAAGTAATGGATGAACCCGTGGACTGGATACACCTTAAAAGAGAAATGGGGATATTTGTAAGTATTTATACCGATAATATAATGATAGGAATCATTAAGCTATATTTGATTCCTTGAATATCATAAAAACTAAATATGAATTATTTTGTTAAAGTACACAAACTTTACCATAAGCAATTATATATTGAGGAGCAAAGCTAGTCAATAGCTACATATTAATACTGATTAATAATATATATGTGTATGTGTACCTGGATATAATTAAAAAAACACATGATCAGATGTATGCCTACATAATATAGCACAACCACTTGTGATTTTATATGCAATACAACAATGGTGAATGTCTCCCAATAATTGTTCTGACAACGCATAAACACACACACACATGTGCACAAACACAAATATAGACAAACACATACACATGCACACAAATATACACATGAGCATATACATACACATGCACACAAACACACACACATGTACACAAACATAAATATAGGCAAGCACATACACATGCACACAAATATACACATGAGCATATACATACACATGCACACAAACACACACACATGTACACAAACATAAATATAGGCAAGCACATACACATGCACACAAATACACACATGTGCATACACATGCACACAAATACACACACATATGTACACAAATACACATGCACAGACATGAACACATACAAACACGCACAAACACATACACATGCACACAAACACACAAATAGACAAGCACATACACATGCACACAAATACACACACATGTACACAAACATACATATAGACAAGCACATAAACATGCACACAAATACACACACACATATACACATGCAGAAACATATACACATGCATACAAATATATACAACCGCACGTACACAAGTACACACATGCATATACCAATACACACAAACACACACAAATACACACATGAAAAAACATATACATATGCACAGGAATACACACATGCACGTACACAAATGCACACAAATACACGTTTGTGCATGTTTGTACAGGGAGTGCAGAATTATTAGGCAAATTAGTATTTTGACCACATCATCCTCTTTATGCATGTTGTCTTACTCCAAGCTGTATAGGCTCGAAAGCCTACTACCAATTAAGCATATTAGGTGATGTGCATCTCTGTAATGAGAAGGGCTGTGGTCTAATGACATCAACACCCTATATCAGGTGTGCATAATTATTAGGCAACTTCCTTTCCTTTGGCAAAATGGGTCAAAAGAAGGACTTGACAGGCTCAGAAAAGTCAAAAATAGTGAGATATCTTGCAGAGGGATGCAGCACTCTTAAAATTGCAAAGCTTCTGAAGCGTGATCATCGAACAATCAAGCGTTTCATTCAAAATAGTCAACAGGGTCGCAAGAAGCGTGTGGAAAAACCAAGGCGCAAAATAACTGCCCATGAACTGAGAAAACACAATTTATGCTTACCTGATAAATTTATTTCTCTTGTGGTGTATCCAGTCCACGGATCATCCATTACTTGTGGGATATTCTCATTCCCAACAGGAAGTTGCAAGAGGACACCCACAGCAGAGCTGTAATATAGCTCCTCCCCTAACTGTCATAGCCAGTCATTCGACCAAAAACAAGCCGAGAAAGGAGGAACCATAGGGTGCAGTGGTTACTGTAGTTTAAATTTAAAAATTACCTGCCTTAAAATGACAGGGCAGGCCGTGGACTGGATACACCACAAGAGAAATAAATTTATCAGGTAAGCATAAATTGTGTTTTCTCTTGTAAGGTGTATCCAGTCCACGGATCATCCATTACTTGTGGGATACCAATACCAAAGCTAAAGTACACGGATGAAGGGAGGGACAAGGCAGGTACTTAAATGGAAGGAACCACTGCCTGTAAAACCTTTCTCCCAAATATAGCCTCCGAAGAAGCAAAAGTATCAAATTTGTAAAATTTTGAAAAAGTATGAAGCGGAGACCAAGTCGCCGCCTTGCAAATCTGTTCAACAGAAGCCTCATTTTTAAAGGCCCAAGTGGAAAGCCACAGCTCTAGTGGAATGAGCTGTAATCCTTTCAGGAGGCTGCTGTCCAGCAGTCTCATAGGCTAAGCGGATTATGCTTCTTAGCCAAAAAGAAAGAGAGGTTGCCGAAGCCTTTTGACCTCTCCTCTGTCCAGAGTAGACAACAAACAAAGCAGATGTTTGACGAAAATCTTTAGTAGCTTGTAAGTAAAACTTTAAAGCACGGACCACGTCCAGATTGTGTAATAGACGTTCCTTCTTCGAAGAAGGATTAGGACACAAGGATGGAACAACAATCTCTTGATTGATATTCTTGTTAGATACCACCTTAGGTAAGAACCCAGGTTTGGTACGCAGGACTACCTTATCCGTATGAAAAACCAGATAAGGAGAATCACATTATAAGGCAGATAGCTCAGAGACTCTATGAGCCGAGGAAATAGCTACCAAAAACAGAACTTTCCAAGATAAAAGTTTGATATCTATGGAATGAAGAGGTTCAAACGTAACTCCTTGAAGAACCTTAAGAACCAAATTTAAGCTCCATGGTGGAGCAACAGGTTTAAACACAGGCTTGATTCTAACTAAAGCCTGACAAAATGCCTGAACGTCTGGAACATCTGCCAGACGCTTGTGCAAAAGAATAGACAGACCAGAAATCTGTCCCTTTAAGGAACTAGCTGACAATCCTTTTTCCAAACCTTCTTGGAGAAAAGATAATATCCTGGGAATCCTGACCTTACTCCATGAGTAACCCTTGGATTCACACCAATAAAGATATTTACGCCATATCCTATGTTAAATTTTCCTGGTGACAGGCTTTCGTGCCTGTATTAAGGTATCAATAACTGACTCGGAGAAGCCACGCTTTGATAAAATCAAGCGTTCAATCTCCAGGCAGTCAGCCTCAGAGAAATTAGATTTGGATGGTTGAAAGGACCCTGAAGTAGAAGGTCCTGTCTCAGAGGCAGAGACCATGGTGGAAAGGAAGACATGTCCACTAGATCTGCATACCAGGTCCTGCGTGGCCACGCAGGTGCTATCAGAATCACTGATGCTCTCTCCTGCTTGATCTTGGCAATCAGTCGAGGGAGCAGAGGAAACGGTGGAAACACATAAGCCAGGTTGAAAGACCAGGGCGCTGCTAGAGCATCTATCAGTGTTGCCTTGGGATCCCTGGACCTGGATCCGTAACACGGAAGCTTGGCGTTCTGGCGAGATGCCATGAGATCCAGTTCTGGTTTGCCCCAACGATGAATCAGTTGTGCAAAAACCTCCGGATGGAGTTCCCACTCTCCCGGATGAAAAGTCTGACGACTTAGAAAATCCGCCTCCCAGTTCTCTACACCTGGGATATGGATAGCTGATAGGTGGCAAGAGTGAATCTCTGCCCAGTGAATTATTTTTGAAACTTCTAACATCGCTAGGGAACTTCTTCCCTTCATGGTTGATGTAAGCTACAGACGTGATGTTATCCGACTGAAATCTGATGTACCTCAGAGTTGCTAACTGAGGCCAAGCCTGAAGAGCATTGAATATCGCTCTTAGTTCCAGAATATTTATTGGAAGGAGAGACTCCTCCTGAGTCCACGATCCCTGAGCCTTCAGGGAATTCCAGACTGCACCCCAACCTAGAAGGCTGGCATCTGTTGTTACAATTGTCCAATCTGGCCTGCGAAAGGTCATACCTTTGGACAGATGGACCCGAGATAGCTACCAGAGAAGAAAATCCCTGGTCTCTTGGTCCAGAATCAGTTGAGGGGACAAATCTGTGTAATCCCCGTTCCCCTGACTGAGCATGCATAGTTGCAGCGGTCTGAGATGTAAGCGTGCAAACGGCACTATGTCCATTGCAGCTACCATTAAGCCGATTACTTCCATACACTGAGCCACCGAAGGGCGCGGAATGGAATGAAGAACCCGGCAGGAATTTAGAAGCTTTGATAACCTGGACTCCGTCAGGTAAATTTTCATTTCTACAGAATCTATCAGAGTCCCTAGAAAGGAAACTCTTGTGAGTGGGGATAGAGAACTCTTTTCCTCGTTCACTTTCCACCCATGCGACCTCAGAAATGCCAGTACTACGTCCGTATGAGACTTGGCAATTTGGAAGTTTGACGCCTGTATCAGGATGTCGTCTAAATAAGGGGCTACTGCTATGCCCCGCGGCCTTAGGACCGCCAGAAGCGACCCTAGAACCTTTGTAAAGATTTTTGGGGCTGTAGCTAATCCAAAGGGAAGAGCTACAAACTGGTAATGCCTGTCTAGAAAGGCAAACCTGAGAAACCGATGATGATCTTTGTGTATCGGAATGTGAAGATAAGCATCCTTTAGATCCACTGTAGTCATATATTGACCCTCCTGGATCATTGGTAGGATGGTACGAATAGTTTCCATCTTGAATGATGGAACTTTGAGGAATTTGTTTAAGATCTTTAGATCCAAAATTGGTCTGAAGGTTCCCTCTTTTTTGGGAACCACAGACAGATTTGAGTAAAAACCCTGTCCCTGTTCCTCCTTTGGAACTGGATGGATCACTCCCATAACTAGGAGGTCTCGTACACAGTGTAAGAATGCCTCTCTCTTTATCTGGTTTGCAGATAATTGTGAAAGGTGAAATCTCCCTTTTGGGGGGGAAACTTTGAAGTCCAGGAGATATCCCTGGGATATAATTTCCAACGCCCAGGGATCCCGTCAGGATCCTCCTAGCTGACAGCCTAATTTTCTTTGACATTATACTGTTTCTTTAAATTTCAATTATCTTTTCCAGCCAGCCTATAAATCTCCCAGTATCCTTTACTTCATTGCTTGGTATTGGATTTTTCCTCATCTAGCTACTGAACAACACGCAGTTGTTACTAACCTAAAGCTATTTTGATCTTTGTCTATTTTGATTGCTGTCAAGTTCAAGTTTATTATCCTCACTTGCCTGCATACCTCAACCAGGCTCCGCTATTAGCACTAAGCGTAGCTACTCTCCTACGTTGTTTTCCGGATCTCTTTCTCAGCCAGCAGTACAGGGATTCCTCCGCGGTGACGTCACACGCCAACTTCACGGTACTCACCAGCTCCTCACTGCTTCTACCGCTCCGGATTTTTACACACAGGTCAGTCACTTGCCTTCCTGACTACCGAAGCAAACTTTGTAGAATACTCTAGCTTCACTGTTTTGATAATTATCGCTGTACCACCAACGACTTGTGTGTATATACTAGTGACATTCCATTCTCTCTAGTCTGCCTTATGAAAAGTTGTTACTCGCAATACCGGTTTATAATTCATTTACTGCCTTTATATTTTTTCCCTATTTTTTTCTTGCATATTAAGTTTCTCATATTGGTTGGCGGAATAGTTCCCTGCTGCACATATTTCCCACTGTGATACAAGATGCAGGAATAGAGTTCTATTTTCCAGTATTCCAATTACAATAAATGCTATTTGTTAATGGGGTTTGCAAATCACCTTTTAGGTGATATATTTGCTCATCCCACACATCCTAGCTACAAACCTTAAACTATAAAAATCTCAGCAGCTGAGATTCACATTATTTTTAACACTTATTTCTTTAGTGTTCTAGTTCGCCTGACAGAATACCAAGCCTTTAACAAAATGAATCCAGCTGAGATGACTACACTTCTACAGACTCTAACTCAAAGAGTAGATTCCTTGACTGAAGGGTTAAATACACTTAGAGCTGAAAACACTGCACTCAAAGCTTACATTAAGGATTATATTGAGACAAAGTTACATACTCCTGAACCACAAGTCAGTTTACCTGAAAAATTCTATGGTGATAGGGCACACTATAGGGACTTTAAGAATGCATGCTTACTTTTATTTACATTGAAAACCCAATCTTACCCCACTGACAGGATCAGAGTCTTAACAACCATATCTTTCCTAAGGGGGGAACCACGTAGTTGGGCAAACAGTTTTTTTGAATCTAATGACACCATATTAGACTCTTTGGAGAATTTTTTCTCTGCAATGGGACAATTGTACGAAGACCCATTCAAGCAACAAACCGCAGAAACTGCCCTTAGGGCACTTAAACAAAAAAAAAGAATGGTGGAAGATTACATAGCAGACTTTAAGAGGTGGACAAAAGACTCTGAGTGGAACAACTTATCCTTAAGGAATCAGTTCCGCCTGGGTCTTTCAGACGCGGTTAAGGATGAATTGTCCCGAACTGATATGCCCCCCACTCTAGAGGGTTTGATAAATCTAAGCATCACAATAGATAGATGCTTACGAGAAAGACAACATGAACGATCATATCCTGATTCTTACACAAAGAAAACCACTAGTGTTACACCCTCTATCTCCTCTGCAAAGTCCCACTCTGAGCCAATGGATATTGGGTTCCTAAAAGCCCCTTTAACCGCACAAGAAAAGACTAGAAGGAGAGAAAATAATCTCTGTCTCTACTGTGCGTCAGATGAGCATACAGTAAAAGAATGCCCAGTTCTCCAAAAATCTAACAGGGGTAAGTCCCTATTATTTTCCTCTTGTTGCAATACATATGATAGTAGAAGTGCCTATTGTAAACTTTCACTTCTTTTCCAGTGGGATCTCCATCGTCTCCACGTCCCCGCAATTATTGACTCAGGAGCTACTGCCTGCTATATTGATAAAGAATATACACTTAGAAATAAAATTCCACTTATGCAGAAAAAGTCTCCTGTTTTATTAAGAGGAATTGATGGTAACCCTATCTCATCAGGTCCAGTAGCTTATCAAACTATTCCTCTCTTAGTTAGTTCCACAGATCATCATAGAGAATACCTTACATTTGATGTAATCTCCTCCCCTGTTTCTCCGGTTATACTTGGTTTAAATTGGTTAACCTTACATAATCCCACTATCTCCTGGGACACTCTCTCTGTAACTTTTGACTCAAAATTCTGTTCAACAACTTGTTTCCCTATCAGTATTATACACACTTCCACCACTGACTTAGATTTCCAGTTACCTGATGAGTATAAGGATTTTGCTGATGTTTTCTCCAAAACTGAATCTGAAACTCTTCCACCTCACAGGAAATACGACTGCCCCATAGAGCTAGTCCCTGGAGCACAGATTCCTTATGGCCACATTTTCCCTCTATCTAAACCTGAACTTACACACCTTAAAACTTATTTAGAGGATAATTTAAGGAAAGGTTACATACGGCCCTCTACCTCACCAGCTGGTGCCGGTATGTTTTTTGTAAAAAATAAAGACGGCAGTTTACGCCCCATAGTTGACTACCGACAGCTTAATAAGGTGACAGTAAAAAATCGCTACCCCTTACCGCTTATCCCAGAATTAATAGAGAGATTGGAAGGGGCTAAATTTTTTACAAAATTAGATCTAAGGGGAGCGTACAATCTAATCCGAGTAAGAAGTGGTGATGAGTGGCTGACGGCTTTTCGTACTCGCTACGGCCTGTACGAATATACCGTGATGCCGTTCGGGCTATGTAACGCCCCGGCCACTTTCCAACACCTAATAAATGACTTATTCAGAGATTTCCTTGACGTTTTCTTAGTCATTTATTTGGATGACATTCTGATCTACTCAAAAACTTTCACCCAGCACATATCACATGTCAGACAGGTACTTTCTAGATTAAGAACTAACTACCTATACGCAAAACCTGAGAAATGCATATTTAATTCTAATAAAATAACCTTCTTAGGCTACGAAATAAGTCCTATGGGTATACGTATGGAGGAAGGTAAAATTCAGGCAATTATTGATTGGCCTGTCCCCAAATGCAGAAAAGAGGTTCAGAGTTTTCTCGGTTTCGCGAACTTTTATCGCAAATTTATTAAAAACTTCTCTAACATTGTTAAACCCTTAACAAATCTGACTAAACAAAATGTACCTTTCCATTGGGATCAGCTTACTCAAAAGGTTTTTGAAGATCTAAAAAACAGGTTCACAACAGCTCCTATCCTCAAATTTCCTAATCCTGAATTACCTTTTGTTCTCGAGGTAGACGCTTCTGATGTCGCCGTGGGAGCCGTGCTCTCTCAACGCCAAGGTTTAGATCAACCTCTCCATCCAGTGGCCTTCTATTCTCACGGTTTGTCCCCCCCTGAACAAAATTATCCTATTGGGGATAAAGAGCTTTTGGCCATCAAGATGGCACTTGAACACTGGCGACATCTCTTGGAGGGTACCAAGATACCAACTTTAATTTATACAGACCACCGTAATCTGCAATATCTCAAATCCACAAAGACTCTGTCGGCCAGACAAGTACGATGGAACCTTTTTTTTTCTAGATTCAATTATCAGATTGTTTATCGTCCCTCAAACAAAAATCATAAGGCAGATGCACTATCAAGGCTTCCAATGTATGTCCGTTCAAAGTCCTCGGTAGAAAGCATTATACCTCCTGAAAATTTCATCTAATTTGTTATTGACTCCGAATCTTACCTAAAGGGAGAACAACTAAATGATACAAACAAACCTTTACATCTACTACAGAAAAGAAGTAACGGTCTCTACTATTTTCAGGACAAATTGTACATTCCACCCACTCTACGTCAGATGGTTCTTGAATCCTCACATGACTCTCTACTCGCAGGTCACCCTGGTGTTAGGAAAACCCAAGAACTTATAGGGAGGAATTACTGGTGGCCGGCTATGTCGCGAGATGTGAGGACCCATATACTCTCCTGTAGAAAATGTACCATATCGAAGAGGTCAAAACATTCTCCATATGGCTTATTAATTCCTCTTCCTACACCCAGTAGGCCTTGGCTAGATATCGCCGTTGATTTTATCGTTGATTTACCTAAATCAATGAATAACACAACCATCCTGGTTATTGTTGACCTATTTAGCAAAATGTGTCATTTCGTTCCATATCACAAACTTCCGACAGCATCTGAAACCATCCAACTTCTCATCTCTAACGTCTTTAAATATCACGGAATACCTGATAGCATCACCAGTGACAGAGGAACTCAATTCTCTAGTAAATTGTGGTCTGAGTTTTGTAAAACCTTTGGAATAAATAAAAGATTAAGCACCGCATACCATCCCCAGTCAAATGGCCAAACTGAAAGATCAAACCAGTGGCTAGAACAATTCCTCAGAACATATTGCTCATCTCAACCTCAAAATTGGTCCACTCATCTATCGTACGCTGAGTTCTGTTTTAACAATACCGTTCACTCCACTACAAAAGAAACCCCCTTTTTCGTGAATTATGGGTTCCATCCAAGGTTTCAAATTCTACCTAATCTTCAGTCTCCCTCATTGTCTGTTTCAGAACTAGCTGATATGATTTCTTCTAATTTCACTACCATAAAGGCCAGTATCGATGAGGCTAAAAGAACTCAAAAGCATTATTATGATAGGAAAAGGACTCCGTCACCGGTCTATTCTGTAGGTGACTTGGTGTGGTTATCCACGAAGAACCTCAACATGAACACCCCTTCTAAAAAACTCTCGCCTCTGTTCATAGGGCCTTATCCTATATCTCACATCGTTAACCGGAATGCTGTTCGTCTCCAACTTCCAGATTCCTTCAAGATTCATTCTACTTTCCACGTTTCGCTGATAAAACCCTACAGAGCTCTCAGGGATTCTCTTCCTTCTTCTTTGGCTGTCCCGTTGGTGGTGGATCCAAACACCGAATATGAAGTACACTCCATCCTGGACTCTAGACTTTCCCGTGGAATCCTCCAATATTTGGTCCGATGGAAGGGCTATTCTCCAGAGGATGACTCCTGGGAGCCTGCCTGCAACATATCTGCTCCCAGACTTGTTGCCTTATTCCATCGTAGGAACCCAGATCGCCCTCGACCTTGAGCCCCGGGGTTGCTCCTTGAAGGGGGGGTCCTGTCAGGATCCTCCTAGCTGACAGCCTAATTTTCTTTGACATTATACTGTTTCTTTAAATTTCAATTATCTTTTCCAGCCAGCCTATAAATCTCCCAGTATCCTTTACTTCATTGCTTGGTATTGGATTTTTCCTCATCTAGCTACTGAACAACACGCAGTTGTTACTAACCTAAAGCTATTTTGATCAAGTTTATTATCCTCACTTGCCTGCATACCTCAACCAGGCTCCGCTATTAGCACTAAGCGTAGCTACTCTCCTACGTTGTTTTCCGGATCTCTTTCTCAGCCAGCAGTACAGGGATTCCTCCGCGGTGACGTCACACGCCAACTTCACGGTACTCACCAGCTCCTCACTGCTTCTACCGCTCCGGATTTTTACACACAGGTCAGTCACTTGCCTTCCTGACTACCGAAGCAAACTTTGTAGAATACTCTAGCTTCACTGTTTTGATAATTATCGCTGTACCACCAACAACTTGTGTGTATATACTAGTGACATTCCAATCTCTCTAGTCTGCCTTATGAAAAGTTGTTACTCGCAATACCGGTTTATAATTCATTTACTGCCTTTATATTTTTTCCCTATTTTTTTCTTGCATATTAAGTTTCTCATATTGGTTGGCGGAATAGTTCCCTGCTGCACATATTTCCCACTGTGATACAAGATGCAGGAATAGAGTTCTATTTTCCAGTATTCCAATTACAATAAATGCTATTTGTTAATGGGGTTTGCAAATCACCTTTTAGGTGATTTATTTGCTCATCCCACACATCCTAGCTACAAACCTTAAATTATAAAAATCTCAGCAGCTGAGATTCACATTATTTTTAACACTTATTTCTTTAGTGTTCTAGTTCGCCTGACAGATCCTGAACATCTCTTGCCCACGCCTGGGCGAAGAGTGAAAGTCTGCCCCCTACTAGATCCGTTACCGGATAGGGGGCAGTTCCTTCATGCTGTCTTAGAGGCAGCAGCAGGCTTTTTGGCCTGCTTACTTTTTTTCCAGGTCTGGATTGGTCTCCAGACCGTCTTGGATTGAGCAAAAGTTCCCTCTTGTTTAGCATTAGAGGAAGTTGATGCCGCACCTGCCTTGAAGTTTCAAAAGGCACGAAAATTAGACTGTTTGGCCCTAGATTTGGACCTGTCCTGAGGAAGGGCATGACCTTTTCCTCCAGTGATATCAGCAATAATCTCCTTCAAACCAGGCCCGAATAGGGTCTGCCCCTTGAAGGGAATGTTAAGTAGCTTAGATTTTGAAGTCACTTCAGCTGACCATGATCTAAGCCATAGCGATCTGCGCGCCTGTATAGCAAAACCAGAATTCTTAGCCGTTAGTTTAGTCAAATGAAGTATGTCATCCAATGGAGTCGCTACCTGTAAAGCCTCTTCCAGAGACTCAAACCAGTACGCCGCAGCAGCAGTGACAGGGGCCATGCATGCAAGGGGCTGTAGGATAAAACCTTGTTGAATAAATATTTTCTTAAGGTAACCTCTAATTTTTTATCCATTGGATCTAAAAAAAAAAAAAAAAAAAAAAAAAAAGCACAACTGTCCTCGACAGGGATAGTAGTACGCTTTACTAGAGTAGAAACTGCTCCCTCCACCTTAGGGACTGTCTGCCATAAGTCCCGTGTGGTGGCATCTATTGGAAACATTTTTCTAAAAATAGGAGGGGAAGAGAACGGCACACCTGGTCTATCCCATTCCTTATTAAAAATTTCTGTAAACCTTTTAGGTATTTGGAAAAACATCAGTACACACCGGCACTGCAAAGTATTTATCCAGTCTACACAATTTCTCTGGCACTGCAATGGTAACACAGTCATTCAGAGCAGCTAAAACCTCCCTAAGCAACACACGGAGGTGTTCAAGCTTAAATTTAAATGTAGAAATATTAGAATCAGGTATCTTTCCTGAGTCATTAACATCACCCACTGACTGAAGCTCTCTTTTCTCAGCTTCTGCATATTGTGAGGCAGCATCAGACATGGTTCTTAAAGCGTCAGTATGCTCTGCATTTTGTCTCACCCCAGAGCTATCTCGCTTACCTTTAAGTTCAGGTAGTCTGGCTAATACCGCTGACAGTGTATTATCCATGACTGCCGCCATGTCTTGTAAAGTAAACGCTATGGGCGCCCTAGATGTACTTGGCGCCATTTGAGCGTGAGTCCCTTAAGCGGGAGTCAAAGGGTCTAACACGTGGGGAAAGTTAGTCGGGATAACTTCCCCCTTGTCAGATTCCTCTGGTGATAAAAATTTTTAAAGACAGAAAATGATCTTTATTGCATAAAATGAAATCAGTACATTTGGTACACATTTTAAGAGGGGGTTCCACCATGGCTTTTAAACATAATAAACAAGGAGTTTCTTCTATGTCAGACATGTTTATACAGACTAGCAATGAGACTAGCAAGCTTGGAAAACACTTTAAATCAAGTTAACAAGCAAATATAAAAAACGGTACTGTGCCTTTAAGAGAAACAAATTTTGTCAGAATTTGAAAAACAGTGAAAAAATGCAGTAAATCAAACAAAATTTTTACAGTGTGTATAATAGGCTAACAGAGCATTGCACCCACTTGCAAATGGATGATTAACCCCTTAGTTCAAGAAACGGATCAAAAAAACGAAATAGACGTTTTTTAACAGTCACAACCAACTGCCACAGCAAGCTGTGGCCCTACCTTCCCCAATAAACGACTTTGGAAAGCCTTTGGGCCCTTTAGAGATGTCCTATAGCATTCAGAGGGCCTTTGAGGGAAGCTGGATGTCACAGTTTGTAATTTTAACTGCACCAACTGTAACTTTTATACTACAACAGTGGAAAGCCTCAGGAAACTGTTTCTAGTTTAAATTTAAGCCAGCCATGTGGAAAAAACTAGGCCCCAATAAAGTTTTATCACCAAAGCATATATACAAACGATTAAACATGCCAGCAAACGTTTTATATTGCAATATCATAAGGGTATTACCCCTGGGAGTAAGCATGATACCAGTCGTTATTAAATCACTGTATTCAGGCTTAACTTACATTAATCTGGTATCAGCAGCATTTTCTAGTGTTTTCCATTTCTAGAAAAAATTATAACTGCACATACCTGATAGCAGAATAAACTGCACGCCATTCTCTCGCTGAAGTTTTACCTCATCTGTGTAATCCCCTCAGACATATGTGAGAACAGCAATGGATCTTAGTTACAACCTGCTAAGATCATAGAAACCTCAGGCAGATTCTTCTTCTATTTACTGCCTGAGATAAAATAGCACAACTCCGGTACTATTTAAAAATAACAAACTTTTGATTGAAGAAAATAAACTAGCTATATTTAACCACTCTCTCCTACAACGTCCTAGCTTGTTGAGAGTTGCAAGAGAATGACTGGCTATGACAGTTAGGGGAGGAGCTATATTACAGCTCTGCTGTGGGTGTCCTCTTGCAACTTCCTGTTGGGAATGAGAATATCCCACAAGTAATGGATGATCCGTGGACTGGATACACCTTACAAGAGAAAAGTCAAGCGTGCAGCTGCCAAGATGCCCCTTGCCACCAGTTTGGCCATATTTCAGAGCTGCAACATCACCGGAGTGCCCAAAAGCACAAGGTGTGCAATACTCAGAGACATGGCCAACGGTAAGAAAGGCTGAAAGACGACCACCACTGAACAAGACACACAAGCTGAAACGTCAAGACTGGGCCAAGAAATATCTCAAGACTGATTTTTCTAAGGTTTTATGGACTGATGAAATGAGAGTGAGTCTTGATGGGCCAGATGGATGGGCCCGTGGCTGGATTGGTAAAGGGCAGAGAGCTCCAGTCCGACTCAGACGCCAGCAAGTTGGAGGTGGAGTACTGGTTTGGGCTGGTATCATCAAAGATGAGCTTGTGGGGCCTTTTCGGGTTGAGGATGGAGTCAAGCTCAACTCCCAGTCCTACTGCCTGTTTCTGGAAGACACCTTCTTCAAGCAGTGGTACAGGAAGAAGTCTGCATCCTTCAAGAAAAACATGATTTTCATGCAGGACAATGCTCCATCACACGCGTCCAAGTACTCCACAGCGTGGCTGGCAAGAAAGGGTATAAAAGAAGAAAATCTAATGACATGGCCTCCTTGTTCACCTGATCTGAACCCCATTGAGAACCTGTGGTCCATCATCAAATGTGAGATTTACAAGGAGGGAAAACAGTACACCTCTCTGAACAGTGTCTGGGAGGCTGTGGTTGCTGCTGCACGCAATGTTGATGGTGAACAGATCAAAACACTGACAGAATCCATGGATGGCAGGCTTTTGAGTGTCCTTGCAAAGAAAGGTGGCTATATTGGTCACTGATTTGTTTTTGTTTTGTTTTTGAATGTCAGAAATGTATATTTGTGAATGTTGAGATGTTATATTGGTTTCACTGGTAAAAATAAATCATTGAAATGGGTATATATTTGTTTTTTGTTAAGTTGCCTAATAATTATGCACAGTAATAGTCACCTGCACACACAGATATCCCCCTAAAATAGCTATAACTAAAAACAAACTATAAACTACTTCCAAAACTATTCAGCTTTGATATTAATGAGTTTTTTGGGTTCATTGAGAACATGGTTGTTGTTCAATAATAAAATGAATCCTCAAAAATACAACTTGCCTAATAATTCTGCACTCCCTGTATTTGTGTACGTGCATGTGTGTATATATGTACATGTGTATATGTTTGTGCATGTGTTAATTTATGTGCATGGATGTATGTTTGTGCACACATGCACAGACATATACCAATGCACACTGATACACAAACATATACCCATGCATACAAATTCACACACAACACATACACATGCACACAAATACACACATGAACAAACATATATGCAAAGATATACAAACACGTACAAACACATACACACAAATTCATGCATGCACACAAATGCACACATGCACCGACATATGCCCTTGCAAAAATATACATACACGCACAAACACATACACACAAATTCACGCATAAACAAACATATACCCATGCACACAAAGACACACATGCACAGACATATGCCCATGCACAAATATACACTCATGCACAAACACATACGTTTGCACACAAATAAACAAATAAAAAATACACACATGCACACATTTACACATGCACGTACACACATGAACACAAATGCACACATGCGCAGACATATGCCCATGCACACAAATACACACATTCACAGACATATGCCCATGCACACAAAAACACACACACACAAAAACATATACATACACACAAATTCACGCATACACAAACATATACCCATGCACACAAATACACACATGCACAGACATATGCCCATCCGCACAAATACACACATGTACAGACATATACCCATGCAAACAAATACATACACAAACATATACCCATGCACACAAATACACACATACACATACATATACCCATGCACACAAATACACACATACATATACCCATGCACACAAATACACACATACACATACATATACCCATGCACACAAATACACACTTGCACAGACATATGCCCATGCACACAAATACACACATACACATACATATACCCATGCACACAAATACACACATGCACAGACATATGCCCATGCAGACATATGCCCATGCACACAAATACACACATACATATACCCATGCACACAAATACACACATGCACAGAAATATGCCCATGCACACAAATACACGCATACACAAACATATAACCATGAACACAAATACACACTCACAGACATATGCCCATGCACACAAATACACACACACACACAAACATACATTTGAACACAAATAAACAAATTAAAAATACACACATGCACACATTTATACACATGCACACAAATACACACAAGCACAGAGATATGCCCATGCACACAAATACACGCACAAACATATTCCCATGCACACAAATACACACACGCTCAAACACACACGTTTGCAGACAAATAAACATATGAAAAATACACACATGCACACATTTACAAACGCAAGTACACAAACACGCACACAGGATGAGGTCAGAGTAGAGATTAGTGCCAGTAGCAAAAGCCAGCATATTGTGATGTCGGATGGGTGAACAAAACAAGTGAGGCATCAAATAAAAAAAAAAAAAAAAAAATTACAATAACAAAAAAGCAGTGTACAAAATTGAAAGGGGTTCTGCAAAACAAAGACATTCAGCTTTAGCCAACTGGCTGCCCCGGCCCACAATCCTCAAACTGGGCCAGGGGATCAGGGCGTCCTGATATAGTGAATATGCTCTTTTTATATACCTCGTCATAATTTCAAGTTCCATAAGTACACTACTTATGCAAAGCTGCTGATTCCATAAGCCACAAATTCCCTTAGATAAAGGAATGTCTAGTGTGCACACGAGTGACTGCAATCATACTGGCTGGGCCGCCCCAGCAACTGCTACACAGGTACCCCTCACGGACAAACTCCAGTGCAGTGACTACAGGCACAGCACATGACCTGGGCCAGTAATCTGCTTGCAAACACATGACCTAGGTCAGTATTCTGCTTGCAAGCACATAACCAGGGCCAGTATTCTGCTTGCACCACAAATGCTTAAGAAAAGATAAAAGCAGACAGCGTATGCTGTCTGCATTTAACGATGTTGAGTGGGCATGATTCACTATAGAGAATCATGTCCGCTGGACATTTAATAAATCTACCCCTTTATGTCTAATATTTATGTTACTAGAAGGGCATATAGGTTCATGATGCATAGATATTAATTTTTTGCAATGAAATTAAGCACATAAGCATTTGCTTATTTAATTTAAAAAAAGCATCTTTTAAAAGTTATAAAGCACCAAAGTTTTGCTGATGACGCACATTATCAGCTGCAGATACAGTCATATCTCCCTCAAACTTACCTTCATAAAACATGTAGCCACATCAGAGTCAAGCCCATTCTAGTAGGCACATGTTGATGCTTTATAGAAAAAGCATTTATTACTAACATGAGTTCAAAAATGTTTATATAAAATATAAAGTGTTAAGCATCACTAATAAACCTGTAGTGAATATTCTTGTAATCCCTGATATTAATAAATAGTAAACTTGTAAATGATTGTGTTTAATATATAGCAGTGCTTGACAAATCTATTAAAAAACTATGAGTGAGTGGAAACATATCAGTAAATTAACCTTCTGATTGACAGATTAATATGGGGCAATCAAAGAAGTAAATCACTGCTAACACATTACCAGCAGTGTTTTAAACCTTTGATTGTCCCTAACATTGATGAAATATAGTGGGCTCACAACATGCTAGTTTGGGTGCATTTAAAAGTGAACATCTATCCTGCATTTTGATTTGTGAGTAACTTGAAGGGAATTGTTCCCATACTCGTATTGAAACAACAATAACAATCATGCCAGAAACTATTCAAAATAAGATGCAGACAGCAGCAGTGTATAAATGTCCTCTTTAAAATAAGCATGTTGTTATGCAATTAAACATATGACTAGGCTTCCTAGTATTTTAGCAGATACTCATAAATAAATATAAACAAGGAACAATAATCTGGTGTTAATCTCAATGGTTTCTTGGAGACAGAAATTAAATAGGGATATATCAGTCTAAATGTATCAGTCACTTAAACACCACTGTTCACACAAGACAGGGCCCTCCTTAAAATCTCCATCTTTAAAGTATAACCCTATTAGCAAAAACCTAAAATACAAAACTTATCACACTTTTGTTTAATAATAGTGTAACTTCAACATAACATGATTATTGAACTATGCCCAATTTTGCATTTCCTTAGGACTACTTGAGCACTGCAGAGTCGACAATAACAATTTTCATTTCCTCTTATTTGTCTGAAAAAAAGTAATTTTGTGCAATGCTCTTTCTAAACAAAAATGCCAAGTTCTTCATTTCAGTTGTATGTCTGGAAATGTACTAAGCCATTGACAAACGTTGTCTACAAAATGAAAAAAGTATTTTATAGCTAAAAGCAAAAATTCTGAGATATTTGTCACATTCAATGCATAGTTATCTTGCAAAAAATGTTAGACTATCTGTGGTGTACCAGACCCTAATCATCAATCCTAATTGATTCCTGGATAAAATAATAACTACAGCTGAGTCTACACTGATCAATGCATCAGAGAGTACAATGGTATCCATACTAGTTATGTCCCTTATCTGTAGCTGGTGGTGGTTCCCTTCAATACCATGGGGCATATGTATCAAGCTCCGAATGGAGCTTGATGCCCCGTGTTTCTGGCGAGCCTGCAGGCTCACCAGAAACAGCAGTTATGAAGCAGCGGTCACAAAGACCGCTGCTCCATAACCCTGTCCGCCTGCTCTGAGCAGGCGGACACACATTGTCGAGTACGATCGGATTGATTGACACCCCCCTGCTGGCAGCCTATTGGCCGCAAGTCTGCAGGGGGCGGCATTGCACCAGCAGCTCTTGTGAGCTGCTAGTGCAATGCTGAATACGGTGAGCGTATTGCTCGCCGTATTCAGCGAGGTCTGGCGGACCTGATCCGCAGTGTCGGATCAGGTCCGCCAGACCTTAATAACTAGAGGCCCATGTGTGTAGATGGATATGCTTATAAAAGCAATCTAATTCATAAAGGATAGAAAGAAACATATTTTCCATGCAAATATTGGAGCTCTTGGTAGGGAGGGAATTCAGTATAACAGCATAAAGAGAGTATTTTGTGCATATTCATCATGATTTTAAATGAAGTAATTGTTGTGTAATTTGGATATGAACATTTTAAATTACAAAAAATGTTAACTAGTAAAGTTGCTGAGTCATAATTATCTGAATAGTAGAGATTTCTTATCTAACATGGAAAAGTGACCTTTCTGCATAGTCTAAATAATGATTATGTAATAATAATAATATTAATAATATGAATAACAATGTCAAGTTTCAGACGGAAATTGATGAAATGCATCACATACACTATTCAATGTTTGTGAATGAGGGTTCTTAAAAAATGTTGGTCTCATCAGCGCTAATATTTTTCAATGTTTTAAAATTTGATTTTGCCTGATCTGCATATCAAACCTGTTAAAAACAAACATACTACTTTTTAATAATTTGCAGAAAAGAAAAGTTAGAGGTTTTACATACATTTTCTTATTATAATTAATATGTTCTTATATAAAATAAACATAATTTATGCTTACCCAATAAATTCATTTCTTTCATGGTAGTGAGAGTCCGTGATCCATTTCTCCTGGGAATTTCTTTTCCCTACCACTAGGAGGAGGCAAAGATTCCGAAACCCCAAGAGCTCTATAAAACCCCTCCTACCTCACAGGTACCCCAGTCTAACTTATAGCCAAGCAAATGAGTTAGAAAAAGAATAAAGAGCAAAAAATAAAAGGAGCAGGAAAAAAGATGTGCATAAGAAAAAACACAACACCAAAAAATCACAGGGTGGGGTCTCGCGAACTCTCACCAACATGAAAAAAAAAAATTATTAAGTAAGCATAAAATATGTTTTCTTTCAAACAAGTGGTGAGAATCCATGTTCCATTACTCCTGGGAACTTATACCCAAGCTGTGGAGTCCACTAGTAATGTGGCACAAAGGGCCCATTTAAAAGAACCCAAAAAGTGCTTTTTTTTAATGCACTTTAGATTTAATCCACAGGCAAAAATAAATCAAGCTGAGACCACTGTCTGCAGGACTTTCCTATCAAACACTGCCTCAGAAGAAGCAAAAACATAAAAATTATAGAATTTAGTAAACATATGCAAAGTAGATCAAGCAGCTACCTTGCAAATCTGGTTAACTGAAGCTTCACTCTTGAACACCCAAAAAGTGGCAACTGATCTTGTAGAATGAGCAGTAATCTGATTCGGTAGAGGCTGACCTGTCTCCAAGTAAGTCTTATAAATCAAAAGTCTCAACCACAAGGCCACAGATACAGCAGAAACTTTTTGTCCTTTCCTAGACCAGAAAAGTAAACAAACTAAAAGTTTGTCTGAAATCCTTAGTAGCATCAATATAATACTTCAATGCTCCAACATCCAAACCATGCAAAGATCTCTCTGAAGCATTCTTGGGATTAGGACACACAGAAGGGACAACAATTTCCCTACTGATATTGCCTGAAGAAACAACTTTAGGCTTAACATTAAGACAGCTTTATCCTGATGGAAGATCTGATAAGGAGGGTCACAAAAAAAAGCAGACAATTCCAAAACTCCTCTAGCAGAAGAGATTGCCAAAAAAAACTTCCAAGAAAGAAGATTAATATCCAATGTATGCATAGGCTCAAAAAAGGAGGAGCCTGCAAAACCTTTAAAACCAAGTTAAGACTCCAAGGAAGAGGAATTGGTTTGATCACAAGCTTAATTCATGACAAAGCCTAAATAAAACCATGAATGTCAGAAAGATTAGCAATCTTCCTATAAAACAAAACTGAAAGAGCAAAAATATGCACTATCAGAGAACTGGTAGATACGCCCTTATTCAAACCATCCTGTAAAAACTGTAAAATTATATGAATTCTTAAAGAATTGCCAGGCAAAAGCCATTATCTATTCACCAAACAATAAAAGCCTTCCAGACCTTATGATACATGTTCATAGTCACTGGCTTACAAGCCTGGGTTAAAGTGTCAATCAAAGAATCTGAGAAATCTCTATGATTAAGAAATAACCATTCAATCCCATGCCATCAAGCTTATAGATTTGAGATCTGAAGGGAAAAATGGACCTTGAGCCAGAAGGTCTAGTTGAAGCGGAAATGGCCAAGGAGGACAATTGGACATCTGAATCAGATCTGCATACCAAATGCTATGAGGCCAAACTGGATCAATTAGGATTACTGATTATTTATCTAGCATTATCTTAGAAATCACTCTGGGAAGAAGAACCAGAGGAGGAAACAGATTAGCAAGCTGAAATGACCATTGAACTACTAGAGCATCCACAAACTCTGCCTGAGAGTCCCTGGATCTCGCAAAGTACCTGGGAAGTTTGCTGTTCAAACAAGAAGCCATCCAATCTATCTCTGGGAGACTCCAAAAGAGATAGTAATACACTTATCCAAAGTAGAAATTTCCCCATCTACTTTAGGGACAGTCTCCAACAGAACAGTATTAGAGGCAGGAGAATTAAAAGAATTACCTGGTTAAGACTATTTCCTAGACACTATTTCATAAACAGAATCTACAACAACTTTTAAAATTATGGGGAGGTGAAAAGTGAGTTTAAAATCCTCCACCCAGAAATCAACTTCACCCAGCAGTGATGCAGACCTAATCCCAGCTGAGTGGCAAAAACCACAAAACGGCTCTCTTGGGATGGTCTGAATCACTGTACTAACCCTAGTTAAGCTTAAAAGATGTGTATACAGCAATGTTATGGTGTAAAGGGAGTCTGTGTAAAAGCAGACTGAAATAAAAAAGTGAGTTATTGTGAACCTCATTTGCATATTTTACCCATAATCCTTTGCTGCATTGGAAACAATGTATCCAGAGGTTTTCTGTGGGAAAAGCAAGCCTTCTGACTCGTATAGATTTGTTAAATGATCTACATGAGTTATTTTCTTTACAGATACAGAATCTGGGATAGGAAAAACCTCAGAGTTTTTAGCAACAGTCTTATAGACTTAATCAAAATGGCTTCAAGGCTTAACCATTAACACTAAAGTAAGCAAAACCTCTTTTAAAAGGAAACAAATAAGTTCAACTTTAAAAATAAAAAAAGGAGAATGAATTAGGTTCAACAACAGAAGAGAATTCCTCATCACCAGAGGAAACTTCTCCTTCTGAAGACACAACAGAATTATCCCTAGCCTCAGAATGTATAGTACTAGTAGAAGGTAAAGTCTGAACTGTCCTTTTACACTTACTTGAAGGAGGGAGAGGGCTGAAAACATTTAAGAAATGGTAGGTTTGATGAGATCTTTCACACCTGGAGAAAAATCTGTAGAGCTCCCCTGTAAGGAACAAACATAAGGAGCAGTAATTAGGTTAGTCAGCATTAGGTTGGTCAGAATGCATTAACATTTTTAAACATGAGTCACAAAAATAAGTTGGAGGAGTTACTTCACCTTTTTACAATATACACAATTAACTTTCAGCTAGATTACGAGTTGTGCGTTATGAGTGAAAAAGCATTGTTATGGCTCTTTTTCACTACCGCTGGTATTACAGGTGTTGTAGGTATAGGTGTACCGTACACCTTTTTGGCCATCACGCAACGTAAGTACCGCACTTTTTAAAAAGTCCTTTTTCAATGGGACTTCCATAGCGCCGGTATTACGAGTTTTGCCTTGGAGACCAATAAGTGAACGGTACACTCTATAACTACAAGATCCATACCGCCATCTAAAGTTAGTAGTTATGAGTTTTACGTTACAAAGCTGTAACATAAAACTCATAACTAAACTGCTTCAAAGTACACTAACACCCATAAACTACCTATTAACCCCTAAACCGAGGCCCTCCCGCATCACAAATACTAAAATAAAATTATTACCCCTAATCTGCTGCTCTGGACATCGCCGCCACTATAATAAACATATTAACCCCTAAACCGCCGCACTCCCGCATCGCAGACACTAGTTAAATATTATTAACCCCTAATCTGCTGCCCCAATGTTGTCACCATGTATATACACTTATTAACCCCTAATCTGCTGTCCCTAACATCGCCGCAACATACATTACTGTTATTAACCCCTAGTCTGCTGTTCCCAACATCGCCGCAACCTACATTACTGTTATCAACCCCTAATCTGCTGCCCCCAAAATCACCGCCACCTAACTACACTTATTAACCCCTAATCTGCTGCCCCCAATGTCGCCGCCACCTAACTACACTTATTAACCCCTAATCTGCTGCCCCCAATGTCGCCGCCACTATACTAAAGTTATTAACCCCTAAATCTAACCCTAAATCTAACCCTAACCCTAATGTAACCTAACCCTAACACCCACTAACTTTAACAGAATTAAAATAATTCCAAATAAAAATTACAATTAATACCTAAATTATTCCTGTAAAAGGTTTTATTAAGGGTTTATTGGGTGGGTTTTATTTTTAGCTTAGGGTTTGGGCAATGTAAAAGAGCTGAATGCCCTTTTAAGGGCAATGTCCATCCAAATGCCCTTTTCAGAGCAATGGGTAGCTTAGGTTTTTTTAGATAAAATTTTATGTGTGGGGGTTGGTTGTGTGGGTGGTAGGTTTTATTGTTGGGGGGAATGTTTGTATTTTTTATTTGCCAGGTAAAAGAGATGATATCTTTGGGGCAATGCCCCTCAAAAGGCCCTTTTAAAGGCTATTGTCAGTTTAGTTTAGACTAGGGGTTCTATTACTTTGGGGGGCTTTTTTATTTTGATAGGACTATTAGATTAGGAGTAATTAGTTTAAATATTTGATCATTTCTTTTTTATTTTGTGTAATTTAGTGTTTATTTTTTTTTTGTAATTTAGTTAATTGTATTTGATTAATGTAATTTATTTAATTTTAGTGTAATGTTATGTTTTACCGTTAAACGGATTAGGGTTTTTTTTTACAGATAAATTTGTATTTATTTTAACTAGGTAGTTAGTAAATAGTTAATAACTATTTAATAACTAATCTACCTAGTTAAAATAAATACAAACTTACCTGTGAAATAGAAATAAAACATAAGCTAGATACAATATAATTATTAGTTATATTGTAGCTAGCTTAGGTTTTATTTTACAGGTAAGTATTTATTTAATTTTAAATAGGAATAATTTAGGTATTAATTGTAATTTTGAATTGTAATTATTTTAATTATGTTAAATTTAGTGGGTGTTAGGGTTAGACTTAGGGTTAGGTTTAGGGTTTTATAACTTTAGTATAGTGGTGGCGACATTGGGGGCAGCAGATTAGGGGTTAATAAGTGTAGTTAGGTGGCAGCAACATTTTGGGCAGCAGATTAGGGGTTAATAACAGTAATGTAGGTTGTGGCGATGTTGGGGGACGCAGATTAGGGGTGTTTAGACTCGGGGTTTATGTTAGGGTGTTAGGTTTAAATATAAAAAAAAAATCCCCATAGACATCAATAGGGCTGCGTTATGGAGATTTACGCTCTGTGATTGCAGGTGTTAGGCTTTTTTTTAGCCGGCTCTACCCATTGTTGTCTATGGGGAAATCGTGCACGAGCACGTAACTGCAGTTCAAAGCAGCGCTGTTATTTGTGTGCGGTATGGAGCTCAATGCTACCATATCGCCCGCAAACGCCAGCTTTTTTTAAACTCGTAATACCAGCGCTATAGGGAGTGAAATACCTCAGAAAATGCTGCAGTCGTTAAATTTCCCTATAGCGTTCAAAACTCGTAATCTGGCCGATTGGTAGGAAATAGTTCAGAGAATCAGCTTCTAAGGTAGATTTAGGGACAGTTCAGAAGGCTCCATTATAGCACAAATAACTATATCCCCTTAAAAAAAACTCTTGTGGAATGGAAAATGTACCCACTGCAAAAGAAGCTTAATAACACTAACAGGATTATGGCACACTAAGATAAAACAAAATAAAGCAAGAGACATGTAGACTCCACACCGAAAGCCTGTATAGCACTCAGCAGAACAGGAGGATGCGTGCAAAAACTAAACTGTTAAACGGGTAATTAGAATGCCAAAAACCGATTGTACTAGAGGCATATAAAGGCCCAAACCCGACATGCGCAGGAAATATTTATGCCCCTGAGCAAGTGAAAACCCTGATGTGCGCAATCCCGAGGGCTTTAGTGTGCTATCCCGACACATGTAGACCCAAAGGATGACGCACGGTAAAAACATACAAACTAAACTCTGCTCACAAACATCTGAGCCGTGCAAAAAAATATTTAAAGGGGAATAAAAATTAAATATAAAGATTCAGTCCTAGGGCTTTATATATTAAAAATATGATACTTTCCTTCAGACACTCATCTACTAGTAAAGTAGATAGCCAAACCAGTACTGAAAAATATCAACAGAGATTATGGAATAGGTGTATATTGTAGATCCATAAGGGGAGGCAAAAGACAAGTCCCTGCAAACATTATGGAAGGTTTGTGACAAATCTCCTATGAGGTGAAAAAAAAGCCACAAACTATACCCCCGTATACATCTCTCTGACAAACACTGTACTCTGAGGGGAAAACAGGCTTCAATATAGACTGAATGCCCCTCTCACTGAAGAATCAAATGCACATTATTCTTTCACCACCTCCAGCAGAGGCAAAGACAAGACTGGGGTACCTGTTAGGATGGGAGGGGTTTTATAGAGCTCCTGGGGTTTGGGAATCTTTGCCTCCTCCTAGTGGTAGGAAAGAGTAATTCCCAGGAATAATGGAACACGGACTCTCACCACCTGTATGAAAGAAATGCGCAATTAAGGTTGCTAACTTCCCTCTACAAAAATACTGGAAAACCAGGAAGTGTGATAGGAAGTATTAAAGCAATAATAAAGTATTAAAGCAATATTTTTTTTACCCCCTGAGTGGTAACGAAACATAGATTAGTGATTCCAACACTTGTGTGCCAGTAGGAGCTGGAGCATAATTTAGGGTCTGATTATCTGAACTTCGCTAGATCAGCTGTAGTTTTTAACGTTGTCCCTCAAAGGGACTGCCCTTGTGGAATTATCTTATAAAAGGGGCAGTTCCAGTGAGTGGAGAGATGTCTCCTATAGAAAGTAATGCAGCTTGCTGGAAAGAGCAGAGCAAAGTTAGCAGTGAGCAGGCAGAGTGCTTTAAAATTTAAATCTTGCATCAAAAACATCACATTGAGCTGCTTTCTGCGTAAAGCATCTTACAATTGCAGCTATTTTCATATGCAGGTGTTTTTCTATTAAGTATTTTGCGTATATTTGTAACAACCTTTCAATTTGTGAGAAAAATCTTTAAAGGGCCACTAAACCCAAAATCTTTCTTTCATGATTCAGATAGATAATAGAAATTTAAAAAACATTACAATTTACTTCCATTATTTATTTTGCTTCATTTTTTCAATATCCTTAGTTGAAGAAAAAGCAATGCACATGGTGAGCCAATCACACAAGGCTTCTATGTGCAGCAACCAATCAGCAGCTAGTGAGCATATCTAGATATGCTTTTCATCAAAGAATATCAAGAGAATAAAACAAATTAGATAATATAAGTAAATTAGAAAGATGTTTAAAATTGCATTCTCTTTCAAAATCATAAAAGAAAAAATGTGGGTGGCATGTCCCTTTAAGATCTGCAGGGCAGATACGTTAATAGAATTACACTGAGATGTGTGAAACAATTTCATACACGCCCATGGTACGCCCATGTTAAGCTCATAAAACAACAACTATGCTTTGTATTTTATACTTATAAGTACCAATTCTTTTGTGTTTTTTAATTTACATCCAAATTTTATGTTTTTGATAAAATACCATTTTTGGTGAACAATTCTGTTACTCTTTTGATGCACCTTAACAATATAATTTTTCCCTGTGTTTTTGTGTAAATGGTTCAATTGTTTGTTTAGTATGATTTTAAAATGTAAATTTGTATTGCACACTTATTAATTACATTTTAAAGCTTGCTTGACAGTTCATGTTTGCTCATCTTCATTTATACTATTGTTTAGAAGACACTGATATAAAATCTTGTTTTTCTATGCTTTGATTTGTCAAATATGTTATTTCCAGTGATGGCCACATGTCACATAATGGCATGACTAAACTACTGTTATGTGGCATTTAACCAGAATGTCATATGTATTAGCTAAGATATGAACAGGAAGCTTAAGTGTTGCCAAGGTTGCAATGTCTAGCTTAAGCAGAAAAAGAGAAATGCATCAATACCTTCTCTTTTTATCATTTCCTTGGAGATGGATGAAGCTTAGCTCCCAAAAGCTTCAATATAAGATATTCTTGTACTAGGAAAATAATAAGACATCCTATACAAGTGTTCATATACATGATCCTGCATGTATGAAATAATCTATGTAGCTGAAGCAAAGAATTTAGTGTTACAGGATTGTACAGCTTAATTCCCTGTTCTCCACTGATGCCTATGAAAAGCATGAACGGCTTTTGAATTCAAGATAGAAGGATTGAAACCCTGAACTGCAACAGGTAAACACTTGGTTTAATTGTTTTGGCAAGCATTGTTTAAAACCTTGTAGTTTTGTGCGGGTGGAGGGAGGGTGCAAAAAATGCTATACCTGGTAACTTGGTTGACATATATAATTATACAAATATTTAATGTACAGTTATATTAAATACGATTGTGCTTTGCTGTTTCTGATCAAGTAATAAAAACATAGGGCCAGATTATGAGTGGCGCGCTAACAGTTATGCACAAGCAGGTGTCGGGTTTAGCCCTTGTATTACAGGTTGAAAGTAAACGTGAACGTGTGAGCGCAAATTCAATTTACCCTAGAATGATAACCGCACCCTCAGAGCTCTGGTTAACTGTTTCGTGAAACAAAAAAGAATCACAAAACACATCAAAAATATATTTAAAAAGTATAGTTATACTCATAATAACACTATCTAATAAAAACATTTTTTTTTTAAATTGCACAATAAAGTTATAAGGGCTCAAAGATATGTGGTCTCAGGTGTTAGAAAAAAAAGTCAGGCAAAGGGCTTTAACATTGAAATACATACATATACATGTCTTAATATGTATATGTATGTGTGTGTGTGTGTGTGTATATATATATATATATATATATATATATATATATATATATATATATATATATATATATATATATATATATATATATATATATATATATATATATATTGTATGTATGTATACTGTATATGTGTGTGTGCGCACTTATGTATTAATATGTGTATATATGTATTTACATACATATATACACATATAAACCTATAAATACATATGTACACATATATAGACATATACTGTATATATACAGGGGTTGGAGTCCTCTGCAGTCAAGTAGAGAAAAACATGTTAAAGCATATTTGTGCAATATTAATTTTTTTCATAAAGTGTTATACTGTGCATTTACTGTAAATGTTTTACATTCCAATGTTCTGCACATACTAGAATAAGTTCTAAGTATTTTAAAAAGATATTCCTTTATATAACTGTATATATCTTGACCTATATATAATCATCTCTCTCTATATAGATAGATAGATAGATAGATAGATAGATAGATAGATAGATAGATAGTAAATGTAACAAAAAATCCAATCAGATATATGTAGAAATATGTATTTATGGATAAACAGAAAATTTGCTGCTATGTGAAGAACATTGGAATGTGAAATATTCATATTTTCATGTTCGGTTAGCGCACTTGATTATATTAAAAGTTTAGCTTTTTGCATGCATCAAGTTAGCGCGCAAACAAACAAAGATGTTTTAATTTCAACTTGTAATATGAGCGCTACCCAAAGCGTTCTAAAGGTTTACTTCTAGTAGAGTTAGCGCATGTGCGAGAGCATTAAATAATGCTTTACTTGTAATCTGGCCCTTAATTGGGCATGGGAATCAAAATGAAATGTTATCATGCAGTTTATTTCTTTTTCTATTTTTTTTGCAATCCCAATTTAATTCTATTGTCAAATTTAATTATTTTTCTTGGTATCCTTTGTTGACATTTAGCTTTATTGCAAAATCACTATATTGTAGCAGTGTTTAAATAATTGTCCTAGATTCATAGCCGCTTGAGAGGTTATATAGGGGCTTTATTGTAAAGGCTAAATAATGTTTGTAATTTATTGAACTATACTCCAACAGTTTTTTTCCAGCATTTTGTTAGTTGGCTATAACATGTGCCACTAACATCTATAGTTGCCTTATTTGCCCAATACATAATATCTTGCACATCAAACAAGAGCTGAAATCAACCTGGAAAAACCATGATTATAAACAGAACACTTAGGAAACAAAATGGTCAAACTCTTTATATAAATGTTTCTTATTGTATTTACTGTTTCTATGGTAAATTTGCCTCCCTGGGTACAAACAAAATCATCTCTAGGGACTGGCCATGGGCACTGCAGAAAGTTCTAGGTCTCTGGACTGGCTTTTTCACCTACACCTCTATCCAGCATGCTATGCGCCAGGACATAAATGGTAGATAAATGCAGCTCCTTAGATTTTAATGAAGCTTACCTTGCAACTTGGGGCTTTGCTAAGGGGCAGGTAAAAATCTCTTTGCAGTCCGTAGTTCTCATATTGGACCAGATTTCAAGTGGAGAGCTAAATATCACTTGCGAGCAAACGATATTAGCGCTCCACTTTGTAATACCAGTGCACAATAATGTGTGCTGCTATTACAAGTAAATGAGAGCGCGCTTCCATAGGCTCCTATGGGGGCCTCGTTCTGATGCCATCACAGACGGCATCAGAACCTTGGCAGCAAAGGGGGTAAGTTGCGCAGCGATGGGCAGCATTTTTAAATATATATGATTATATATATATATATTTATGTGTTAATATGTTTATATACATATATTAACAAATAAATATATATGAATAAAATCATATACATACATATTTACATTGCGGTCTATGGGAACACACAGTTCCCATAAACTGCAATGTAAAGGCAGTACAGCGAGGCCGCGGTAGCAATAACTGGCCACTTGTGGGAGCTTGAATATTTAGCGTTCCACTTGTAATCTAGCCCATTGTGTTTTACGCAAGTTACTCGTTTCATAAATGGGTTTATATAATCTAGGCCAATGATTTTCTCAATATTATAACATAGAAACATAGAAACATAGATATTGACGGCAGATAAGAGCCATAGGCCCAGCAAGTCTGCCCGACCTTACCTAACAGTGTAAACTTATCTAGTTTGTAGGATAGCCCTATGCTTGTCCCATGCATTTTTAAAGTCCCCCACAGTGTTTGTTGCTACTACCGCTTGAGGAAGTTTATTCCATAAATCAATCACTCTTTCTGTAAAGAAGCGCTTCCTCAAATTACTCCTGAATCTACTACCCTTTAGCTTGAGATCATGACCCCTTGTTCTTGAATTTTCCATTTTATGTAAAATACCCACAGCCTCAGTTTTACTAAACCCTTTAATGTACTTGAAAGTTGCTATCATATCACCTCTTTACCTTCTCTCCTCTAAGCTACACATATTTAGGTCATTGAGCCTATCCTGGTAAGTTTTATTTTTTAGACAATGTACCATTTTTGTAGCCATCCTTTGCACAGATTCAAGTTTGTTAATATCCTTCTGAAGATATGGCCTCCAGAACTGCACACAATACTCAAGATGAGGCCTAACTAATGAACTATAAAGTGGCATAAGAACCTTACTATTTCTGCTGCAAATACCTCTACCAATACATCCAAGCATTCTGCTAACCTTACTCGCTGCATTACTACATTGTTAAGTATTTTGCGTATATTTGTAACAACCTTTAAATTTGTGAGAAAAATCTTTAAAGGGCCACTAAACCCAAAATCTTTCTTTCATGATTCAGATAGAGAATAGAAATTTAAACAACATTACAATTTACTTCCATTATTTATTTTGCTTCATTTTTTCAATATCCTTAGTTGAAGAAAAAGCAATGCACATGGTGAGCCAATCACACAAGGCTTCTATGTGCAGCAACCAATCAGCAGCTAGTGAGCATATCTAGATATGCTTTTCATCAAAGAATATCAAGAGAATAAAACAAATTAGATAATATAAGTAAATTAGAAAGATGTTTAAAATTGCATTCTCTTTCAAAATCATAAAAGAAAAAATGTGGGTGGCATGTCCCTTTAAGATCTGCAGGGCAGATATGTTAATAGAATTACACTGAGATGTGTGAAACAATTTCATACACGCCCATGGTACGCTCATGTTAAGCTCATAAAACAACAACTATGCTTTGTATTTTATACTTATAAGTACCAATTCTTTTGTGTTTTTTAACCCCTTAATGACAAGTGACGTACCAGGTACGTCCTGCAAAAACTTGCAGTTAGTGACAATGGACGTACCTGGTACGTCACTTGTCTAAGAGAGTGCTGGAAGCGATCGCAATCGCTTCCAGCAGCTCTCAGGGTATTGCAGTGATGCCTCGATATTGAGGCATCCTGCAATACCCTTAGAAAGCATCCGATGCAGAGAGAGCCACTCTGTGGCCCTCTCTGCACCGGTAGCGATGCGGCCGGTTCGTTGGTGGGTGGGAGCGCAACTGGGAGGCGGGTGGGCGGCCCATCGCTACCCGGCATCCGGCTCCTGTAAGTGCAATGTGCACGCCGGGTGCCGGGAGCGTGCGGGGGCGCGCGTGCGCGTGCGCGATTACCTACCCACACTGACACCAATGAGTGGGAAGAGGGGGGAAAATATATATATATGAGGATCTGGGAGGGGGAGGGGGTTGGGGTATTGTGGGGGGCTGCTACACTACAGAAAAAAATAAATTGGTAATAAAAAATAATAATAAAAACACTTTTTTGGGGGGCAAATTGGGTACTGGCAGACAGCTGCCAGTACCCAAGATGGCGGCAATTAGGTAGGGGAGAGGGTTAGATTGCTGGGGGGGGGGGATCATGGAGGTTGGGGCTAAGGCAGGAGTCCATCACAGCTAAAACATTTTATTTTTTTTTATTAAAAAAAATAAAAACTCCTTTTATTTAGTACTGGCAGACTTTCTGCCAGTACTTAAGATGGCGGGGACAATTGTGGGGTGGGGGAGGGAAGAGAACTGTTTGGGAGGGATCAGGGGGTGGGATGTGTCAGGTGGGAGGCTGATCTCTACCCTAAAGCTAAAATTAACCCTGCAAGCTCCCTACAAGCTACCTAATTTAACCCCTTAACTGCTGGGCATAATTTACGTGTGGTGCGCAGCAGCATTTAGCGGCCTTCTACTTACCAAAAAGCAACCCCAAAGCCATATAAGTCTGCTATTTCTGAACAAAGGGGATCCCAAAGAAGCATTTACAACCATTTGTGCCTTAATTGCAGAAGCTGTTTGTAAATAATTTCAGTGGGAAACCTAAAGTTTGTGACAAAATTTGTGAAAAAGTGAACTTTTTTTTTTATTTGATGACATTTGGCGGTGAAATGGTGGCATGAAATATACCAAAATGGGCCTAGATCAATACTTTGGGTTGTCTTCTAAAAAAAAATATATACATGTCAAGGGATATTCAGGTATTCCTGACAGATATCAGGGTTCCAATGTAACTAGCGCTAATTTTGAAAAAAAGTTGTTTGGAAATAGCAAAGTGCTACTTGTATTTATGGCCCTATAACTTGCAAAAAAAGTAAAGAACATGTAAACATTGGGTATTTCTAAACTCAGGACAAAATTTAGAAACTATTTAGCATAGGTGTTTTTTGGTGATTGTAGATGTGTAACAGATTTTGGGGGTCAAAGTTAGAAAAAGTGTGTTTTTTTCAATTTTTTCCTCATATTTTATATTTTTTTTATAGGAAATTATAAGATATGATGAAAATAATGGTATCCTTAGAAAGTCCATTTAATGGCGAGAAAAACGGTATATAATATGTATGGGTACAGTAAATGAGTAAGAGGAAAATTACAGCTAAACACAAACACTGCAGAAATGTAAAAATAGCCATTGTCATTAAGGGTAAGAAAATTGAAAAATGGTCCGGTCATTAAGGGGTTAATTTACATCCAAATTTTATGTTTTTGATAAAATACCATTTTTGGTGAACAATTTTGTTACTCTTTTGATGCACCTTAACAATATAATTTTTTCCCTGTGTTTTTGTGTAAATGGTTCAATTGTTTGTTTAGTATGATTTTAAAATGTAAATTTTTATTGCACACTTATTAATTACATTTTAAAGCTTGCTTGACAGTTCATGTTTGCTCATCTTCATTTATACTAATGTTTAGAAGACACTGATATAAAAACAGAATTTATGCTTACCTGATAAATTACTTTCTCCAACGGTGTGTCCGGTCCACGGCGTCATCCTTACTTGTGGGATATTCTCTTCCCCAACAGGAAATGGCAAAGAGTCCCAGCAAAGCTGGTCACATGATCCCTCCTAGGCTCCGCCCACCCCAGTCATTCGACCGACGGACAGGAGGAAATATATATAGGAGAAACCATATGATACCGTGGTGACTGTAGTTAGAGAAAATAATTCATCAGACCTGATTAAAAAACCAGGGCGGGCCGTGGACCGGACACACCGTTGGAGAAAGTAATTTATCAGGTAAGCATAAATTCTGTTTTCTCCAACATTGGTGTGTCCGGTCCACGGCGTCATCCTTACTTGTGGGAACCAATACCAAAGCTTTAGGACACGGATGAAGGGAGGGAGCAAATCAGGTCACCTAAATGGAAGGCACCACAGCTTGCAAAACCTTTCTCCCAAAAATAGCCTCCGAAGAAGCAAAAGTATTAAATTTGTAAAATTTGGCAAAAGTGTGCAGTGAAGACCAAGTCGCTGCCTTACATATCTGGTCAACAGAAGCCTCGTTCTTGAAGGCCCATGTGGAAGCCACAGCCCTAGTGGAGTGAGCTGTGATTCTTTCAGGAGGCTGCCGTCCGGCAGTCTCATAAGCCAATCGGATAATGCTTTTAAGCCAAAAGGAAAGAGAGGTAGAAGTCGCTTTTTGACCTCTCTTTTTACCAGAATAAACAACAAACAAGGAAGATGTTTGTCTGAAATCTTTAGTAGCCTCTAAATAGAATTTTAGAGCACGGACTACGTCCAAATTGTGTAATAAACGTTCCTTCTTTGAAACTGGATTCGGACACAAAGAAGGTACAACTATCTCCTGGTTAATATTTTTGTTGGAAACAACTTTCGGAAGAAAACCAGGCTTAGTACGCAAAACCACCTTATCTGCATGGAACACCAGATAGGGCGGAGAACACTGCAGAGCAGATAACTCTGAAACTCTTCTAGCAGAAGAAATTGCAACCAAAAACAAAACTTTCCAAGATAATAACTTAATATCTACGGAATGTAAGGGTTCAAACGGAACCCCTTGAAGAACTGAAAGAACTAGATTTAGACTCCAGGGAGGAGTCAAAGGTCTGTAAACAGGCTTGATCCTAACCAGAGCCTGAACAAATGCTTGAACATCTGGCACAGCTGCCAGTCTTTTGTGAAGTAAAACAGATAAAGCAGAGATCTGTCCCTTCAGAGAACTTGCAGATAATCCTTTCTCCAAACCTTCTTGTAGAAAGGATAGAATCTTAGGAATTTTTATCTTGTTCCATGGGAATCCTTTAGATTCACACCAACAGATATATTTTTTCCATATTTTATGGTAAATTTTTCTAGTTACAGGCTTTCTAGCCTGAATCAGAGTATCTATTACAGAATCTGAAAACCCACGCTTTGATAAAATCAAGCGTTCAATCTCCAAGCCGTCAGTTGGAGGGAAACCAGATTCGGATGTTCGAATGGACCCTGAACAAGAAGGTCCTGTCTCAAAGGTAGCTTCCATGGTGGAGCCGATGACATATTCACCAGGTCTGCATACCAAGTCCTGCGTGGCCACGCAGGAGCTATCAAGATCACCAAGGCCCTCTCCTGATTGATCCTGGCTACCAGCCTGGGGATGAGAGGAAACGGTGGGAATACATAAGCTAGGTTGAAGGTCCAAGGTGCTACTAATGCATCTACTAGAGTCGCCTTGGGATCCCTGGATCTGGACCCGTAGCAAGGAACCTTGAAGTTCTGACGAGACGCCATCAGATCCATGTCTGGAATGCCCCATAATTGAGTTATTTGGGCAAAGATTTCCGGATGGAGTTCCCACTCCCCAGGATGGAATGTCTGACGACTCAGAAAATCCGCTTCCCAATTTTCCACTCCTGGGATGTGGATCGCAGACAAGTGGCAGGAGTGATCCTCTGCCCATTGAATTATCTTGGTCACTTCTTTCATCGCCAGGGAACTCCTTGTTCCCCCCTGATGATTGATATATGCAACGGTCGTCATGTTGTCTGACTGAAACCTTATGAATTTGGCCTTTGCTAGTTGAGGCCAAGCTCTGAGAGCATTGAATATCACTCTCAGTTCCAGAATGTTTATCGGGAGAAGAGACTCTTCCCGAGACCATAGAACCTGAGCTTTCAGGGATTCCCAGACCGCGCCCCAGCCCACTAGGCTGGCGTCGGTCGTGACAATGACCCACTCTGGTCTGCGGAAGCTCATTCCCTGTGACAGATTGTCCAGGGTCAGCCACCAACGGAGTGAATCTCTGGTCTTTTGATCTACTAGAATCGTCGGAGACAAGTCTGTATAATCCCCATTCCACTGTCTGAGCATGCACAGTTGTAATGGTCTTAGATGAATTCGTGCAAAAGGAACTATGTCCATTGTTGCAACCATCAATCCTATTACTTCCATGCACTGCGCTATGGAAGGACGAGGAACAGAATGAAGTACTTGACAAGAGCTTAGAAGTTTTGATTTTCTGACCTCTGTCAGAAAAATCCTCATTTCTAAGGAATCTATTATTGTTCCCAAGAAGGGAACTCTTGTTGACGGGGACAGAGAACTTTTTTCTTTGTTCACTTTCCATCCGTGAGATCTGAGAAAGGCTAGGACAATGTCCGTATGAGCCTTTGCTTTTGACATGGACGACGCTTGAATCAGGATGTCGTCCAAGTAAGGTACTACTGCAATGCCCCTTGGTCTTAGAACCGCTAGAAGGGACCCTAGTACCTTTGTGAAAATCCTTAGAGCAGTGGCTAATCCGAATGGAAGTGCCACAAACTGGTAATGCTTGTCCAGAAAAGCGAACCTTAGGAACTGATGATGTTCCTTGTGGATAGGAATATGTAGGTACGCATCCTTTAAATCCACGGTAGTCATAAATTGATTTTCCTGGATAGTAGGTAGGATCGTTCGAATAGTTTCCATTTTGAACGATGGTACCCTGAGAAATTTGTTTAAGATCTTTAGATCCAAAATTGGTCTGAATGTTCCCTCTTTTTTGGGAACTATGAACAGATTGGAATAAAAACCCATTCCTTGTTCTCTTATCGGAACTGGATGTATCACTCCCATCTTTAACAGGTCTTCTACACAATGTAAGAATGCCTGTCTCTTTATTTGGTTTGAAGATAATTGAGACCTGTGGAACCTTCCCCTTGGGGGTAGTTCCTTGAATTCCAGGAGATAACCTTGAGAAACTATTTCTAGCGCCCAAGGATCCTGAACATCTCTTGCCCAAGCCTGAGCAAAGAGAGAAAGTCTGCCCCCCACTAGATCCGGTCCCGGATCGGGGGCTATCCCTTCATGCTGTTTTGGTAGCAGTGGTAGGCTTCTTGGCCTGCTTACCCTTGTTCCAGCCTTGCATTGGTTTCCAGGCTGGTTTGGGTTGTGAAGTATTACCCTCTTGCTTAGAGGATACAGAATTAGAGACTGGTCCGTTTCTGCGAAAGGGACGAAAATTAGGATTATTTTTAGCCTTAAAAGACCTATCCTGTGGGAGGGCGTGGCCCTTTCCCCCAGTGATGTCTGAAATAATCTCTTTCAAATCAGGTCCAAATAATGTTTTACCTTTGAAAGGAATGTTAAGCAATTTTGTCTTGGAAGACACATCCGCTGACCAAGACTTTAGCCAAAGCGCTCTGCGCGCCACGATAGCAAACCCTGAATTTTTCGCCGCTAATCTAGCTAATTGCAAAGCGGCATCTAAAACAAAAGAGTTAGCCAATTTAAGTGCTTGAACTCTGTCCATAACCTCCTCATACGAAGATTCTTTACTGAGCGATTTTTCTAGTTCCTCCGTAGTGACAGGAACGATGCATGAAATTGGTTGTAGAAGGTAACCTTGCTGTACAAAAATCTTTTTAAGCAAACCCTCTAATTTCTTATCCATAGGATCTTTGAAAGCACAACTATCTTCGATAGGAATAGTAGTGCGTTTGTTTAGAGTAGAAACCGCCCCCTCGACCTTGGGGACTGTCTGCCATAAGTCCTTTCTGGGGTCGACTATAGGAAATAATTTCTTAAATATAGGAGGGGAACAAAAGGTATGCCGGGCCTTTCCCACTCTTTATTTACTATGTCCGCCACCCGCTTGGGTATAGGAAAAGCGTTGGGGGGCACCGGAACCTCTAGGAACTTGTCCATCTTACATAATTTCTCTGGAATGACCAAATTGTCACAATCATTTAAACACCAAAAAACTCTTAACCATCTCCGTGGAGATGTTGCCTGTGCAACGGCAAAGAGAATGACTGGGGTGGGCGGAGCCTAGGAGGGATCATGTGACCAGCTTTGCTGGGACTCTTTGCCATTTCCTGTTGGGGAAGAGAATATCCCACAAGTAAGGATGACGCCGTGGACCGGACACACCAATGTTGGAGAAATCTTGTTTTTCTATGCTTTGATTTGTCAAATATGTTATTTCCAGTGATGGCCACATGTCACATAATGGCATGACTAAACTACTGTTATGTGGCATTTAACAAGAATGTCATATGTATTAGCTAAGATATGAACAGGAAGCTTAAGTGTTGCCAAGGTTGCAATGTCTAGCTTAAGCAGAAAAAGAGAAATGCATCAATACCTTCTCTTTTTATCATTTCCTTGGAGATGGATGAAGCTTAGCTCCCAAAAGCTTCAATATAAGATATTCTTGTACTAGGAAAATAATAAGACATCCTATACAAGTGTTCATATACATGATCCTGCATGTATGAAATAATCTATGTAGCTGAAGCAAAGAATTTAGTGTTACAGGATTGTACAGCTTAATTCCCTGTTCTCCACTGATGCCTATGAAAAGCATGAACGGCTTTTGAATTCAAGATAGAAGGATTGAAACCCTGAACTGCAACAGGTAAACACTTGGTTTAATTGTTTTGGCAAGCATTGTTTAAAACCTTGTAGTTTTGTGCGGGTGGAGGGAGGGTGCAAAAAATGCTATACCTGGTAACTTGGTTGACATATAATTATACAAATATTTAATGTACAGTTATATTAAATACGATTGTGCTTTGCTGTTTCTGATCAAGTAATAAAAACATAGGGCCAGATTATGAGTGGCGCGCTAACAGTTATGCACAAGCAGGTGTCGGGTTTAGCCCTTGTATTACAGGTTGAAAGTAAATTTACCCTAGAATGATAACCGCACCCTCAGAGCTCTGGTTAACTGTTTCGTGAAACAAAAAAGAATCACAAAACACATCAAAAATATATTTAAAAATTTAAAAAGTATAGTTATACTCATAATAACACTATCTAATAAAAACATTTTTTTTTTAAATTGCACAATAAAGTTATAAGGGCTCAAAGATATGTGGTCTCAGGTGTTAGAAAAAAAAGTCAGGCAAAGGGCTTTAACATTGAAATACATACATATACATGTCTTAATATGTATATGTATGTGTGTGTGTGTGTGTGTGTGTATATATAGTATATATATATATATATATATATATATATATATATATATATATATATATATATATATATATATTATATATATTGTATGTATGTATACTGTATATGTGTGTGTGCGCACTTATGTATTAATATTTGTATATATGTATTTACATACATATATACACATATAAACCTATAAATACATATGTACACATATATATATACATATACTGTATATATACAGGGGTTGGAGTCCTCTGCAGTCAAGTAGAGAAAAACATGTTAAAGCATATTTGTGCAATATTAATTTTTTTCATAAAGTGTTATACTGTGCATTTACTGTAAATGTTTTACATTCCAATGTTCTGCACATACTAGAATAAGTTCTAAGTATTTTAAATAGATATTCCTTTATATATCTGTATATATCTTGACCTATATATAATCATCTCTCTCTCTCTCTCTCTCTCTAGATAGATAGATAGATAGATAGATAGATAGATAGTAAATGTAACAAAAAATCCAATCAGATATATGTAGAAATATGTATTTATGGATAAACAGAAAATTTGCTGCTATGTGAAGAACATTGGAATGTGAAATATTCATATTTTCATGTTCGGTTAGCACACTTGATTATATTAAAAGTTTAGCTTTTTGAATGCATCAAGTTAGCGCGCAAACAAACAAAGATGTTTTAATTTCAACTTGTAATATGAGCGCTACCCAAAGCGTTCTAAAGGTTTACTTCTAGTAGAGTTAGCGCATGTGCGAGAGCATTAAATAATGCTTTACTTGTAATCTGGCCCTTAATTGGGCATGGGAATCAAAATGAAATGTTATCATGCAGTTTATTTCTTTTTCTATTTTTTTTGCAATCCCAATTTAATTCTATTGTCAAATTTAATTATTTTTCTTGGTATCCTTTGTTGACATTTAGCTTTATTGCAAAATCACTATATTGTAGCAGTGTTTAAATAATTGTCCTAGATTCATAGCCGCTTGAGAGGTTATATAGGGGCTTTATTGTAAAGGCTAAATAATGTTTGTAATTTATTGAACTATACTCCAACAGTTTTTTTCCAGCATTTTGTTAGTTGCCTATAACATGTGCCACTAACATCTATAGTTGCCTTATTTGCCCAATACATAATATCTTGCACATCAAACAAGAGCTGAAATCAACCTGAAAAAACCATGATTATAAACAGAACACTTAGGAAACAAAATGGTCAAACTCTTTATATAAATGTTTCTTATTGTATTTACTGTTTCTATGGTAAATTTGCCTCCCTGGGTACAAACAAAATCATCTCTAGGGACTGGCCATGGGCACTGCAGAAAGTTCTAGGTCTCTGGACTGGCTTTTTCACCTACACCTCTATCCAGCATGCTATGCGCCAGGACATAAATGGTAGATAAATGCAGCTCCTTAGATTTTAATGAAGCTTACCTTGCAACTTGGGGCTTTGCTAAGGGGCAGGTAAAAATCTCTTTGCAGTCCGTAGTTCTCATATTGGACCAGATTTCAAGTGGAGAGCTAAATATCACTTGCGAGCAAACGATATTAGCGCTCCACTTTGTAATACCAGTGCACAATAATGTGTGCTGCTATTACAAGTAAATGAGAGCGCGCTTCCATAGGCTCCTATGGGGGCCTCGTTCTGATGCCATCACAGACGGCATCAGAACCTTGGCAGCAAAGGGGGTAAGTTGCGCAGCGATGGGCAGCATTTTTAAATATATATGATTATATATATATATTTATGTGTTAATATGTGTATATACATATATTAACAAATAAATATATATGAATAAAATCATATACATACATATTTACATTGCGGTCTATGGGAACACACAGTTCCCATAAACTGCAATGTAAAGGCAGTACAGCGAGGCCGCGGTAGCAATAACTGGCCACTTGTGGGAGCTTGAATATTTAGCGTTCCACTTGTAATCTAGCCCATTGTGTTTTACGCAAGTTACTCGTTTCATAAATGGGTTTATATAATCTAGGCCAATGATTTTCTCAATATTATAACATAGAAACATAGATATTGACGGCAGATAAGAGCCATAGGCCCAGCAAGTCTGCCCGACCTTACCTAACAGTGTAAACTTATCTAGTTCGTAGGATAGCCTTATGCTTGTCCCATGCATTTTTAAAGTCCCCCACAGTGTTTGTCGCTACTACCGCTTGAGGAAGTTTATTCCATAAATCAGTCACTCTTTCTGTAAAGAAGCGCTTCCTCAAATTACTCCTGAATCTACTACCCTTTAGCTTGAGATCATGACCCCTTGTTCTTGAATTTTCCATTTTATGTAAAATACCAAGAGCCTCAGTTTTACTAAGCCCTTTAACGTACTTGAAAGTTGCTATCATATGAACTCTTTCCCTTCTCTCCTCTAAGCTGAACATATTTAGGTAATTGAGCCTATCCTGGTAAGTTTTATTTTTTAGACAATGTACCATTTTTGTAGCCCTCCTTTACACAGATTCAAGTTTGTTAATATCCTTCTGAAGATATGGCCTCCAGAACTGCACACAATACTCAAGATGAGGCCTAACTAATGAACTATAAAGTGGCATAAGAACCTTACTATTTCTGCTGCAAATACCTCTACCAATACATCCAAGCATTCTGCTAACCTTACTCGCTGCATTACTACATTGTTTACTAAGTTTTAAACTATCTGAAATAATAATTCCCTGAAATAATCATCTGAAATAATAGATTACAAGCGTCACACTCATTTTTTTAAAAATAGGGGTTAATAGTGTAGGGGGCAGTGGCGGACCCAGTGGGGGGCAATTACCCCCTCCGAACGCCAGGACCGGAAGGATATTTTATTATTGTGAATCTCTTCACAAGGAACAGATTTAAATTGGATCTGGTGCTGCAGACCATTGTAAGACAATCCCTGATGAAGCTATTCACATAAACAATGGTGCAGTAAGGAAGGGCTGCCTTTAATGTCTAGTTTCCAACTAACCTCCTGTGCTTACAGTAGGGATGGACGAATGTTTCGCAACATTCGAAAAATTAAACAAATATTAACGCATTTGTTCATTCGACTCGAATTTCGAATGCTTGTACAACATTTTAACATTTGTTTAATGTAATAGTATTTCTAATGCTTTATTTAAATGTAATATTCAATTCAAATTTTTGTAATAATTAAATTTGAATTATGCATTATTCGACTTCAAAAATTTTGAATTTATATATTTGTAATAGTATTTCTTAGTCTTTCTTTAAATGTAATATTCAAATTATAAAATATTCGAACTCGAAAAATTTGAATTGATATTTTGTAATAGTATTTCTAATGCTCTTTCGATGTAATATTCAAATTATGCAATATTCGAGATAGAAACATTAAAATTGATATATTCTTATATATTATGTATCAATTTACTAAATTCCGCATCACATTAACTATTGAACTTCTGAATAATATTTGTAAAAATCGAATGTTACATTTGAAATTTCGAATGTCGATATTCAATCTAATTTTGGACATTGAAAATCAAAAGTGACATTCGAAAACTGTGAATTGCATTAGATTACAGAATTTTTAAGAATATTCGTTCTTAACAACATTCAATTTTGTAAATCGAGTTTCTACAATTACATTCGTTCTAACATTCAAATTCGAATGTAAGCACATTCGCCCATCCCTAGTTTACAGATGTTGCTAGGCACCTACCAGAAATAGCCTAGTAGTAATGCTTAGTACAACTACTGGGAAACTGCAATTCCCAGAGTTCACAATCTCTGTGCCATATGCGCATTTGCGCTTGCTTAAACTATGCAGAAAATGTTTTCTGCAGTGGAAAAGTGGGAACATTTGAATTGTCTGATAAATGATCTTACCGCATTGTCCTACCTAAACCTATGTTCTGGGCATCAGCTGGTGGTGTCAGCCTATCCTATGGCAGAGCTGAGCGTGAAACAGAGAGTCTTATTGGAGCCTGTTCTTGAACACCGCCTACCCACACTTATATTTGGATTTAGCAGCAGAGCAGCACAGCGCCTGTAGAAATGCTTATTTTATGGGTGTAAATATGGACGTTCCCACTATGGTCATGTGGACAGTGTATGCAATGGAATCCCCTTAGATCAGATGACAGAGGTCTGGACAGAAGAGGGCATCACAGGAGTAAAAAAATATTCTATATTTCAATGGTAGACACATATTTGCATATTGCATTGCAAATGCCAAGTGTGATAGAATATCCAGTTGCCAACATGAAGAGCTTGTCCTTTATATAATTTTGTTTATGCATGATTAGTTTTGTATGATGCATTGTGAATTATAACAATAAATGTCAAAATAGATCAGCTATATGCTTAGAGTCATCTTACCAAGAGAAGAAGAGACTTACTGCTATTGCCTGCAGTGGCGTATTTAGGCCCCAGGCACTCAAAATTCTGTTGCACCCCTAAGGATTTTTTAGTCCTTTTTTAACCATAATAATTTTTGGTCAGGGAGAAATGTGATATTTTTTTTTGGGCAGTCACAGACACATACACACACAGTTATATACATACACAGTGCTTTACACACACACACACACATACATCTATATATATATATATACAGTATATATAAACCCCTAAACACAGATTTCTTGAAACAATACTAAGTGCTGAAAGCTAGCAGAACTAAAGACAATAGCTAGCTGAATAAAAGAAAGGTTCAGAGCTACCTCTGTAAGCACCATGGGCAGTCTTTTATTACCCCCCCCCCCCCCCAGAATGTAAGCTCTTTAGGCAAAATGTCCCATTATATACGTTTATAATACGTCTAAAAATAACTGTAAGCTTCTTACAAATATTACCACAAAAAATGTGCTGCCCCCTTTCAATCTGCTGCGCTAGGCAAGTGCCTTGTTTGCCTAGTCCAAAATATGCACCTCTGCTCTAGTAATAAAACTTATTTGACTCAGCTCATGTAAGGAATAATTGTTTTTAAAATTGCCAACTTGTTTTTGATTGAATCTCATTTTAGAGTTCTAATCTGATGTGGAAAAAGCTGTGGTATTTTCACCCAGTCTCAATTTTCTTATTAATTTGCTTTGCCTTTTGCTAAGAGCGTTGTGTGTTTAAAACATTTTGGTGCTGGAAGTAGGTCCCTGAACAGCTTGCACATTTTATTTACAACACTCAGAATTAATATTGAATTTTGTGAAACGTTGAAAAGGAGGTACATTTAAAAAACAAGCAATAAAGTTTGCATATAATTTATCAAGTTTAACAATGGCAGATTTTAGCTGTATTTAAAAGGTATATGAAACCCAAAATATTTATGTCATGATTCAGAAGGAGCATGCACTTTTAAACAACTTTCTAAGTTACTTCTTTTATCAAGTTTTCTTTGTTCTCTTGGTATCTTTTTTCGAAATGCTTTGGAGCCTGCATTTCTGTAGCACTATAGGGCAGAATTATGTCCTGCCATGTAGTACTCTTGATGCCTACCTAGGTATCTCTTCAACAAAGAATACCATGGGAACAAAATAAATTTGATAATAAAAGTAAATCGGACACTTTTTTTACATTGTATGCTCTGTCTGAATCACAAAATAAAATTTTTGGGTTTCATATTCCTTTAAGAGGCGCACACCCCTCTTTCCAAGGTAGGGCACGTAGTCTTTAAAATTGTACACAGAGGACGGAACAGCAGTTTTCTTTTTATTTATTTTAATGGGGACCTCTTTAATGCCGCTATTCAGCTCCACTAGTCCTAATAAAAAAATGGCCACATTGAAGTTTCTAACACAAACAATATAACATTATCAGGAAGTCTAGCGCTAGTGGAGCCTCTGGAAATCCCCATGAAACTCTGACCTACTTCACTGTTACTATGTGAGTGTTTTAAACCCAGAAGGGTGTCTGTCTTTCTATAAGTCTTTACTTTTCAATTCATATCTTTTTTATAAATTATCTTCTCTAGTAAATCTAACATAAGAGTCATCGTTTGTGTGTGTATCCATTCATGTGTATGTATGTGCATATGAGTATATTTGTGTATGTGTGCATAGGTTTGAGTGTGTGTATGTGTGTGCGTGAGTGCATAGGTATGATGTATGTATGTATCATAAACGTCCTGTGGAGGATAGTTTAGATACAATAAATGTAAGGATCACAACTGCAGAACTTATTCCTAAATAAATATATGTATGTTTGTAAATCTCCTGCAAGGTGGTGGAGGCTGAACATATTAGAAACTTTATATTTTGCAGGAGACTTTACAAGTTAATTTATGGCTTTTGGTGTGCATCTGTATACAACCTTATATACAAATGGTTAACCTTGCCATCACTCACATGTGGAGAAATTAAATATATATATATATACTATAGAAATAGTTAGGCAAAGACATTTGAGTAAGAAATTACTTGGATTAAATAATGGCACATAGATAATACACTGAATGAGAAAATGGCAGGCAAATGAGAACGGATTAAGTAACTAAAATGTAAGTACTTGCAGGATGAGGCTGAAGGCTTAAAGATTGAAATAGTTGCGGCGAACAGCTTAGCACAAGTTTAGGCAAACAAATTCTAAGAGCGGCATAAGTTGAAAGTGTTAATAGATTTGATCAAACCTAAGCTGTTTGAGTGAGCGTGGTGCGAGAGCGGGCAGAGACGGTAGCAGCTGAAAGTGGTCCGTCGGCGTGTGACGTCACCGCTTGAAATCCGGACCTTGCGATGATACAGCAGCAGCTGCTGAGAGACAAGCCAGGAAACAAAGAGTCTGTACAGGATAATTCCAAGAGGAGGGGCTTGACACGGAGCTCTGGGAGGAGACAAAATACCAAGCAAAGAAGAAAGCTGTAAGGTGAGCTTTATAGCAAAAGCAATGATCCAATTACAGGTGATGAACAGGATTAGGTTATTGGCACTGAAGTAAATTTAAGTTAATGATATGACAGAACACCCCTTCCAAAGATCACCTCCGGAGATCAGGTGAGGGTCGGTCAGGATGTCGCCGATTAAATAAAGTTGTCAAACGAGGTGCAGAAACTTGTGAAGCAGGCTCCCAAGAGTCATCCTCATCAGGGTAACCCTTCCAATGTATCAGATATTGAAGTACACCTCCAACTCTTCGAGAGTCTAGAATGTTATGAACCTCATATTCACTAGATGGAACTATGAGTTGGGGTATAACTGGTGTGGTAGGATTGTGGTCTTGAAGCTTCTTATATGGTTTTTAAAGGGACACATGAAAAGTTGGATGTATTTTCATATTAGCTGGTAGTATCAGTGTAACTGCATTTTGATTTATGATTCTGGAAATTGGAAATGGTCCAATGAAAACTGAGGAGAGTTTTTTTGAGGGATATTGTAGTTTTAGGTTACGCGTTGAAAGCCAAACGTAATCCCCTACTGCATAATTTGGGGAGGAAGTTCTCCGAGTATCATAATAAAACTTTTGTTTTTTCTTTGCTAGCGTAATGTTATCCTTAATTAAGGTGAATGTATCAGAAATTGTGTTAATCATTTGGTTAACCATTGGGCAGTTACTTTGGGAATTGTTCTCCCAATGATAGGTTGGGTGGAAGCCGTAATTTACGAAGAATGGTGTGTTCTTTATGGAGTTGTGGTATGTATTGTTGAAAGCAAATTCAGCATGTATCAGTAAATCAGACCAATTATCCTGTTGTGCAGTGGCGAAACAACGTAGATACTGTTCTACCCATTGATTCGTTTTCTCGGTCTGTCCATTACTTTGAGGATGGTAAGCACTTGACAACCTTCTTGTGATTCCGAGTTTTGCACAAAGTTCTTTCCAAAATTTGCTAGTAAATTGTGTACCTTGGTCAGAGGTGATTGAGTCGGGTAATCCATGTAATTTGAAGATGTTGTTGAAAACGATATTAGCTGTTTCATAAGCGGTAGGAAGCTTATGGAAAGGTACAAAATGGACCATCTTGCTGAACAAATCAACTATAACAACTATTGTGTTAAATTTGTTAGCTGGAGGTAAGTCTACTATAAAGTCTATAGCGATATCCTGCCATGGTCTGTCTGGAGTGGGTAAAGGTAGAAGTTGTCCATAAGGAGCTTTCTTCCCTTTTTTGGAGGTTACGCAAATCTTACATGTCTGTACATATTGAGCGACATCATGTGCTAGAGTTGGCCACCAGAAGAATCTTTTAGCTAATTCTTGTGTCTTTGTAATACCTGGATGACCAGAGAGTGTTGAGTCATGAATGGTATGGAGTACCAAAGCTCGGAGAGATTCTGGTACATAAATTTGTTGATCATGATAATACAAGCCATCTTCTTGAAGATGAAGTTCTGTTTTTGGAATTTGGGAATCAGTTAACTGTTTAGTAGAAAACAATTGTTGTTGATCGAGAGTGAGACCTACAAAATGGTCAGGCGTGATGATTGTTCCCTCTTTGTTTGAGTTGTATGTGGTATCAAACTGACGGGAAAGAGCGTCTGCCTTACGATTTTTTATGGCCGGTCTGTAAGTTATGAGGAAGTTGAACCTGTTAAAGAAAAGATTCCAACGGATCTGTCTTGAGGTTAAAGTCCTGTTGGTCTTCAGGTACTGCAGATTTCTATGATCCGTATAAATCAATATGGGGGTTGTAGTGGCCTCAAGAAGATGCCTCCAGTGTTCCATGGAACTTTTAATAGCGAGAAGTTCTTTTTCTCCTATTGGGTAGTTTTCTTCTGCCGAAGAAAGGGTTCGTGAATAATAGGCTACTGGATGTAATGGTTTTGCCAAATTCTCTCTTTGTGAGAGAATAGCCCCAATTGCTAGATTCGAAGCATCTACCTCTAAGATGTATTGGAGTTTGGGATTTGGGAAGTGCAAGATCGGTGCACTAGTAAATGATTTCTTTAAGTTGTCAAAAACTGTTTGTGCTTCAATTCCCCAATCAAAGGGTATATTCTTTTTAGTAAGATTTGTTAATGGTTTAGTTATGTGTGCAAAGTTCCGTATAAACTTCCGATAAAAATTAGCAAAGCCCATGAATCTCTGGACTTGTTACTTATTAGTGGGCCTTGGCCAATGTAAAATTGCTGAAATCTTATCATCTTCCATGTTTATGCCATCAGAGCTAATAGTGTAACCTAGAAAGGTTATCTTATTAGTGTGGAATTCACATTTCTCTAGTTTTACATAAAGGTGGTTCTCACGTAACCTGGTAAGTACCACTTTTACATGTTGAATATGTTCATCGAGTGTTTTGGAGTAGATCAAAATGTCATCCAAATAAATCACTATGAATATGTCAAGAAGGTCTTTAAAAATATTGTTGATCAGATACTGGAAAGTTGCGGGCGTGCTACATAGCCCGATGGGCATAACTGTATATTCATATAACCCGTATCGGGTTCGAAAGGCTATTAGCCATTCATGACCTGATTTGATTTGGACTAAATTATATGCTCCCCTTAAATCCAATTTTGTAAAATATTTCGCACCTTGTAACCTTTCAATCAGTTCAGGTATTAGAGGAAGGGGATAGCGGTTTTTAACGGTGCGCTTATTCAGTTCACGGTAATCGACTATAGGTCTAAGGCTTTGATCTTTATTTCGAACAAAGAATATTCCTGCTCCTGCAGGGGAAGTTGAGGGTTTAATAAACCCTTTTTTCAAATTATCCTCCGAATAAATTTTTAAGAACTCAAGTTCTGAATCAGATAGAGGGAAAATATGCCCATATGGGATGTCCACTCCGGGTAGTAAATCAATTGGACAATCATATTTTCTATGGGGAGGCAAATTTTCAGCCTCTTTCTTGTCAAAACATCAGAAAATGTCTGATACTGCGGGGGTATGGAGGATGTATCTGTAAGTAACACATGTGAATAAAAACATGACTTTTTGCAGTAATCTGACATGAACGCTATTGAAGAAAATGACCAGGTGATGTTGGGGTCATGTAATGATAACCAGGTAATCCCTAGAATTACAGGATAAAGAGGTGATGGAATAACATCAAATGTTATGTATTCAATGTGATTCTGTTTAGAAATAACTCTTAGTGGAATAGTTTGATAATGTATAGGACCTGAGGAAATTTGTTTTCCATCAATAAAACGTAACACAGTGGGGTTAGCTTTTTTGATTAATGGAATTTTATTTTTATGAATGAAATCTACATCAATATAATTTAAACTAGCCCCTGAATCAAGGATAGCCTGGGTTTGAACTTGATGTTGATCCCACTGTAAAAGAATAAATAACAGACAGTGAGTTGAAAGCTTGTTACATGTTGTGAAACAGTTAGCAGTAGTTTTTTGCTTACCCTTCCTTGTGCACAATTGAGGGCAATCTTTAACTGTGTGGTCTGGAGCTCCACAATACATGCAGAGGTTGTTACTGCGTCTTCTTAGTTTTTCCTGTTGGTTCAGAGGTCCTCTTAGAAATCCTAGTTCCATTGGTTCAGATGGATCTTTGTTAGTAACTTTCATGCTATGCTCTGGATAACTTGGTGTGTATGTTTTCTTTTATTTGGTGATCTGACTGATACCTCTCAACTCTCCTTTCTCTGATTCTTCTATCAAGAACTATGCAGAGGTTGATTAAGTCTTCAAGAGAGTCAGGTAGCTGAACTCTCGCCAACTCATCTTTTAGGGCATCAGATAACCCTAACCAGAATTGATTTCTAAGCGACAGGTCATTCCAGAGTGTGTCTTTTGACCATTTTTTAAAATCAGTAACATATTCTTCCACCAACATATTCTTCCACCTGTCGTTAATATTTTGTCTTAAAGACCTCATGGTATTTTCTGCAGTGAGTTGTTTATTGGGGTCGTCATATAATTGACTCATGGCTTTGAAAATTTTTTCTTTTTTTTTTTTAAACTTCTTTTTATTGAGAAAAGTAGTACATACATAATGAGAGCTCATGTGCAAAATATTGTCAATATAATCAAGAGAAAGATTTACAGCATATATTTTCAAAATGGCAGCATTGTATTGACAGGTATTACAGTAATTTTGTTATGCTGAGTCAAACGTAAGAAATATGTAGCTTTGTAGCTCTCATGCTAGCTAAGACTGTGAGGAAGCCCAGTTGAATTATTCAATATATGTAGTGAAGCATTCCCAGATCATTAGTAGAGATATGACTTAAGTGTATCCTCACACAGTTTTTTTTTTAGACTGATTTTCTCATTTTTAACTATTTAAGACAAAACAAACCTATACGATAACAACAGAAACTACTCACTACATACAACAACAGAACATATAACAACAAAAAACTACACATAACAGGAACCCTATAGCAAGGTGAGCTATTGGTGGTAATAAATAGGTGGATTTATATTATTATTTTCAAGGTGAGGCCTGGATTAATCCTATGCCAAGCCAGATTAGTTGATGTCAGGTTTAATATAGTAGGCACAAGCTGAAGATAGATTTGGAAGGATTGCCAGTGCTGGATCGACTTATGTTTTCAGTGTACACTTATGCCTTATCTAAAAAGTCTTTCCACTATTGGTCGGGTATAGATAAGTGCAGCATATGGGGGCTACTCATTCTACAGGGCAGTTTTAGGGAAGGCTGAGCAGATCATAGAGGATCCATTGATATCTACAGAGTTAGCATTCTATGAATTTTTGCCAGATAAAAATAGTGAAGGGTAGAGTGGATCCCTTAAAGGTGTTATGGATACAGATTTCATCCAATGCAAATTGATGTACATTTAGTTAGATGTTTGAGAGTATATGCACTTGAGTAAGTAAGAGAAACCTCGCTATCTCTCTGCTAAATTAAGTACAAGTATACATTCCTGATAAAGAAAAACAGGTGTTACATTAATATAGGGAGTGAGCAGTTTAAAATAGTAGCAATTGAATATTACACATGCTATAGATAGTGACACTTCCTTGAGAACCAAAGCTAGTAAAAAAAATAAAATAAAGCTAGCATCGGGTAAAAACAGGACTTAAAACAATAAACAACCAAAAGACAACCAGTAGCATACACGCATGCAAGTAGAACTAGTCCGTAGAACCATGTTGAACAAACTGTACTCGATTATAGCATGTCTGCAGAGATGCGTCAGTCCAAATGTCCAGAAAAACAGTTCAGGCAGGATCTACATACTCATCCCACTCCCCTCCTAGCTAAAGCTGTCGGGCCATTGTATAGTTCCAGCAGCCATCTCAGTCGGTCAAAGTGATTCTCATTGTGCCGACAACCTTCGTCTTGTGGCTCTCTCACCACGAGTGACACGTCCCCTATGACCGGTCTCATAGTCTCCGGTATAGTGAGTAGTCTTACAGGCACCGAACTCACATCCGGAGCTACGACAGCCGTACATTGAGCCCATTGGGGTATCAGTAGGCTCCTCTCTAGTTTTAGGGGCATAACATTGGCTAGATTTGAAACACCAAGGCAGGAGTGATTTAGTCCAGTCTCGAGTGGTTCCGTGGTTTTACCCCTCAACAAAGGTTCAAATGTTGTGAGGCTCTTGTAAATCTGCGAGTATGGGGTGGAGGTGCTCACAGCTTTCAGAGGAGCAGGATCATACTGGGTATACATATGTTCTTTGAATCGGAAATGCTGGTTTGTGGATTCCGCTATTGTGCTTAGTTCAATGCAGGACCTTAGAAGTCTATCTAGCTTCGGTAGCAATATAGCCTTTATCTCTGCTAATATGTAGGTGTCATAATACGGTCCTTGACCATGGAAAGTCTCCATTGCTTCGGGTTAGAGAGAAGCGCCGACACATGGTGGGCTAAAACCCAAGTTTTACTTAAAGTGACTTTCCGGGGGAGAGGAGCTGGAGTTCCCTCTGTCTGCTAGTTGATCCCGGACAGCTTTCCTGTCAAGGGAGATGCAGATGGTCTGGATTGACGGCTGCAGAGTTGAATTTGGAAGCGTTTGATTTCAGAGCTAGAGGAGCTTGCAGCCATCTTGTGGAGCCGCCCACCGGAAGTCCGAATTTTTTTTTCTAAGGAGTACAAGATGGGGTCATCAGTCTCAAAAAACGTGTTAGCCCAGCTACGGGGTTCTCCTCTCAGATAAGAAATTGTAGTTAATACCTTAGAGTGATCATTAGGATATGACCTAGGTTTTAATGCATAATACAAAAGACAGGCATTTTTGAATTCTCTGTATTGCCTTCTATCACCAGAGAATTTCTCTGGAGGACTGGGTTTGGGATCTGGTGCTAAATTTGAGGAGCTCAAAGACTGTAATTTTTCATTTATATACAATTTCAAATTTGTATTTTCTTGATGAAGACTATTATAGCCCTGTGTGAGAGTCTCTACTCTGTCAGTAAGAACCTGAACATGTTTAACTAAGTCTGCTGGATCCATGTTGAGGCTTGGTATTTCTATCATAAACGTCCTGTGGAGGATAGTTTAGATACAATAAATGTAAGGATCACAACTGCAGAACTTATTCCTAAATAAATATATGTATGTTTGTAAATCTCCTGCAAGGTGGTGGAGGCTGAACATATTAGAAACTTTATATTTTGCAGGAGACTTTACAAGTTAATCTATGGCTTTTGGTGTGCATCTGTATACAACCTTATATACAAATGGTTAACCTTGCCATCACTCACATGTGGAGAAATTAAATATATATATATATATATATATATACTATAGAAATAGTTAGGCAAAGACATTTGAGTAAGAAATTACTTGGATTAAATAATGGCACATAGATAATACACTGAATGAGAAAATGGCAGGCAAATGAGAACGGATTAAGTAACTAAAATGTAAGTACTTGCAGGATGAGGCTGAAGGCTTAAAGATTGAAATAGTTGCGGCGAACAGCTTAGCACAAGTTTAGGCAAACAAATTCTAAGAGCAGCATAAGCTGAAAGTGTTAATAGATTTGATCAAACCTGAGCTGTTTGAGTGAGCGTGGTGCGAGAGCGGGCAGAGACGGTAGCAGCTGAAAGTGGTCCGTCGGCGTGTGACGTCACCGCTTGAAATCCGGAACTTGCGATGATACAGCAGCAGCTGCTGAGAGACAAGCCAGGAAACAAAGAGTCTGTACAGGATAATTCCAAGAGGAGGGGCTTGACACAGAGCTCTGGGAGGAGACAAAATACCAAGCAAAGAAGAAAGCTGTAAGGTGAGCTTTATAGCAAAAGCAATGATCCAATTACAGGTGATGAACAGGATTAGGTTATTGGCACTGAAGTAAATTTAAGTTAATGATATGACAGTATGCCTGTGTATAAGTATGTGTGAGCGTATTTATGTATGCATGAGTGGGTTTGAATGTGTTTGTGTGAGTATGTATTTGTTATGTGTTTATGAGTACGTGTATACAGTATGTATGTATGAGTAAATGAGCATTTATGAGTGTTTGTCCACCTAGCTATATCTATTTTATAGATCATAGGCTGCTTTGCTTTTCTATTGGCCATGTTGCAACAAGATAATCTGCCCCATTGCCCCTCCCAATATTGGGCTCTGGATCCGCTACTGGTAGGGGAACTTTGCAATGGGGTTGTGGTGATTTAGGGGTTAATGGTGTCGTTTTTTTGCGATGAGGGTTGTGGCAGTTTAGGTGTTAAGCAGTACAGGGTGTTTTGTGATTGGAGTTGTTGCTGTTTAGTGTAGATTTAGTGTTTATTGCATGCAGTTATGTGAAAATTGGTGTATACTGTCCTTTAAGGTAAGTATTTAGGCTTAAAAATCAGTTTAAAGGAAACAAATAAATACTGATGAATGTTTTCCTTTAAATTTTGTTGGTGCATGTGTATATTGTTTTTTGTTTATGAAAATAAATATCCAATTTTCGGTACGAATGTGCATTTGTCCAAAAACAATATGCATATATATATTAAAGCCCTTTGTAGCCATTTTTTGTCAAGCATCTTATACCATATATCTTTGAGCTATTATAACTGTATTTATTTATTTTTTTAACAGTTGTTTGTTAGATAGTGTTTATATGAGTGTAACTGTACTTTTATGTGTATTTATGTTGTGTTAAATGCAACTTTATTCTTGTCCTACCCTTAACGCAAGCTCTCAAGTTGTGCTAAATCGATTAAATCTTGCATAAATCTTAAATTGCAAATGAATTTACGTTCAACTTGTAATACATGTGCTATTTCCATTGTGCTAAAAAAACTGATAAAAACCTGAAATCGCTTGCGTGGTAATCGAGCCTGTTATATAAAAAAATCTCCAAAACAAGAGATAACATATAATTTTTTACTTTTAAAAAAAAATAAAATGGAGAAGCAAAGCTGTGTGCCTAAATCAAATACTCATTTGGATAATTTAGTGAATTACTGCAGAGAACCAAACCACAACCAACGCTAAAAAAACAAAATCTTTGTTGCAGAGATCTTTCTTTTTATAACTTAGTAAAAATAACCAAAGACATCTATTATGCTATTTAGAACAGCACATCATTCGGCACCTGTTGAAGAACTTTATTTCTCAAACATATCCATTTAGTCTCTTATATCACCCACTCCCACTGCACAAACTTACTCTATTGCAAGTTTCCCAATGCGGTTAAGGATAATAACATAAGGGTCTAATGGATACCTCACCATAAAGGGTACAAAACGGATCACTGGGGATCCCACTTTCAGCCTCCTCACTCTTGTTTCATTTAAAATCTTACCATCCATGTGCATACACGTTGGTGACGCAATCACAGCAGTGACGTGCACTCAAAGGAGGCAGGTGAGGCAGCGTAATTACACTTTTTAAAATAGTGTAATTACTACTACCACCACCACCATGCAATTATATAAAACACTTCTAGTGTGGATTCCATCCATCCATTGTGCAAGGAAGGAGAGCCTTTGAGCCGTTCAGCTCTTCTCCCTTTGCGCAATATGGATGTATTAGAGCAAATGAGCCGCTAGAGACTGCCACCCAGTGGCGCTTAATGATTAAGTCTCTAAGTTGGCGAGGTACATACTGCTCAATAGAGGCTATGTTATTATGCAGCCTCGTCAGAAGCACAGATCAGAGTAGCAGCTAGCTATTAGGTCGCGTCAAGTTGGGCTGGGCTGGGCACCAGGTGGGAAAGAGCCATCAGAAGAGCGGAGTGCTAAGTGTCTTCGTGCCTTCAATGATATCTGTGTCACTCCCTGATATTTAGGTAGGTGATTGTCATTGTTTAATTTGTGGCCTCCTCCCTGCAGTGTACAGTCACATGACTTAGCGGCTAAATGTGCAGATGCATTGCAGTAATAAGTATGTTTCTTGTTTCAGGTGGGTGTATGACTGTAAGTGTATAAGTTAGTTTGATGTGACATCTCTCACCTAGCCTCCTTGCTTTATTAAATTACGGGTTCGCTCTCTGCTCCTCTTCTCTTCATGACATCAGTAGCTCAGCTTACTTACAGTCTAAGACTGTGTTATCACCCACAAGATGTGCCACATAATATGGCGGGGTATTTATTTAATGCATAAAATAAATAAATGTAGAACCAATATACACATTTAACACCTGGAATGGCAGAAATGGTGCAATGTTTTACATGCCAATGCCTTACAATAATTGCAGATAAAGATTAATACTGTGCATATGCATACTGTATATAACTGTGGTGCTTTGGATTTAAAGGAAATAGTTAAATATCAGTCAGCTCAGCTGCAAACACAACTTATCATTGCTATAAAACTAACCTCTTATTATAGAGTTGTGCTTAATTTGTATTAGCTATGCAGACAGCAGAATTTGCTAAATACTATGTTGCTGTCTATACATATTTCTCTATGGAACTTGGATTCATTTCCAAAATCTCAGGCCAGCTAGAGAAATAAAAGAAAGAATCCTTGCTACTTTCCCCCCTCATTATGGTTTTGATATGATGCAAACATGGTTACCTACCAAAGCTGTGTTCTTGAGTGCAGTCATATGTGAGAGGAAGGGTTACAGTTTAAAAGCTGTGTCACATGGTATGCAGAGAAGCAGCAGACTGTAGATATGACAGCTGCTATTGTCTCCTATAGAGTGTAACTAAGCAGTGAATTTTGTCATGAGTGCATGTAAATAACTAAGTTTAACTACTGTCCTCTAATATAATGCAGTGTTTAAATATTTACACTGTCCCTGAGTTTTAAATTGTAATACCCTGTGTATTTGTATATATGTTTTTTTTTCTATGATATATTTATATATAATGTATGGGGCAGGCAGAGTTGGTGTACCTGGGATCCTGGGTTGTACTTGCTCTGCATAAGTTAACATTCCTCCCCAATAAAGACTAATTCTATGCTGTAACTGCTCCCGTAAGTATTGCAATACATTTTCCTACCCCCTGGTAATATCTTTAAGCAGAGATAGATATTTGAGTTGTAAAGGATTATTTGTAGCAGGTATGTTTGTAATATTGGGAACCTTTATGTGCAGGGAGATCATACTCCTTCCCAAGAAAATATGGTTTACTTACTAGCTGATAAATATTGTCAAATATTGTTACAGAACCTCAGTATCAGCGCGTGACACCAACACTCACAGATAGTCCAATTGAACCGATGGTCTCTTCAAATGGTTCTCACTGAATCTTAGCCTGAGCTGCACTGTGCACTCTGAAACCATGTCAGCAAAGGCAGTGAGTAAGGCTTAGACAGCCTGATAGAAGAGGCACCTTGCCGTAGAGTTTAAAGAAGCCAAGAATGCAGCTTCTCACACACCACTGAATATCTGTACATGTATAAGTATAAGAGAATCTGTGTGTGTGTGTGTGAGAGAATGTGTGTGTGAGTGAGAGAGCGTATTAGAGATATTGGCCCATATTTATCAAGCTCCAAACGGAGCTTGAAGTGCTGTGTTTCTGGCGAGTCTTCAGGAGCTTGAAGGGCCGTGTTTCTGGTGAGTCTTCAGACTCACCAGAAACACAAGTTATGAAGCAGCGGTCTAAAGACCGCTGCTCCATAACCCTGTCCGCCTGCTCTGAGCAGGCGGACAGGAATCGCCGGATATCAACCCGATCAAGTACGATCAGGTTGATTGACAGCTCCCTGCTGGTGGCAGATTGGCCGCGAGTCAGCAAGATGCGGCGTTGCACCAGCAGTTCTTGTGAGCTGCTGGTGCAATGTTAAATGTGGAGAACGTATTGCTCTCTGCATTTAGCGAGGTCTTGAGGACCTGATCCGCAAGACCTTTGATAAATAGGGGCCATTATCTGTATGTGCATATGTAAGTATTAGAGAGAGATCATCTGTATGTGTAAGTATGAGAGCATGTGTGTTTGCGTGAGTGAAAAAGCATGTGTGTGTGTGTGAGAGAGATCATCTGAATGTGTAAGTATGAGAGGATGTGTGTTTGTGTGAGTGACAAAGTGTGTGTGTGTGTGGAAGAAAGATCATCTGGATGTGCACGTGTAATTATGAGAGAGCATGTGTGTTTGTGTGAGTGACAAAGTGTGTGTGTGGAAGAAAGATCATTTGGATGTGCACATGTAATTATGAGAGAGCATGTGTGTGTGCATATATGTATTTCTCGGGTGCATCATAGCCACTGCCTCACCAGCCTCTGACCTCACCGCATGTCACTGAATCACAGCAGCCCTTACGAGCCGATGGGCTGTTCCAGATCCCCTCTTTTGGTTTCCCCTTTCAGCAGGTGACATCATTAAAAAGTTCAGATCACATGTGGTGGCAAGTAGGAGTGGTAAAGCACAAGGGATGACTCACTAACGTGCCACACTCAATCTCCAATGAATAGCAAGTTCGAAATCCAATCAGAGGAGCACTCTCAGTGGTACTAAAATATAACTTTTATTCTCAAATATTGCTTAAAAGTCCACAGCAACTGTACATTATATGCACAGAATAGCAATGTCGGCGGAGGGTGGGAGCGTACTCCCGGACTCGCTGACGTATTTCGGCTGAACAGCCATAATTGCAGCTATAGTCTATAGGCCAATCCAGACCTTATATCTGCTTAAAGTCATACTCATTGGTTAAAAACAAAATTGGAGTATACCGCCCACAATCCACCCTATTCTCTCTTCTGACAGGTAAAACTAGTGTCTCACATTATATTTACTGACAGTTACATTCATATTCCAAGTTATATTGCAGCTGAAATTTAAAAGTGGCACTCCTATTATTCGCATCTAGATATACACATAATCCATTATTTAGTGTTGTCCTATATGGAATCCACTCCTCCTTATAATTGGGATATCTTAACAGATATACACTTGCCCCTCACTCACATATATATGCACAAACTTCTATTTAGGATAATTAGTGTGTAAGCCTATATTTCTGCTGACCCATCTTCTAATTCAATCTTGTCTGATCATACAAGACCTTAAGAAAGAATGTGATATATCTAAATGTAAACCATCAAAGGAACAACAAACCCTAAAATGGTAATTTAAATCCAGGTATACTATTAAAAGATACACTTCTAGGATATATTTTCTAACCCATATGCTGTTTTCTCAATGATGTACTAGATGGTTTTTAGAGGAACTAGCATAAGGCTATGTGTTAAAGAACACACATACAACAAACCACACAATGGGGCCTATTTATCAAAGGTCTTGCGGATCTGATCCGCCGGTGCGGTTCAGGTCCGCAAGACCTCACTGAATGTGGAGAGCAATACACTCTCTGTATTCAGTATTGCACCAGCAGCTCACAAGAGCTGCTGGTGCAGCGCCGCCACCTGCAGATTTGTGACCAATGGGCCACCAGCAGGGGGGGTGTCAATCAACCCGATCATACTTGATCGGGTTGATTTCCGGCGATTCCTGTCCGCCTCATCAGAGCAGGCGGACAGGGTTATGGAGCAGCGGTCTTTAGACCGCTGCTCCAGAACTTGTGTTTCTGGCGAGTCTGAAGACTCGCCAGAAACATGGACCTTCAAGCTCCATACGGAGCTTGATAAATGGGCCCCTATGGCTCCTGATTTTGCACTGCCAAAAATGAGGTCATACTCTGAGTTTAGTCCTTCTGGGACCCTTGTTTATTTGTTCAGTATATTAAATTAATGGAAAAAGTACAAATTCAAATTCAAAGGCACACATAATCTAAGCCAAGTAGTGATTTTCCTTAGTAATTTGGTAATTAAGTGTATTCAATCAATATTTATTCTAAGTGAATTATGGGCTGTTCTTAATTTTAAAATGACCATATTCACACCTTCTAAGATGTAAAATGATTCAAAGGAATCAATATAGAGTTCAAATACTAAGGCACCTATCAACTGGTTATTGTGGTATAGGAAGTCATCTGAAAAAGTAATTTTTCATTGACCATAGGTGTCTGTAGAATTTAAATATGTGCATTTAGCCTGGGATGAATATAGATTCATCTGAATTCAGAAAGATTTAAGCATTCGTCAGAGTCCAGAATATCCAAAAGAAATGGTGAACAAAACAGGCGAGGAGCAAACTAATTAGTCCAGTTCATTCATTTAATTTGTTCAATGCCAAAACAAACGGCAGTACACTGAGGAAAGGGGGAAGGAGCTGATTTCATTTTGCTAATCAGCTCATTTGTTTGCAGTTATGTAAAGGGGTCTGAACATGCATGTGTCCAAAGTCCCCTGTTCAACCCTGCCAGGGTATTTCAAATGAATAATGTCAGTAAGGCATTAAATGACACACAGGCTTGTCCAATCCAGTTTTAGCTTAGAATAGGGAGGTGGGGGACTAGAGGAAGCTTAGGAGGCTTAGCCATTTAATTAACTTGTACTTTTAAGATTTTGCAAGGTGCAGTTGTGTGATCCACACTCTCCATTCTAAAGACAAAGGAGGACATCTTCAATAAAATTAAAGGAATCCTGCTTGGCTGCAAAATCCAGCCCTGAGAACTTAGGGCTCCATGCACAGGACAGCAAAAACTGACCACTCCTTACAGGGATATTAAACCCACATTTTTTCTTTCATGATTTAGATAGAGAATACCATTTTAAACAACTTTCTAATTTACTTCAATTATCTAATTTGCTTCATTCTCTTGATATTCTTTCCTGAAAAGCATATCTAGATATGATCAGTACCTTCTGATTAGTAGCTGCACATAGATGCCTCATGTGATTGGCTCACCAATGTGCATTGCTATTTATTTAACAAAGGATATCTAAAGATTGCAGCAAATTAGATAATAGAAGTAAATTGGAATGTTGTTTAAAATTGTATTCTCTATCTGAATTGTGAAATAATTTTTTTGGGGATTAATGGCCCTTTAACTCTTTTTCAAACAGAGGGGAGGGCTTCTTGGAAAAGCAAATTTAAGTGTGTGCATGTGCACCGAACCCATGGCCCTAGCCGCTTGTCAATGGGTCAATGATTTACTTCCGGGGGAAAATGACGGTGCCCATAGGAAAAAACCCTCAGCATACTGGGAGCACTGCCTGACCTACCTCAGCACACAAAGAGCTACCACTGCCTCCCATGGACCAAGACAAGTCCAGAACATAAGGCCAACAAAAGCAGCAATCATGACACACCAGGTACCTTGGAAAGAGAGAACCTAGCTCTGTCCACCATAAAATGGACTGAACTAGAATGACAAGGGGGCTAAGGTATTTTTTTATATTTAGATAAACGGGGCATGGTACATTTCTGGCCAGAATTTTTGGAGGTTAATTTCAGCAGAATTTTAATCATATGGTGCGAGATTACATATACGGATTAGATTTTTACGTGGGATTTTGAAAATAACTTAGGTGCCGGCAGTTCATATACTGCCATAAGTCACTGGCGATGCCAGATATGTGTATTTGCACACTTTTCTGAACGTCACCAGTTTTTCCGACTTATGGCGCCATATATTTGATTCACCAGATGTGCGAGGTGAACTTACAGGCGACGAGGGTTTCAGCAGTTGCGCTGAAACTTACGCCGTATATGTAATTTTGCCTATGGTCTTTTGGCTTCTCAGAATATTTGGTAAAAAAATTAGTTCATTGTCATTTCCCAATGGGAAGCTAATAGAAAATAATTTTAACAAAAAACGTACATAATGGAAGGCAAATAATTAAAATAACCTCTCTTTCAATGCTAACAGAGACAGAAGAACATATAAGAACTATAATTTTTTTATAATTATATTACAGAGAGTTTAAAGAGTAAAATGAATGAATAGGATAGTTAACAATCAATTAATCATTCACTATCCTTTTCCACCATCCTATTGTCTCACCCAACTTCTAATCTTTTACTTTCCACCCATACAATCTTTCTGTGCCATCTTATTTTCTGCACTCCCTCATTCATCCTCCCACATTCTGTGCTGTCATATTCTTTACACTCCATATGTTAGCAATGGTAAAGCTCCAGTTGCACTAGTTACCCTCACTGACCGCTTTTTATGGGTTGACTAAAATTATCCTTACTACTACAGATGCTGTTAATACTAATCCTGGTAGTGGTGGGCACTGCATCTCTCCTACTCCTGGTGGATATGGGATTGCCTGCTACAGCAGATGCTGAAGATCACCCTGCTGTGACGGCTGTTGCTGCTCTAGGTGTTTGAGCCAGAGCACCAAAAATGGCCTTGAAAATTCTATTTTATTCTTAGACGCAGAGGCAGCAGTGCTTGTCCCACTTTCACCCATAGACAAAAAAAGCAAACACAGAATCTGCACTGGTAGTGGGGGGTGATGGGAGTAACATAGTAGATGAGGTTGAAAAAAGGCTGAAGTCCATCGAGTTCACCCTATACAAATCTAATATACTTACAAAAAAGCTCAGTTGAGCTTAAATTAATCCCACTTAAAGGTGACCCAATTAATACAAGCAATCATATCCATGAATTTTATTTCTAGACATAAATGTATCCAAATAATTTTTAAATGTATCTAGTGTATTGGCATTCACTACCTCCTTTGGTAATGAGTTCCACAATTTTATTGCTCTTACAGTGAAAAAATGTTTCCGTTGCAGGAGATCTCATTTCCTCCAACCTTAAATTATAACCTCTTGTCACAAACAATTTTCTTGGAATAAACAGAGCCTCTGTCATCTCTGTATATGGGCCTTGAATATATTTATATTAAGTAATCATGTCACCTCTCAAGACCCAGTTTGTCCCATTTAAATAATACATTGCCTGCTTATTTTTACTTCCAAAATGTAGAACTTTGCATTTTCCCATATTAAATCTAATTTTCCATTTACCTGCCCATACTTCTAATTTTTGCAGATCTCTTTGTAAAGAAAGTTCATCCTGCTCTGACCTAATGACTTTACTTAAATTAGTATCATCTGCAAAAATAGAGATGTCGCTATTTTATCTTTTCTCCAAGTCATTAATAAAAATATTTAAAAGAACAAGGCCCAGCACTGATTCCTGGGGGACTCCACTGATTACCTTTTTCCAATCTGAGTATGATCCATTCACTACTACTCATTGCTCCATATCTTTTATCCAGTTATTTATCCATGAGCTAAGATTTTCAGCTATTCCCAGTCCCTTAATTTTGTGCATTAATCTCTCATGTGGCACTGTATCAAATGCCTGTGCACAATCTAAGTATATCACATCAACTGATTCCCCTTTATCTATATTTTTACTTGCATCCTCGTAGAATCTAATTAGATTAGTTTGACATGATCTATGTCTCATAAAACCATGCTGATTTGAACTCATAATCTTGTTTACAAGAATATACTCATCAATATAATCCCTTGAAATATCTTCCCCACTATTTATGTCAGACTAACTGGTCTATAGCTTCCTGGATCAGCCCTGCTTCCCTTTTTGAAGAGTGGCACCTCATCAGCTTTACGCCAATCCTGGGGTACTATTCCTGAGGATAATGAGTCTTTTAAAATTAAGAGTAGAGGTTTGTCTATAACAGTGCTAAGTTCACGTAATACCCTTGGGTGTATTCCATCTGGGCCTGGAGTTTTATTTACCTTAATATTATTCAGTTTTTCCTGATATTCTCTAGACATAACATAGTTAAAGGGACAGTCTACACCAGAATTTGTATTGTTTAAAAATATAGATAATCCCTTTATTTCCCATTCCCCAGTTTTGAAAAACCAACACTGCTATATTAATACACTTTTTACCTCTGTGATTACCTTGTATCTAAGTCTCTGCAGACTGCCCCCTTATCGCAGTGCATTTGACAGACATGCAATTTAGCCAATCAGTGCAGACTCTTAAATAACTCCACGGGAGTGAGCACAATGTTATCTATATGACACACATGAACTAGTACTGTCTAACTGTAAAAACTTTAAAAATGCTCTGAGCTAAGAGGTGGTTTTCAACAGTTTAGAAATCAGTTTGAGTCTACCTAGGTTTAGCTTTTCAAAAATAACAAAGCAAATTTGATGATAAAAGTAAAAAGTTGTTTAAAATGGCATGCCCTATCTGAATCATGAAAGTTTAATCTTGACTAGACTGTCCCTTTAATGGTATGGGCTAGCATGTTCTAGTTTGTTCCAAAGTATCTTCCATTCGTTCTTCTCTTGTGTATACTGAAGAAAAAAACTGGTTTAGTACCTCAGCCTTCTCCCTGTTACTGTTAATCATGCTACCCGCCACACATTTTAATGTACCTATATTTTCCTTCTTAGATTTTTTTGCTATTTGTATACTTAACTTCTTAGGGATAGACTTAGAATCCTTTGCAATTAATCTTTCATTTTCAATTTTGGCTAATTTGATTGCTTTTTTGCATGCTTAGTTACAGTACATTCCATATACATTTGGTATGTTGAGTCTGTACTATTTTCTTTAAATAATTTAAATGCCCTACATTTTTCCTAATTTCTCTTAACACATTTTTATTTAACCACATTGGCTTGGATTTATTTTTTTATTTTTATAAAAAAATAAATCAAATTAGCCATATGGTATTTGTTGATATGTATATTTACTTAACAAAGTTTTAAATGTTATCCATTTATCCTCTGTATTTTTATTAGAGAATACTTTGTCCCAGTTTATTTTATTTTTTTTATTTTTTTTTATATCATTGAATTTTGCTTTCTTAAAATTAAAAGTCTTACGGCTAGATTACGAGTTTTGCGGTATGAGGGGTGCAGTAATATCTTGCACATTATTGTCACCACTCACTTTCCTACAGCGCTGGTATTACAGGTTTTCATAAACCCAGCATTAACAGGCAAGAAGTGAGCGTAGAGCAAAATTGAGCTCTATACCGCACTCCAATACCAGCGCTGCTGAAAGCCGCGGTGAGCTGGTTTTACATGCTCGTGCACGATTTCCCCATAGACATCAATGGGGAGAGCTGGCTGAAAAAAAGTCTAACACCTGCAAAAAATCAGCGTTAAGCTCCGTAACGCAGCCCCATTGATTCCTGTGGGGAAACAAAATGTATGTTTACACCTAACACCCTAACATGAACCCCGAGTCTAAACACCCCTAATCTTACACTTATTAACCCTTAATCTAACACTCCGGACATCGCCGTCACTATAATAAACATATTAATCCCTAAACCACCGCACTCCCGCCTCGCAAACACTAGTTAAATATTATTAACCCCTAATCTGCCTCCCCTAACATCGCCGCCACCTACCTACATTTATTAACACCTAATCTTCCGCCCCCAACGTCACCGCCACTTTACTAAATTTATTAACCCCTAAACCTAAGTCTAACCCTAACCCTAACATCCCCTAACTTAAATATAATTAAAATAAATCTAAATAAATATTACTATCATTACCTAAATTATTCATATTTAAAACTAAATATTTACCTGTAAAATAAACCCAAAGCTAGCTACAATATAACTAATAGTTACATTGTAGCTAGCTTAGTGTTTATTTTTATTTTACAGGCAAGTTTGTATTTATTTTAACAAGATAGAATAGTTACAAAAAAGTTGTTAACTATTTACTAACTACCTAGTTAAAATAAATACAAATTTACCTGTAAAATAAAACCTAACCTGTCTTACACTAACACCTAACATTACACTACAATTAAATAAATGAAATTAATTAAATACAATTACCTAAATTATAAAAAAAAATCCACTAAATTACACAAAATAAAAAATAAATGATCAGATATTTAAACTAATTACACCTAATCTAATAGCCCTATCAAAACAAAAAAAGCCCCCCCAAAATAAAAAAAACCCTGTTCCAATCAGCCAATAGAATGTGAGCTCAATCCTATTGGCTGATTGGATCAGGCAATAGGATTGAAGCTCAATCCTATTGGCTGATTGCATGAGCCAATAGGATTTTTTCACCTTTAATTCCGATTGGCTGATAGAATTCTATCAGCCAATCGGAATTCAAGGGATGCCATCTTGGATGATGTAATTTAAAGGAACCTTCATTCGTCGTTAGTCGTCGGGTTAAGAGGATGCTCTGCGACGGATGTCTTGAAGATGGAGCTGCTCAGCGCCGGATAGATGAAGATAGAAGATGCAGTCTGGATGAAGACTTCTGCTCGTCTGGAGGACCACTGCTGCCGGCTTGGATGAAGACTTCTCCCGGCTTCGTTGAGGACTTCTTGCCGCTTGGATGAAGACCTCTACGGGCTTCGTTGAGGATGGATTTCCAGTCTTCAAAACTGTAAATGGATCTTCGGGGGTTAGTGTTAAATTTTTTTAAAGGGTTTTTTGGGTGGGTTTTATTTTTAGATTAGGACTTTTGGGCTGAAAAAGGGCTAAATGCCCTTTTAAGAGCAATGCCCATACAAATGCCCTTTTCAGGGCAATGGGGAGCTTAGGTTTTTTTAGTTAGGATTTTATTTGGGGGGTTGGTTGTGTGGGTGGTGGGTTTTACTGTTAGGGGCTGTTTGTATTTTTTTTTTTTTACAGGTAAAAGAGCTGATTTCTTTGGGGCAATGCCCCGCAAAAGGTCCTTTTAAGGGCTATTGGTAGTTTAGTTTAGGCTAGGGTTTTTTTATTTTGGGGGGGCTTTTTTTATTTTGATAGGGCTATTAGATTAGGTGTAATTAGTTTAAATATCTGATAATTTTTTTTTTTTTTTTTGTAATTTAGTGGGGGTTTTTGTTTGTAATTTAGGTAATTTTATTTAATTAATTTAATTGATTTAATTGTAGTGTAATATTAGGTGTTAGTGTAAGACAGGTTAGGTTTTATTTTACAGGTAAATTTGTATTTATTTTAACTAGGTAGTTAGTAAATAGTTAATAACTATTTAGTAACTATTGCCTGTGAAATAAAAATAAACCCTAAGCTAGCTACAATGTAACTATTGTAGCTAGCTTAGGTTTATTTTACAGGTAAGTATTTAGTTATATAGTTAAGTATTTAGTTATATAGTTATACTGTGTATATATATATATATATATATATATATATATATATATATACTGTATATATACTGTATATATATATATATATATATATATATATATATATATATATATATATATATATATATATATACATATGTATTTATATTTAAACATAAAAATAACATTTTCTTCTAAGAGAACATAGGAATTTCAAGTGTTTCTATTTGAAACACATTAAGGGCTAGATTACAAGTGGCAAGTTTGCCCATTTGGGGGTGCGCAATAATTAACCAGCCTTTACAAGTGGCTAGTTATTACTACTGCAAGCTTGGTTTTGGTTCCAGGATGGTGACAAAGTATTTTCTTGCGTTCAGCTTGCCATTGATTACATGAAGGCGGACAACACCATTTGCTGCCATACATGCCCAAATCATAACGCTTGTTGGTTGCTTTACATTGGTCTCCATACAAACAGGAAGTAGCTCTTTTACTACTCTACATCTCACGTATTTTCAGCCATTACTACCAAATAAGGATATCTTACTTTCGTCACTTCAAATAACTTGCTTCCACTGATCGTTTGTCCATCCAATGTGTTCTTTTGCCCACTGTAGTTGTTTCTAGCGCTGCTGTAGATTCAGATATGTTTTTTTTCTCGGAATTCGACCTCTTAGTACCATAGCTGATAGTCTGCTTCTTCCCATTCTGGAAATGTCACAAACACCAGTTGAACACAGTTTGGCTCTGATAGACTTCAGGCTCGCCAGAAACAGAAGTTATGAAGCAGCGGTCTAAAGACCGCTGCTCCATAACTTGTCCAGCTGCTCTGAGGTGGCGGATACAAATCAACCCAATCAAATATGATCGGGTTGATTGACACCCCCTGCTAGCGGCCGATTGGCCATGAACCTGCAGGGGGCGGCATTGTACCAGCAGTTCACAAGAACTGGTTCAATGATAAATGCAATGTGATGCATATGCTGTCAGCATTTATCGATGTGCAGCAGACATGATACGCTACTTCGTATCATGTCCGCTCGCACATTGTTAAATATGCCCCACAGTCTTTTTATTTTTCTGTCATCAGTTGCTTTTGTGCACTTTTTTCAGCCTTTACCTGGTTTGTTTTTCAGTGACTTTGTTTCCTGATAACGTAAACAGCACATTTGTACACCAGATACTGTCACTGACCCACCTACTTGCCTTGCAATTTCAGCATAAGAAAGACCGGATTCACGTAATAAAACAATCCTGGTCCTTTTCGTGGGTGACCAATCAAATCTTTTCTTTGGTGCCATTGCTGTACTTATTATCCACACAATACATTTAAAGAAATACTAACAATATTCACACAATCTACGATTATGCTTCATTTACACCCCTAACAGTTTTTTTTTTCTACATAACAAACAGTAAAACTGACTTTCCTTAACTTCTCACAAGATGCATTGCAGTTACTCGCATATGATTTGTCCCCAGAACAAGGACTCTGATTGGCCAGTAGGGTTTGCACTTAACATCCGCTTCTTAACCTTTTAACGCCGTTATGCCGTTCCATTCCGTCATAATTACACTGGGCTTTAGAGCCGTTATGACGGAATAGAACGGCATAACGGTTTTCAGCTCCTGTGCCCCCTCCGTTATTTTGTTTGTTGTGGATCCGGTTGGGGGATGTGCCTAGCACCTCTGGCACTCCCCCAGGATCCAATCAGCATGGAGGGGGTGTATCGATTGTCCCCTGTAACACTGTAGCAGCCAATGAGTGGAATCATTGGCTGTTACAAGTGTATCCGCTTCCTCTCTGCTCTCAGTGCGATCTGAGAGAGAGAGGAAGACAGTTTAGTGTTGGTGTGTGCTGCAGAAAGCTAGAGAGGGAGAAAAAATATAGTTACAAACAATATATATATTTTTTTTGCTGCTGATCACAGAGCTGCTACTGTGATCAGCCTAATATAACTTGCTTAGCCTGTTAGGGCTTTGATCAGTGTTGATCAAAAGCGTTGGGGGTTTATTTGTGGGGGTTACAAATATATATATATATTGTTTTTGCTGCTGATCACTGAGCTGCTACTGTGATCAGCCTAATATCACAGTGATCAGCCTGTCAGGGCTTTGATCAGTGCCCAAAAGTTTATTTGTGGGGATCTTTAGTTATTATTAACCCCTTCCCTGCTGTTCCCAATCACTACCCTTCCCAGTTCCTTTTTTTTTTTAGTTTATAAAAAAAAAAAAAAAAAAAAAAAATATATATAAAGAAAAAATCATAATTTAAAAAAAAAAAAAAAAAAAAGGGAATAGGGTGGGTGGGAATAGGTGGGTGGTAATTGGGAGGTGGTAATTGGGGTGGTTTAGTGGGATTTTGGGGAAGGTGAAGTGGTAATTGGTGGTGGTGAAGTGGTACTTTGTACTGAAAAAAATCCCTTATGGCACGCTATTCAGCAGAAGAGGCTTATGCCATTCTTGCCGCAGATTCAGGGAGTGAAACCCTCTCTGCTCTGTCTGACAGCGCAACCCTTACGGCATCAGATATAGAGCCCCTGAGTGATACATCTGATGCTGGTGCTCCCTGCCCGCCACCTAAAAGGAGGCGTCGCACAAATGACCAAAATTGGATACCCCCAAATTTCACTGCCCCAGAAATGCCAGAATTTACTGAGACTCCTGGCATAACAAGTGATGTTCCAGTATGTGAGCCAATAAACTATATGTCACTGATTCTGACAGATGCTATGTTTGAGCATATAGTTGCTCAAACAAATTTATATGCCAGCCAGTATCTGTCCAAAAATCCCCAATCTCTGTATGTCAGAAAAAATACCTGGCATCCCACTGACATACCAGAGATTAAAAAGTTTTGGGCCCTGACATTAATAATGGGGATTGTGAAGAAACCCAGCATTCGTTCATACTGGAGCCAGAACCCCATCCTGGCTACCCCTCTTTTTCCAGGGGTTATGAAGAGGGACAGATATGAACAATTGCTGCGGTTTCTCCATTTTAATGATAATACCAAGTGCCCCCCCAAAAATGACCCCCTGCATGACAGGTTATATAAACTAAGGCCCCTGATAAGCCACCTGTCCCAAAAATTTAAAGAAGTTTACATACCTGAGCAGGACATTTGCATTGATGAGTCCCTCATGAAATTTAAGGGGAGATTGCTTTTCAAGCAATATATACCATCCAAGAGGTCCCGCTATGGGGTAAAATTTTATAAGCTCTGTGAATGCAGTACTGGGTATACCTGGGCATTTCGCATCTACCAGGGAAAGGATAGCCACTTGGATCCACCTGGCTGCCCAGATTCAGTTGGCACAAGTGGGAAAATTGTGTGGGATCTCCTACTACCCCTGCTAAATAAAGGGTACCATTTGTGGCTCGATAATTTTTACACCAGCACAGAGCTATTAAAATTTTTGTTTTATTTTGAAACCGTGGCCTGTGGCACAACAAGAAAAAATCGCAAAGGTTTCCCCCAGAAGCTGACATATGGAAAAAAAAGTAGGGGCACAACGTCAGCTTTACGCCACAATGAGCTACTGGCCCTTCGGTACACTGATAAAAAAGATGTGTACATGCTCTCCACAATGCACGATGAAGCTACAGTGCCAGTGTCTGTGAAGGGAAGATCTGCACAGATCCGAAAGCCAAAGTGCATTGTGGAGTACAACAAAAACATGGGGGGGGTAGATTTAGCTGACCGGTGCCTGCAGCCATATCTAATTCAAAGAAAAACTAGAACTTGGTACAAAAAAGTAGCCTTTTATATTATGCAGATCGCAGTATATAATGCATATGTGCTGTACAAAAAAACAGGCACAGGGAAAACTTATACTTTTTTGGAATTTGTGTTAAATGTAACATCTGATATTTTGTTTAACCAGACCCCTAATCCTCCCACTGTTCAATCTGAAAATGTTGAGCGACTCTGTGGCAGGCATTTTCCCACTAGGATCCCCCCCACTGCCTGCAAATTAACACCCCAGAAAAGATGCAGAGTCTGCTATAAAAAAGGAGGGAGGAGGGATTCTAGTTACCATTGCCCTGACTGCCCCTCTCAACCTGGCCTCTGTATCACTGATTGCTTTCGAATATATCACACAGAGTTAAACTTTTAATTTGAAAGCAATCTGTATGTGTTCCTAATTTATTTTATTTTATTATTCTGTATTCCTAACTTCATAAATCCCCTGACCTTGTCCTGTCCCTTTATATGTTAAGCCCATCCACTCTAAGGCCATTATAAGTTATACAAAACAACTAAAATACTCCTTTTAGAATATCCTGAGTTATCTACTTTTGCAAATGGTATGTCATGAGGGGGGTAATTTTCATTCCTGGGCTGCCATACTGTCTCAAAGGCAACATAGGGCCAGAAAATCAATGTGCCAAATTTCTATGCAGACCCTATATTGGGCCCTGTAACTTCCTAAAACCACATAAAACCTGTGCATAGGGGGTATTGTTGCACTCATGGGAGATCACTGAACACAGATATGGGTGTATTATAGCAGTAAAAAATATAATGATGTTGATCTAAATAGAAAACATGCAAAGTCTGTGTGAAAAAAGCAAATAAAAAAATATGACCACTAAATTTGACCAGGTTTTGTGACTAAGTGGCTACAAAAAAAGACTAAACATAGTCCTTTTTTAATACCCTGGGTTGTCTACTTTTGCAAATGGTATGCCATGGTGGGGTAATTTTCATTCCTGCGCTGCCATACTGTCTCAAAGGCAACAAAGGTCCATAAAATCAATATGCCCAATTTCCATGCAAATTGGCAGACCCTATATTGGGCACTGTAACTTCCTAAAACCACATAAAACCTGTACATAGGGGGTATTGTTGTACTCATGGGACATCGCTGAACACAAAGATGGGTGTATTATAGCAGTAAAACATAAAAGGATGATATAAACAGCAAAAAGGCAGTGTTTTTGTGATAAACTAAAACTGAAATATGAACATTACCTTTGGCCAGATGTTGTGACTAAGTGGCTACAAACAAAGACTAAACATAGTCCTTTTTCAATACCCTGGGTTGTCTACTTTTATAAATGGTATGCCACGATGGGGTAATTTTCATTCCTGGGCTGCTATAATGTCTCAAAGAGGACAAAGGCCCATAAAATGAATGTGCCAATTTTCTATGTAAATGGGCAGATCCCATATTTGGCCCTGTAACATCTGTAAACCCCATAAAACCTGTACATGGGGGGTACTGTTTTACTCTTAGGACATTGACAAACACAAATATGTGTGTTTTATATCAGCAAAACATAAAAGGTTGATGACAGAAACAGCCAAAGGGCAGTGTTTGTGCAAAAAACGCATACAAAAAAAAAGGAGCACTACATTTGGCCAGGTGTTGTGACTAAGGGGCTTCACAAAAATATGTGACATGGGCCTTTTGAAATACCCTAGGGTGTCTTCTTTTGAAAATGGTATGCCATGATGGGGTAATTTTCATTCCTGGGCTGCTATAATGTCTCAAAGAGGACATAGGCACAGAAAATTAAGGTGCCAAATTTCCATGCATAAAAACTGAAATGGGCAGACCCCATATTTGGCCCTGTAACTTCTGTAAACCCCATAAAACCTGTACATGGGGGGTACTGTTTTACTCGTAGGACCTTGACAAACACTAATATGTGTGTTTTATAGCAGCAAAACATAAAAGGTTGATGACAGAGACAGCCAAAGTGCAGTGTTTGTGCAAAAAACGCATGCAAAAAAAATCACCATTACATTTGGCCAGGTGTTGTGACTAAGGGGCTTCACAAAAATATGTGACATGGGCCTTTTGAAATACCCTAGGGTGTCTTCTTTTGAAAATGGTATGCCATGATGGGGTAATTTTCATTCCTGGGCTGCTATAACGTCTTAAAGAGGACATAGGCACAGAAAATTAAGGTGCCAAATTTCCATGCATAAAAACTGAAATGGGCAGACCCCATATTTGGCCCTGTAACTTCTGTAAACCCCATAAAACCTGTACATGGGGGGTACTGTTTTACTCGTAGGACCTTGACAAACACTAATATGTGTGTTTTATAGCTGCAAAACATAAAAGGTTGATGACAGAGACAGCCAAAGTGCAGTGTTTGTGCAAAAAACGCATGCAAAAAAAATCACCATTACATTTGGCCAGGTGTTGTGACTAAGGGGCTTCACAAAAATATGTGACATGGGCCTTTTGAAATACCCTAGGGTGTCTTCTTTTGAAAATGGTATGCCATGATGGGGTAATTTTCATTCCTGGGCTGCTATAACGTCTTAAAGAGGACATAGGCACAGAAAATTAAGGTGCCAAATTTCCATGCATAAAAACTGAAATGGGCAGACCCCATATTTGGCCCTGTAACTTCTGTAAACCCCATAAAACCTGTACATGGGGGGTACTGTTTTACTCGTAGGACCTTGACAAACACTAATATGTGTGTTTTATAGCTGCAAAACATAAAAGGTTGATGACAGAGACAGCCAAAGTGCAGTGTTTGTGCAAAAAACGCATGCAAAAAAAATCACCATTACATTTGGCCAGGTGTTGTGACTAAGGGGCTTCACAAAAATATGTGACATGGGCCTTTTGAAATACCCTAGGGTGTCTTCTTTTGAAAATGGTATGCCATGATGGGGTAATTTTCATTCCTGGGCTGCTATAACGTCTTAAAGAGGACATAGGCACAGAAAATTAAGGTGCCAAATTTCCATGCATAAAAACTGAAATGGGCAGACCCCATATTTGGCCCTGTAACTTCTGTAAACCCCATAAAACCTGTACATGGGGGGTACTGTTTTACTCGTAGGACCTTGACAAACACTAATATGTGTGTTTTATAGCAGCAAAACATAAAAGGTTGATGACAGAGACAGCCAAAGTGCAGTGTTTGTGCAAAAAACGCATGCAAAAAAAATCACCATTACATTTGGCCAGGTGTTGTGACTAAGGGGCTTCACAAAAATATGTGACATGGGCCTTTTGAAATACCCTAGGGTGTCTTCTTTTGAAAATGGTATGCCATGATGGGGTAATTTTCATTCCTGGGCTGCTATAATGTCTCAAAGAGGACATAGGCACAGAAAATTAAGGTGCCAAATTTCCATGCATAAAAACTGAAAAGGGCAGACCCCATATTTGGCCCTGTAACTTCTGTAAACCCCATAAAACCTGTACATGGGGGGTACTGTTTTACTCGTAGGACCTTGACAAACACTAATATGTGTGTTTTATAGCAGCAAAACATAAAAGGTTGATGACAGAGACAGCCAAAGTGCAGTGTTTGTGCAAAAAACGCATGCAAAAAAAATCACCATTACATTTGGCCAGGTGTTGTGACTAAGGGGCTTCACAAAAATATGTGACATGGGCCTTTTGGAATACCCTAGGGTGTCTTCTTTTGAAAATGGTATGCCATGATGGGGTAATTTTCATTCCTGGGCTGCTATAATGTCTCAAAGAGGACATAGGCACAGAAAATTAAGGTGCCAAATTTCCATGAATAAAGACTGAAATGGGCAGACCCCATATTTGGCCCAGTAACTCCTGTAAACCCCGTGAAACCTGTACATGGGGGGTACTGTTGTACTCGTAGGACATTGACAAACACAAATATGTGTGTTTTATAGCAGTAAAACATAAAAGCTTGATGACAGAAACAGCCAAAGTGCAGTGTTTGTGTAAAAAACGCATACAACAAAAATGACCACTACATTTGGCCAGGTGTTGTGACTAAGGGGCTTCACAAAAAGACGTGACATGGCCCTTTTGGAATACCCTAGGGTGTCTACTTTTGTAAATGGTATGCCATGATGGGGTCATTTTCATTCCTGGGCTGCTATAATGTATGAAAGGCAACTTAAGCCCAGAAAATGAATGTGCCAGATTTCTATGTAAATGGGTAGGCCGTATGTTGGGCCTTGTAAATTCCAGAAAACTCAGAAAACCTGTACATGGGGGGTATCGTTATACTCATGGGACATCGCTTAACACAAGTATGGGTGTTTTATTGCAGTAACATATATCAGGATGATGATATTCACAATAAAATCATTTGGAAAGCTTCAAATTTCTTAATTTCTCACACTTACTTTGATTTTTTTTATATAAAATTATAGTTGAGAAATAAATCTTTTATGCCAAAAGAAAGCCCTATCTGTCCTCTAAAAAACAATATATAATTAGTGTGGGTGCACTTAATGTGAAAGGGGTAAATTATGGTTGAAAAGACATATAGCTGAAATTCAAGGTTTCGTTTACGTTCAGAACTTGAACAATTGCCTATGTCATGAAAGGGTTAACTGAATCACACTTGTGTTTCTTTTTTAGACTAAAGTAAGCATAACCTTTTTGCATTGAATCCAGCATGAAATTATCTTTAAATTGACATATAAACATTTGCATTTGGTGCAAAAAAACATTTCCTATAATCCTGCAAAGTTGCAAAACATTAAAATTTCAAAAAGTGTCCACAATTTTATATATATATATATATATATATATATATATATATATATATATATATACACATATTTATATATACATATATATTTATATTTAAACATAAAAAGAAAAATTTCTTCTAAGAGAAGAACATAGGAATTTCAAGTATTTCTATTTAAAACACATTAAGGGCTAGATTACAAGTGGAATGCTAAATTATCGCATGCCTGCAAACAGGCAAATTTGCCCGTTTGGGGGCACGCAATAATTAACCAGCCTTTACAAGTGGCTAGTTATTGCTACCGCGATCTTGCGGTTGCAATTAGTGCTTATAAAATTAACCAGAAATAAGATCTCTGGTTAATTTTATAAATGTGTCCCAAATGCTCCCAAAATAAAGTCTAGTGTAATTTTTTTTTCTTATGTTGTTCTTTATTTTATTAGTTTTCAGTATTAAGAAGACAATACAGTTGAATAAATAAAAAGAGGTTATACAATCATGGGTTATTACATTTGTGTAATTCTTTTGCAGCATTGGCTTCTTGGTCGATAGTCTCTTATAGTGTAGTTAATCTTAAAAACACTTTGAGCCAATGCGGATCAGGTCCGCAAGACCTTGCTGAATGCGGAAAGCAATACGCTCTCCGTATTCAGCATTGCACCAGCAGCTCACAAGAGTTGCTGGTGCAACGCCACCCCCTGCTGACTCGCGGCCAATGGGCCGCCAGCAGGGAGCTGTTAATCAACCGATCGTACTCGATCGGGTTGATTTCCGGCAATTCCTGTCCGCCTGCCCAAAGCAGGCAGACAGGGTTATGGAGCAGTGGTCTTTAGACCGCTGCTTCATAACTTGTGTTTCTGGCGAGTCTGAAGACTCGCCAGAAACACGGGCCCACAAGCTCCATACGGAGCTTGATAAGTGGGCCCCAATAAGTATCTGGTGTTTATGTCCATAGCCACTGATGAATTAGTGCAATCTCAGGTGAGGTACAGAAAATACATTGTTTTGTCTCAAATCTTCAAACCAAACATTAACTTTCCAATTAACTTGTTGAAAGATAAAGAAAGAAGAGAAAGAAAAAGAAAGAGAAAATCAAAGAAAGAATACATTTTGAGCTTCTATAGGTTATTTATATTAGTATCTGACTCAATGCAGTAGTTCCAGTAACCTAAGGTGTTATCGTAACCGCCTGTATATATAATTCTCAATAAAATATCATGTCTCTATAAAGATCTAGTAGTATCTTTCCAAGATAATGTTTATCTCAACCAGGGATCACCATTCCTTTAAAGTGGGTATTATGGGCGATTTCCATTTCCCGGGGATTAGTTGTTAAATAGTAATAAGAAAAGGTGTTTTTTAATTTTGCATTTAATATTTGGGCTATCTTGTAGTAGCATTATTTCTGGGGGAAGTTTTATTTGTACTTTCAAGATTGTTTCCATTTCTGTCGCTATCTGCGACCAGTAAGATTTTAACTCCCCACACTCCCACCATATATGCAATATCTCTCCTATGAGGCAACAGCCCCTCCAACCTCTGTCTTTGGCCGACGGGAAAAAGTGATTCATTTTGTTTGGGGTTAAGTACCATCTTCTCATGATTTTTATGTTAGTTTCTAGGGCCTTTGCTGAGCGAGCCGATTTAGACAGAGCCTCAAATTTAGTTAACCATGTTTTTTTGTACTGTTTTTTCCCCATTTCTCTTTCCCATCCGTTCACGTAACCTGGAAGATGTGGTGTTTGGCAATTTAGAATTATTTTTACAGAACTGAGATTAGTCGTTTAGTGGTCTCTGTTTTTGTACATATAGCCTCAAACCCTGTTTGTGTCCTAGTGAGATCTTTTTTAAATTTATGTGTAAAAATGTAATGCAAAACGTGGTGCAGACGGATCCAAGGTTTCAGGCAGCTGCCACACACTAGATTTAGTTGTTCTTTTGGTAAAAGTTTTCCGTCGCAGATTACTTGATATATAGGGAGTGCATGTTTGTATTCCTTTATGCCCTTAGAAGGAAGAGAGTCTAGGAGGCCTTCATCTCCAAATATAATAATTTATTATTTGCTGTAATGATAATATTTCCTTAGTTATATTTTGTAAAGGGAGCATCTGGAAAATATACAGGGCTTTGAGCAGTAACATCATCTTTACTGCATGGATTCTGTCCAGCCAGATTAGGTTTTTTGGTAGCCAGGTGTGAACTAGGTGCTGAAACTCTTCTATTAGTTTACCATAATTATTTTTGCGTAAAGTTTTTGGATCCATGTAATGCAAAACGTGGTGCCGACGGATCCAAGGTTTCAGGCAGCTTCCACACACTAGATTTAGTTGTTCTTTTGGTAAAAGTTTTCCGTCGCAGATTACTTGATATATAGGGAGTGCATGTTTGTATCACTTTATGTCCTTAGAAGAATGGAAGATAAACAAGGGGCGCCAACATAGTGTGAATCGTTCAAACAACAAATATAAAAGTGATGTGCAAAAAACTACTCACAAGGAAAGTGGCACCTTAAATGAATAAGGTGCGATAAAGCAGGCTGACATTCAAATTCCAGCAGTCAGTACGCTGGAGGTCTCACCCAGAGGACCTGTGGAATCCAGATAGGTGTCTAGAAAGTAGCACCCACGTTTTTCAGGGCCAATGGCCGGACCAGGTGAGCTGCAAGCTGATAGGTGTTCTCCTGCTGCACTCACGCCACCGAGACTTTTCTCCAAAAACGACAGTGTCAGTGTATGAAAGGTTCCGTGGTAAAAGTCCTGTTTCAAAAACAAGTGGATCGTGGAAAGAAGCAAAAATACCGGGTCGTGGTATAAAACAAACAGTATTTATTTTGCAACGCGTTTCTCAGTCTATTCCAGACCGTTTCATCAGGCATAATAATCAGATTATGCCTGATGAAACGGTCTGGAATAGACTGAGAAACGCGTTGCAAAATAAATACTGTTTGTTTTATACCACGACCCGGTATTTTTGCTTCTTTCCACGATCCACTTGTTTTTGAAACAGGACTTTTACCACGGAACCTTTCATACACTGACACTGTCGTTTTTGGAGAAAAGTCTCGGTGGCGTGAGTGCAGCAGGAGAACACCTATCAGCTTGCAGCTCACCTGGTCCGGCCATTGGCCCTGAAAAACGTGGGTGCTACTTTCTAGACGCCTATCTGGATTCCACAGGTCCTCTGGGTGAGACCTCCAGCGTACTGACTGCTGGAATTTGAATGTCAGCCTGCTTTATCGCACCTTATTCATTTAAGGTGCCACTTTCCTTGTGAGTAGTTTTTTGCACATCACTTTTATATTTGTTGTTTGAACGATTCACACTATGTTGGCGCCCCTTGTTTATCTTCCATTCTAGACACCCTGACCCATCGCACCGCGGGACACAAGAGGAGCACGCCAAACACCTGAACACATCACTGTTCACATATTAGGATTGGACACTTATTTTTTACATCACAGCAATTTTTGGGACATTGATAAGTACTTTTTTTATATATTTTACTAATCGCCACAAATATCATTGTTTATCTGTGATATCTGATTATTTCAATGTATCACTAATATTATACACAAATTGTCCTGAGCACTTGTTTTACACACAATTTATTTTCGTCATTATTATAATTTTTTACACATACCAAACACTGTGCTGTTTATAAAAAAAATAATTTTTTTTTTTTTTTTTTTTTTTTTTTTTTTTTTTTTTATGAAAACGGGTACAAACCCAATCATAAAGTGGTAGGTCCCACTTTGATAACCTGTGTTCCAAGCGCATCCTCTTAAGTTTTTTCCTCCTCAGGAATTTCTTTTTATAGTCCTTAGAAGAAAGCTTTTTACCTGCTGGATATTCCCTATTATTCAGTAATGGGTTCAAGGGAGAGTATTTGGTAGTTATAAGAGAGTGTTTGCTGCGCAAATTTTTCCAGTCCGACTATGTTGTGTTTATGACTGAGGATGGGGTAGAGAGCATCAGTTTGGAGTCTTGATCTGGTGACCAAACTGCTAATCCTAAATGTGATAACCCTGTGATATGTGTTTCCAGTTGCACCCATCTTTTGTTTGTATCTTCATTATATCTGGTCCAGTCTACTATTCTCTGTAACGAGATAGCCAGTTTATAAGCCATCAAGTTAGGGACTCCCAGACCCCCCTCATCTTTGGTTTGTGATAAAATCTGTTAAGATAGTCTAGGAAGCCTTCATCTCCAAATATAATAATTTATTATTTGCTGTAATGATAATATTTCCTTAGATATATTTTGTAAAGGGAGCATCTGGAAAATATACAGGGCTTTGAGCAGTAACATCATCTTTACCGCATGGATTCTGCCCAGCCAGGTGAGGTTTTTTGGTAGCCAGGTGTGAACTAGGTGACGAAACTCTTCTATTAGTTTACCAGAATTATTTTTGTGTAAAGTTTTTTGATCTGGGGAAATGTATATATCAAGGTATTTTAATGCACTTTTTTGTAGCTTAAAATTAGTTTTTTTTTGTGGTAAATCAGAGAGTCCCATCTGGGGAATGTTAATTGGCATAAATTCTGACAGAGGTATTTACAGAGAAGTTAGATATATGACCATAATTTGTGAGTTAATTTTGGATTCTTTCTTGAATTTTAGGGTTCTGTCTAATTTTAATTACAAGGGGTTCTAGGGCTAGGATAAATAATAGGGACGAGAGGGGGCATCCGGGCCATGAGCCATTCCTGATTTCAAACGGTTCTGAAAAAATACAGAACTCACTCACAAAAATATGCTCACACCTAAAGTCCTGTCGGGGGCAGACCTTGGGTGGTTTATCCTCGTCCCCGGAACCGCTTAAGGAGAAACCTTTGGTCACGGTTGTCCTTTCCTGGGTGGACTCCTCCATAGTCACTCAGGCTCTTTTTGACTCCGGTGCTGCGGGCTATTTCATTGACAGTGTTTTTGTATCAAAGCACTCCATTCCTGTTTTGCCTCAGTCCGTTCCGCTTGCTATTGAGGCCATTGATGGCAGGCCCCTTCAGCCCGCACTTGTTACTCACGAAACTGCTCCGGTGTCCATGGCTGTTGAGGCTCTCCATTTTGAAACCCTCCAGTTCCAGGTGATAAACTCTCTGCATTTCCCGGTTGTTCTGGGTTATCCCTGGCTCCAAAAGCACAATCCCAGTCTCGACTGGCGCAGGTCTGAAATTGTGTTGTGGTCCCCACAATGTATTTCCACTTGTCTTCGGAAACCAGTTAAAGTCTTGTGCACTTCTTCGGTATCTCAATTGCCAGAAGAGTACTGAGAGTTCCTAGACGTGTTTGACAAGGTGCGTGCTGGTACGTTGCCTCCTTACCGGTCTTACAATTGTGCCATAGACCTGCAGCCCGGAGCCATTCCTCCTCGAGGCCGGGTGTACCCTCTGTCTGTTGCAGAGAATTGTGCTATGTAGGTGTATGTTGCCGATGCTCTGTCACGGGGGATCATCCGCAAATCCTGCTCTCCTGCAGGGGCTGGCTTCTTCTTTGGGTGGCGAGTTAAGACCTTGTATCGATTATAGGGGTCTTAATCATCTTACCATTAAAAATGCTTACCCTATTCCGCTCATTGCGGAACTCTTTGACCGCCTCAAGGGAGCTACGGTCTTTACTAAACTTGATTTGAGAGGAGCGTACAATCTAGTTAGGATTAAGGAGGGTCACAAATGGAAAACAGCATTTAACACCAGGCATTATGAGTATCTTGTAATGCCCTTTGGCCTATGTAATGCTCCTGCTGTTTTTCAGGAATGTATTAATGATGTCCTACGAGATATGCTGCAACAGTGTGTTGTGGTGTACTTAGACGACATCCTCATACACTCACCCACACTTGAGGCTCATCGTTCTGATGTAACACAGATTCTTCAGAGACTACGTGAGAACGGCCTGTTTTGTAAACTCGAGAAATGTGAGTTCCATCAGACTCAAGTAACCTTCCTAGGTTATGTTATCTTCGTTGCAGGGTTCTCCATGGATCCTGACAAGTTATCTGCAGTTCTGCAGTGGCCTCACCCAGTTGGTCTCCAGTCTATTCAACGTTTTTTTCGGTTCGCCAATTACTATAGAAAGTTTATTAAAAACTTTTCTTCCTTGGTCAAACCTATCACAGACATGACCCATAAAGAGAATGATCCACTCCATTGGTCACCTACTGCCATTGAGGCCTTTGATAGTCTTAAGATTGCCTTTGCTGCTGCTCCAGTTCTGGCTCATCCTAACCCTGTCCTGCCTTTCGTTCTTGAGGTCGATGAGTCTGAGACTGGAGTAGGTGCCCTCTTGTCTCAACTTCCTACGCCTGATGCATCCGTGGGGTTTCTTCTCTAAGAAATTGTCTCCAGTGGAGTGCAATTATGAAATTGGCGACAGGGAATTACTGGCCATAATTTTGGCAAGGAATGGAGGCATCTTCTCGACGGGACTAGCGTGCCAGTGCTCATTCTTACTGACCACAAGAATTTAACTTATCTATCTGAAGCAAAATGTTTGTCGCCCCGACAGGCCAGATGGGCGCTATTTTTGTCTCAGTTTAATTATGTGGTCTCCTACCTGCCTTGTAGTAAGAATGTTAGGACTGATGCCCTCTCTCAACAATTTTTGCCTCTGTCCAAGGAGGAGTCTGTACCTACTCCTGTTATACTTCCTGACCATATTTTGGCTACCATATGTACTAATTTGACTTCTCCCTTGGGGGAGGAGATACTGTCTGCACAAACCAATGCACCTCCTGAGAAACCTAGTGGTAAGTGTTTTGTTCCTGAGAATCTTCGAACTAAACTTTTGCACACTTACCACTATCCTAAAGCCGCAGGTTACCCAGGCAAGAACCAAATGATTTGGTCTGTCACTCGACAAATCTGGTGGCCAGGTCTTCGTTCTTATGTTGCTGCGTATGTTGCCTCCTGCTCAGTTTGTGCACAGAATAATACTCCTCGACATCTTCCTGTGGGTCTTCTTCAACCTAATGCTAATGGTGAGCGTCCTTGGACACATCTTTCCATGGACTTCATTGACGAGCTCCCTGTTTCCAATGGCAATACTGTTATCCTTATGGTGGTTGACCGTTTTTCTAAAATGTCACATTGCATTCCCTTGAAGAAGCTGCCTAACGCTCAGGAGCTTGCTTCAATTTTTGCCTGGGAGGTCTTCCGTTTACATGGGTTACCCAAGCAGATAGTGTTGGACTGGGGTAGCAAGTTTGTCTCCAGATTTTGGCATTCCTTTTGTGCTCAAATGGGGATCCAGCTTTCCTTCTCCTCTGCATATCACCCTCAATCCAATGGGGCTGCGGAATGGTCTAATCAAGCTCTGGAACAGTTCCTCCGTTGCTATGTCTCAGACCACCACGATAATTGGTCTGAACTGTTACCTTGGGCAGAGTTTGCTCGTAAAAGTGCTATTAATGCTTCCTCCAAGTTATCCATGTTCATGGCGAATTATGGGTTTCAACCATCCTTGTTGCCCGATTCATTCATGTCTCAGGGTATTCCAGCTTTGGAGGAGCATCTCCGGCAACTACATTCCATGTGAGTGCAGATTCAGGATTGCCTTCATCATTCTATGCAGCGCCAAAAGTTCCAGGCTGATCGTAGGCGTCTGCCTGCACCTTCCTACAAGGTTGGTGAGAGAGTTTGGCTGTCCTCCTGCAACTTGAACCTTCATGTGCCTTCCAATAAATTGGCTCCCCGTTATGTTGGTCCTTTTCGAATACTCCGACGGGTTAATCCTGTGGCCTATGCTCTTGACCTTCCTCCTGCTATGCGCATCTCCAATGTTTTTCATGTCTTCCTCTGGAAACCATTGGTTTGTAATCGGTTTACCACTGTGTTGCCTTGTCCCCATTATATCTTTGTTGACAACCATGTGGAGTATGAGGTCAGCAGCATTATTGACTCTCATATGTCCAGGGGACATGTACAGTATTTGGTTCTCACCTCTCTTCCTGACTATGGTGCATTGTGGGGGATGCTGCTCATTTCCTGCACTTCATTTTATGGCCAGACTGGTGTGCATCATCCATGTGAGACAGGATGCAGTCTCAGAATTGTGATGTCATCACTTATTATTTAAAGGGCCTCTGTTCAGTATGCTTTGCCTTTGCGTTGTCTCAGACCTGTTTGTGAGAGTTCCTATGTATTACCTGGCTGTCTGACGTCTTCCTGGTTCCTGATCCCTGGCTTGTTCCTGACTCTGCTGTTTTCCTTGTTCGTGATTCCGGCTCGTCTGACTATTCGCTTTGGCTCCTGACTCGGCTCGTCTGACTACCAGCTCTGGTTTTGACTCCTGGCTTGTTATTTGACTTGTGGACTTTTTTATTATTTTTTGCTATTAATAAAGGTGTGATTATTTTTGCACTTCTCGTCTCAGTCTGATTCCTTGCACCCTGACAGTTTTAAGGTTTGTTATTACTTTGTTTACTTTGCTGATTTGAATCGGTTGTTCAAGAGAGCTCTTCAACTCAGGGGGGATGTTTGGGACTGGGATGTCTCGTAAATATTCTTCACAGACTATTTTATGGGATTCTTCCTTACTGCTAGGTGTCAGGTTATATAACTTATGGTAAAATTTCTCAAATGTATCAGCTATATTATTTGTGTCCTCTATGGGCTGTCCAATGTTGTTTGTGAGAGAGTGCACATGAGTTTTTTGCTGGCGTTTTTTAAGGGGTTTTGCCAAAAGCTTTCCAGCGTCATTGCCTTCACAGGGAAAGTGTTGTTGCATAGATAGCTGTTTTTGTTGTGTTTTAATCTGAAGGTGGTTATTCATTTTGGTTCTATATTTGTTCATTTGTGCTAAAAGTTTATCGTCTGAGTTTGTGTAGATAATCTATTTCAGAGAGTTTTTGAGCCAGGTCTTTGTATTCTTCCCTACTTTTCTTGTTGATTTGGGCTTTTATTTTAATAAATTCACCTCTTATGTGGCTTTTATGTGTTTCCCAGTTGATTCCTGGGTTTATATCTTGTGAGGTATTGATGGAAAAGTAAATATCTAAGTGTTGTTCTATGTGTTGCCTGTGTTCGGGATCTAAAGAGTGATTCATCTAGTCTCCAATAATATAGCTTCAAGGGGTGTGAAGGCCATTTTAGCTGACATGTGGCCATTGAGTGATCTGACCAAGTGGTGTGGGTTATGTTAGCTTTGGAAATATAAGATAACGCTAGATGATCAACCAGTATATAATCTAATCTGGAGTAGATTTCTTGAGGGTTAGAAAAGAAAGTGTAATCTCTCTTTTGGAGATGTACAAACCTCCAGGTGTTGTATAATGTGAGGAGCTTCAAGTTGTCCCATATTGTTTGTAGTGCGTTCTGTGAAACCCTAGAGTTAGATGTTGAGCAATCCATCAATGGGTTTAAAGGGACATTTAAGTCTCCGACTACCATCAAAGGACCTTTAATCAGAGGGATTATGGAATTCATTATTTTCCCTATGAAAATATCCTGATTTTTATTTGGTGCATATAAGTTAACAATTGCAATTGGTTTTCCAAAAATTAGCCCTGAAATACTCATATATCTACCTTCCTTATCTTTGTTGAGGTGTATAAGGGAGAAAGGTACAGTCTTGCTAATAAAAATGCTAACCCCATTAGTTTTTTTTTCTGGATTAGTGCTTTGAAAGTTCCTAGTTTTAAAGTGTGTCTCCTGCAAGAGAAGTATATCCCCACCCCTTTGTTTGAAGTCATGCATCACTAATCGCCTTTTAGCAGGGCAGTTCAACCTCCTTACATTTTGAGAGAAAATGTTAAGTGTTTGGCACTTATTGCCTATCATTTTAGTGTTATATATAGGGAGTGCAGAATTATTAGGCAAATGAGTATTTTGACCACATCATCCTCTTTATGCATGTTGTCTTACTCCAAGCTGTATAGGCTCGAAAGCCTACTACCAATTAAGCATATTAGGTGATGTGCATCTCTGTAATGAGAAGGGGTGTGGTCTAATGACATCAACACCCTATATCAGGTGTGCATAATTATTAGGCAACTTCCTTTCCTTTGGCAAAATGGGTCAAAAGAAGGACTTGACAGGCTCAGAAAAGTCAAAAATAGTGAGATATCTTGCAGAGGGATGCAGCACTCTTAAAATTGCAAAGCTTCTGAAGCGTGATCATCGAACAATCAAGTGTTTCATTCAAAATAGTCAACAGGGTCGCAAGAAGCGTGTGGAAAAACCAAGGCGCAAAATAACTGCCCATGAACTGAGAAAAGTCAAGCGTGCAGCTGCCAAGATGCCACTTGCCATCAGTTTGGCCATATTTCAGAGCTGCAACATCACTGGAGTGCCCAAAAGCACAAGGTGTGCAATACTCAGAGACATGGCCAAGGTAAGAAAGGCTGAAAGACGACCACCACTGAACAAGATACACAAGCTGAAACGTCAAGACTGGGCCAAGAAATATCTCAAGACTGATTTTTCTAAGGTTTTATGGACTGATGAAATGAGAGTGAGGCTTGATGGGCCAGATGGATGGGCCCGTGGCTGGATTGGTAAAGGGCAGAGAGCTCCAGTCCGACTCAGACGCCAGCAAGGTGGAGGTGGAGTACTGGTTTGGGCAGGCTTTTGAGTGTCCTTGCAAAAAAAGGTGGCTATATTGGTCACTGATTTGTTTTTGTTTTTGAATGTCAGAAATGTATATTTGTGAATGTTGAGATGTTATATTGGTTTCACTGGTAAAAATAAATAATTGAAATGGGTATATATTTGTTTTTTGTTAAGTTGCCTAATAATTATGCACAGTAATAGTCACCTGCACACACAGATATCCCCCTAAAATAGCTATAACTAAAAACAAACTAAAAACTACTTCCAAAACTATTCAGCTTTGATATTAATGAGTTTTTTTGGGTTCATTGAGAACATAGTTGTTGTTCAATAATAAAATTAATCCTCAGAAATACAACTTGCCTAATAATTCTGCACTCCCTGTAGTTAAGGGTGCTTAAAGTTGAGAAAATACTAGGCCCATGGTAATTAACCCCTGTTTCAAACGGTTTGGCAACTGGACTATTTCTAAAGGAGAGTAAAAAGAAAATGGAAAAAAAAAAAGAAATAGAGAAAGAAAACAAGAAAATAACACACATATTATTAAACAAAATCTCACGAGGATACTCTGAAACCTCACCATGTATGTGACATTTTTAATGCCTTTACACATAAAGGTAACTTCTCGAGTGAGATATAGTAAACTTACATGTATCTCATAAACAGGCGTGGATAATACCATTAACCACAAATGATACTACTTGGGCTTACCCAAGTACTACTTGGTTTCCCCCAAGGTCTAGTGTACAGATTGTCCCGATTATCAAAGAGTCCTTATCTATAGGGAAGGCCAAAAATATAAAGATTTAACACATTATACTGATTCTTGACCATTCAGGTGACCTCTTTTGATGCAGAAGTTTTCTCCTCCTGTTTTCTGGATCTCCTGGGTTGTAGTTTCTGCCAATCTAATCTGTGAGGCAAAGGTGGAAGATCACCCTCCATCACTGGTTCTTCTTGTCTCAGATGGGGTTCTTCTGTGGCTGGTTCCTGGATATGTAGTTTCTTGCAGGTGCTGGATATGTCATTCATGGACTTGCATATAATTCTCCTGCCCTTCCATGTAATGAGGAGGTGAAAGGGGATCTCCCACATATATGGGATGTTCTGGCTACGTAATAATGTGGGGAGATGGCTTAGTTCTTTTCTTTTCTGCAGGGTTCTTGCGGATAGATCTGTGTATATCTGCAAGTCCACATTTTCATAATTAAGGGATCTCTTCTGTCTGGCCTTGCTCATTATTTCCTCCTTGTCAGTGTAGCTTGTGATCTTGGCTATAACATCTCTCAGAGGTTGGTATTCCAGAGGTCTAGGGCGCAAAGCCCTATGGGCTCTATCTATTTTGACAGGATCCATGTTCTCTTCTCCGTTAATATATTTGAATAGTCCTTGTAGGTATTGATTCAAATCCGATGTTTCAAACTCTTCAGGGACGCCCCTGATCCTGATGTTATGTCTTCTACTTCGGTTTTCTACATCATCCAATTGTTTTGTCCTGTTTGTGGATTCTAGTATACACAGCTGCCATTACTGAGATGTGTGTCTCCTGGTCATTTTCCACCTTTTCCACTCTGATACCCTGATCACTTAGATCTTTCTTGATCACTGATATTTCATCTCGTATACACTGTTGTACTATTAAGGATGTGAAGTCTTTTTTGGAAGGAGGAGAGTGGGATAATGCTTTAGGTATTGTGATTGACTCTGCTGTTGAATCTTTGTCTGAATCTGAGGAGGATGTGACCTCTCTCTGTATTGTGTTAATCTGTTTGATAGTCTTGGAGGAGGATATGTCCAGGGACTTGAAGCAGTTGTTCACTGAGGGTGTAGAAGATGGGGTGTCTTTCACCTGGGGCTCACTCCTAGGGAGTTTTTTGGGAGACATTTTAGTCTAGAAGAGAGTCTTGAGTTAGATTCTGTTAGTTAAGCTTAAAACACCGGTGGAGACAGTATATCAAAACAAAAAGTGTACAGTCCTTTAGTGTGCAAGAAAGTCTTTTAATGAAAAGTGCCGTACCTCTCTTGTGATATAAAGGAGTGAACTAAGTTTGTGCTGTTTCGCAAAAGTGCAGACAAAGAGTCCCAGGTCTGTTATATTGGGAGTTTATTCATGTGGGATTCACAAACCCTCCTCCCAGAGCATGGCTGATTTGCTTTATGACTTTAATTCGATGCAAATTCTGCCCTGCTGAAGCTTGTACCTGCCAGTTTACTGAGCGCCCCCAAGTATATTGCAGAGTGATTATAAAGTGATGACTCTAGTAGCTCTTATTCTGTATGAGAAGACATGAGCACATTTATGTCCTGTCTTGCAGGAAAGAGCTCTTCATCTGAGGGACCCTAATTTAAATTGCCAGCATTATAGTTGTGTTATGTAATGGTCCCTACCATGCAAGCCAGCCGTGTTACACAGTTAAAATGAATAGCTGACAAATTAGCTCTGTAGCGATATATTACTGCTGTCCAAGCAGCGGAGTTAAAAAGAGCCTTTCAGAGATGTCTCCCACTAAGTTTGCCCCTCTCTACTCACTGCTCAGAGCCTCGGTGATGCTCCTTACATCCTATCCAAGATGGCGCTTGATATCTGTTGCCCTCGCACTGAGAAGCTGATCCAGCCGTACAGGTACTGGGATGGTTGTTGGGCTGCCTTGTTACACTGCCGGAGTGCTCCTGGGATAATTTTCTGCCCAAGTTTTAGCGTTTTTGCATGGTTCAGAAGCAGGAACTCACTTACAGTGCAGCCTCATCCATCGAGCACTGGCTCCGCCCCCCAAAGTCTAGTGTATTTTATTTTAATAAAATAGATAGCAACATCTTTATTTTTAAATAAAATTACTGCGCTAAGCAGTATTTTGGAGCTAAAGTTACTCGAAGGGCCTTTACATTGCGGTCAATGGGAACTGTGTGTTCTCAGTAAATATATATGTATATGCTTATATACATATATATATATATATATATATATATATATATATATATATATATATATATATATATTTATGTGTATATACACATATTACATAAATATATATTTATGTTGCACCCAGGTGATAAATCACCATAGAACAGAGTAACAATTGTATTGAGCTGGTTGTTCGTTCCTGTGAGTCCACTTCTCTCTGTGTGTATTTAATCACCCTATGGGAAAAAGGGGCAATGAGACGTGGACTCCTTGCTCAGTGTGCTTAGAGGAATACTGCTACACCTCACTGATGAGGCCCAATGAAGGCCAAAACGATTGTTTGGGGTTGCTGTGTTCCTTGTTCAGAGAGGAATTGCCTGGTATTTCGGTGCTGGACTGACCATAATAGGCGGGATCAGACTGATATACTACAGAAAAGTTCTACTCTGTGAAAAGCATTACTGGGCTAAAAAGCTGCACCCAGGTGGTAAATCGCCATAGAACAGGCTAACAATTGTATTGGGCTGGTTGTTCGTTCCTGTGAGTGCACTTCTCTCTGTGTGTATTTAGTATCCCTATGGGAAAAGGGGACAACCTGACGTGGACTCCTTGCTCAGTGTGCTTAGAGGAATACTGCTACACCTCACTGTCGAGGCCCAATGAAGGCCGAAACGATTGTCTTGGGTTGCTGTGTTTCTTGTTCAGAGAGAAATTGCCTGGTATTTCGGCGCTGGACTGACCGTAATAGGCGGGATCAGACTGATATACTACAGGAAAGTTCTACTCTGTGAAAAGTAATACTGGGCTAAAAGAAGTTGCACCCAGGTGGTAAATCGCCATAGAACAGGCTAACAATTGTATTGAGCTGGTTGTTCGTTCCTGTGAGTGCACTTCTCTCTGTGTGTATTTAATCATATACATATATATTTAAGTTTGCTGCCCTCACTGCGTTACTTAACCACTTTGCTGCGTGATGTTCTGATGCCATCTCTGGACGCCTATTTAAGTGCACTCTTGTGAGCGCAATGCTTCTCAGCAGTGTAATGCTCCCACTGTAATAAAACATATTTAATTATAGCAATACTGCTGTGAGTGCAATAAGACAGTAACAAATATTATTTTATGAAAAAAAATGAAAAGTATGCTGATATATACGACAAAGCCTAGCCTATAGAGCAAAGTCATGAGCCTACTAAGTGCCCCCACTGCTATAAAAAAAATACTTAAATTATAGCAGTACTATGAACTGTGTGTGCTATAAGCCACGAAAATTATTATTTTATAAAAAAAAATTGAAAGGTATTCTGCTAGACAACAAAACCTAGTCTATGAAACAAAGACAAGGCTCAAAAGGAGCCCTAACAGTAATATCCCCACTTCAATAAAAATTTAATGTTACAACTGATGCTCACATTCAGAATGAACACTAAAAATGTAAGCAAAAATCCTATATCAAGATGGAAAACGGCTATTATGAGTGTTAAACTCCTTAACGACCAAGGACATGCCATGCATGTCCTACAAAAAAAACGATCATTAACGACCAAGGACGTACCTGGCACGTCCTCTGGAATTTCAAGCGCTGGTAGCGATTGTGATCGCTTCCAGGCGTTTTCAGGGTTCTGCAGTGATGCCTCTATATTGAGGCATCCTGCAATACCCTTTTTTACCCACTGATGCAGAGAGAGCCACTCTGTGTGATGGTGCCGATTGTTGGCCACTGTTCTGGGAGTGCATGAAAGGTAGATGGGAGCGCTCAAGGGGTAGGCGGGAGCGCACGCACGTGCAACCGCTACACAGTCACACATGTCCAAGGGAAGGAGGGAGAGGGAGGGGGGAATAATTGTTGGGAAAGAGATCTGAGAGGAGAGGGGGTAGGATATTGAGGGGGGGCAGCTACACTACATAAAAAAATGGGTTGTAAAAAAATAAATAAAAAATTAGCAAGTTTGATTACAAACTGGGTACTGGCAGACAGCTGCCAGTACCTAAGATGGCCACAAATAGGAAGACGGGGGAGCTTAAGTGAGCTGTTTGGGGGATCGTGGAGGTTGGGGTTTAGGGGGGAACCTACACTGCAGAAAATGTGTCAGGTGGGAGGCTGATCTCTACATTAAAGCTAAAATTAACACTACAAGCTACCTAATTAAACCCTTCACTGCCTGACATAATACAAGTGTGGTGCGCAGCGGCATTTAGCGGCCTTCTAATTACCAAAAAGCAATGCCAAAGCAATATATGTTTGCCATTTCTGAACAAAGGGGATCACATAGAAGCATTTGCAACCATTTGTGCCATCATTGCACAAGCAGTTTGTAAATAATTTCAGTGAGAAACCTAAAGTTTGTGAAAAAGTTAACGAAATGGTGGCATGAAATATACCAAAATGGGCCTAGATCAATACTTTGTGTTGTCTACTACACTACACTAAAACTTAAATTAACCCTACAAGTTACCCAATTAACCCCTTCACTGCTGGGCATAATACAAGTGTGGTGCGCAGCGGCATTTAGTGGCCTTCTAATTACAAAAAAAGTATTGCCAAAGCCATAAATGTCTGCTATTTCTGAACAAAGGGGATCCCAGAGAAGCATTTACAACCATTTTTGCATAATTGCACAAGCAGTTTGTAAATAATGTCAGTGAGAAACCAAAAGTTTGTGAAAAAGTTTGTGAAAAAGTTAGCAATTTTTTTTTATTTGATCGTATTTTGTGATGAAATAGTGGCATGAAATATACCAAAATGGGCCTAGATCAATACTTTGGGTTGTCTACTAAAAAAAATTAAATACATGTGAAGGGTTATCCAGGGATTCCTGACAGATATCAGTGTTACAATGTAACTATCGTTAATTTAAAAAAAAAAAAAGGTTTGGAAAGAGCAAAGTGCTACTTGTACTTATTGCCCTATAACTTGCAACAATAGAAAAGAACATGTAAACATTGAGTATTTCTAAACTCAGGGCAAAATTTAGAAACTATTTAGCATGGGTGTTTTTTGGTGGTTGTAGATGTGTAACAGATTTTGGGGGTCAAAGTTAGAAAAAGTGTGTGTTTTTTTTCCATTTTTTCATCATATTTTATAATTTTTTATAGTAAATTATATGATATGAGGAAAATAATGGTATCTTTAGAAAGTCCATTTAATGGCGAGAAAAACTGTATATAATATGATGGGTTACAGTAAATAAGTAAGAGGAAAATTACAGCTACCTGTTTTTTATATATATATCCTTATGACTATGTAAGTGTTTATAGATACACTTGTTCACTGTGCTAATAATATGACATAGAGTGTCTATCTTAGAGTTATATCCTTTCCCCTTTTTCTTAACTGATCGAATCCCAAGAAATACTATGAATTCAATAAATTGTTTTTAAATGTTTTCTTATACTAATTTTTTGTTTAAAATTGTTTTTTATTTGCTGTGCATTAAATTATCGTTCTTATTATGCTTGTCCAAAGACTTGAAATGTCTTGATTCCTAACCATAATACAGATATATAATCCGTGTGTCCCGATCATGTAATTACCATGTAATAAGTGACATCAAAGGATTTTTGGATGAATCAGAGGACATCTGGGCATTTAAAAGATCACACACATTGAAGTTAATTATCCTTGATAAAGTTTGCATTATGTCGGATCTTGGACTCTATACGGGACTAATACCTACATTTGTATCACAAGTCGGAACTAAGGGGCATCTGTTACATATGCTTAAAGCCGTTTAGCTGCACATAAGAATGGTTATTGTATACTCTGTTCTGTGACAGATACTGGCTATGTTCTATGTCCATTGCTTTTAATAAATTGCATTATTTTACCTTGGAATCGTTGACGTATCTCTGATTGCCATCTTAAAAGTTGTGGGGCTTTATACCTACATGTGCTATCTCTAAGAGCTTAGATATAGATCTCCAAAGTGTGAGTATTATTCCATTACCGTCACTGGCCATTGATCAAAACAGTCTTCAAAATCATTTCCCCTCTCTCCAATGTGATCATTTGAACCATACTTCAATCAAGTATAAGGCACTCTGAAAATTATTTTTTTCCAGTCATGGGACTATTTACATATCCTTTGTATACACTGTTGTTTTTTAGCTTATTTATATATTTTAGTGTATAATTAACTTTAGTATTATTGCACAAGGTTTTTTAAGCACCTTCAGGGTTTCAGCTATCTGACAAACAGAAATTGGATGAAGTTCCTAGGGAAAATGGCTTCAACAATCCATCTTGTAAAATGGGCTTGCTGGAGAATGAGACAGTTTAAAGTATTTTTCCATGTATTGGAACAAAAAAAGTCCTTTATCCCAGAAGGTCAGATTTTCAACTTTCCTGAAGCAACATTTGTTTGGTGGATTTGGGAATCAAATCTATCTCAGTGTCTCAGTCTTGTAGAACCTCAGTGGATTCAGGTTACAACAGACTCCAGTAGTCATGACTGGGGAGCTCTTTGTCAGGATTGTCAAGAACCTGGAAGATGGAACAAGAAGTAGCCCTCTCTGCCTGCGAACATTTTAGAGATTATTAAATGACATATAAAATTAGAAAATAATTTAAAACCACACTTAGTTCACCTTCTGTAAATCATTGCAATTGTTGCTATATATATATATATAAATGGTGTAACAAATATAATTTAAGGGTCTATAAAAGTTACTAGAGTCACTAAAGTATAGACTTAATATCTATATAGAAATCTTACAGTATAAAGGGGTTAAGTGGGGTGCAGATTTTGTATAATCACAGGGTTGAAATATTCCTGTAAATCCCAGTTAGTAGACAGTGTAAATGAATTGCCTTATAGTTAATTCAATTCAGTTAGTTTGTAACAATTCCATCAGGAAAGGTAAAAGCTGTGTTTATGTAGCATATTCCAAACTCTTTGTTGTGTTTACAAAATAACTGAAATCTATTACACCGATATTGAAATTATTAGTGTTGTATAGTATACTTTGGTGTAGATAGATAAAGAATAATTGTCAACAATATAACCGCATAGACAAATTGCATTGGTGCACATTCCCTGTGTAAACTCCAGTGCCGTTATAGTCTATTGAAAGTGATCGGTCTTCACATCAGATAAAGTGTCAACGCATTATCAGTTGGGATACTATATTGGTTCCCCTGTTTGAATTAATCAGGCTGTGTATACGCTTCTTTGGGTACACAACAATTGGGAATTATACACAACCAGGCTGTATAAAATGTTCCCAAGGTAAACACTGCCGGATGAGCCAGTAATCGTTGTACCGCTCCCAGGAGGCTAAACCTTAAAACGAATTATATGTTTTATTGATTATACTTGATAACACTCCCTAATTCTGGGGGTAACCTTTCAGCTTGTGTTAAGGAAGTGACTGGTTATAAATGCTGCATCTCCATGAGCTTTACTATCTCATTGGGAATCTACAATGTATGCTACTACTATAGGATTTTCGTTATCATTATCTGCTTAAGAGCCCACGATGTCAAATTCAGTGACACGAATTAGTAAAGTTTAAAGACCCTTATTACATAATTGTATAAATATTGTTACAAGGGTTAAGTTAGATATTACATTAGCGAAGGTTTCTAAATGCTCTCTAAAAACACAGGAGATCCAAGGACTCCTCATCAAGACCCTATTTTTCCTGACATGTTTCGCCATTACCAGCTTTTTCAAAGGACTCTGATTGGAATAGCCAATAGAATGCGACCTCAATCCTATTGGCTGATTGGATCAGCCAATAGGATAAAAGCTCAATCCTATTGGCAGATTGCAACAGCCAATAGTATGTTTTCAACCTTAATTCCGATTGGCTGATAGAATTATATCAGCCAATCGGAATCTAAGGGACGCCATCTTGGATGACGTCATTCAAAGGAACACTCATTGTTGAAGAAGACATCGAACGAAGAGGATGCTCCGGGTCGGATGTCTTGAAGATGGAGCCGCTCCGCGCCGGATGGATGAAGATAGAAGATGCCGTCTGGATTTTTTAAGGGTTTATTGGGTGGTTTTTAATTTTAGATTAGAGCTTGGGCTTTTGAAAAAGAGCTAAATGTCCTTTTAAGGACAATTCCCATACAAATGCCCTTTTTCAGGGCAATGGGGAGCTTAGGTTTTTTAGATTAGGTTTTTATTTGGGGGGTTGGTTGTGTGGGTGGTGGATTTTACTGTTGGGGGGGTGTTTGTATTTTTTATTTACAGGTAAAAGAGCTGATTTCTTTGGGGCAATGTCCAGCAAAAGGCCCTTTTAAGGGCCATTGGTAGTTTATTGTAGGCTAGGGTTTTTTTTATTTAGGGGGGCTTTTTTTATTTTCGTAGGGCTCTTAGATTAGGTGTTAGTTTAAATATTTGATAATTTATTTTTTATTTTGTGTAACTTAGTGTTTATTTTTTTTGTAACTTAGTTGTTAGTTTTTTGTAACTTTGTAATTTTTAATAGTAGATTTAAATTATTTGAGTAGGGTTAGGTTTTTAACTATATAATATATTTAATTTAATTTGTAGTATAATGTAATTTTAGTATAACATTTAGGGTCGATTAATTTATAGTTTAATATAGTTTAATGTAACCTTAGTATAATAGGGTAGATTAATTATTAGTTTAATATAGTTTAATGTAATTTTAGTCTAATAGTTAGGGTAGATTAATTAATAGTTTAATATAGTTTAATGTAATTTTAGTCTAATAGTTAGGGTAAATTAATTATTAGTTAAATATAGTTTAAAATAGTTTAATTTAAATCTAAAGGTAAGTTTACATTTATTATAAGATACGGATGAGTTAATACTTAATATAAAGTTAGCGGGTTGTTAGGTTTAGGGGTTAATAGGTTAATTTAGTTTATGGCAATGTGGGGGGCTGGCGGTTTAGGGGTTAATAGGTTTAGTAAGTGGTAGTGATGTGGGAGGCCAGGGGTTTAGGGTTTAATACATTTATTTAGTTGCGGTGGGCTCCGGGAGCGGTGGGATAGGGGCTAATAACATTATTTAGGTGGTGACGGGGTTCGGGAGCAGCGAAATAGGGGTTAATAAGTATAATGTAGGTGTTGACGGTGTCCGGCGGCAGAATAAGGGTTGATAAGTATAATGTAGGTGTCGGCGGTGTCGGGGCGGCAGATTAGGGGTTAATAAGTATAAGGTAGGTGGCGGCAGTGGCGGGGCGGCAGAATAGGGGTTAATAAGTATAATGTAGGTGGCGGAGGTGTTGGGGCAGAAGATTAAGGGTGTTTAGACTCTGGATATATGTTAGGGTGTTAGGTGTAAACATAACTTTTATTCTCCCATAGGAATCAATGGCATATCGGGCAGCAGCAAACATAAGCTTTTGCTGCTTTCAGACTCCCATTGATTCCTATGGCATTCGTTGCCTCCAGTGCGGCGGATTGAAAAGCAGGTACGCTGTGCCTGAATAGTGGCGAGCGTACCTGGTAGATATTTGATAACTAGCAAAACTAGTCAAATAGTGCCGAATTTGCATTCGGAACATCTGTAATGATATAAGCATCGATCTGTGTCGGACTGAGACTGGCGGATCATATTTTATGTCACAGATTTTAACTTTTGCCGGTCTGTAGGCTTTGATAAATAAGGGGAATCAGGCTCTCCACAATTACGCTGCGGAATTCCAGCATATTTGCGGTTGATGGCTTGATAAATAGGCCTCTAGATGTTGTTAGATGTTTGCATTATTATGTGGATAGAAAGAAGGAATTTCGTCAGTCAAACTGAATTTTTGTAATCCCTTCTGGGCCAAGAACTGGTAATTAAGCTGCTAAATCTACATTATATGCTTGGATTATCCGTTGTATATCAAAAGCCTATCAACTTCAAAACAAGCAAGCTCCTGATCATTTGAAAGTAGCATTTATAGCATTCCACAATGCGGCCTCTGTGGATGAACTTTGTCATGCTGCAGTCTAGAAGACTTCTCCCACTTTCATTAACCACTACAAATTGGATGTGGTTCAATGCTCCTCTGCTAAGTTTGGCAGAAAGGTTCTACATTCTGTTCTTTCCTAAATAAATTTGTAATTTTTGCAGTATTTAGCTTCTTAATTTTCCCACCCTCAGGCCTAGATTTAGAGTTCGGCGGTAAAAGGGCTGTTAACGCTCCGCGGGCTTTTTTCTGGCCGCACCATAAATTTAACTCTGGTATCGAGAGTTAAAACAAATGCTGCGTTAGGCTCCAAAAAAGGAGCGTAGGGCATTTTTACCGCAAATGCAACTCTCGATACCAGAGTTGCTTACGGACGCGGCCAGCCTCAAAAACGTGCTCGTGCACGATTCTCCCATAGGAAACAATGGGACTGTTTGAGCTGAAAAAAAACCTAACACCTGCAAAAAAGCAGCGTTCAGCTCCTAACGCAGCCCCATTGTTTCCTATGGGGAAACACTTCCTACGTCTGCACCTAACACCCTAACATGAACCCCAAGTCTAAACACCCCTAACCTTACACTTATTAACCCCTAATCTTCCGCCCCCGCTATCGCTGACCCCTGCATTACAGTTTTAACCCCTAATCTTCCGCTCCGTAAACCGCCGCAACCTACGTTATCCTTATGTACCCCTAATCTGCTGCCCTAACATCGCCGACCCCTATGTTATATTTATTAACCCCTAATCTGCCCCCCACAACGTCGCCGACACCTGCCTACACTTATTAACCCCTAATCTGCCGAGCGGACCTGAGCGCTACTATAATAAAGTTATTAACCCCTAATCCGTCTCACTAACCCTATCATAAATAGTATTAACCCCTAATCTGCCCTCCCTAACATCGCCGACACCTACCTTCAATTATTAACCCCTAATCTTCCGATCGGAGCTCACCGCTATTCTAATAAATGTATTAACCCCTAAAGCTAAGTCTAACCCTAACACTAACACCCCCCTAACTTAAATATAATTTACATATAACGAAATAAATTAACTCTTATTAAATAAATGATTCCTATTTAAAGCTAAATACTTACCTATAAAATAAACCCTAATATAGCTACAATATAAATTATAATTATATTTTAGCTATTTTAGGATTAATATTTATTTTACAGGCAACTTGGTATTTATTTTAACCAGGTACAATAGCTATTAAATAGTTAAGAACTATTTAATAGCTACCTAGTTAAAATAATAACAAAATTACCTGTAAAATAAATCCTAACCTAAGATATAATTAAACCTAACACTACCCTATCAATAAAATAATTAAATAAACTACCTACAATTACCTACAATTAACCTAACACTACACTATCAATAAATAAATTAAACACAATTGCTACAAATAAATACAATTAAATAAACTAGCTAAAGTACAAAAAATAAAAAAGAACTAAGTTACAGAAAATAAAAAAATATTTACAAACATAAGAAAAATATTACAACAATTTTAAACTAATTACACCTACTCTAAGCCCCCTAATAAAATAACAAAGCCCCCCAAAATAATAAATTCCCTACCCTATTCTAAATTTTAAAAGTTACAAGCTCTTTTACCTTACCAGCCCTGAACAGGGCCCTTTGCGGGGCATGCCCCAAGAAGTTCAGCTCTTTTGCCTGTAAAAGAAAACATACAATACCCCCCCCCCAACATTACAACCCACCACCCACATACCCCTAATCTAACCCAAACCCCCCTTAAATAAACCTAACACTAAGCCCCTGATGATCTTCCTACCTTGTCTTCACCATGCCAGGTTCACCGATCCGTCCTGGCTCCAAGATCTTCATCCAACCCAAGCGGGGGCTAGACATCCACTGAAGAAGTCCAGAAGAGGGTCCAAAGTCTTCCTCCTATCCGGCAAGAAGAGGACATCCGGACCGGCAAACATCTTCTCCAAGCGGCATCTTCGATCTTCTTCCATCCGGTGCGGAGCGGGTCCATCTTGAAGCAGGCGACGCGGATCCATCCTCTTCTTCCGATGTCTCCCGACGAATGACGGTTCCTTTAAGGGACGTCATCCAAGATGGCGTCCCTCGAATTCCGATTGGCTGATAGGATTCTATCAGCCAATCGGAATTAAGGTAGGAATTTTCTGATTGGCTGATGGAATCAGCCAATCAGAATCAAGTTCAATCCGATTGGCTGATCCAATCAGCCAATCAGATTGAGCTCGCATTCTATTGGCTGTTCCGATCAGTGTAGGTTAATTGTAGGTAATTGTAGGTAGTTTATTTAATTATTTTATTGATAGGGTAGTGTTAGGTTTAATTATATCTTAGGTTAGGATTTATTTTACAGGTAATTTTGTTATTATTTTAACTAGGTAACTATTAAATAGTTCTTAACTATTTAATAGCTATTGTACCTAGTTAAAATAAATACCAAGTTGCCTGTAAAATAAATATTAATCCTAAAATAGCTAAAATATAATTATAATTTATATTGTAGCTATATTAGGGTTTATTTTACAGGTAAGTATTTAGCTTTAAATAGGATTAATTTATTTAATAAGAGTTAATTTATTTCGTTAGATTAAAATTATATTTAAGTTAGGGGGGTGTTAGTGTTAGGGTTAGACTTAGCTTTAGGGGTTAATACATTTATTAGAATAGCGGTGAGCTCCGATCGGAAGATTAGGGGTTAATAATTGAAGTTAGGTGTCGGCGATGTTAGGGAGGGCAGATTAGGGGTTAATACTATTTATGATAGGGTTAGTGAGGCGGGTTAGGGGTTAATAACTTTATTATAGTAGCGGTGCGGTCCGCTCGGCAGATTAGGGGTTAATAAGTGTAGGCAGGTGGAGGCGACGTTGAGGGGGGCAGATTAGGGGTTAATAAATATAATATAGGGGTCGGCGGTGTTAGGGGCAGCAGATTAGGGGTACATAAGGATAACGTAGGTGGCGGCGCTTTGCGGTCGGAAGATTAGGGGTTAATTATTTTAAGTAGCTGGCGGCGATGTTGTGGGGGGCAGATTAGGGGTTAATAAATGTAATATAGGGGTCGGCGGGCTTAGGGGCAGCAGATTAGGGGTACATAAATATAACGTAGGTGGCGGTCGGCAGATTAGGGGTTAAAAATTTTAATCGAGTGGCGGCGGTGTGGGGGGACCTCGGTTTAGGGGTACATAGGTAGTTTATGGGTGTTAGTGTACTTTAGGGTACAGTAGTTAAGAGCTTTATAAACCGGCGTTAGCCAGAAAGCTCTTAACTCCTGCTATTTTCAGGCGGCTGGAATCTTGTCGTTAGAGCTCTAACGCTCACTGCAGAAACGACTCTAAATACCGGCGTTAGAAAGATCCCATTGAAAAGATAGGCTACGCAAATGGCGTAGGGGGATCTGCGGTATGGAAAAGTCGCGGCTGTAAAGTGAGCGTTAGACCCTTTAATCACTGACTCCAAATACCAGCGGGCGCCCAAAACCAGCGTTAGGAGCCTCTAACGCTGGTTTTGACGGCTACCGCCGAACTCTAAATCTAGGCCTCAGATTGTTTATTAAGCATAAGTAGTCTCTCACCTGGTAAGTGATAGCTTTATCCTAGCTATCACTTACCAGGGATTTCCCTACACTTTTCTTGCTGACCTTTACTAATATGGACATAATAAGGAATGATAAAGTGGGAAAGGTATCTTACCTTCTATTTAGGTAAAGGGGGCGTGGTATGTTTCTGTCCATAAAAGAACGAAGGAAGGCAGCTGCTCAAAAGGAGTGTAAAATTCAAGGGCTATAGAAAAAAAGGTTTTAAAAGAAAAATCCTTTATTAAATTATGTAAAAATGCAGGCAGTACAGGGCAAACAAACTCCCTGACTAGTTTCGTGCTCTGTTGAGCACTTAATCATAGGGTGAGTTTGTTAGGTGTTCATGGCCCATTTAAAGGCACAGAACACCTGTATGCAATTACACATTTAAAAACTGCAAAGATTGTTAAAAAAATAAATCAACATTCTACAAACTACAAACACTGTATATGGCTTATGTATTTATTCATACATTCATTATTAGGGAAGTTATTTGTTAATATACTTGTTCCTCCTTACATAAGCCATATACAGTGTTTGTAGTTTGTAGAATATTGATTTATTTTTTTAACAATCTTTGCAGTTTTTAAATGTGTAATTGCATACAGGTGTTCTGTGCCTTTAAATGGGCCATGAACACCTAACAAACTCACCCTATGATTAAGTGCTCAACAGAGCACGAAACTAGTCAGGGAGTTTGTTTGCCCTGTACTGCCTGCATTTTTACATGATTTAATAAAGTATTTTTCTTTTAAAACCTTTTTTTTCTATAGCCCTTGAATTTTACACTCCTTTTGAGCAGCTGCCTTCCTTTGTTCTTTTGTGTGCTTGTACGGCCCCACCAGCCGTTTCCGGCAGCTTGCTCCCCTGTAGCCTGTGTATGTGGTTTGCTCCGCCAATCCCCCGGATCTCACTGATGCTTCCGCGTCTGTAGCGGTCAAAGCTTTGGATAGTTATGTTTCTGTCCATGCCCACCTGGGAAGGGAGCTCTCATCTGGTAAGTGCTAGCTAGGATATAGTCTAAGATATAGAAATTTCTGGTTTTATTATTTAATTTCTTGTTTTTATGATTCCTTTATTCTTCTCAGTTGAACCTGGGGTCCTTCTTAGATTCTTGCACCTGGGCCATTTGGTTTCTTGTTTTGCCTCTGATTCTCGTAAAGGTTTTATTGAATCTTAGCCAATCACTTGCACATTTTTTTATGTATGCCATAAAAATATCCATAATGTTTACTGTGTTTAAAATATAGCTGAAAACTTAAATACATTTCATGGTTTCTGTGGGTAATTCAAAGAAAAAAGTACCAAAAGTCATGTTTCAATGCTACCAGTGAATTGTCTTAATTTTTTTTTAATTAGTTCTTCTTAAATTGTATTCTTGTTATAGCACAGGAAACACCTACCAAACATTTTATAAATCCACAAACTCAATAAATACAGATTTATGATAAAATAAGCCACAAATAGACAAAACAAGTCAACAATAAATCCTGTTTCTTAGAAAATGTAATGTTCAGCTAGAGAAGTGAGACAAAGCAGAAAGTTTTTTCCAAAAGTCTGCATTTTATTAGTGGCTAGTGGTGCAAACTGTGTTAAATATAAGTCTCCATATTACATTGGGGAATGCATGATATCTCCAACCTGTTAAATGAAATATCAGTTACTGTAAATATAGAAATATTTATGGGTGCAATTATATTATAATTGTTAACACTTTTAGCAACTGTGACCTAGATTACGAGTGGAGCAATAATTTCGCTTTTGCAAACGCAATATTCCACTCAGTAAAACTAGCTAGGTATTACAAGTTAAGCGCAGAGAGCAATAACCAGCCACTTGTAATGGCTGGTTATTTACCGGGCACCCGTAAACTGGCAAATTTGCTCCTTTACGGGTGCACGTTAAAATAGACACTTGTAATCTATCAGTTTTAATGAGTATTAGGGGTAGATTTATTAATAGTTGAGCGGACATGATTCTCTGTAGCATCCTCAGTAAATTAAAAAGGTGACATTTGAAATAAGTAAGTTTGAGGAAAAACAGTTGCACCAATCTTTATGAAATGTGATATGTAAATACATTTTAGAAGGTGATTATTTGTGTAAAAAACAAACATTGGTTTCTGCCATAAAAAGGATTAAAGTTGCTTCATTTTAAAGTATTTTGAGCATGCTCTGTAAAAGTAAAAAGATCAAAAAATAAATTCAGAAATGGTCAGTAACAATATGTCAAAAGAGATGTTTGCAAAGTTGTAGTTTCATATATGGATCTATGTGTTGCTGTATCCTGGAGAGCAGTAAAAACCTGCAGCAGTTATAGATACGCTATGATAAGAAGTATGTGGACACCCCTACTAATTACAGAGTTCAGGTGTTTCACATAAGATTTCACCTTTGCCACAAGTCAATTTGTGAAATTTCTGCTGTTATATATGTAACTTATCATCTGTTGTGTCACTCACTGCAGAGTTCTTTACTGCCTCTTCAAGTACATCAGCACAAGAACTTTCCATCAGGAGCTTCATGGCTTCATCAAATGGGTTTCCATGGCCAAGCAGCTGAACACAAGCCACACATCAACTTCTGCAATGGCTAAATTGGTGAAAAGCACGCCACCACTGGTCACTGTAGCAATAGAAACGTGTTCTGTGGAGTGATAAACCACACTTTAATTAGTCAGTCTGATAGAAAAATCTGGGTGTGGTGGATGCCTTGACAATGCTACCTACCAGAATACATAGTGCCTACTGTAAAGTTTGGTGGAGGAGGGATAATGGTCTGGTTCATCTTAAAGTGTCAGTAAACCTTAAAAATAATGTTATATAATTCTGCACATAGTGCAGAATTATATAACATTATATTAGCCCAAACTTTATAAAACATAATATACCCTTTGAATTTTTTTAAAAAAACGGCTGTTTTACAGCTCTCTGTGCTCTTCTGAGCGGGTCTGTTTTTTTCACACAGCGCATTGGGCCAGCTGTATAGTCACAGCCTGGCCCGACCGCGCCATTATACACAGTGCAGCTCGCTCCTGCTGTCAGACAGAGCAGGAGTGAGCTGCACTTAGTGTTATGGCGCGGTCGGGTCTGTGACTATATAGCTGGCCCGATGCACTGTGTGAAAAAAACCAGACCCGCTCAGAAGAGCACAGAGAGCGGGTCTGTAAAACAGCCGTTTTTTTTTTTTTAAATTCAAAGGATATATTATGTTTTATAAAGTTTGCGCTAATATAATGTTATATAATTCTGCACTATGTGTAGAATTATATAACATTATTTTTGAGGTTTACTGTCCCATTAATGCTACAGGATACAAAGATATTTTAGACAATTGTGTTCTTCCATCTTTGTGACAACAGCTTGGGCATGCCCTTTCCTCTTTCAGTATGGCTGTGCCCCTGTGCACAAAGCAAGGTTCATGATGACATGGTTTGATGAGTTTGGTGTGGAAGAACTTGAGTGGTCTGTACAGAACACTGACCTCAATTCCATTGAACACCTTTAGGATTAACTGGGAAAACTATTTTGAGCCACACCTCACCCAACATGAGTGCCTGACCTCACAAATGCTCTTTTCATTAAATTCCCAGAGAAACTCCAAAATCTTATGAAAAACCCTTCTCAGAAGAGTTGTGGTTGTAATAGTGAAATGGGGGGGGGGTACTCCATATTAATGCCCATGGTCTTGGACTGGGATATCCAAAAAGTTCATAAAGGTGTGATGATCAGGTGTCTACATACTTTTGGCCGTATAGAGTAAGTGAAATTAGACTACGCACACACTACACATACACACTCAGGGTTGCGTGCCCACACCAGAACATAGATGGTACAATAGTGTTTGGGCTGCTCAAACGTTTTTGGCCTGGGACCAATGACACGTGCCCTCACTCTTTAAAAGTTGTGTAACCCACACATTATTGCAGACTGGTTGTTGGTTGTTTCAGTGTTCCCTAACACAGTTGCTTTATTAAATTTCATTCTGCTAGATTACGAGTCTTGCGTTAGCCTTAAAAAGCAGCGTTGAGAGGTTCCAACGCTGCTTTTTAATGCCCGCTGGTATTACGAGTCTGGCAGGTACAGGTGTACCGTTCACTTTTTTTCCGCGACTCGAGCATACCGCAAATCCCCTTACGTCAATTGCGTATCCTATCTTTTTAATGGGATTTGCCTAACGCCGGTATTACGAGTCTTGGAAAAAGTGAGCATTACAGCCTCTCCTGTCAAGACTCCTACCGCATTTAAAAGTCAGAAGTTAAGAGTTTTATGGGCTAACGCCGTAACATAAAACTCTTAACTAAAGTGCTAAAAAGTACACATTAACACCCATAAACTACCTATTAACCCCTAAACCGAGGCCCCCCTGCACATCACAAACACTTAAATAAAAAATTTTAATAAATATATTAACCCCTAAACCGCTGCACTCCCGCCTCACAAACACTAGTTACATTTTATTAACCCCTAATCTTCCGTCCCTAACATCGCCGACACCTACCTACATTTATTAACCCCTAATCTGTCGCCCACAACATCGCCACCACTATATTAAATCTAAGTTTAACCCTAAACCTAACACCCCCTAACTTAAATATAATTTAAATAAATCGAAATAAAATAACTACAATTAACTAAATTAGTCCTATTTAAAACGAAATACTTACCTATAAAATAAACCCTAAGCTAGCTACAATATAACTAATAATTACATTGTAGCTATTTTAGGATTTATTTTTATTTTACAGGCAAGTTTGTATTTATTTTAACTAGGTACAATAGTTATTAAATAGTTATTAACTATTTAATAACTACCTAGCTAAAATAAGTAAAATAAACCCTAACCTAAGTTACAATTACACCTAACACTACAATATAAATAAATTAAATACCTAAATTAAATTAAACTAATTACAATTAAATAAAATAAACTAAAGTACAAAAAAAGACAAACACTAAATTACAAAAATAATAAAATAATTGCAAGAATTTTAAACTAATTACACCTACTCTAATCCCCCTAATAAAATAAAAAAGCCCCCCAAAATAAAAAAGCCCTACCCTATACTAAATTACAAATAGCCCTTAAAAGGGCCTTTTGCGGGGCTCTTTTACCTGTAAAAAAAAATACAATACCCCCCCAACATTAAAACCCACCACCCACACACCCAACCCTACTCTAAAACCCACCCAATCCCCTCTTAATAAAACCTAACACTACCCCCTTGAAGATCACCCTACCTTGAAACGTCTTCACCAAACCGGGCAGAAGTGGACCTCCAGACGGCCAGAAGTCTTCATCCGATCCGGGCAGAAGAGGACCTCCAGAGGGGCAGAAGTCTTCATCCTGGCGGCATCTTCTATCTTCATCCAGAGCGGAGAGGGTCCATCTTCAAGCCAGCCGACGCAGAGCATCCTCTTCCAACGACATCCAACCGAAGAATGAAGGTTCCCTTAAATGACATCATCCAAGATGGCATCCCTTGAATTCCGATTGGCTGATAGGATTCTATCAGTCAATCGGAATTAAGGTAGGAAAATTCCTATTAGCTGATGCAATCAGCCAATAGGATTGAGCTCGCATTCTATTGGCTGATTGGAACAGCCAATAGAATGCGAGCTCAATCCTATTGGCTGATTGCAGTTAACTTAGAGGGGTATACTTTATTTAGGAGGGACAGGAATAATAAAAGGGGTGGAGGAATCTGCATGCATATTAAACTTAACCTTAAACCTACAATAAGGGAAGATATTTATGATACAAGTGACAATGTAGAGACCCAGTGGGTTGAAATAAAGAGTGGGGGGAAAAATCCTAAAAAAATATTACTAGGAACATGCTACAAGCCCCCCAACATTAGTGACCAAGAGGAAATTCAACTACTAATCCAAATAGGTAAGGCTGCTAATAACAGTGCTGTAATTATGGGAGGTTTTAACTACCCTGATATAAACTGGGCCAATGAAACTAGTAATTCAGCTAAAGGAGATAGATTTTTAAATGTTCTCAGGTATAACTTCTTGTCACAATTGATAGAGGAGCAAACTATAGTATCTCTACCACTAGTTCTTTTTCCCTAGACAATTAAGAAGTTCTAGTGGACCAGAAAGAAATAACGTGTTTCCCTATATAGGGCTAGATTATAAATGTAGTGCTATAGTTAGCGCAGACTGCATTTTTGTTTACTTTGTTTCTTCTCCAGTCTCTTCTAATCAGGTCTACTTCTATTGGACTAAATGTAGCTTGCTCCCGCTACCAGACTAGAATAGGAGTTTGCTACATTTAGCTCAATAGCGTGATCGGGCCCTTTAAGTTAAGTGATGTACTCAAGCAAAAAATAAAATAAAAAAATACACACACACACATATATATATATATATATATGAATATCAGTAATGTAGGTGAGGAGGGGCAAACAGTGTATATCGAACAGGAGCTTAAAAGAACAATATTACAGCAATGTATCGCAGAAATGTGGTAGTTGCAACTGTCGACCTCTGTTATGAGTCTGGATCCCCCAAGAGAAAGGAAAAAAACTTACATCCAGAATCACAGGTAACTTGGAGCTCACCCACAGCATCTGCCACCTGTCACAGCACAAACATCGGTAAGTAGCTGTCCTCGGTCCAAAATTTTACCTCTGACTCTACTTATGTAGTAACACTGTTTCAGAATCCAGTACAGCTGCACATCTGATCTGCACCTCTCGTGTCTGCTCCAACTTCGTCTGCACTAATTAAGTGTTGCGTGCCAGTTCGGCCCCCTCACTCACATGTGACCACTTGTCCACCAATAATAGTGAAAGGATAGCGATAGGTTCCCATTCAAAAACCAAAGGTGCTAGGCGTCATAGGGAAATGGTTGCAAAGAGTTAGATTAGATGACATGGTGGAATTTGTGTGACTCCTCAATCAAAACTTTTGGGGTCTAAAATTCACATTTGAAACAAAAAAAATCACTATACCTTACTTAGACATCGTCTTGAGGTCTAATAATAAAACCAGAAGAAAATTATCTACAGAAAACCAATTTCAGGGAATACACTCTTACATGTCAAGAGTAACCACCCTATAAGTTTACCACAGTCAATAGCAAAAGTCCAGTTCATTAGAATGAAAAGGAATTGTTCTGATAATGCAAAAAAAAGAACTGACAAAAAAACTCTTTGAAAGAGGCTATAAAGGCAATGTTATTAAAAAAGCAAAAGAACAGGTTGATAGTCTGAATAGAGAGGTTTTGTTAAGTGACAGGCCAAAACAGAGAGTTTCCAGATCAAGTAAGATTGGTGATAGTGGCATGGAAGCGGTCACATTTGTGTAATATCCTTTCAGCCAGTGATTTGCCTGCTGATTCTAATACCAGTTCATGGCTATCCTCAAAGGGGATGCACAGATGCGGTTTTGGTCCCTGTATCCCATGCAGCTTTATCCGAAGAGGGGACACCTTTAAATCTAACATGACAGACAAAGAGTACAAAGTGGAAAGTTGTGTCAATTGTAGAGCAAAATCTGTAATTTATATGGCATGGTGTACTTGTTCCAAGAAACAGTACATGGGGTGCACATCCAGGGAGGCCAGATAGAGGATCTGACAACACCTCTTTGACATCAAAAGATCCGATGCACACTCAGAATTGAATAAAAACTTTATTTCGGAACATGCAAGTTCCAATTCCACTTTCAAGTGGATAATAATTGAAAAAATAAAAAGACCCAAAAGGGGTGGAGATATGAACAAATTATTACTTAAAAGAGAGGCGTTTTGGATCTTCTCTCTGGCCATCGAGATTTTTGGAATAATAATCATTATTAACATCTTAGGGTGTATTGGTGTGTGTGTGTTTTTTTTTATCCAATTTACTCTTTAGATACCTACGAGTGGTCATAAATTACTATAGATTACTATGGATTATTATTATAAATGTCCCTTCTTTCTGCCATTACCTGCACTTCTGTATTAATATATATAACACCAGAATGAAGAGAAAGGTCTGATATTTTAACCCTTTAAGACTTTAAAAGAGTATAAAAAAAAGAACCTGAGGTTATATTTAATACATCTGGTAAATTAAAATAGACTGAGGCTCATAGAGAATAGCTGCAGTTATAAAATGACTGTAGTCCGTATAAAATGTGTGTCAAAGACAATACTGCACTGGAGCTATGTATACAGAGAAAGTCTTTTTAGTGCCACTATCTTAATTATACAGCCTTGCCTTAGTGTATGACAAGCTTCGTATTACGTAGTGGTAACCAGATTTAATAGATAGTAGAAACGCTCACTCACTAAGTCTTCCTGTAGTAGACCAGTTTTGTCTTGTCCTGTGGTGTATTCCTAGGTATGGTATACCTAATGAATCCAAAGTAGTAATGGCACAGGGGTCCGGGTAGGTCATCTGCTTGGGGTGTAGCACTTAGAGCAAAGAGTGTTTGTATTAGCTGCAAGAGGATGCAGTCCTTGAGCAAACCGCAAATCAAAAGTATCGCCAAACAAAAATTCACCAAAGTGGAAAAATCCAGCTGCCAATGGACTGAATGTCAAAAGTAAAAATTAACTTTTATTAGTATGCAATTAAACGACTTGACGAAGTGCTGTAAGGCACAAAACATGTTGGACATTTATATGTGCTGTTAGTGGTTCCACTGGCTATGATATAGTTACACTGCTGACTTTTTTGTCTTGTGGGGTGTTCCCGGTCATTTTATTGCATACTAATAAAAGTTAATGTTTACTTTTGATATTCAGTCCATTGACAGGTGGATTTTTTCACTTTGGTGAATTTTTGTTTTCTACAAATATATACACCTATCCAGTGGCGTCACTAGGGTTGGTGTCACCCGGTGCAGTAACTCATGGTTCCACCCTCCCATTAATGTTTTTGGTGACTCTAAACACCTTTTTCTATAGAAAAAGTGTTCAAACAATCACCACACAAGATAACGTCCCAATATTACCCAACTTACTTATTTACTTAAATGATCAAATCTGCTTAATTCTCTTGGTATCCTTTGTTTAAGAAGCAGTAATGCACTGCTGCAAGCTAGCTGAACACATAGGGTAAGTTAATGACAAGAGGCATATATGTGCAGCCACAAATCAACAGCTAGTTCCTAGTAGTGCACTGCTGCTCCTAAGCCTACCTAAGTAAGATTTTCAACAAAGGATATGAATAGAATTAAAGGGATACTAAACCCAATTTTTTTCTTTCATGATTCAGATAGAGCAGCAATTTTAAACAACTTTCTAATTTGCTTCTATTATACATTTTTCTTCATTCTCTTGCTATCTTTAATTGAAAAGCAGGAATGTAAGCTTAGGAGCCGGCCCATTTTTGGCACACACAAACACCTACAGTCATGGACACACACTATATAAAATACAACCCTAACACACACATCCTTTGTCACACATACTCTGTGTCATTCACACTATTTATATCTCATGCACACTTTCTTTTATCTTACACTCTCACTTACATGCCCTATTTTACACACACATATACTATGTCACACACATCTAGGGTTGCCAGGCGTCCGGTATTTGACCGGACAGTCCGGTGTTTCCGGTTACTGCCCGGTAATATCCAAAAAGTCAAAAAATACCGGACAAGTCTCTAAGAAAGTCACACTGTCTGTTTCAAATTGTTTTTCTTACTTCCGAGTTCTAAGTCCCAGGATATTACCCAACCCAACCCAGGCCACTAGGCCAACCCAGCCCGTGTCCCAACCAGCAGTCCGGCACCCAATCTAGCCTGCTATTAGCTCAGCTGGAGCTAGAATCTGCTCCGGACTACTGTGGTGGGCACAGGCAGCTTGCACTGACTGATTCTGTTGGACGGATGTCACGTGATCATGCACGTGACGTCACGTCAGCGAGAAGACCCGCGGGCTGCCTGTGCTGTATATACTACATGCAGAGGCTGCTGAATGCTGTGTGTGTCGTGACTGTCTGAGATTAAATCAGACTCACTCAGTGTCACCTAGTTATAAGAAAATGAGGTATGTGGCAGCATCATGTCTAGTCTCAGTTCGTTTAAATAATTGTTTTATTTAATATCACCCACACAAAAAAGTGTAATTATATACACATATATATATAAAATAAATATATATATATTATAAATATAGATTTATTATATATATATATATATATATATATATTAAATAAATATAGTATATATATATACACATCCTATGTCTCGCATAGTTATAACAACATATATACTATGAGGCCTATTTCTTAAAGGTCTTGGCTAAAAATGCTATCTGTCAAAAGAACTGAAATAAGGGGGCAGTTTGCAGAGGCTTAGATACAAGGTAATCACAGAGGTAAAAAGTATATTAATATAACTGTGTTGGTTGTGCAAAACTGGAGAATGGGTAATAAAGGGATGATTAACTTTTTAAACAACAATTCTGGTGTTTACTGTACCTTTAAAATAGCTTTCCACTAAACTCACATTAAAAACAAAAGTAGCTTTAATGCACAACGCATACAACAAACCTATGATTGTATGCTTGTTGAATGCTCCCTGTACGACTTTCGGATTTTGTGTCTGGGAGCGAGTGTGATTTTTAGTTTGAGAGGCTATTTGTTATTATGGTTTGTACTGACAGTAGAGTCAGTTTGATAAGGACCTGACAGCAGGGGTGTCTATCTCCTCCCTCACACTGGCACACTCTCTTTGTCTTTCTCTTGCTCAGTTCTCACTTAGCATATGCTGCAGCCGATGTTGCCTGCTGCTGATTCTCTTTCTCCCCTAAGAGGCTTATTGCCGCCTCGAAAACAGCAGGAGGGAGGGTGGCAGACACGAAATATGCTGAAAGTAAAGACAGACTTGTTGTTACAATGCCTTCCAGCTCGATGATGTCGGCAACTAGAGGCTTTCCTTAAAGAAACACAATTTCCGGATTTGGGCAACATTGGATCATGGTACTTGTAGTTTCAGGGTGATTGCATTTAATTTGCGGGCATCAGGGAGCTGCTATTAAAATGAGGGAGACTCCCTGAACTTCAGGGAGAGTATGCTTAACATACTGTTTCACAGATTTAAGAGCTGATTTATGAGAACTAAGGTTGGGCATTTACATCAATGTGTTCATTAATTTAGTATATCCAGCAGCAAAGAAAAAAACACAAAACAGCTCTATGGAACACTAGAAATCATAGCATCAAATATTATGAGGGGAATGCATTTCAACACAATAAAGCTTTATTCCCCAAAACTTGAAACTAAGCTTAATAAAAGGTCTTAAACACACAGAAGTTTAAAAATGAAGTTAGATATTTGTCTCTTAATTAAGCTATAGCTCACTAAGCTATTTTCAGCTCTCATATTTCCAATCTTCTACACAAGAAGCAGTACTCTACTTATCAAAGCTGTTTCAGAAATACTTTACCATATAGAGAACATAAGAGGCAGTGGGGAGAAGCTAGAGGGCAACACTTGTGGGTCAATTTATTATTGTCCGAATTGGGCCAATTCACCCTGTTTCCGTGCAAGCCTTTAGGCTCGCCGGAAACAGGAGTTAAAAAGCAGCGGGATATATATATATATATATATATATATCTATATATATATATATATATATATATATATATATATACGTTCCTTGTTTGCAAGAAGGCACTCACTGGTCTTTAGTGAAAAACAACTTTTAATTCATATAAAAAAGCAAGTACATCCATAACGTTTCGATGTCGTTATGACATCTTTATCAAATGTTCTGCCAGTATCAACAATATAGAAAAATCATGTTCCCAAAGTACATGACCCAGCGTCAGGGTCATGGGCGCCCAAGGCTCATTGATACATGTGGGGGAGCGTAGGCTAGCCCGTCTGGTCCGATCACACTTAAGAGATACTGTAGCTGAAATTGCTTTAAAAAAATCATGCTGGCCATGATAGAAAGGTGTAAGAACACACAGAGAATTGCAGTTTTCTGCATATGAGGCTGCATAGCCGCAGACCGGTCAGAGTGCCCATGATGACCCCTGTCCACCACCAAAAGCGGCTTCAATTGGGATGTGAGCATCAGAACTGAACCGTGAAGAAATGGAAGAAGGTTACCTGGTCTGATGAATCACGTTTTCTTTTAGATTAGGTGGATGGGCGGGTGCATGTGTGTTGTTTACCTGGGGAAGAGATGGCAGCAGAATGCTTTATGGGAAGAAGGCAGTCCGGCGGAGGCAGTGTTATGCTCTGAGCAATTTTCTGCTGGGAAACCTTGGGTCCTGGAATTATGTGGATGTTACCTTAACATGTACCACCTACTTGTAGATTGTTGCAGACCACGTACACCCCTTCATGGCAATGGTGTTTCCTGATGGCAGTGGCCTCTTTCAGCAGGATAATGCACCCTGCCACACTAAAAAAAAATGTTCAGGAATGGTTTGAGGAACATGACAAAGAGTTCAAGGTGTTGCCTCCAAATTCCCCAGATCTCATTCAGATTGAGCATCTGTCGGATGAGCTGGAACAACAAATCCAATCCATGGAGGCCCCACCTCGCAACTTGCAGGACTTAAAAGATCTGCTTCTAATGTCTTGGTGCCACATACCACAGGACACATTCAGAAGTCTTGTGGAGCCAATGCCTTGATGCATCAGAGCTGTTTTGGCAGCACGAGGGGGACCTACATGATATGAGGCAGGTGGCTTCAGTGTTGTGGCTGATCAGTGTATACATACGTATGCATATATATATTTATTTATATATATATATATATATAGATTTTATTTTTTTGTATATATATATATATATATATATATATATATATATATATATATATATATATATATATACATACACAAAATGTTAACCTATGTTTTAATACAAAACCATAGTGCTTAATGCTCAAGCAATAGCTGACTTTAGTTTTTCAGAATGCCTGATTGAAGTCTGTTATGTAAAGGAGCTATTTGACATCCAGATATTAGCGTACCCTAAACTTTCGCTCATGCAATAAAATATTACTTTCAGCTTGTATTATAAGTGCAAAAATAAAAGCACCATGGATTTAACTTGAGAGATGTTAGCGCACAGTAGCGCTAATATTTTTGCACTCAACTTGTAATCCCATTATAGCCCATACATATAACCAAATGTTTTCTTTGTATCAACAAACAGAGGTGATTTCAAAATGTATTACAGTATTAAAAAAAATATATTGTTAGTGTCATGAATAAACCAATGCTCTCTTGTTGTACACAGAGAGGCATGTGTCCCTCTCCACTTATGAAGCTGTTGTCCTTCTCACAAATGATGATTAGTAAGAATAAAAAATCCAACAAAATCAAAGCCATTCTAAAAGCACTGGGCTTTAACGACTTTAGGAGGGCATGGAACGTCCTAACCTTTGTGGCGTTTTGTTCCCGTCCATGTGAAAACTCTGGTGAATCCAACTGGGGGACTTGCCTAGCTATGCAGGCAAGCCCCCAGGAGCCAGTCAGCGCAGTGACGATCATGTGACATCCTGTCTGGTCGATGTTTAAGTTCTGAAGTTGGATATTTGCCTCCCTCCTGAAGGGGTAAAAGGAACATTAAACAAACAACTATAAATTATCATAAAAGGCATAGTAAAGAATGTGCTTATCTTTATTTATTTTGCCTGTTTTTCATTTCATCTTAAAAAGAAAACTGTTGTTTAAAAATTGCAGCAGCTATAGAGCAATCTCTAGGATTTAAAACCTCTAGCCTGTAATATGCTACACAGTGATTGCTTGATATGTTCAGGAGATTTTTATATATGCCCTTAATCAGCTACAGTAAAGGCTAGTTTCCGATTGGAGTGCAAAAGCGATAAGGTGTATATCACGGCTCGTTGCCTGTGTCGGAAATAACACACTTATTACGAGTTTAAAGTAAACGAGTTTGCTTGAGCACAATCAAATTCAACGCGTCTAGTTAGTGTGACTTTAGAGCTCTGGTTAACTGTTACATGAGACAAAAAAGTTATGCAAGAAACATAAAATACATTTAACAGTACAGTTACAATCATAACATTTTCTCATAAAGTACACTAACAACCATAAACTACCTATTAACCCCTAAACCGAGGCCCTCCCGCATCGCAAACACTATAATAAAAATTTTAACCCCTAATCTGCCGCTCCGGACATCGCCGCAACTATAATAAACATATTAACCCCTAAACCGCCACACTCCCGCCTCACAAACATTAGTTAAATATTATTAACCCCTAATCTGCCGTCCCTAACATCGCCTCAACCTACCTACATTTATTAACCCCTAATCTGCCGCCCCCAACGTCGCCGCCACTATACTAAATGTATCAACCCCTAAAAGTCTAACCCTAACCCTAACATCCCCTAACTTAAATATAATTAAAATAAATCTAACTAAAAATTCCTATCATTAACTAAATAATTCCTTTTTAAAACAAAATACTTACCTATAAAATAAACCCTAAGCTAGCTACAATATAACTAATAGTTTTTATTTTACAGGCAAGTTTGTATTTATTTTAACTAGGTAGAATAGTTATTAAATAGTTATTAACTATTTAATAACTACCTAGCTAAAATAAATGCAAAAGTACCTGTAAAATAAAACCTAACCTAAGTTACAATAACACCTAACACTACACTATAATTAAAAAAATTAACTAAATTAGCTAAAGTACAAAAAAACCCCCACTAAATTACAGAAAATAATAAACAAATTACAAGATATTTAAACTAATTACACCTAATCTAATAGCCCTATCAAAATAAAAAAGCCCCCCAAAATAAAAAAAACCCTAGCCTAAACTAAACTATCCATAGCCCTTAAAAGGGCCTTTTGCGGGGCATTGCCCCAAAGTAATCAGCTCTTTTACCTGTAAAAGAAAATACAAACAACCCCCCCCAACAGTAAAACCCACCACCCACAAAACCAACCCCACAAATAAAATACTATCTAAAAAAACCTAAGCTCCCCATTGCCCTGAAAAGGGCATTTGGATGGGCATTGCCCTTAAAAGGGCAGTTAGCTCTTTTGTGGCCCAAACCCTAATCTAAAAAATAAAACCCACCCAATACACCCTTAAAAAAACCTAACACTAACCCCCTGAAGATCGACTAACTGTTCTGAAGACCGGACATCCATCCTCAAGGAAGCGGCAGAAGTCTTCATCCAACTGGGCTGAAGTCCTCAACGAAGCCGGGAGAAGTCTTCATCCAAGCCGGGTGAAGTGGTCCTCCAGACGGGCAGAAGTCTTCATCCAGACGGCATCTTCTATCTTCACCGATCCGACGCGGAGCGGGTCCATCTTCAAGATATCTTCAAACGAAGTCTTCTTACTGAATTCTATCAGCCAATTGGAATTAAGGTAGAAAAAATCCTATTGGCTGATGCAATCAGCCAATAGGATTGAGCTTGCATACTATTGGCTGATTGGAACAGCCAATAGAATGCAAGCTCAATCCTATTGGCTGATTGCATCAGCCAATAGGATTTTTCTACCTTAATTCCGATTGGCTGATAGAATTCTATCAGCCAATTGGAATCTAAGGGACGTTTGAAGACTTCGTTTGAAGACTTCGTTTGAAGAGGATGCTCCGCGTCGGATGTCTTGAAGATGGACCCCTCCACGACGAATGGATGAAGATAGAAGATGCCGTCTGGATGAAGACTTCTGCCTGTCTGGAGGACCACTTCGCCCGGTTTGGATGAAGACTTTTTATTTTATTTGGGGGGTTGGTTGTGTGGGTGGTGGGTTTTACTGTTGGGGGGGTTGTTTGTATTTTCTTTTACAGGTAAAAGAGCTGATTACTTTGGGGCAATGCCCCGCAAAAGGCCCTTTTAAGGGCTATTGATAGTTTAGTTTAGGCTAGGGTTTTTTTTTATTTTGGGGGAGCTTTTTTTTATTTTGATAGGGCTATTAGATTAGGTGTAATTAGTTTAAATATCTTGTAATTTGTTTATTATTTTCTGTAATTTAGTGTGTTTTTTTTTTTGTTCTTTAGCTAATTTAATTTAATTTATTTAATTGTTAATTTAGTTAATTTAATTATAGTGCAGTGTTAGGTGTTATTGTAACTTAGGTTAGGTTTTATTTTACAGGTACTTTTGTATTTATTTTAGCTAGGTAGTTATTAAATAGTTAATAACTATTTAATAACTATTCTACCTAGTTAAAATAAATACAAACTTGCCTGTAAAATAAAAATAAGCCCTAAGCTAGCTACAAGGTAACTATTAGTTATATTGTAGCTAGCTTAGGGTTTATTTTATAGGTAAGTATTTAGTTTTAAAAAGGAATTATTTAGTTAATGATAGGAATTTTTAGTTAGATTTATTTTAATTATATTTGTTAGGGGGTGTTAGGGTTAGGGTTAGACTTAGGTTTAGGGGTTAATACATTTAGTATAGTGGCGGCAACGTTGGGGGCGACAGATTAGGGGTTAATAAATGTAGGTAGGTGGTGGCGATGTTAGGGACGGTAGATTAGGGGTTAATAATGTTTAACTAGTGTTTGAGATGCGGGAGTGCGGCGGTTTAGGGGTTAATATGTTTATTATAGTTGCGGCGACGTTGTGGACAGCAGATTAGGGGTTAATAAGTGTAGGTAGGTTGCGGCAACATCGGGGGCGGCAGATTAAGGATTAATAAATATAATGTAGGTGTCGGCGATTTTGGGGGCAGCAGATTAGGGGTTCATATGTATAATGTAGGGGGCGGCGGTGTCCAGAACGGCAGATTAGGGGTTAATAAATATAATGCAGGTGTCGGCAATATCAGGGGCGGCAGATTAGGGTTAATAAGTGTAAGATTAGGGGTGTTTAGACTGTAAGATTAGGGGTGTTTAGTTAGGTGAAGACATACATTTTATTTCCTCATATTAATCAATGGGGCTGCGTTACTGAGTTTTATGCTACTTTTTGGCAGGTGTTAGACTTTTCTCAGCCGGCTCTCCCTGTTGATTCCTATGGGGAAATCTTGCACGAGCACGTACGACCAGCTCACCGCTGACTTAAGCAGCGCTGGTATTGGAGTGCGGTAAGGAGCAAAATTTTGCTCTATGCTCACTTCTTGTCTTTTAACGCCGGGTTTGTAAAAACCTGTAATACCAGCGCTGTAGGTGAGTAAGCGGTGAGAGAAAACTGCTCGTTAGCACCGCATAGCCTCTAACTCAAATCTCGTAATCTGGCCGCAAGTAAGTAACTAACAATGATGATCATGCAAATAAAACCAAGGTGGGTGGGTTTGATCATGAGTTGCAGACTCTCAATACAAGGAACAAAAATAAACGGTAAGAATTTTGAAAACATTTTATACCTGTATACCAGTATACCGCAAGCAATCTTTATATAAATGTTATTTTAAACTTGTTTGATTAGATGACTAATTTGTACTTGTGGAACTAGACCAGGAGCGTCCAACGTGCAGCACATTTGACAGCAAATTGCTGCTCCCCTGACTTATAGAAACATATTTTCACAATTTTCTGAATACTCTTATTAGTTCCTGGCCTTATCTTATATCTAGAATAACCTTATGCATGTTTAAACTCCTTCAATGGGGCATATGTATCAAGCTCCGTATGGAGCTTGATACATATCCGTATGGAGCTTGATGCCCCGTGTTTCTGGTGAGCCCGCAGGCTCGCCAGAAACAGCAGTTATGAAGCAGCGGTCACAAAGACCGCTGCTCCATAACCTGTCCACCTGCTCTGAGCAGGCGGACAGACATCGCCGGAAATCAACCCGCTCGAGTACGAACGGGTTTATTGACACCCCCCTGCTGGCAGCCTATTGGCCGCGAGTCTGCAGGGGGCGGCATTGCACCAGCAGCTCTTGTGAGCTGCTGGAGCAATGCTGAATACGGCGAGCGTATTACTCGCCGTATTCAGCGAGGTCTGGCGGACCTGATCCGCAGTGTTGGATCAGGTCCGCCAGACCTTCATAACTAGAGGCCAATGTCTCTACCACTTCTGCTGGATGTCTATTCCACCATGCATCCATTACCCTCTGGATAATAAGAGTGTTTTTTTTATGTTTATAATTTTAAATGTGTCTTGGTGTCCTTCACTAAGGTTTGTACTTGGTTCATGCCTATCCCTGGTGTTAGAGAAAAAAGGCATGCAAAGGGATTTAACATAAAGATGCAAACATAAACATGTCAAAATATGTATATGTGTATATATATATATGTTTATATATGTATATCTATGTGTGTGTTTGTGTGTGTGTGTCTACATATTTATTTTTTTATTTCTGTGTTTTACTGCATATTTACTTTACATATTTCACATTCCAATGTTCTTTACTTAAAGGAAAATGTCCTTTTTATTATAAATAATATAATAAATATAATTATTATAAATACATATTTACATAGGTATATACATATACCTGTATATCTATTCCTGTAGATAAATAGGTATAGATATGCCTTTTACATGGACAGTATCTTGTATATATATATATATATATATATATATATAATAAAAAGTACATTATTTTCTATGTGAAGAACATAGGAATGCAAAATATGCGTTTCGCACATCATGTTTCACAATAAAGTTTAACACAGTTGGATTAGCACACATGAAAACTTAGTAATCTTATGGTGCATTATTGAAATATTATATATAAAATGTAAAAAAATAAATGAAATTATTAAAATGTATTAAACATACTGTAATAGTATGTTCAATAATTTTTAATAATTTTTGATTAGGTTACCATTATGATGTATACTAAAGTCCCTGTTTTAATTTAGCCATAAGTTTTTAAAAATGAAATCTTATATCTAAGTATTTACCGGTCCTTCCTCCACCCCCTTGAAGTTCCAGCTTTCAACTACCTGTGATGTAGCGAGTGGTCTCAACCGGACTAGGATGAAATTTAGCACATGCACATTACTTCCGAATGACGTTTTTCTAGAGGGTTGGGCTCCTAACAGCCTGGAGATCAATTGCATGTCAGGAAAAAAAGAGAGGACATTGACAGCGGGTGGAGGAGTGGCATCCCAAATATAGAGACAATATCGACCATAAGAGGTTCATTCGGCTGTTTTAAAAAATATTATGAATGAAAGTGATGTTTATTTTAAAAAAATACCTCACTTTAAAATGACTAAGTTTATTTGTGTGCTAACCTGACAGTGTTAAAATTTAAATTGCAAAACACATATTTATTTTACATTCCTATATTATTCACATACGCCTAGATTTAGAGTTCTGCGGCCAAAGGGGTGCGTTAGCTACGCATGCTTTTTTCTGGCCACTCCTTTTAAATACCGCTGGTATTTAGAGTTCACAGAATGGCTGGGTTTTCAGTGCGTTAGGCTCCAAAAAGGGAGCGTAGAGCATAATTTAACGCCACTGCAACTCTCGATACCAGCGGTGCTTACGGACGCGACCAGCTTCAAAAACGTGCTTGTGCACGATTCCCCCATAGAAAACAATGGGGCTGTTTGAGCTGAAAAAAAAACTAACACCTGCAAAAAAGCCGCGTTCAGCTCCTAACGCAGACCCATTGTTTTCTATGGGGAAACACTTCCTACGTCTGCACCTAACACCCTAACATGTACCCCGAGTCTACACACCCCTAGCCTTACACTTATTAACCTCTAATCTGCCGCCCCTGCTATCACTGACACCTGCATATTTTTTTTAACCCCTAATCTGCCGCTCCGTAAACCGCCGCTACTTACATTATCCCTATGTACCCCTAATCTGCTACTCCTAACACCGCCGACCCCTATATTATATTAATTAACCCCTAATCTGCCCCCCACAACGTCGCCTCCACCTGCCTACACTTATTAACCCCTAATCTGCCGACCGGACCGCGCCGCTATTATAATAAAGTTATTAACCCCTAATCCGCCTCACTCCCGCCTCAATAACCCTATAATAAATAGTATTAACCCCTAATCTGCCCTCCCTAACATCGCCGACACCTAACTTCAAACATTAACCACTAATCTGCCGACTGGAGCTCACCGCTATTCTAATAAATGTATTAACCCCTAAAGCTAATTCTAACCCTAACCCTAACACCCCCTAAGTTAAATATATTTTTTATCTAACGAAATAAATGAACTATTATTAAATAACTTATTCCTATTTAAAGCTAAATACTTACCTGTAAAATAAACCCTAATATAGCTACAATATAAATTATAATTATATTGTAGCTATTTTAGGATTAATATTTATTTTACAGGCAACTTTGTAATTAATTAACCAGGTACAATAGCTATTAAATAGTTAATAACTATTTAATAGTTACCTAGTTAAAATAATTACAAAATTACCTGTAAAATAAATCCTAACCTAAGTTACAATTAAACCTAACACTACACTATCAATAAATTATTTAAATACAATACCTACAAATAACTACAATTAAATAAACTAACTAAAGTACAAAAAATAAAAAAGAACTAAGTTACAAAAAATAAAAAAATATTTACAAACATTAGAAAAATATTGCAACAATTTTAAACTAATTACACCTACTCTAAGACCCCTAATAAAATAACAAAGCCCCCCAAAATAAAAAAAATGCCCTACCCTATTCTAAATTAAAAAAGTTCAAAGCTCTTTTACCTTACCAGCCCTGAACAGGGCCCTTTGCGGGGCATGCCCCAAAGAATTCAGCTCTTTTGCCTGTAAAAAAAACACATACAATACCCCCCCCCAACATTACAACCCACCACCCACATACCCCTAATCTAACCCAAACCCCCCAGTGTACTTTAGAGCACAGTAGTTAAGAGCTTTATAAACCGGCGTTAGCCCAGAAAGCTCTTAACTACTGACTTTTTTCTGTGGCTGGAGTTTTGTCGTTAGATTTCTAACGCTCACTTCAGCCACGACTCTAAATACCGGCGTTAGAAAGATCCCATTGAAAAGATAGGATACGCAAATGACGTAAGGGGATCTGCGGTATGGAAAAGTCGCGGCTGGAAAGTGAGCGTTAGACCCTTTAATGACTGACTCTAAATACCGGCGGTAGCCCAAAACCAGCGTTAGGAGCCTCTAACGCTGATTTTGACGGCTACCGCCCAACTCTAAATCTAGGCCATAAAAAATAATGTACTTTTTATTATTTATATATATATATATATATATATATATATATATATATATATATATATATATATATATATATATATATATATATATATATATAGCAAAACAGGAAACAGCACTCTCTGGACTTAAGTAAAAAACAAGTAGTTTATTCAGTAACGTTTCGGGGAATGCTCCCCTTCATCTGATGAAGGGGAGCATTCCCCGAAACGTTACTGAATAAACTACTTGTTTTTTACTTAAGTCCAGAGAGTGCTGTTTCCTGTTTTGCTACATTTCAACTACTCTAGCACCCTGGCCCTTGGAGAACTGTTTGTGAGAGTGCAACTGACTCTTTTTGCTTATATATATATATATATATATTTATATATATATTTATATATGTATATACGTTAATAAAATGCATATCTATACCTATATATTTATAGGAATATATATGTAGGTATATACAGATATACTGTATTGTATATATATATGTTTTTAAGACAAAATAGAACATATTCTGCTATGTGAAAAACATTGGAATGTGAAATATTAATATTTCACATCGGGTTAGCGCACTTGAATATACGTGGTCGGGTTAGTGCGCAAGTATGTGTGTAAGAATTTTTTTACATTTTGATGCTCCATTGATTTCTATGGGAGAAGAAGTTAACACGGTTGCAATATTTTTTTTTTTGTGTGTCAGGTTTTACGCTCACATGGAAACTTTTCACTTTCAACTTGTAATAAGAGCACAACCCGATGTGCACAAAAAGTCATTTACAAAGAGGATTTGCTTAAAGGGACAGTCAACACTAAAATTGTTATTGTTTAAAACCATATACAACACCTTTACTGCCTATTCCCTAGCTTTGCACAGCCAGCATTGTTATATTAATATACTCTAAAACATTTAAATCTCTAATTTTCTGCCTCTAAGCCACTACAGACAGCCTCTTATCACATGCTTTTTTATTTGCTTTTCACAACAGGAAAATGCTAGTTCATGTGGGCAATATAGATAACATTGTGCTCACACCTGTGGAGTTATTTAAGATTTAGCACAACACAGCACTAATTGGCTAAAATGCAAGTCAATAGATAATAAATAAAAAGTCATGTTATCAGGGGGCTGTCAAGAAGATGCTTAGATACAAGGTAATCACAGAAGTAAAAAGTGTATTAATATAACTGTGATAGTTATACAAAACTGGGGCATGGGTAATAAAGGAATTATCTTTTAAAACAATACATTTTTTATTGTAGACTGTCCCTTTAAATTAAAGATTTAACCTTTAAACTCTATCATTACCATACGTTTTTGCCATTTAATATCTATATATAGAAACACACATTAATATATTAAGGCCTATATAGGCCGAAACATCTGGGGTTTGCTGTACAAATCCTCTTTTTCATGGGAGAATTGCCTGGTATTTCATTGCTGGACTGTCCTTTGTGATGGTGTCAGACTAATATGCTACAGAAAAGGTCTCTTCTGGGAAAAGCACAGATTGGGCAAAAAGAGGCTGCACCATGGGTGAGTACGATCCCATAGGGTGGTCTATTAAATACTTCTCTTATGTATATTAATATATGGAATTTTATTTAGAGAACAAATCTGACTTTATTAATGTTTGCTTTATGTAATTATTAAAAATGTAACATTGTATTACCTTGTACCAAACCAAAGTGAGGCAAACATATGCTATTTTAGTTACACAAATGCTTGGTTTTGTGGTTTGTTCCTTTTTAAGAAATAAAAATAATCACTTTAGGAACTCATTATAAGCGAATCCCTTGTGCATTGTATATAAATAACCATAATATTAAGCAATGTCTTGCTGGCCTCATCCGTACCACATAATTGCAGAGACATATTTAAATTGTAAAGGAAGTGTAATAAACATACACACAATACTAGGCCTTAATCTATTAGTCACAGTGTACTTCGCTGTTCCTCACAAATAAAATGTATTTAGAACTTTGGACTTAAAGGGATACTAACCCCACATTTTTTCTTTTATGATTCAGATAGAGCATGCAATTTTAATAAACTTTCTAATTTACTCCTATTATCAATTTTTCTTTGTTCTCATGTTATCTTGATTTGAAAAAGCAGTAATAAAAGATTAGGAGCCGGCCCATTTTTAGTTCAGCACCTTGGTAGAGCTTGCTGATTGGTTTGCTACATTTAGCCACAAATCAGCAAGTGCTACCCAGGTGCTGAACAAAAAATGGTCCGGCTCTTCTAAAGCTTACAGTACTGCTTTTTCAAATCAAGATAGCATGAGAACAAAGAAAAAGTGATAATAGGAGTAAATTAGAAAGGTGCTTAAAATCTCATGCTCTATCTGAATCGTGAGAGAAAAAATTGGGTTTAGTATCCCTTTAACATTCAGTAGATGAATAAGTCTGTTTACCATAACATGAATATATATGTTTTGCATATATAACATGAATATGCAAGTGATGTATGGTATTTTTCAGCTCTTAGCGCACAAATGAAATATTGCACTATTACGAATTTAAAATAAACGTATTCATTTGAGCGCAATAGAATTTAATGCGTGTCGGGATAGCTCGACATTAAAGCTCTAATTGACTGAGACAAAAATGTTGCACAAAACATATGAAAAATACATTTTAAAGTACAGTTACATTCATAATAATACTGTCTGAGAAAAAATATTTTAAAAAATTGCATTGAAAAGTTATAAGGTCTCAAAGATATAAGATCTCAGAGAAAAAAAAAAGGCCTGAAAAGCACTTTAACACAGAGATACATAAATGCACGTCTAAACATGTATATATTTGTGTGTGTATAAATATAAATATATATATATATATATATATATATATATATATATATATATATATATATATATATATATATATATATATATATATATATATATATATATTTATATGTGTGGACATATGTATTTATGTATTTATATGTGTATATGAAGTATTTTTAAAAATACTATTAAAAACAAGGGCACTTTCATTCATGAAAGTTTACATTTCACCCGTTTTCTTAAAATACTTACCTTTTCTTCTTGAAGCCCCTCCAGCGCTTCACCAGCCGTCGCAAGCCTCTTCATACGTCAGCAATGACGATTCCGGCATCCTCCAATCACGACTTCCCCACTGGGGGATTCATTGCCTGAGGCAACACCGTGATTGGAAGAAGCCGGTTTCGTCATTGCTGGGTAAGTATACCAGGAAGAAGCAGACGGGAGCATCGTTTCAGAATGGCGATCCGGCGTTTCAGAATAAAAATAAAAATCTGGTGCAATATAAATTTTTATGAATAAAAGTGCCCCTGTTTTTAATAGTTTTTTTAAAAACCGGGCACTTTCACATGAAAATTGACATTCACTTTAAGGGGCCTATTTATTAATGTGCGAGCGGACATGATCCAATATTGCGGATCATGTCCGCTGCACATCGATAAATGCAGACAGCATACGCTTTTGGCATTTATCATTGCACCAGCAGTTCTTGTGAACTGCTGGTGCAATGCCGCCCCCTGCATATTTGCGGCCGATATATAAATACCGTATATATATATATATACTGTATGCTGATGAAGGGGTTGTGAACCCCGAAAACGTTACAATAAAGTAAATTGTGGAAGACCTGAGAGTGCATCTACTTTTGTCCTTATATATATATATATATATATATATATATATATATATATATATATATATATATATATATATATATCATGAACATATACTGATTGCCTGACAGTGTAAATTAGGACATGATATAAAGCAATATCATTACTAAAGGACATACAGTATTTACATTTCTTGATTTGGAAATCAGGGTGATGAGTCATCACACCCTCAAGTTTCCGAACAAATTATCCAATCAGCTTATTTATCTTCTTCCTACTACTATCCAACCTAACCGGGCCCACGCTGCCCTCAACACCCTCCTGGGAACAATGTCAGACCACACAATCCTCATCCAAGGATACAAATCTCCTCAAGTCCCTCTTAATTTTTCTGACTAGCTCCTGTTGGGACATAAAACCTCATTCCCCCCAGCATGAACTACCAACACATTTGGGTGTGGAAATCGTTTGCAATAATCCACCACCAGACCCCAAACCATTTTACCTCCCAAGACTCTGCAGGAAAACCTAGCAGTAAACTATCCACTTTCATAGAATCCACTCTCCTTGCCCAATAAACAAATGAATGTTCAACAACCCATATCCTTCTCAAACCTAGGACACCAAAAGAAAAAACACACAACAGTAAAACATGACACACACCTAAACTCTCAATTCTGGCCGAACATATACTTATTAGATCTCCACCTCTCAATGTGCTTCACTGCCCTGTAAAGATGCTTCAGTAGCTGCCCCAATCCTAAATGAATGGGACACAAATTCTGATGGACCCACTCCCAAACACCCCAGGGCCTTAAACAACACCGCCTGAAACTGGAATTGGGATAGGAAAGACACATCCAAATGAATAAACAAATGGCCCTGCACTTGAGGCCATAACAACAGGAATGCCCCCAAACTCTACCACAGGCAAACATCCCCATCATTTTCAAATAATACAATAGTCTTTCCTCTCCAATACTGATCCATCTTACTCCTCCTCAAAAAAATATCCACCCTTGATCCAGATACCGACACATCCTCCACCAACAAACCCCCGGGATAAACTCTACTCCTGCACACCAACTTCAATATTCTAAAAGTTAAAAAAAAGTCTAGTATAAAAACAACCCTAAAAAGGCAAACCTCAAACTGCAATGAACACACACCATGCAAAAGATTTGCAAATACGGAGCAGCAGGGAAAAAGTGATGGGCTTCCGAGCTCCTAACTTTCTTCTTCAAACCTTTCAGGACTTGCCTTACACAAAAAATTTTTTGGTCACATCCTACAACCCTAACTACTTATGTCTAAACACCAATGCAGACATCTTTTTCTCCAACACCGATGCTGACAAGCCCTCCAACCTCAAATGCCACAACCATTCCAACAACGGCCACACAAATAAACCTCCAGTTCACTAACCCGTTTCAACAACAACCCCGCTTCCCAGTCACCCCAGATCTTAACATAAGAAGCCCAAGTACCTGGGACCAAAGACTCTTTCACCATTTCAGCCAATCCTCCGTTCCAAGCCTCCAGAGGTGTACTGGACACTGCTGCCCCTCGGCATCGGCCTCTTGTGCCAAGTCTTGAAACCGCTGCCACTGGAAACGAGACAAAGCATCGGCTATAGAATTACACTCCTGGAATATGTTTTGCCCTCACCAGTACATTCATTTGCAAGCACTTTAGGACTAACAACCTCAGAAATCTCAGGACAGGCAGCGATGATGCCGACAGCCTGTTCAAAATAGCCACCACCCCATGTTGTCAGTGTAAAACAAAACAGATTTGTTTGCCAGATCCCCTTCCCAAAGAAACATTGCAACCACGATCTGGAATAACTCCGTTATACTTCCGTATAACCTCCGTTATACTTCCGTATGAGTTCACACCCAAACCATGATTCTGGCCATGTGGCCACAAACCAGTTACCCTGAAAATAACCCCAGAACCTGATGCATCAGTAACCAAGCCCAGGTCCTCATTGGACATCCTAACCTCCGGAAACAAGTCAGTCCCATTGAACTCCCTCAAGAACAAAACCCAAACCCTCAAGTCATCCTTGAGCTCCTAAATTAACCTCAGGAAATGATTAGGACGTACAACACGGGCAGTAGCCAATGACAACCTCTTGCAAAAAAACTCCCAATCGGGTTGATCCGGCAAGCAAAAGTCAATTTCCCAATCAACGACTGCAATTCCCTCAGGGTCACCTTAGAAGTAACCAAAAAACGTTCAATCAGGCCCACCATGTCAGAAACTTTATCCATAGGAAGCCTGCACTCTATTTTTTCTGAATCAATCACTATACCCAAAAAACTGAGAGCAGTCACTGGTCCCTCAGATTTGTCCATCGCAATGGGGATCCCCAAATTCTTCAGCTATCCTATAAAAAGCATCACGCAAAACCCTACACCCCTCAGACCTAGCCGGACCTACAAGTAGTGAACAACAGACCGGAAACCGGACGCCATCTTAATCGTCCATTCCAAGAACGTGCTGATGCATTTGAACAGTGAACAAGAAATAGAACAGCCCTTTGGGAGGCATAGGTCCACATAATTAGCGCCCTCAAAGAAGCAATCCCAGGGTTCAATGGCAGAAGCCAAAAAGCCACCTCAATATCAACTTTCGCCAGCAACACAAAAGCCCCAGCCTCCCGCACCAGCTGTATGGCCTGGACGAAAGAGGTATACAAAACAGAAGCCATGTCCTCTGAAATGCCATCATTTACTGAACGACCCTTAGGGAACGATAGGTGATGTATCATCCTAAACTTGCCAGGTTCCTTCTTTGGAACCATGAAATAGCAAAAACCACCTTCTCTCTGCAACCGTGCACCCTAGCGTAATTGACCACCATTACCCTTACCTTCACTGGAGATGCCCCCTTTGTCAAAGGACCCACCAAACCCACTGGGTTTGCCTTTACAGAAACATTTTTTGAAAGGATGGGAACTCCCACACCCTGAACATTCATGTTGGAACTTGCAGGTGGCTCCCCACTTGCAAATATTTTTGCTGTATGCAAAGCAAAATCCCTTTCTGACTGATGCCGACTTACCCCCAGAGGAGTGGCCACCTGCACCAGATTGAAAAAGGTCTGCGAGGACCTAAGAGGGGTTATCATCTTAAACCATAAAACCCATATCCCTATAGTCCCACTTAATTTCAGGCTTAAATGCTAATCTCTGTCTGAACTGTTCATCATAGGTCCACCAGGCCATACCCCCATAGGTCCTCTGGGCTGCCGCTATTTCAGGTCCATCTGGACCGTCATACCTCTCCTGTCCTTGCAGACTGCACACTCCTTTCTCCAGCTCAGCAGGCCCTTCCGGGCCGTAAAACTGCTCCTTCCCTTCTGCCCAGAAGCTCCTCCGCTTCACCATCAGGCCCAACCGGGCCGTCGTACCCTTCCGGTCCCTGCAGCAGCAAAGCTCCTCCCCTCTGATCCACAGGCCCAACGGGCCGTGCACCGTCATCTGCGTGGACACCTCACTGACGACACAGGTGCGGCCTGCACCTCCAGATCCCTGCCCTGCTCCAACTGTGACTGCCTTCCTCTCACTGCCTCAAAAGAAACAGGAACGGATACCGGAGCCCCCATCTTCTTCCTGCCAGAACTCCCACTATGCCTCCCGGTTCCTCTGGATCCCCTAGTTCCCCCTGGGTCCAATCTTCTAGGCGGCCTGGATATCCTCAATGGACAATTCCGCACAGAAGAAGCCTCCTGGTCTGTCTCCTCCTGCTGATCCTCCAGAAACCACCACACTTTGTGTTCCAGCCAGGTAAGGTCTCTGGAAACAGCTGACCCCCTCAGCCTAGCCAACAGCTCCTCAATTGCTGCCATAACAAAAATGAGCGGGGGAAAACATGCAGCACCACAAAGAGCCTGAATACTCCACCCACTTGTAACCTCAAACCCAACCCATGAAGATCTCTCCTGCCAGAGGTCAAGCTCCCTTACATCCAGCTCCGCCTGCTTCCAGGGATACACCATATTTGTTATTTTTGTGATTTATGTTTTCAAAGTTGTTGACACTTTAAAACAAATGTACTGAGGTTTGGATTATTATGGCAGTTCATTACAGATTGCATTGAGATGTATAAAAATAATGTTTTTCATTTGGCAATATGAGAAATGTTACACTATGCTACAGCTAAAAATGATTGTACCTACACCTATAGAAAGAGATCATTTTGGTTTGAGCAGGGTTGTTCCAATATTATTCTCAAGAGCAGACCAGGCTTAGGGGTGTTTCTGTGTGAGCACAATTAGGCTTAGAAATGACATTTTCTCACATCTAGATATCCCATCTGAAATAAATCACAGGATATTCTTTCCTACTGTGGACATCTCTGTATGCTTTAAGGTACTTCAGATACCTTGTAATTACAAGATGTTTGTGCAATACATTAACATATTAGGTAAGAGGGATTTTTTGGACTGCATTAACACCTTGTTTGCTGCAACTGGTTTTCCACAGCTAAACTCCACCCACCATTTACATTACTTAGAGGAGCCAATCTAGGTGTTACTGGATTGGACAAAGCTAACAACTACCAATATGCTAGTAAAAATATGTTGGTTTTTTTTGCATTTTCTACTCTTATTTCCCCATGCAGAGGTCACTTAGTTACTGATATAGTTAAGATTGTAAAACCTGCCATGTACACTTCGGTTTCTCATAATTGGAAAATTCTTAATTTTTAGCGTTCAATACAAGAAAAGGTAGAGAAATACACACCTAGATTACGAGTCATTAGGGTTAAAAAAGCAGCGTTGAGAGGTCCCAACGCTGCTTTTTATCGCCCGTTGGTATTATGAGTCTTGCAGGGACAGGTGTACCGCTCACTTTTTTGGCCAGACTCAGAAATACCGCAAATCCACTTACGTCAATTGCGTATCCTATATTTTCAATGGGACTTGCATAGCGCCGGTATTACGAGTCTGCCAAAAAGTGAGCGGTAGACCCTCTCCTGTCAAGCCTGGTACCGCATTTTAAAGTCAACACCGTAGCATAAAACTCTTAACTAAAGTGCTAAAAAGTACACTAACACCCATAAACTACCTATTAATCCCTAAACCGAGGACCCCCCCACATTGCAAACACTACAATACAATTTTTAACCCCTAATCTTCCGAACCGGACATCGCCGCCACTATAATAAACATATTAAATCCTAAACCGCCACACTCCCGCCTCACAAACACTAGTTAAATATTATTAACCCCTAATCTGCCTGCCCTAACATCGCCGACACCTAACTACATTTATTAACCCCTAATCTGCCTCCCCCAACGTCACCGCCACTATATTAAATGTATTAACCCCTAAATCTAAGTCTAACCCTAACCCCCATAACCTAAATATAATTACAATAAATCTAAATAAATTACTACAATTTAATAAATTATTCCTATTTAAAACTAAATACTTACCTATAAAATAAACCCTAAGATAGCTACAATATAACTAATAGTTACATTGTAGCTAGCTTAGGGTTTATTTTTATTTTACAGGCAACTTTGTATTTAATTTAACTAGGTACAATAGTTATTAAATAGTTATTAACTATTTAATAACTACCTAGTTAAAATAAATACAAATTTACCTGTAAAATAAAACCTAACCTAGGTTACAATTACACCTAACACTACACTATAATTAAATTAATTACAATTTAAAAAAATTATCTAAAGTACGAAAACCCCCCACTAAATTACAGAAAATAATAAAATAATTACAAGATTTTTAAACTAATTACACCTACTCTAATCCCCCTAACAAAATAAAAAAGCCCTACCCTACACTAAATTACAAATAGCCCTTAAAAGGGCCTTTTGCGGGGCATTGCCCCAAAGTAATCAGCTCTTTTACCTGTAAAAAAAAGTACAAATACCCCCCCAACATTAAAACCCACCCCCCACACAACCAACCTTACTCTAAAACCCACCCAATCCCCCCTTAAAAAAACCTAACACTAACCCCTTGAAGATCACCCTACCATGAGACATCTTCACCCAACCGGGCAGAAGTGGTCCTCCAGACGGGCAGAAGTCTTCATCCAAGCCGGGCAGAAGAGATCCTCCAGACAAGCAGAAGTCTTCATTCAGATGGCATCTTCTTTCTTCATCCATCCGGCGCGGAGTGGGTCCATCTTCAAGACATCCGACGCTGAGCATCCTCTTCATCCGACGGCCAACGACTTAATGAAGGTTCCTTTAAGTGCTGTCATTCAAGATGGCGTCCCTTTAATTCCAATTGGCTGATAGGATTGAACTTCAATCCTATTGGCTGATTGCATCAGCCAATAGAAATGTTTCTACCTTAATTCCGATTGGCTGATAGAATTCTATCAGCCAATCGAAATTGAAGGGATGCCATCTGGGATGACGTCACTTAAAGGAACCTTCATTCAGTCGTCGGATGAAGAGGATGCTCCGCGTCGGAAGTCTTGAAGATGGACTCGCTCCGCGCCGGATGGATGAAGATAGAAGATGCCGTCTCGATGAAGACTTCTGCCCGTCTGGAGGACCTCTTCCGTCTAGAGTAGGTGTAATTAGCAGGTGGCAGATTAGGGGTTAATAAGTGTAAGATTAGTGGTGTTTAGACTCGGGTTCATGTTAGGGTGTTAGGTGTAGAGATAAAAAGTATTTCCCCATAGGAATCAATGGGGCTGCGTTAGGAGCTGATTGCTGCTATTTTGCAGGTGTTAGGTTTTTTTTTCAGCCGGCTCTCCCCCATTTATTCCTATGGGGAAATCGTACATGAGCACGTTTTACCAGCTCACCCCTACCGTAAGCAGCGCTGGTATTGAGGTGAGATGTGGAGCTAAATTTTGCTCGTCGCTCACTTTTTTGCGGTTAACGCCAGGTTTCTAAAAACCCGTAATACCAGCATTGTCTCCAAGTGAGCAGTGAGCTTAAACTGCTCGTTAGCACCGCACCCCTGTTAACGCAAAACTCGTAATCTAGGTGACAGTAAATAATCAAATTACATTTTTTTCTTTTTTTTTTACTATGCATAATTAAGCATTTTAAATAACAATCTCAAAGGGGTAGATTTAACAAGCAACACATGCTGCTTTCTATGCCGAAGTTTACGGCTCGATTATTCTTCTCTTCAGTCTGGCATTTGTCTCTCCATTGCTTCTTCTACTCTTCAGTCTGGCATTTGTCTCTCCATTGCTTCTTCTTCTCTTCAGTCTGGCATTTGTCTCTCCATTGCTTCTTCTCTTCAGTCTGGCATTTGTATCTCCATTACTTCTTCTACTCTTCAGTCCGGCATTTGTCTCTCCATTGCTTCTTCTACTCTTCAGTCTGGCATTTGTCTCTCCATTGCTTCTTCTTCTCTTCAGTCTGGCATTTGTCTCTCCATTACTTCTTCTTCTCTTCAGTCTGGCATTTGTATCTCCATTGCTTCTTCTTCTCTTCAGTCTGGCATTTGTTTCTCCATTGCTTCTTCTTCTCTTCAGTCTGGCATTTGTCTCTCCATTGCTTCTTCTACTCTGCAGTCTGGCATTTGTCTCTCCATTGCTTCTACTCTTCAGTCTGGCATTTGTCTCTCCATTGCATCTTCTACTCTTCAGTCTGGCATTTGTCTCGCCATTGCTTCTTCTTCTCTTCAGTCTGGCATTTGTCTCTCCATTGCTTCTTCTTCTCTTCATTCTGGCATTTGTCTCTCCATTGCATCTTCTACTCTTCAGTCTGGCATTTGTCTCTCCATTGCTTCTTCTACTCTTCAGTCTGGCATTTGTCTCTATATTGCTTATTCTCTTCAGTCTGGTATTTGTCTCTCCACTGCTTCCACTCTTCAGTCTGGCATTAGTCTCTCCAATGCTTCTTCTACTTTTCAGTCTGGCATTTGTCTCTTCATTGCTTCTTCTACTCTTCAGTCTGGCATTTGTCTCTTCATTGCTTCTACTTTTCAGTCTGGCATTTGTCTATCAATTTCTTCTTCTTCTCTTCAGTCAGGCATTTGTCTCTCCATTGCATCTTCTATTCTTCAGTCTGGCATTTGTCTCTCCATTGCTTCGTCTACTCTTCAGTCTGGCATTTGTCTCTCCATTGCTTCTTCTTCTCTTCAGTCTGGCATTTGTCTCTCCATTGCTTCTTCTTCTCTTCAGTCTGGCATTTGTCTCTCCATTGCATCTTCTACTCTTCAGTCTAGCATTTGTCTCTCCATTGCTTCTTCTTCTGTTCAGTCTGGCATTTGTCTCTCCATTGCTTATTCTTCTCTTCAGTCTGACATTTGTCTCTCCATTGCTTCTACTCTTCAGTCTGGCATTTGTCTCTCCATTGCTTCGTCTACTCTTCAGTCTGGCATTTGTCTCTCCATTGCTTCTTCTACTCTTCAGTCTGCCATGTGTCTCTCCATTGCTTCTTCTTCTCTTCAGTCTGCCATTTGTCTCTCCATTGATTCTTCTTCTCTTCAGTCTGGCATTTGTCTCTCCATTGCTTCTTCTACTCTTCAGTCTGGCATTTGTCTCTCCATTTCTTCTTCTACTCTTCAGTCTGGCATTTGTCTCTCCATTGCTTCTTCTACTCTTCAGTCTGGCATTTGTCTCTCCATTGCTTTTTTTACTCTTAAGTCTGGCATTTGTCTCTCCATTGCTTCTACTCTTCAGCCTGGCATTTGTCTCTCCATTGCAACTTCTTCTCTTCAGTCTGACATTTGTCTCTCCATTGCTTCTTCTTCTCTTTAGTCTGGCATTTGTCTCTCCATTGCTTCTTCTTCTCTTCACTCTGGCATTTGTCTCTCCATTGCTTCTTCTACTCTTCAGTCTGGCATTTGTTTCTTCATTGCTTATTCTTCTCTTCAGTCTGGCATTTGTCTCTGCATTTCTTCTAATCTTCAGTCTGGCATTTCTCTCTCCATTGCTGCTTCTACTCTTCAGTCTGGCATTTGTCTCTCCATTGCTTCTTCTACTCTTCAGTCTGGCATTTGTCTCTCCATTGCTTCTACTCTTTAGTCTGGCATTTGTCTCTCTATTGCTTCTTATTCTCTTCAGTCTGGCATTTGTCTCTCCATTGCTTCTTCTACTCTTCAGTCTGGCATTTGTCTCTCCATTGCTTCTACTCTTTAGTCTGGCATTTGTCTCTCTATTGCTTCTTATTCTCTTCAGTCTGGCATTTGTCTCTCCATTGCATCTTCTACTCTTCAGTCTGGCATTTGTCTCTCCATTGCTTCTTCTTCTCTTCAGTCTGACATTTGTCTCTCTGTTGCTTCTTCTTCTCTTCAGTCTGGCATTTGTCTCTCCATTGCATCTTCTACTCTTCAGTCTGGCATTTGTCTCTTCATTGCTTCTTCTTCTCTTCAGTCTGGCATTTGTCTCTCCATTGCTTCTTCTTCTCTTCAGTCTGGCATTTGTCTCTCCATTGCTTTTTCTTCTCTTAAGTCTGTCATTTGTCTCTCCATTGCTTCTTCTACTTTTCAGTCTGGCATTTGTCTCTCCATTGCTTCTTCTACTCTTCAGTTCAGCATTTATCTCTCCATTGCATCTTCTACTCTTCAGTCTGGCATTTGTATCTCTGTTGCATGTACTCTTCAGTATGACATTTGTCTCTCCATTGCTGCTTCTTCTCTTCAGTATGGCATTTGTCTCTCCATTGCATCTTCTACACTTCAGTCTTGCAGTTGTCCCTCCATTGCAGTAGTTAAATGTTTAAATAAACACTAATAAAAAATAATAATGGCCTGTATTGGTAAAAGCTGATAGATAAAACACTCGTGTGTAAGTGCTGTGTATTAAGAGAATAATGGTGTGGATAGGTAATAATCAATGTGACTCAAAAATGGTCAAAAATAAGTTTAATATATCAACTAGATAATGAGTCTAAAATGATCAATATAAAACCAAAATCGGACATATCTAATAAAATATGATGTTGAGCACAAGGAATATACAATAAAACATAAATATAAAATATAGGGACGTCTCCCTATATATATAAAAAAAAACACTGTGTGCAAAAAATAAGCGCTGGTAGAAAACTGAGACTGCTTTGATCTGACACAATCTGACAGTTTAAAATATGTAAGGTACCTGACTCCTATCCTGTTGGATTTAAAACCAGGCTGACTTCGAAATCAATCTCTGTTAGCTATGTCTTGAAACACCCACCGGATGAGTGTATTGTGGCAAACTTCAGGTAACACACCTCCAATCCTATTGGCTGTAGCTTTACACACCTTTGTTCTGATGGATGGAAGTTTGGACCAATCAGGTGCCAGGGATTATGCTGTTGATACAAAGTCTGTATTTTTTTTCAAGGAACTTGGTTAACCTTTATGCATATGTCACAGTACATGCAAGATCTTTGTGTGGAATAAAGCCATTAACCACAATGTCGTCTGTGTGCTTCTTGCTTTTCCGTTTAGTGTCTATGATCAGTACACGAAGGAAGGTGATTGCAGAAAGTACCCTCTGTTCCAATCTTTCCTAATGTTGCTAAAGACTCCCTGATCCTTGTCTTTGCTTTTTCTCATAAGCTGTAGAAACTAGAGAGTCCACAAAAGGGGCTGGAGTCAAGCTGGAGGAACCTCCGGGTCTTTCTAAAATATCCAAAATAGTGCTGTGATGAATCCTCTTGTCTTTACTTGTAACACTGGAGTAGATCTACGCGTTTCACCCTTCATGGGCTTTATCCAGATACTCCAGAGCTCTTTATTAGATCCTTTTAAAGTGGTTCCCACTCACTTATTGGTTGGTTATTCTTAATTCCAATTGGATCCTGCATGTTTGGCACATTCCTTATTTAAGGTGGTATTCAGCAATGCCACATTAGAGTCTTAAGATGGTATTTCAAATCGTCCATAGTATATATACAAACTCCTATATAGTATATACAATATACATCTTTTAGAAATCCTAAATAAATATATCTTAAAATAAATTGATAAATGTGAAGCCTATATTGGTATCCATTAAAGCAAACTATATAATGGAAAATACAGTACTCGAGCACATTGCAAATAATTATTCTTTGTCATAATGCATATTTATACTTATAAATAGTTTGCAGACAGATATATATATATAACCTGTATTTAAAACATGGAATGGTCTTCATGTAATCTTGTATTCGTACTAGGGGGACTTATATATATAAAAAAAGATTATGAATAGGATTGAAAGGAAAATGGAAATCTCCAATTCTGAATTGAGTCCCTGTGGTTGGAGTGTTTGTAATGAGTTGTCAGAGGACCCTCTGCCTGACTGTGGTCTACCCCTTGTCTCATCTGGATATTTCTGTGTCTCAGGAGCTACAATTCAGGGTAGAGCAACCGCGTGAAAAAGACAGGTACTCCAATGAACTGTTATCTATTTGCACTTTACACATGCCTGTGAAAAAGACGCGGCGAGGGTAAGCTCCCCTTGACTCCTGATGACCTCACGCTACTATGTACATTTAGACACGAAGGGGTAAGACTGTATCCACTTGGTCTGTGCATCTTTAAGGACATGCACTATACTGCGGATTACAATTATATATCACCTATACATGCAAAGTGACGAACATTTGCCTATTTTTGTATACTGGTGCACCAGTCCCCTGCACGGCCCATCTGACATTTTTATGCATCTTCTATATTCCTGTATGTATGTGATTGTATGTTTGGATGTATGCACTTATTTAATGTAACTTTATTAAATTTATTTGTATTTCAAGAATTCGCCCTAGTCTTTTACTCATTATATACAGCTGTGCTCTCTTTTGCCTAGACTTTTAGTTACCTGTATTTTAGGTTTCTACTCTCTTATTTACGTTGTTAGATATTCACTTTTCTAGGATGCACCTGTATCTTTTATTGACTAATTAAGAGTGCTACTCACCCTGTTTTTCTTGTGTTTGTAATGAGTATATAGTTTCTGATTCTAATCTGAGTAGCTCTATTTCTAAACTCCCTCCCCTCAAATTAGATGTCACTTTTTTGATACCCCAAATTTTAAAACCCGTGATATTATTATGTATATCCCTAAAATGTTGATATAAATAATTATCTTTCTTCCCTTTTTCAATGGTCCAAAGGTGTTCCCTGATTCTTTCTTTGAGTGTTCTTGTTGTTTCCCCTATGTATTGCTTTTTGCAGGAACATTGTATCATGTACATAACACCTTTATCTTGACATCTGATTGTTTCATTGATGTCATATGTTTTCCCTGTTTGTTCCAATTTATATTTCTTTGTTTTGGAGCTATATATGCATGATTTACATTCAAAGCAAGGAAATTATCCAGTTATCTCATTTCCAGAGAGATCTCATTGTCTACCATTGGTTCTATCAGTTTTAAACTCACTAGGTGCTAGTATAGTTTTAAGGTTTTTGGCTTTAGATTATATCAGGGTATGGTGTTATCTTATTCCCAATAACTGGGTCATTTTGTACTAGGTGCCAATCGCCTAGATTTAGAGTTTTGTCTGTAAAGACCCGCGTAGCTAACGCTGCTTTTTTTCCCAACGCACCCTTCCAACAACGCTGGTATTTAGAGTTGTCTGAGGGGCTGCGTTAGGCTCAAAAAAGGGTGCGTTGAGCCTAATGTAGCTCCACTTCAACCCTCAATACCGGCGTTGCCTACGGTAGCGGTAAGCTGGGAAAACGTGCTTGTGCAAAAAAAGCAGCGTTCAGCTCCTAACGCAGCCCCATTGTTTCCTATGGGAAAACACTCTCTAAGTCAGCACCTAACACCCTAACATGAACCCAGAGTCTAAACACCCCTAACCTTACACTTATTAACCCCTAATCTTCCCTCCCCCGCTATCGCTGATACCTGCATTTTATTATTAACCCCTAATCTGCCACTCCGTACACTGCCACCACCTACATTTTCCCTATGTACCCCTAATCTGCTGCCCCTAACACCGCCGACCCCTATATTATATTTATTAACCCCTAATCTGCCCCCCCCAAAGTCGCTGCTACCTTACCTACACTTATTAACCCCTAATCTGCCTACCGGACCTCGCCGCCACTATAATAAATGTATTAACCCCTAAACCGCCGCACTCCCGCCTCACAAACACTAGAATAAATAGTATTAACCCCTAATCTGCCCTCCCTAACATCGCCGCCACCTACCTACAATTATTAACCCCTAATCTCCCGCCTGCATCGTCGCCGCTACTATAATAATGTTATTAACCCCTAAACCTAACTCTAACCATAACCCTAACCCCCCCTAAATTAAATATAATTTAAATCAAACTAAATAATATTCCTAAAATTAACTAAATTATTCCTATTTAAAACTAAATACTTACCTATAAAATAAACCCTAATATAGCTACAATATAACTAATAGTTACATTGTAGCTATTTTAGGATTTATATTTATTTTACCGGCAACCTTGTATTTATTTTAACAAGGTACAATAGCTATTAAATAGTTAATAACTATTTAATAGCTACCTAGTTAAAATAAGTACAAAATTACCTGTAAAATACATCCTAACCTAAGTTACAAATACACCTAACACTACACTATCATTAAATTAATTAAATAAATTACCTACATTACCTAAAATAAAATACAATAAAATAAACTATTCTATAATACTGTACAAAAAACACTAAATTACAAAAAATAAAAAAAAGAATTACAAGCAGTTTAAACTAATTACACCTAATCTAAGCCCCCTAATAAAATAAAAAAGCCCCCCAAAATAAAAAATTCCCTACCCTATTCTAAAATACAAAAGTAATCAGCTCTTTTACCAGCCCTTAAAAGGGCTTTTTGCAGGGCCTTGCCCCAAAGTAATCAGCTCTTTTGCATGAAAATAAAAATACAATACCCCCCCAACATTACAACCCACCACCCACATACCCCTACTCTAACCCACCCAAACCCCCCTTAACCCCTTAATGACCACAGCACTTTTCCATTTTCTGTCCGTTTGGGACCAAGGCTATTTTTACATTTTTGCGGTGTTTGTGTTTAGCTGTAATTTTCCTCTTACTCATTTACTGTTCCCACACATATTATATACCGTTTTTCTCGCCATTAAATGGACTTTCTAAAGATACCATTATTTTCATCATATCATATAATTTACTATAAACAAAAATGATAAAATATGAGGAAAAATGGAAAAAAACACACTTTTTCTAACTTTGACCCCCAAAATCTGTTACATATCTAAAACCACCAAAAAACACCCATGCTAAATAGTTTCTAAATTTTGTCCTGAGTTTAGAAATACCCAATGTTTACATGTTCTTTGCTTTTTTGCAAGTTATAGGGCCATAAATACAAGTAGCACTTTGCAATTTCCAAACCATTTTTTTCCAAAATTAGCGCTAGTTACATTAGAACACTGATATCTTTCAGGAATCCCTGAATATACATTGACATGTATATATTTTTTTTAGTAGACATCCCAAAGTATTGATCTAGGCCAATTTTGGTATATTTCATACCACCATTTCACCGCCAAATGCGATCAAATACAAAAAATCGTTCACTTTTTCACAAATTTTTTCACAAACTTTCGGTTTCTCACTGAAATTATTTACAAACAACTTGTGCAATTATGGCATAAGTGGTTGTAAATTCTTCTCTGGGATCCCCTTTGTTTAGAAATAGCAGACATATATGGCTTTGGCGTTGCTTTTTGGTAATTAGAAGGCCGCTAAATGCCACTGCGCACCACAAGTGTATTATGCCCAGCAGTTAAGGGGTTAATTAGGGAGCTTTTAGGGAGCTTGTAGGGTTAATTTTAGCTTTAGTGTAGTCTAGTAGACAACCCCAAGTATTGATCTAGGCACATTTTGGTATATTTCATGCCACCATTTCACCGCCAAATGCGATCAAATTAAAAAAAAAGTAAAATTTTTCACAATTTTAGGTTTCTCACTGAAATCATTTACAAACAGCTTGTGCAATTATAGCACAAATTGTTGTAAATGCTTGTCTGGGATCCCCTTTGTTCAGAAATAGCAGACATATATGACTTTGGCGTTGCTTTCTGGTAATTAGAAGGCCGCTAAATCCTGCTGCGCCTCACATGTGTATTATGGCTAGCAGTGAAGGGGTTAATTAGGGAGTTTGTAGGGAGCTTGCAGGGTTAATTTTAGCTTTAGTGTAGAGATCAGCCTCCCATCTGACACATCCCACCCCCTGATCCCTCCCAAACAGCTCCCTTCCCTCCCCCACCCCACAATTGTCCCTGCCATCTTAAGTACTGGCAGAAAGTCTGCCAGTACTAAAATAAAAGGGTTCAAACTCTCTGTAAATAGCTTAGTCGGATCTGATTTTAAGACAATATAAGTTGTTGTGTCATCAAGTAATCTGTTTGCTTCATTCAAATATTTTACTCTGTCTAAAATCACTACCCCCCCCTTCTTTGTCTACCCCCACTCCTTTTGCATCAACTAATTTCTTTATCACTCAACTACTGGGGAGGAGTAGTTTCTAGATTTTGGCATCTATGGATATATTGTGAGCGCCAATATCACCACTCAACTAAAACCTCCATTGCAGTAGACCTAGCCTTTCCTCATTTTTGTCCAGAAAAACTGGGTGCCTTAACATGCAATTGTTCCACAGAACTAACCAAAGCAGAGAAATCATACAAAATATATAATTTTAGTGGTGCTTAATAGCAAGACCTAGGAAATGCTGATTAATCTTTGATATTTCTATAATGTATATAGCTTTGGTTTCATACAAGGTTATCACATGAGTGTTGTGATATATGCTATCTATAAGGGAAAGGAGTTCAGTGGAGTTGTAATCCCCTATACAGTAAATATTTATTTTTTCAAAATATCACTCTTGGTTTTATGGTGATGTAGTTAGATGTGCCAACTTTTAAAAATATTTGTGTGCAATGCATTGATTTTCATATTCACTGACATCAAGGACAGCACCACCACATAAATATATCATACTATTTAAAGTGGTTCATATGCACCATGTATTTGATTGTAAATCCAGCTTCTGCACAATCTTATACATACCAACCAGAAGTACTCTGAGATTGATACCATACCTGGGGGCATATAAAAGCTAAAGCAGGCATTTTTACATTTTATTCAGAATATTAAGCAGCCTTGTCTCATTTGGACACATGGGAAACATTTTTCTTTGAAAAAAACATAAGGGCTAATTTTCTTGATATTTTTTATCATTTGGCAATTTAAGTTGAAGTACACATTTTTGCTTCATTCAATTATTACAAGAATGTATTTGAAAACTTTTACTTGGAACCTGTAATGTGTTAAACATCATGTAACATAAAAATACCCTCCTTTGTGAACATCTACTGAGTGTACCAACTGTTTGGTTTTCCACTATGTGGAACAAAGTTCATGGATACATGTGCTTGATATTTGTTTTCTTTTGCTTTATGCTGGGAAATCTGACAACTATGCTTTTGTTAATAAGCTTCCCTTTCTTCCCATAAATGGGATTAGATTGTTACATTTCTATGGAGCTAGACAAAAAAAATGCTAAGCCCTTTTTTATCGAACTGACTACCTATTGGAAGCCAGGAAAATCCTACACGATACCTCTTATTACAAAAAATTACAGTCAGACCCCACTGTGGAGTTTAAAGCCTTATTAAAACAAATTATAAACTCAGCCTTTGACAAAGGCATACTCCTGAAAAAAGAGAAAAACTATTTGATTCCGACTGAACCCAACTTGGCTTTTTATTACCACCTCCCTAAGGTCCACAAGAACCGTTTATGCCCCCCAGGAAGACCCATAATAGCAGGGATTGGCAACCTTACTGACAATGTCTCATCATATGTTGACTACTTCTTACAGAAGTATGTCTTAGGTCTAGAATCCTACATTCGTGATTCAGCAGATCTCCTTAAAAAATTGGAATCATATAGTATTACATCTGATATGATTTGGGTCACCTGTGATGTTCAGGCCCTATATTCCAACATTCCCCACGACATGGGCCTACAGGCAATTTCTGAATATCTGGAACAAGATATATATCTACCACAGACCCAAAGAGAGTTTCTTTTAGATCTTATTGCTTTCATCTTGAGACATAACTATTTTGTCTTTCAAGATGAATTCTACATTCAAACAAAAGGAACGGCCATGGGTACCAGGTTCGCCCCGAGTTATGCGAACCTGTTTATGGGTTCTTTTGAACAATGTTACATCTACGATTCAGCATACGGGGCGAACCTGGTATATTATGGCAGATATATAGATGACCTTATCTTTATTTGGAGGGGTGAACCCTCCACTGCTGAATCTTTTGTTGAACATCTAAACAACAATAATAGAGGTCTGGTGTTTACTAGCACTATTGAGAGGCAATCAATAGTGTACCTAGATCTTAATCTCTGCTTCACTGAGGGTCAAGTGACTAGCACTACCCACTTTAAGGCAGTAGATTGTAACAGCTATCTTGACTTCAAGAGCTGTCATTATCACCCGTGGAAATTGAACGTCCCATATGGCCAGTTCAAAAGAGTGCGCCGAAATTGCAGTTCCATGGCTGATTACGAAACCCAAAGTCTCATCTTAAAGGAACGCTTTAGGGAGAAACATTACCCTAACTCTATCATCGAAAATGGCTTCTTGAGAGCCAAAAATGATAATAGGGAGTTGTACTTTACCGGGCCTAATGCTCGTTTAGAACCTGCAAATAACAGCACCTTTCATAAAGATCCGTTGTTCATTACCCAATTTAATTCTAACCATAATCTAATTAGAGAGATTGTTACACGTCATTGGCAAATACTACTTAAAGACCCTATTTTGAAAAGAACTTTGGACGACAAACCTAGAATAGTTTATAGAAGGGCACCGACCCTTAAAACAATGCTGGCTCCGAGCAAGATTGTCAAACATAGACAGTCCTTTCCGGGTAATAATAGAAATACCTTACAACATGGGTCTTTTAAATGCAGACGAGCCCGCTGTAAGATGTGTATTTTCATTGGTGATCGACAGAAAACTTTTAGGTCTAGTATCACCCACAAATCTTATACCATCATTGGCCGTGCATCCTGTGCTTCCTCTTATGTAGTCTATCTACTAACATGTGTCTGTGGGGTACAATACGTAGGGCGTACTTGTAGATGCCTTAGTACCAGATGGTCTGAACACCATCGGAATATGAAGAATAATTATAGACTCCATAGTGTATCAAGACATTGTAACGATGTACATAGGGGAAATTTGAACTGTTACTCTGTCAATCCCATAGAATTCATTCCTAAATCCCATCTTTATAATCGGTTTTTTAGGCTCAGACAGAGGGAGACTTATTGGATCCATCTGCTGAAAAGCATGCATCCTGATGGTCTCAATTTATGTGTCGATCTGGCGGCCTTCACATAAAGGTTTGATCCTTTAGTCCCTCTGCCTGAGTCTGATGGAGGTTTTACAGTACCAATTAATTGTCTCTATTGGAGTAGACGTCTATGGTCTCGGACCAATTAGATAGAACTAGTTGCACCATTAAGAATTCCTATTAAGTTAATTATATTCAAATTTAGACATAAGACGATATATACTTGATCACACACTGATATTTATCCGTTAAAAGACACATGCCCTTTAAATATGTAGAGGCTATCACACTAATAATATACTTATGGATACCAATTTATTAAAATACATTACACCATCAACATATATGGATATTAATTTATTATACCCATTTATCAGAATACATGGTCTCTTTATCGAAATACTACTACATTACCAATATGTCTATGAATATTAATTTATTTTACGCCGTATGATCGAGAATTTATTACGATCATCATAAACTTACAGATGGTGGAATAATATTGCCTTTATATGTCTGGCCGTCTATTTTAATTTTTTATTGTAAATTCGTACACATGAGAAATACAGACACAATTTTGTTTTATTTTTTAGTTAAACACTTTTTCGATGCTAGCAATAATTGTCAACTATTTGATAATAATGATTTAAATTGGTTTCTGACACTGTGTTTACTACCCATCTTGTGGTTATTGTATGTAATCTAAGTCTATTATATACACTGATCACAGTCGGTATTGTTGTTTTCACATTCTCCATCTTTGATTATAGAACAGGTGCAACTGTTACTATAGATACCAATCACAATTTATGATTGGCTCTACGATGGGTGTGGATAACAGACCGGTCTGTGATTGGTTGATTATTATGTTTAATAGAGCGGGGTTTTCAATCTGAATATCAGCCTGATGAAACGACCGGAAGGTCGAGAAACGCGTTGCTGTATTTTAAACTGTTTTAATAATAACTTTTTTTTAAAATAAAACTCTTTCCTACGATACCCCCGCTCTCGCTGACCATCATTCTGAAATTATGTTGGGTGCGGTATCCTGCCTTTTAAACCTAAGACTCTGAGCCGTTAATCTTCCCATAAACATTGTGGGTCTCTGACGTTGGTATACTTCCGCCGTTGCGGATTGGACCGTTGGAGTGTTAGAGCCTTCTTCCTATTGGATCGTCTGGCGGACGACTAAGGTTCCGTCCTGTCTAGTTTGGCATACGCATATGCCATCTCACTTGTGAGTATCTTGCCATCTGTGTGTGCTGCCCGTCGTTTCTTGCACCCTAGCGACACCACGATACTGTCCCATAAGGCGCCTCTTTTTTTCTTCTGTCCTTACAGAATATTAAGCAGCCTTGTCTCATTTGGACACATGGGAAACATTTTTCTTTGAAAAAAACATAAGGGCTAATTTTCTTGATATTTTTATCATTTGGCAATTTAAGTTGAAGTACACATTTTTGCTTCATTCAATTATTACAAGAATGTATTTGAAAACTTTTACTTGGAACCTGTAATGTGTTAAACATCATGTAACATAAAAATACCCTCCTTTGTGAACATCTACTGAGTGTACCAACTGTTTGGTTTTCCACTATGTGGAACAAAGTTCATGGATACATGTGCTTGATATTTGTTTTCTTTTGCTTTATGCTGGGAAATCTGACAACTATGCTTTTGTTAATAAGCTTCCCTTTCTTCCCATAAATGGGATTAGATTGTTACATTTCTATGGAGCTAGACAAAAAAAAATGCTAAGCCCTTTTTGTCCAATGGTCCTAGAAGTATAATGCAGCACAGTTATAGAATAGTAATTGATTTATAAAGCACTAAGCTCAATAGGTTGAACTCACACATCCATTACATAAAGCAACTTTCTGGAGATGATTCAAAAACACAATACTTTTTATTTAGACGCAAAAGATATGACATTAAACATTTATTGTGGGATAATGTCAATGATATCACACATGCTGGATATAAAGAGATGTCCTTCTCATTTTTTATGACAAATTGAATAATGTTATACATAAAGAATACAATTGGAAATTTTCTTAAAACTGTATGCTCTGTCTGAATCATTAAAGCTCAGTTTTGACTCTAGTATCCCTTTAATCATTCAATAATGAAAGTCAGATGTTCCAATATAAGTTTGAAAATTACCTGCGATTTACCAAATTTATTCCCATGCCCGGTGGCTTTAGCCAAACCAAACTCTTTGGGGGGAAACCCGGAAAGTATGGTTGCAGTTACAAAGCTTATAATGAAAGATATTGACTGAAAGACAGGGATACCCACTGAGAAAAAGGAAAAAGAAGCAGTAGGGCATCAGCAGTAATGAAAGATGCTTTTACATATAACACAGCAGCAGTTGAGTCTACCACAGCAAAAACAAAAAAAAGGATTTTTGGCTTCCTGTAACTGACAGTGGGTCTAACATCACCCACAAGACCAGAACGAGTGTTGCAAGTAGCTGTAATATTTCATAAATGTATTCAACATTTATTTAAAGCTCTCAAAGAATACTTTGCAAAAGCAGCAAACTGGAGCTATGATTAAGAGGGAAGGATGAGGGCCTAGGGCAATGATTGACATCTTCAGAGGTGAAATTCTTGGACAAGGGAAATTAAAAAAGGATTCCTTCCTGGAACAGGCATCATGGGCCCAACATCACTTGCAAGATCAGACAGGAGCTTTTGGCAAGCAGTGATTGTGTTTCATAAATTAATTCAACATCTCTTTGATCTCTATTCTGGAAGACTCAATTAGCACTTGCTTTATCTATGCAAAAATGAAGGGACAGAGCTACAGTGAAATCTGTAGCAAGTGACATCAGAAAAATGGAAGGGAGGTAAATATTAATCCAGGAGACGCATTTTAAGCAAGGCAACAAACCCACATATTTGTCTGTCCTCTACCCCACTGCTTCGCCCCCCCAAAAAAAAATGGGTTCAGTATGTTTTTCAATGCTCACAATCCTTTACACCCCTCAATGTGTATGAACTTGGGATGGAAGATATTATTGATAAATGGTATACGCAACAAACACACACCAAGCCTCTTTCATAAAAAAAAAAAAAATCCCAGCCTAGATATACTAACACTGACATTGAATGGAGATCATATCACCCCTTTCAATCCAGCTGTAGATATCTTCAACCCTGCAACCAGAATAGCTAATTCTAAATTGCAATCTATTTCTATGAGCTTTGAACTACTGGGTCCTCACAATATTCTGAGATATGTTAACTTTGACCAGCGTGACTACACATTCTTTACTTAACCCAACAAAACATTTTTTGACTGTCCACATAGCCTTTTCACAACTCCAATCATCCTGTATTCTCTCCACCTCCTGGTAAGACCACTCAATGGTCTTCTTAAACCCTTTTTAATGATCCATCTCAACTGTTTACATGGAGACTGGATGAAACACTTCCTATAATCCTATAAGTGCAAAGCAATAAGAATTTACTATCCAATACTTATTTAACCTGATTCAAAACTCTGACATTTTAACAAACACTTTATGGGAGATACTAATGACCCCAACTTAAATAGCATTCACTTAGGTTACAAGTTTTGCAATATGGTGCAGTACGGCTATACCGTTGAAAAATTGACCATTGTGCATTGAATGGCAGGTAACGCATATTACAAGTCGCGGCGGTATAGCTATACCACAAGCATTTTAGCCTGTAACACAACGTCTATTCTGCACTCAATAAATGACGTTTGAGTGCAGGATTTTTCATAGCGCTGTATTACAAGTTGTGCAGTCCAACTAAAATGCTTGCATTACAGCCTATACCGCTGTGAGCCATTCCGCGATCTGAGACCGTTAGTTATCGATTTTGCAAAACAAAAATGTTTCACAAAACTCATAACTAAAATATTAGAAAGTACACTAACACCAATAAACTACCTCTTACCCCTAAACCGCTGAGCTCCCGAATAGCAAATACTATAATAAACCTAATAACCCTTAATCTGCTGCCACCCACATCGCTGACACTAAAATAAAGCTATTAACCCCTTAACTGCCAGCCCCCCCCACATCGCAACTAATACATAAACCTATTAACCACTAAACGGCCAGCCCCCCACATCGCAAAACACTAAATTAAACTATTAACCCCTAACCTAAACTTAACACCCCCTAACTTTAAACTAAAAGTTTCTAATATAACTATCTTAAAATAAATAAAAACTTACCTGTGAAATAAAAAAAACTAAGATTAAACTATAAATTAACCTAACATAACTATTCTAATAAAATAAAATTTGCTACCAATTGAAAATCCTAAATTATATGATTAAAAAAACTACTATGAAAAAATGAAAAACCTAAATTACAAATTTAAATAAACCTAACACTACGAAAAAAATCAAAAAAATCTAACATTACAAAAAAAATCTAAAATTACGAAAAATTAAAAAACCACTTAGATTACAATAACATAAAACGAAATTATCCAAAATAATATCAATTACACCTAATCTAATAGCCCTATAAAAACAAAAAAGCCCCCTAAATAAAAACACCTCCTAATCTAACAATAAACTACCAATAGCCCTTAAAAAGGCCTTTTTTATGGCATTGCCCTAAGTTAAACAGCTCTTCTACTTTACAAAATTACAAAGTTCCCCCTAAACGTAAAACCCCCCCAAAATAAAAAAACCTGTCTAAAAAAATCATAATCTAAAGGGGCATTTGTATGGGCATTGCCCTTAAAAGGCCATTCAGCTCTTTTACCGCCCTTAAAAGGGCATTCAGTGTTTTTACTGCCCATCAAAACCCTAATCTAAAACAAAAACTCACCCCCCAAAAAAAAAAATAACTCTAACCCCAGGAAATCTACTCACAGTTCCTGAAGTCCTTACATCCATCTTCATCCAGGCGGTGAGAAGTCTTCATCCAGGCAGCAACATCTTCTATTTTCATCCTGGTGGCGCGGAGTTGTGGATGCACGGAGCTGCAGAGACTGCGCGGACATCCAGCGTGGAGGATCCTCTTCATATGATCACTGCAGTACACTGAATCTTGAGTGCAAGGTACCCATTTAAATATAGGGTACCTTGCATTCCTATTGGCTGACATTTTCAGATCAGCCAATAGGATGAGAGCTACTGAAAGCATATTGGCTGATTTGAAAAACCAATAGGTAGCCATCAAAAGTTTACTTAATCATACCTCTTTTATATATTTTAAATATGTAATTCCTATAACAAATTGAAGCCACTCTTGGACTTCTGGCAGTATAGATATGATTTGTTTGAAAAAAAAAAAATAACATGAATTAAACAGGCCTCTTTTGGACCATTGTGTCTATAGCCATCTTCCCTTAAGTAAATAATGGCCTCTCAAGGGCCACCCAAAATATCATTAGATAATGATGGGAGAACATATGGGTGAATGCTAAAAGTATAAGAAATGGGCCACTTTTGAAACCTGAATATATAACAATATGAAAATTAGCCAACATTATACAGAGTCAACTGAGCAAAAATAGTTAGTAAGCTGGTAGGCATATGGAGGTAAATAATAGATTAAAGCCTCATAAAGTTGATACATTTAGTATGTCAAGTAATAAGACAGGAATGTCTCAAATATCAGCCTAATTTTAATTAGTTACCTCTTGAAAATTTATGGCCAGATTACGAGTGGCGCACTAACAGTTAGGAGCGTGTGATATCGAGTTTATAACGTCTGTTTGAGCGCATCGGATATAGTGCTCATATTAAAAGTTGAAAGTGTGCTGTCTTTACATAGCAAACATTAACTCTGGCTTTCTTGAGCAAATCATGATAAATTTATAAGTGGAAGCCTGGACATGGAATCAGCATTGCCATGTGAGTCATGGCCCAGTAATGATATGTAATGATATGCTCCCAACGTTAGAGTGTACCTTTGCAATCTAGCTGCTGTTGTGGTTGAAATTCACTTCCTTAGAGTAAAGATGGTAAGCAGTGGTTAATGGTCAGTTAAAAGAGTAAATTCCATACCATAAATATAGTTTTGGAACTTTTTCACAGCCCATACAATGGCCAATGCTTCCTTGTCTAATTGAGAATAGTTCTTCCCTGCCGTCGTTAGACAACGAGAAGCAAAGGCTCCCGACTAGTCTGACCCACCTGGCATTGTGTGTGACAAGACAGCCCCTAACCTATAACATACTATCATGAGTGGTTTATGGTGACTATAGTGCATTAACATGCGGGAAGACAGGAGCCGGTTCTTGGAATCCTGGAAGGCTTGATTGCATTCAATGCTCCACAACCATGGTCAATTTGTCTCAAGAAGCTGATGTAGTGGGTGTAAGATATGGGCTAACTGTGGAAGAAAACAGTGGTAATAGTTGAGGAGTCCCAGGTATGATTATAGTTGTGATGCATTTTGCAGTGTAGGAGCTTCTTGCAAGGCCTTGAGCTTAAAAACAAGAAAATTGAGAGACTGAGACAGAGCAAGAGCTAAAAAAACTCCCATGCTTTTTCACCAGGCCAGTACCACTCAGTGTGCTGTCTCTTTTTGCACACTATGCCTTTTCACAGAGAAAAAATATCCTGTAGCATATCAGTCTGATCCTGCCTACTGACAGTCCAGCGCCGAAATACCAGGCAATTCTTCTCTGAACAAGATAAACAACAAACCCCAGACGTACGTTTTCGGTCTCTCTTGGGCCTCGTCAGTGAGGTGTTGTTGCATATCTCTAGGGCACATGTGCAAGGAGTCCATATCTGGTTTCCCCCTTGTACTCTTAGGGAGACCTAAGAGCAATTTGCATAAAAAACAAGAAAATTGAGAGACACACGCACTGAGACAGAACAAAAGCTAGAAAAACTTCCATACTTGTTCACCAGGCCAGTGTCACTGAATGTGCTGTCTCTTTTTACACACTATGCCTTTTCACAGAGAAAAAATATCCTGTAGCATATCAGTCTTATCCTGCCCAATGACAGTCCAGCGCTGAAATACCAGGCAATTCTTCTCTGAATAAGATAAACAACAAACCCCAGATGTACGTTTCGTCCTCTCTTGGGCCTCGTAGGGCACGTGTGCAAGGAGTCCATATCTGTCTCTTTTTCCCCCTTTTACTCTTAGGGAGACTTAAGATCAAATTGCATAAAAACAAGAAAATTGAGAGTCGCACTCACTGAGACAGAATAAAAGTTAGAAAAAGCTTGATTACCAGCCTAGTGCCACTCAGTGTGCTGTCTCTTTTTGCAAACTATGCCTTTTCACAGAGAAAAAATATCCTGTAGCATATCAGTCTGATCCTGCCGGCGATGGACTGTCATTGGGCAGGATCCGACTGATATGCTACAAGATATGTTTTTATCTGTGAAAAGGCATAGTGTGTAAAAAGAGACTGCACACTGAGTGGCACTGGGCTTGTGGACAAGTATGGAAGTTTTTCTAGCTTTGTTCTGTCTCAGTGAGTGCATCTCTTAATAATTTTCTTGTTTTTAATGCCTTGAGCTTGTCATCAGCAGTGTGTAGGCACTGCCAATCTTTAACATGGCCACTAATTCAAATTTTTCACTCATGAAAGCACACTTCTCTAAGTTGACCATCAACCTGTAGGTCATTAGTCGCTGCAGTACCCTCTCTTCATTGTGTCGATGTTCTTCCTTTTTCCTGTTCATGATTAACATGTAATTTAAAAGGCAATGGACATGGGTTAGTCTATTTAATAACTCTTCCATGGTGCGTTGCCAGATGGCTGGTGCCGGAGCGATACCAAAGACCATATGATTATATTAAAATAAACCATGGTGAGTATTGATGATGAGTAACTTGCAAGAATCTGTATGTACTTCAAGTTGAAGATAAGCATTCTTAAAATCAATCTTTGTGAAATGCTGTCCCCCAGCTAAGTTAGCAAAAATCTCTTCTGCCCTGGGTAATGGATATTTATCCCCTGCTAACTGTTCTTTCAACACCATCCTAAAGTCTCCACATATTTGGATCTGTCCATCTTTCTTCCTTACCGGTACAATAGGAGAGGCCCACTGACTACGATGAACTAGGGTTATAATCTTTAACTCTTCTATCCTCCACAGTTCAGCATCAACTCCCAGCCTTAAAGTAAATGGCACAATTTGTGCTTTGAAAAACTTTGACCTGGCAACAGGTTTTAACTGTAACTTTACCATTTATTCTTAACTTTTCCCAGAATATTTTCAAAAACCGGGGCATATTTGGTCTTAATTTTCTGAATCCACTGGGAACGATCAACTCTAATATGATGAATCTCACTGTTTTTGAGGCTCTCATCCCGTCAAAGGGTCAGACCCTGCTACCATGGTGTATACAGTCAAACTCTGAATTGTCATTTCTTTTTCGAAATCTGATGTGGCTCCACTATAAGCCTTCTTATGTGTTTTGCTTGAGACACTCTGCTGAGATACTCTGCAAGTCTTCTGTAAGTGTGCTATATTACCATATCCATGACAACAAGCATTTTCAAATCTGCATTCCGAAGCTACATGATTCTAGGCTCCACATCTGTAACAGTTAATAGGCAATGCTGCTTTTGTTGAATCTTCACTGGCTGGTATAGTCTGCATAGTCTGTTTCTTCACATTGGAGAAACATACTTCTTCTCCCTTGTGTGTGGGGATGTGTCTGCAGTAAACTAGTTTCTCGTGTGGCCTGTTCCAAAACAGAAGCAATTTCTAGTGCTTTATGGAAGATCAGGCTCTCCTCTCTCAAACGTTGCCTTTGAATAGATTCTGTACTAATAACCATAACAAACTGGTCTCTAAGGGCCATATTCAGGTAATCCCCAAAACCACAGGTGCTTGCCAATTTCTTTAAATGGATTGCCAATGCAGACACAGTCTCGTGTGCCCCTTGGTGTCTGCTATTAAACTTGAACTGCTCCGTGGTTGGAAATGTTGCATTAAGATCTGTATTATTTCAGACAAAGGGGTAGATTTATTAAATGCCAACAGCATACACTGTCAGCATTTAACATTGCACAAGCATTTCTAGTGAAATGCTTGTGCAATGCTGCCCCCTGCACATTTGCGGTCAATCAGTAACTAGCAGAGGCTGTCAATCATCCCAATAGGATCGGGATGATTGCAGTCCACCACCTAAAAGACCACTGCTTCTTACCTTATGTTTCCGGTGAGCCGGAAACTTCAGGGGTAGAAAGCAGCAACCCCTGCTTGTTAAATCTACCCCTAAGACTTGATGGATGGCTTTTTTGGGTGCAACAGGTCATATAGAATCTCATGTCTTAACACCAATAGTTGTGAGATAGACAGCAACAGACTTAGGGCTCCATTTATTCCTGAAACAGAAGTTAAGAAGCAGTGGTCATAAGACCGCTGCTCCTTAACGTCTCCACCACCTCTTGGGTGGCGGACTGAAAGAATCCAGATCCAATACAATAGCATATGCTCTCTGCTTTTAGCGATTTCGAGCAGACATAATTTGCTACAGCAAATCATATCCGCTCGACCATTAATAAATCTACCCCTTAGTATCTCCAATATCAGTTACCTGTCTCAGAGTCAAAATAATTTAATACTCCAAATAAAGCCAATATAGCATGAATTTGTGGTAGTATACTGTTCGCCAGATGTGCTGTCTTTACATAGCAAACATTAACTATCATTTGCACATACTCATATGGATAAATACACATATATAGTCCTCTATAATGAATGGCTGCTGCACTCCTTTTATTAGCAATCATGCACTGTATATGCAGTACTATAGTAGTCTCAGTATTAGATAGTAAGCAGTTTAAACAAGGGATCTACCTGGCCAGCTGTATATAGTCTGTTCTGTATATAGTAATACAGGGTAACTTATAACCAGGGCTTTTTTTGTGGGGGTACTCACCGGTACTGAGTACCCCCACCTCTGCCAACTTATGAGGTAATATTTGTAATCATCATGTAAATACTCTAGTTTTCACAAGAGGGGTCTGCAAAATACACCAGACATTGTAAATAATCTATTCCCTTTGCTTTTCTCAAAGTTACAGAGCAGAATATATGAAAAAAAAATCAATGAGTACTGGCACCTTTTTTTGAGTACCGGCACCTTTTCTTTTACAAAAAAGCACTGCTTATAACTGTAATATAACTTATAACTGTATAACTGTAATTTGTAACTGGCAGTTCTTACTCTTCCTTACTAGCTGATCTGTAGCAGACATTAGACTTCTTAGCTGCACTTGTCTGATCCTAAGTTGCAGCTCTTGTCATTGACACTCTATAACTGTTTCACATCAACTGTCTTAAGATGACTCCTGTACTGCTCTGATTCTTAGCACAGCTCTGCCCACTTGAAGACATCATATTTGTATGGAAGCCTCAATGTTCTATCCAACCAAATCAGCAAGTAAGCACAACACTACAGGAAGTAAATGTGATTGCTTGAACGCACATTAAGTTAAAACGCGTCAGGATAGCGTGGCCTCAGAGGTCTGGTTAACTGTTTCTCGAAACAAAACACATCAAAAATACATTACAATGTACAGTTACACTTATAGTAACAATATCTAATAAAAATAATTAAAAACAATTATTGTACAAAAAGTTATAAGGGTTCAAAGATAATGTGAGGTCTCAGTTGTTAGAAAAAAAAGGCAGGTAAAGGGCTTTAACATAGAGATACCTACTGTACATATACATGTTTAAATATGTAAATGTATGTATGTATGTATATAAAACAACATAGGATACTGGGGCACTCCTTAGTATAAAATGTAATCAAAGTTTATTCAAATATACTTGTCTTAAAAGCAGGCAATATGAAAGTCCAATAGCCAAAGAAGGTCTCCAGCTAAAAGACAAATGCCTAGATTATGAGTTTTGAGTTAGAGGCTATGCGGTGCTAACGAGCAGTTTATGCTCACCGCTCACTTACAGACAGCACTGGTATTACGGGTTTTTACAATCCCAGCGTTACCCGCAAAAAAGTGAGCATAGAGCAAAATTTAGCTCCACATCTCACCTCAATACCAGCGCTGCTTATGTTAGGGGTGAGCTGGTAAAACGTGCTCGTGCACGATTTCCCCATAGGAATCAACGGGGAGAGCCGGCTGAAAAAAAACCTTACACCTGCAAAAAAGCAGCGTTTAGCTCCTAACACAGCCCCATTGATTCCTATGGGGAAATACATTTATGTCTACACCTAATACCCTAACATGAACCCCGAGTCTAAACACCCCTAATCTTATACTTATTAACCCCTGATCTGCTGCCCCCAACATCGCTGACACCTACATTATATTATTAACCCCTAATCTGCTGCTCCGGACAACGCCGCCACCTACATTATACTTATGAACCCCTAATCTGCTGCCCCCAACATCGCCGACACCTACATTATATTTATTAACCCCTAATCTGCCGCCCCCAATGTCGCCGCAACCTAACTACACTTATTAACCCCTAATCTGCTGCCCCCAACGTCACCACCACTATAATAAACATATTAACCCCTAAACCTAAGTCTAGCCCAAACCCCCCTAACTTAAATATAATTTAAATAAATCTAAATAAAATTACTATCATTAACTAAATCATTCCTATTTAAAACTAAATACTTACCTATAAAATAAACCCTAAGCTAGCTACAATATAAATAATAATTACATTGTAGCTAGTTTAGGATTTATTTTTATTTTACAGGTAAGATTGTATTTATTTTAACTAGGTAGAATAGTTATTAAATAGTTATTAACTATTTAATAACTACCTAGTTAAAATAAAAAAAATTTACATGTAAAATAAAACCTAACCTAAGTTACAATTACACCTAACACTACACTACAATTAAATGAATTACCTAAATTAAATACAATTAATTACAATTAAATAAAATTATCTAAAGTACAAAAAAACCCACTAAATTACAGAAAATAATAAAGAAATTACAAGATTTTTAAACTAATTACGGCTAATCTAATCCCCCTAACAATATAAAAAAGCCCCCCCAAAATAAAAAACCCTACCCTACACTAAATTACAAATAGCCCTTAAAAGGGCCTTTTGCTGGGCATTGCTCCAAAGTAATCAGCTCTTTTACCTGAAAATAAAATTACAATTCCCCCCCAACATTAAAACCCACAACCTACACAACCAACCCTACTCTAAAACCCACCCAAAACCCCCTTAAAAAAACCTAACACTAACCCCTTGAAGAAAACCTTACCGGGAGATGTCTTCACCCAGCCGGGCAGAAGTAGTCCTCCAGACGGGCAGAAGTCTTCATCCAACCGGGCAGAAGTGGTCCTCCAGATGGGTAGAAGTCTTCATCCAGACGGCATCTTCTATCTTCATCCATCCGGCGCGCAGCGGGTCCATCTTCAAGACACTTCCGACGCCGAGCATCCTCTTCTTTCCACGGCCGACGACTGAATGAAGGTTCCTTTAAATGACATCATCCAAGATGGCGTCCCTTCAATTCTGATTGGCTGATAGAATTCAATCAGTCAATCATAATTAAGGTAGAAAAAATCCTATTGGCTGATGCAATTAGCCAATAGGATTGAACTGGCATTCTATTGGCTGATTGGAACAGTCAATATAATGCCAACTCAATCCTATTGGCTATTGGATCAGCCAATAGGATTGGACTTCAATCCAATTGGCTGATTGCATCAGCCAATAGGATTTTTTCTACCTTAATTCTGATTGGCTGATAGAATTCTATCAGCCAATCAGAATTGAAGGCACGCCATCTTGGATGACGTCATTTAAAGGAACCTTCATTCAATCGTCGGCCGTGGAAAGAAGAGGATGCTCCGCGTCGGATGTCTTGAAGGTTGACTTCGTTGAGGACTTTGGCCCGGTTGGGTGAAGACGTCTCCTGGTATGGTGATCTTCAGGGGGTTAGTGTTAGTTTTTTTTAAGGGGGGATTGGTTGGGTTTTAGAGTAGGGTTGGTTGTGTGGGTGGTGGGTTTTAATGTTGGGGGGGTATTTGTACTTTTGGGGGGGGCAATGCCCCGCAAAAGGCCCTTTTAAGGGCTATTTGTAATTTAGTGTAGGGTAGGGCTTTTTTATTTTGGGGGGATTTTTTATTTTGTTAGGGGGATTAGAGTAGGTGTAATTAGTTTAAAAATCTTGTAATTTCTTTATTATTTTCTGTAATTTAGTGTTTGTTTTTTTCGTACTTTAGATAATTTTATTTAATTGTAATTAATTGTATTTAATTTAGTTAATTTATTTAATTATAGTGTAGTGTTAGGTGTAATTGTAACTTAGGTTAGGTTTTATTTTACAGGTACATTTGTCTTTATTTTAACTAGGTAGTTATTAAATAGTTAACTATTTAATAACTATTCTACCTAGTTAAAATAAATACAAAGTTGCCTGTAAAATAAAAATAAACCCTAAGCTAGCTACAATGTAACTATTAGTTATATTGTAGCTATCTTAGGGTTTATTTTACAGGTAAGTATTTAGTTTTAAATAGGAATTATTTAGTTAATTGTAGTAATTTTATTTAGATTTATTGTAATTATATTTAAGTTAGGGGGGTTAGGGTTAGACTTAGGTTTAGGGGTTAATACATTTAATATAGTGGCGGCGACGTTGGGGGCGGCAGATTAGGGGTTAATAAATGTAGGTAGGTGGCGGCGATGTTAGGGACGGCAGATTAGGGGTTAATAATATTTAACAAGTGTTTGCGATGCGGGAGTGCGGTGGTTTAGGGGTTAATATATTTATTATAGTGGTGGTGATGTCTGGTTCGGCAGATTAGGAGTTAAAATATTTATTTTAGTGTTTGCGATGTGGGGGGCCTCGGTTTAGGGGTTAATAGGTAGTTTATGGGTGTTAGTGTACTTTTTAGCACTTTAGTTAAGAGTTTTATGCTACGGTGTTGTAGTGTAAAACTCTTAACTACTGACTTTAAAATGCGGTACCAGGCTTGACAGGAGAGGCTGTACCGCTCACTTTTGGTCAGACTCTTAATAACGGCGCTATGCAAGTCCCATTTACAATATAGGATACGCAATTGACGTAAGTGGATTTGCGATATTTCCGAGTCTGGCCAAAAAGTGAGCGGTACACCTGTACCTGCAAGACTCGTAATACCAGTGGGAGTTAAAAAGCAGCGTTGTAACCGGCCAACGCTGCTTTTTAAGCCTAACGCACAACTCGTAATCTAGGCCAAAGTTTCCACATGATGACACTAGCACATACACAGTAAATGAGGACTGCTGGGATCCTGTGCAGCAGACGTGTTTCGTGCTCCAACAGCACTTGTTCACTGCTCACAGGATTCCCAGCCTCCTTCAGTCCTTAAGTAATAATTTCTTAAAGGCATATATGCTCAAAATAAAAACTCCTCATTATACTAGACATGTGCGGTTCGTTTCGGATTTATTCGGAAATTCGGAAAATTTGGTAGATTCGTATCGATTCGGATTTCCGAATTAAAATACTTCCGAATCTACCGAATGAATCCGAAATAGCTGCCGTATCTCCGAATAAATCCGAATTAGCTCTGTAAAATTCGGCATTTCCCCATAGGAAACAATGGGAGTTTCGGCTGAAAAAAAACTAACACCGCAGCCCCATTGTTTCCTATGGGGAAACACTAAGTCTGCACCTAACACCCTAACATGTACCCCGAGTCTCTAAACACCCCTAATCTAACACTTATTAACCCCTAATCTGCCGCCCCCGCTATCGCTGACACCTGCATTATTTTATTAACCCCTAATCTGCCGACCGAATATCGCCGCCACATACATTATAGCTATTAACCCCTAATCTGCTGTCCCTAACACCGCCGACCCCTACATTATAGTTATTAACCCCTAATCTGCCCCCCCCAACGTCGCCGCAATCTAACTACAAGTTTTAACCCCTAATCTGCCGACCCGATATCGCCGCCGCCTACATTATAGCTATTAATCCCTAATCTGGTGTCCCTAACACCGCCAACCCCTACATTATAGTTATTAACCCCTAATCTGCCCCCCCCAACGTCGCCGCAATCTAACTACAAGTATTAACCCCTAATCTGCCGACCCGATATCGCCGCCGCCTACATTATAGCTATTAACCCCTAATCTGGTGTCCCTAACACCGCCGACCCCTACATTATAGTTATTAACCCCTAATCTGCCCCCCCCCAACGTCGCCGCAATCTAACTACAAGTGTTAACCCCTAATCTGCCGACCGCAAATCGCCGCCACTATAATAAATGTATTAACCCCTAAACCGCCGCACTCCCGCCTCGCAAACACTATAATACATTTTATTAACCCCTAATCTGCCCTCCCTAACATCGCCGCCACCTACCTACAATTATTAACCCCTAATCTCCCGCCCCCAACGTCGCCGCTACTATAATAAGGTTATTAACCCCTAAACCTAAGTCTAACCCTAACACTAACACCCCCTAACTTAAATATAATTTAAATAAAACGAAATAAGTTTACTATAGTTAAATAAATGAATCCTATTTAAAACTAAAGACTTACCTGTAAAATAAACCCTAAGATAGCTGCAATATAACTAATAGTTACATTGTAGCTATTTTAGGATTTATTTTTATTTTACAGGCAACTTTGTATTTATTTTAACTAGGTACAACAGTTATTAAATAGTTAATAACTATTTAATAACTACCTAGCTAAAATAAATACAAATTTACCTGTAAAATAAATCCTAACCTAAGTTACAATTACACCTAACACTACACTATCATTAAATTAATTAAATAAATGAATCATATTTAAAACTAAATACTTACCTGTAAAATAAACCCTAATATAGCTGCAATATAACTAATAGTTACATTGTAGCTATTTTAGCATTTATATTTATTTTACAGGCAACTTTGTATTTATTTTAACTAGGTACAATAGCTATTAAATAGTTATTGACTAATTAATAGCTACCTAGTTAAAATAATTACAAAATTACCTGTAAAATAAATCCTAACCTAAGTTACAATTAAACCTAAGACTACACTATCATTAAATAAATTAACTACAAGTACCTACAATTATCTACAATTAAATAAACTAAAGTACAAAAAAACCCCACTAAATTACAAAAAAAAACAAACACTAAATTACAAAAAATAAAAAAATATTACAAGAATTTTAAACTAATTACACCTAATCTAAGCCCCCTAATAAAATAACAAAGCCCCCCAAAATAAAAAAAAATGCCCTACCCTATACTAAATTACAAAAGTTAACAGCTCTATTACCTTACCAGCCCTGAACAGGGCCCTTTGCGGGGCATGCCCCAAAGAAAACAGCTCTTTTGCCTGTAAAAAAAAACACAATCCCCCCCACACAATACAACCCACCACCCACATACCCCTACTCTAACCCAAACCCCCCTTAAATAAACCTAACACTACCCCCCTGAAGATCTCCCTACCTTGAGTCGTGTTCACCCAGCCGGGCCGAAGTCTTCATCCGATGGGGCAGAAGAGGACATCCAGACCGGCAGAAGTCTTCATCCAAGCGGGGCAAGAAGAGGTCTTCCATCCATCATACAAGTACCAAAATACAAACAAACACTAAATTACCAAAAATAATAAAATATTACAATAATTTTAAACTAATTACACCTAATCTAAGCCCCCTACTAGCTATTAATATAGCTACAGTATAACTAATAGTTACATTGTAGCTATTTTAGGATTTATATTTATTTTACAGGCAACTTTGTATTTATTTTAACTAGGTACAATAGTTATTAAATAGTTAATAACTATTTAATAACTACCTAGCTAAAATAAATACAAATTTACCTGTAAAATAAATCCTAACCTAAGTTACAATTACACCTAACACTACACTATCATTAAATTAACTAAATAAATGAATCCTATATAAAACTAAAGACTTACCTGTAAAATAAACCCTAATATAGCTGCAATATAACTAATAGTTACATTGTAGCTATTTTAGCATTTATATTTATTGTACAGGCAACTTTGTATTTATTTTAACTAGGTTCAATAGCTATTAAATAGATATTGACTATTTAATAGCTACCTAGTTAAAATAATTACAAAATTACCTGTAAAATAAATCCTAATCTAAGTTACAATTAAACCTAACACTACACTATCATTAAATAAATTAACTACAAGTACCTACAATTAAATACAATGAAATAAACTAAACTAAAGTACAAAAAAACAAACACTAAATTACAAAAAATAAAAAAAATTACAAGAATTTTAAACTAATTACACCTAATCTAAGCCCCCTAATAAAATAACAAAGCCCCCCAAAATAAAAAAATGCCCTACCCTATACTAAATTACAAAAGTTAACAGCTCTATTACCTTACCAGCCCTTAAAGGGCCTTTTGCGGGGGCATGCCCCAAAGAAAACAGCTCTTTTGCCTGTAAAAAAAAAACACAATACCCCCCCCACATTACAACCCAACACCCACATACCCCTACTCTAACCCAAACCCCCCTTAAATAAACCTAACACTACCCCCCTGAAGATCTCCCTACCTTGAGTCGTGTTCACCAAGCCGGGCCGAAGTCTTCATCCGATGGGGCAGAAGAGGACATCCAGACCGGCAGAAGTCTTCATCCAAGCGGGGCAAGAAGAGGTCTTCCATCCATCAGAAAAGTACAAAAAAGCAAACAAACACTAAATTACCAAAAATAATAAAATATTACAATAATTTTAAACTAATTACACCTAATCTAAGCCCCCTACTAGCTATTAATATAGCTATAATATAACTAATAGTTACATTGTAGCTATTTTAGGATTTATGTTTATTTTACAGGCAACTTTGTATTTATTTTAACTAGGTACAATAGTTATTAAATAGTTAATAACTATTTAATAACTACCTAGCTAAAATAAATACAAATTTACCTGTAAAATAAATCCTAACCTAAGTTACAATTACACCTAACACTACACTGTCATTAAATTAACTAAATAAATGAATCCTATATAAAACTAAAGACTTACCTGTAAAATAAACCCTAATATAGCTACAATATAACTAATAGTTATATTGTAGCTATTTTAGCATTTATATTTATTTTACAGGCAACTTTGTATTTATTTTAACTAGGTACAATAGCTATTAAATAGATATTTACTGTTTAATAGCTACCTAGTTAAAATAATTACAAAATTACCTGTAAAATAAATCCTAACCTAAGTTACAATTAAACCTAACACTACACTATCATTAAATAAATTAACTACAAGTACCTACAATTAAATACAATGAAATAAACTAAACTAAAGTACAAAAAAACAAACACTAAATTACAAAAAAAATAAAAAAAATTACAAGAACTAATTACACCTAATCTAAGCCCCCTAATAAAATAACAAAGCCCCCCAAAATAAAAAAATGCCCTACCCTATACTAAATTACAAAAGTAATCAGCTCTATTACCTTACCAGCCCTTAAAAGGGCCTTTTGCGGGGGCATGCCCCAAAGAAAACAGCTCTTTTGCCTGTAAAAAAAACCCACAATACCTCCCCCCCACATTACAACCCACCACCCACATACCCCTACTCTAACCCAAACCCCCCTTAAATAAACCTAACACTACCCCCCTGAAGATCTCTCTACTGTGTCTCCACCCAGCGGGCCGAAGTCTTCATCCGATCGGGCAGAAGAGGACATCCAGACCGGCATAAGTCTTCATCCAAGCGGGGCAAGAAGAGGTCTTCCATCCATCAGAAGTCTTGATCCAGGCGGCATCTTCTCTGTTCATCCATCCGGAGCGGAGCGGCAGCATCCTGAAGACATCCCACGCAGAGCATCCTCTTCTTTCTTGATCCGACGACTAAGTGACTGTACCTTTAAGTGACGTCATCCAAGATGGCGTCCCTTGAATTCCGATTGGCTGATAGGATTCTATCAGCCAATCGGAATTAAGGTAGGAAAAATCTGATTGGTTGATTCAATCAGCCAATCAGATTCAAGTTCAATCCGATTGGCTGATCCAATCAGCCAATCAGATTGACCTCACATTCTATTGGCTGTTCCGATCAGCCAATAGAATGCAAGGTCAATCTGATTGGCTGATTGGATCAGCCAATCGGATTGAATTTGAATCTGATTGGCTGATTGAATCAGCCAATCAGATTTTTCCTACCTTAATTCCGATTGGCTGATAGAATCCTATCAGCCAATCGGAATTCAAGGGACGCCATCTTGGATGACGTCACTTAAAGGTACAGTCACTTAGTCGTCGGATCAAGAAAGAAGAGGATGCTCTGCGTGGGATGTCTTCAGGATGCTGCCGCTCCGCTCCGGATGGATGAACAGAGAAGATGCCGCCTGGATCAAGACTTCTGATGGATGGAAGACCTCTTCTTGCCCCGCTTGGATGAAGACTTCTGCCGGTCTGGATGTCCTCTTCTGCCCGATCGGATGAAGACTTCGGCCCGCTGGGTGAAGACACGGTAGGGAGATCTTCAGGGGGGTAGTGTTTATTTAAGGGGGGTTTGGGTTAGAGTAGGGGTATGTGGGTGGTGGGTTGTAATGTGGGGGGGGGGTATTGTGTTTTTTTTTACAGGCAAAAGAGCTGTTTTCTATGGGGCATGCCCCCGCAAAAGGCCCTTTTAAGGGCTGGTAAGGTAATAGAGCTAATTACTTTTGCAATTTAGTATAGGGTAGGGCATTTTTTTTATTTTGGGGGGCTTTGTTATTTTATTAGGGGGCTTAGATTAGGTGTAATTAGTTTAAAATTCTTGTAATTTTTTTTATTTTTTGTAATTTAGTGTTTGTTTTTTTGTACTTTAGTTTAGTTTATTTCATTGTATTTAATTGTAGGTACTTGTAGTTAATTTATTCAATGATAGTGTAGTGTTAGGTTTAATTGTAACTAAGGTTAGGATTTATTTTACAGGTAATTTTGTAATTATTTTAACTAGGTAGCTATTAAACAGTAAATATCTATTTAATAGCTATTGTACCTAGTTAAAATAAATACAAAGTTGCCTGTAAAATAAATATAAATGCTAAAATAGCTACAATGTAACTATTAGTTATATTGTAGCTATATTAGGGTTTATTTTACAGGTAAATCTTTAGTTTTATATAGGATTAATTTATTTAGTTAATTTAATGACAGTGTAGTGTTAGGTGTAATTGTAACTTAGGTTAGGATTTATTTTACAGGTAAATTTGTATTTATTTTAGCTAGGTAGTTATTAAATAGTTCTTAACTATTTAATAGCTATTGTACCTAGTTAAAATAAATACAAAGTTGCCTGTAAAATAAATATAAATCCTAAAATAGCTACAATGTAACTATTAGTTATATTGTAGCTATATTAATAGCTAGTAGGGGGCTTAGATTAGGTGTAATTAGTTTAAAATTATTGTAATATTTTATTATTTTTGGTAATTTAGTGTTTGTTTGTTTTTTTGTACTTTTCTGATGGATGGAAGACCTCTTCTTGCCCCGCTTGGATGAAGACTTCTTCCGGTCTGGATGTCCTCTTCTGCCCCATCGGATGAAGACTTCGGCCCGGCTTGGTGAACACGACTCAAGGTAGGGAGATCTTCAGGGGGGTAGTGTTAGGTTTATTTAAGGGGGGTTTGGGTTAGAGTAGGGGTATGTGGGTGTTGGGTTGTAATGTGGGGGGTATTGTGTTTTTTTTTTACAGGCAAAAGAGCTGTTTTCTTTGGGGAATGCCCCCCGCAAAAGGCCCTTTTAAGGGCTGGTAAGGTAATAGAGCTGTTAACTTTTGTAATTTAGTATAGGGTAGGGCATTTTTTTATTTTGGGGGGCTTTGTTATTTTATTAGGGGGCTTAGATTAGGTGTAATTAGTTTAAAATTCTTGTAATATTTTTTTATTTTTTGTAATTTAGTGGGGGGGTTTTTGTACTTTAGTTTAGTTTATTTAATTGTATTTAATTGTAGGTACTTGTAGTTAATTTATTTAATGATAGTGTAGTGTTAGGTTTAATTGTAACTTAGATTAGGATTTATTTTACAGGTAATTTTGTAATTATTTTAACTAGGTAGCTATTAAATAGTCAATATCTATTTAATAGCTATTGAACCTAGTTAAAATAAATACAAAGTTGCCTGTACAATAAATATAAATGCTAAAATAGCTACAATGTAACTATTAGTTATATTGCAGCTATATTAGGGTTTATTTTACAGGTAAGTCTTTAGTTTTATATAGGATTCATTTATTTAGTTAATTTAATGATAGTGTAGTGTTAGGTGTAATTGTAACTTAGGTTAGGATTTATTTTATAGGTAAATTTGTATTTATTTTAGCTAGGTAGTTATTAAATAGTTATTAACTATTTAATAACTATTGTACCTAGTTAAAATAAATACAAAGTTGCCTGTAAAATAAATATAAATCCTAAAATAGCTACAATGTAACTATTAGTTATATTGTAGCTATATTAATAGCTAGTAGGGGGCTTAGATTAGGTGTAATTAGTTTAAAATTATTGTAATATTTTATTATTTTTGGTAATTTAGTGTTTGTTTGTATTTTGGTACTTTTATGATGGATGGAAGACCTCTTCTTGCCCCGCTTGGATGAAGACTTCTGCCGGTCTGGATGTCCTCTTCTGCCCCATCGGATGAAGACTTCGGCCCGGCTGGGTGAACACGACTCAAGGTAGGGAGATCTTCAGGGGGGTAGTGTTAGGTTTATTTAAGGGGGGTTTGGGTTAGAGTAGGGGTATGTGGGTGGTGGGTTGTAATGTGGGGGGGGGGGATTGTGTTTTTTTTTTTTGCAGGCAAAAGAGCTGTTTTCTTTGGGGCATGCCCCGCAAAGGGCCCTGTTCAGGGCTGGTAAGGTAATAGAGCTGTTAACTTTTGTAATTTAGTATAGGGTAGGGCATTTTTTTTATTTTGGGGGGCTTTGTTATTTTATTAGGGGGCTTAGATTAGGTGTAATTATTTTAAAATTCTTGTAATATTTTTTTATTTTTTGTAATTTAGTGTTTGTTTGTTTTTGTAATTTAGTGGGGGGGTTTTGTACTTTAGTTTATTTAATTGTAGATAATTGTAGGTACTTGTAGTTAATTTATTTAATGATAGTGTAGTGTTAGGTTTAATTGTAACTTAGGTTAGGATTTATTTTACAGGTAATTTTGTAATTATTTTAACTAGGTAGCTATTAATTAGTCAATAACTATTTAATAGCTATTGTACCTAGTTAAAATAAATACAAAGTTGCCTGTAAAATAAATATAAATGCTAAAATAGCTACAATGTAACTATTAGTTATATTGCAGCTATATTAGGGTTTATTTTACAGGTAAGTATTTAGTTTTAAATATGATTAATTTATTTAATTAATTTAATGATAGTGTAGTGTTAGGTGTAATTGTAACTTAGGTTAGGATTTATTTTACAGGTAAATTTGTATTTTTTTTTTTTTTTTTTTAAATCAAAGTTTTTTTATTAAGGTAATTGGCGATACAAAGTATAATGCATAACAACCGATAGATCAACATAAGGATATAACAAGTCTATAAAGTTACACATATAATATCTCATTTAAGCTATATTCATGATACCTTAGGTTTTATTTTATATTTTAAGTTTACTGTGGTACCTCTATATGTAATTAAGCTATCAGCTAGAATGATATACACAATTAAGATATTCAGCATAATACCATATATTCAGAGATGAGAGGTAAAGTTTGAACGCTAAATAGGAATTATAATATATTGTAATGTAACACCTCCCAGCTTAAGCCGGGTCACTTTTGTACCCTGAAGAAAAAATCTCAAACTAGGAAGGGTCTCAACTAGCACATATGATCTCTCTGGGACCCAAACAATGTTTATACAATTATTGAAATTAACTTATGATACGACATGTGGGTGAAAAACGCCTGGAACCTTTTCTTTACATGAATGTAAGGAGGAGCCACAAAAATATACCGAAGACGTTGGAGGTTTCCGCTCAATATCTATATGCCTAGACGGTAACCTGTTTAGCTGGTAAATTTAAAATGAGCACACCGGATACCTTATATTGGAATAATTAGGAACAGGAAAGCTCCTACTGGAGTAAGATAAAAGTTAACACTATTAGTATCCTCATGACAGGATAACGTATAAAAAGGGGATGGTCCATTAGAGATGTATCTCCAGAGACTAGTAACTGCAGTAAGTCTCTGTGATCTCGGTACTCCATAGAAATACCCCTTCAACATGCTAAGTAAGGTCTGCAAACTGCATTAGTGAGAATCCTAGACTCATATATAGTGTCAAACATCACTTGCTCCCTGTTAATTTTAACTTTCTGTGGTTAGTCGGCATATGACAGCTTATTACCTATCAAATTTTTTGCATCAAAAGTATATAATGGTTATATAAATTAGTAGAAGAAAGTGGATCTAATATTAAAACTATGAAAACGTAAAATTCTGTAAAATATATATAATCGCTTATGGGTGTGCTGAAGGAGCAAATAGATAGTTTATGTAGTATGGGTTAGCTACTTTTTTAATTAGTAATTCCAGGGGCATAAAGTTGTGTATTATAATTTACAACTCTGTGTTTAAAATCTGGGAGCCATTTGAGCTAAGGACCTCAATAGGAAGGATTTGCATAACAATAATAATGGGGCACATCCCACAAGAGTTCAGGATATATACATATATAAACATTTTGGATAAGCAAATGTTCGGTAAACAATTATTATAGGCTGCCTATACAATAATAAACATGTAATAAAGCACTTAGCTATGTAAGGAAAGACCAACAAGACACCTATTTACAAATACCAAGGTATACTGTTTACAGCTGACTAGGTTACTTAAAAAAAAGTAGTACACTCATCTTCTCAGAGACTGTGTAACTCACAAAACATATTCATATGCAATAATTGTAGGTAGTTGCTTCTTCCCGTCATTGACCTGTAGAAACCTCCCCTGTCTCCAAAACTTGAAAGCTGTTTTTACTGTGCTAAAGTTCTCTCATTCATTATAAGAGTTTAATTCCACACATATCTATAACAGTAAACTCAGAATTGTGTTGGTATGTTGCATTAAGTATTTTGGGGGAGCTATGCCTTTTGCATATGGCTGTATTTAAGGGACATTGAATACAGAACACATTTAGAGTAGATAAGTAGCATGCTAAAACATTCTTAACAACTATACACACATAGTTAACTCTGAAACAAATGTTATTTAATTAACCCTCTGAGTGACCTAAGTATTTGCATCCGGTGATAAAGGATGTGACAAGAGTGTCCCGAACCCTGGCATAAAGTCCCCTCAGTCACCACCATTAAAGGTGTCCACATCTATATAAGAGAGGGGCAAACAGAATCAAAAGGTGAATGTCTTTTGTTTTTAGTATACACCTAGGTCCAGCTAGGGCACACACCTGGAATCTCACTTTAGCCTACCCCTGAACGAGTCCAGGTATACGTACTGCAATTGTGATCTCCGTCTGAATTGACATTCTTCCCGGCAGCAGGGACAATCTCCTGGGTAAACCCCTCTACTTGATGGCATACCAAGTCAAAGGGAAAAATTGTAAGTGATTCCACCAGCAAACAAGCCCCTGAAGTGGGTGCAAGGTAAGTAAGAATGGAGTCTCGATAGTAGGAGTCGGCCGTACCTCCCACACGAGACGCCTGAAAGGAAATGTCTGCCCTCAACTCTCCCATCGACAGGGGGAAGGAAGCCGGGGACCACTGGTGATCTACTGTGGTTGGAGCTCTCTCGCAGCTACCGACCAGGAGCATGTGCGACCTCCCGAGATCCCGGGTCGCCGATTCTGGTTGACGTAAGTCTTCTGGGGTATAAATTTTAACTCCGGTGTCAGTAGCTTCACGTTCAGTATCGACCCAGGTGCTTGTAAAGTCCTCCATCAAGGAAACTGTGGTCCACGAGTCATCTGCCTCAGGAAATTCATGAACAGCTTGTACTGGGGACCTATGTTGCCCGGCGCCATTTTCTTTACAAACCCCCCTGAGGGTGCTCAGAACTTTGTTGAATCCTTCCTCCATCTTCTGATTACATACTTCCAATAATGCACAGAGATTTGCTTGATGCTTCCCCATGCTGAAAAAGATATTTTATTTGCTTGGGTTTAGCTGCAGATGAATACTGCTGTACTCGGTTTAAGAGGAACCGAGGGGGGGAAAATTATAGATGCGTATGATAGCTGCTGCTTACAGTCCCAAACAAGTTAATGTCTGCTAATGTTATTAGATAAATAATTATGTCGTTCAGCTCCTTGACTTCTCCTTAGTAAGTGCTTTGTTTTTTAAGTCGAAATTACACATTTGGGAGAGGATAGTTATTGATTTATCTGTTCTTCTTGAGGAGCTTTCCAACTTTGCTTCTGATCATGGCGCAGCTTGGACACGCCCCCCGTAAATTTGTATTTATTTTAGCTAGGTAGTTATTAAATAGTTATTAACTATTTAATAACTATTGTACCTAGTTAAAATAAATACAAAGTTGCCTGTAAAATAAAAATAAATCCTAAAATAGCTACAATGTAACTATTAGTTATATTGCAGCTATCTTAGGGTTTATTTTACAGGTAAGTCTTTAGTTTTAAATAGGATTCATTTATTTAACTATAGTAAACTTATTTCGTTTTATTTAAATTATATTTAAGTTAGGGGGTGTTAGTGTTAGGGTTAGACAGGTTTAGGGGTTAATAACCTTATTATAGTAGCAGCGACGTTGGGGGCAGGAGATTAGGGGTTAATAATTGTAGGTAGGTGGCGGCGATGTTAGGGAGGGCAGATTAGGGGTTAATAAAATGTATTATAGTGTTTGCGAGGCGGGAGTGCGGTGGTTTAGGGGTTAATACATTTATTATAGTGGCGGCGATTTGCGGTCGGCAGATTAGGGGTTAATACTTGTAGTTAGATTGCGGCGACGTTGGGGGGGGGCAGATTAGGGGTTAATAACTATAATGTAGGGGTCGGCGGTGTTAGGGACACCAGATTAGGGGTTAATAGCTATAATGTAGGTGGCGGCGATATCGGGTCAGCAGATTAGGGGTTAATACTTGTAGTTAGATTGCGGCGACGTTGGGGGGGGCAGATTAGGGGTTAATAACTATAATGTAGGGGTCGGCGGTGTTAGGGACAGCAGATTAGGGGTTAATAGCTATAATGTAGGCGGCAGCGATATCGGGTCGCCAGATTAGGGGTTAATACTTGTAGTTAGATTGTGGCGACGTTGGGGGGGGCAGATTAGGGGTTAATAACTATAATGTAGGGGTCGGCGGTGTTAGGGACAGCAGATTAGGGGTTAATAGCTATAATGTAGGTTGCGGCGATATCCGATCGGCAGATTAGGGGTTAAATAATGTTATTATAGGGTTTGCGATGTGGGGGGGGCCTCGGTTTAGTGGTTCATAGGTAGTTTATGGGTGTTAGTGACTTAGTGTACTAAAACATACCGAATTTCGGAACCGAATAGAACCGAATTCAGCCGAATCCGAATAAATCCGAAACGAATTTATTCGGATCCGAATAAATCCGAAACGAATTTATTCAAATTTTGCCGAATCCGATTCGATCCGAAACGAAATTCGAAAAGTCCGAATCGATCCGAACCGAAAACGAACCGAATTATACACCATTTTATACAATTCTATATGCGAACTAAGTACAGTTTGTTAAAAACAAGATAGGAAGTACATAAAGTATTTGTATTATACTAATAATCCAATGTTATGTTCATTTTTCATGTAAGATAATTAAGAACTTCCAATTATTTGTTCTATACATAATTTCTTCTAGAGGTTAAACACATACATCAATGTCCCTCCTGAAGTTTAAGACAAAAGGTATGGAGGTATTTATGGTAAAGATCCAAAAGACTTCTCTAAGACCTAATTTTTCCTCCCTATCACCTCCCCTTTTCCAGACCGGGACATGATCTATTGCTTGTACAGTTAATAAATAGTGATGTCGCGAACAGTTCGCCGGAGAACAGTTCCCGGCGAACATAGCTTGTTCGCGTTCGCCGCTGCGGGCGAACATATGCGATGTTCGATCCGCCCCCTATTCATCATCATTGAGGAAACTTTGACCCTGTATCTCACAGCCTTCAGACACATTTGAGCCAATCAGCAGCAGACACTCCCTCACAGACCCTCCCAGCTCCTGGGCAGCAGCCATTTTAAATTCATTACGATCCTGCTTTCTTAGTGAGAGGAGGTTTAGTGTTGCTGCTGCTGACATTATAGGGAAATAGATAGCTAGGCTAGTGTATTTAGTGTCCACTACAGTCCTGAAGGACTCATCTAATCTCTGCTGTAAGGAAAGCACCCCAAAAAGCCCTTTTTAGGGCTAGAACTTCAGTCATTTTTTTTTTTATTATTATTTGTAATTTTATTTGCATTTGCCTGGCTTTCAGCCTGTGTGTGAGGCTCACAGCATATACTGTGATTAGTGCCACCACTGATATCTGCTTAACATTAGTATAAATTTAAACAACAAAACTTTTAAATCATTTTGCTACTCTAATCTAATTTCATTTTCTATCAGGCCTGTGTGTCAGGCTTACACAGCATATACTGTGGTTAATTGCTGTGCAAGCAGCCACCACTCATATCTGCTTAACAGTATTGTAAATTTAAAAAAAAACACTTTTAAATCATTTTGCTAGTGTAATCTAATTTCATTTTCTATCAGGCCTGTGTCTCAGGCTCACACAGCATATACTGTGGTTAATTGCTTTTTGCCAGCTACCACTCATATCTGCTTAAGATTAGTGTAAATTTAAACAACAAAACTTTTAAATAATTTTGCTAGTGTAATCTAATTTCATTTTCCATCAGGCCTGTGTGTCAGGCCCACATCATATAGTGTGATTAATAGCTCTTTTATCTGGTATAACATTAGTGTAAATTTTTTAAAAAAAAAATTTTTTCATCAGTCCTCTTCTAGTGTTATTTAATTTTAGTTGCCAGGCCAGCCTGGCTGCCATTAGTGCCAGCCTGTGTGTCAGGCTGCCAGCATATACTGTGCCTACTTCCATCCTCAGTGCCAGTCCACCACTCCTATCTGGTGTAACATTAGTTTAAATTTTGTAAAAAAAAAACTTTTACATCAGTCTTCTAGTGTTATTTAATTTTAGTTGCCAGGCCAGCCTGCCACTAGTGCCAGCCTGTGTGTCAGGCTGCCAGCACATACTGTGCCTACTTCTATCCTGAGTGCCATCACTCCTATCTGTTGTAACATTAGTGTAACTTTTTTTAAAAAAACTTTTACATCAGTCTGCTATTGTTATTTAATTGCAGTTGCCTGTCTGCCAGCGTGTGTGCCAGGCCCACTTTCCAACTAGTGCCATGAATCATATTTGTTATAACAGTAGTGTAAATATTTTAAATTAAAACGTTTTTGACTGTGAATCATCAGTCTGCTAGTGCAATTGAATTGCATTTAAATTGCAGTTGCCTGCCTGCCAGCGTGTGTGCCAGGCCCACTTGCCAACTAGTGCCACCAATCATATTTGTTATAACAGTATTGTAAATATTTAAAATAAAAACTTTTTTGACTGAGAAACATCAGTCATCTAGTGTAATCTAATTGCAGTTGCCTTCCTCCCAGCGTGTGTGCCAGGCCCACTTGCCAACTAGTGCCACCAATCATATTTGTTATAACAGTAGTGTAAATATTTAAAATAAATATTTTTTGACTGTGAAACATCAGTCTGCTAGTGTAATCTAATTGAAGTTGCCTTGAATGTATCTATCTATCAAATCTATCTATCTCGTGGTTGTTAAAATGGACTGTTTGCGGTTGTTTGCGGTGCGTTACATGGGGCGTTTGGTCTGTCACTGTGAAGCGGGCGTAACCCTTACACTACCTGATCGATACAACATCATACCTGATGTTTTAAAGCACGTTATTCCAAACAATTTAGGAATATTAGGTGATTTAGGCCCTTTATGGGTTAAAACCAGACTCTGCATCAACTATGTAATTTTCCGTGGGAGTTTTGCCATGGATCCCCCTCCGGCATGCCACAGTCCAGGTGTTAGTCCTCTTGAAACAACTTTTCCATCACTATTGTGGCCAGAAAGAGTCCTTGTGGGTTTTAAAGTTCGCCTGCCTATTGAAGTCAATGGCGGTTCGCCCGGTTCGCGAACATTTGCGGAAGTTCGAGTCCGCTGTTCGCGAAACCTAAATTTTTAGGTTCGCGACATCACTATTAATAAATCGACATTTGAATTGTGATTTTTCCCTAAAGTGTCTTGCTATAGGAGTGTAAGAATCGGGATCCTCAATAGATCTTACATGGGCTAGAAACCTGTCCTTTAGAGATCGTTTAGTTTTTCCTATGTACTGCTTATAGCACCCCCTACAGGTTAACAAATAAACTACATGTGTTGTAGTTTAATTTTATGTGTCTTATTTGTACTAGTTGAAACAAAGGTATCACCTTCCGTTACATAGTCGCAGGTTTTAAACGCAAAATGATTATAAAGGAATTAAGAGGACTAAATAGTAATATAGCGTTTCTTCAAGAAGCATATCTTAAGGTTTTTATATAACAGGATAGCAACACCTGTTTTCCTAATCTGGCTATTGGTGGCAATCACCTCTCCCACCCACCAAATTTTAAGCTTAATATTTTATTTATGCTGCAGATATGTTTCTTGAAGAAACACTATATTACTATTTAGTCCTCTTAATTCCTTTATAATCATTTTGCGTTTAATGGGAGAGGAGATTCCACAAATATTCCAAGAATCCAGTTTAAACACTTGAATTAACTAACAGCTCTATACAGAATACCAATGCAGATATTGACGCAAGGTGGGGGAGGGACGAGGGAGGGTAGTTTGGTTTATACTACATACACAGAAATAAGTGAGTAGCCCCTATTCTTGGCCGGGGTCCTATATATACCCTCTCTGTTTAGGGTTGCCACCTTTTGCTTAGCCATTTCCTGAACAATTTAAAATGGCATGTTTAGGGTGTGTGGTATGCGGGCGTGGTGTGGGTGTGGCTTCATATGTGACCATTACAAATGGAAAAAACACATGCATATACACATAAATTATATGTGTGCACACACCTGAGAGGGAAGAGTGCTTAAAGGAGTGAAGAAGCACAGGGGGAGCTCTAGAGGTTATAGTCACTTTGAATTTACGCTGATCAAAGTCAGGGCAAAAAAAAATCCCTAATTGACCCCAAGTCCAGCCCTGTATTCTGCCACGCACACCATACAAATATGTTCAGAAATAATCAATAAATATAATTAAATAATACAAATATATAATAATAATTTAAATTCATTATGTACACAATGAACAGCACCTATTATTTCAACTGATAAAATAAATTAAAAAGTGTAGCAACATGCATTAGTGCACATCTTACACTGCTCTGTTGGCGCTCTACAAATACCTGATAATAATAATAATAATAATAATAATAATAATAATAATAATAACGTATAAAATAATTCATGCAGAAATAGATGGAGAAAGTATATAATTCTACAAATTGACATATCGGACCAGAGATATATATTATGTAACATACAGGGAGTGCAGAATTATTAGGCAAATGAGTATTTTGACCACATCATCCTCTTTATGCATGTTGTCTTACTCCAAGCTGTATAGGCTTGAAAGCCTACTACCAATTAAGCATATTAGGTGATGTGCATCTCTGTAATGAGAAGGGGTGTGGTCTAATGACATCAACACCCTATATCAGGTGTGCATAATTATTAGGCAACTTCCTTTCATTTGCAAAATGGGTCAAAAGAAGGACTTGACAGGCTCAGAAAAGTAAAAAATAGTGAGATATCTTGCAGAGGGATGCAGCACTCTTAAAATTGCAAAGCTTCTGAAGCGTGATCATCGAACAATCAAGCGTTTCATTCAAAATAGTCAACAGGGTCGCAAGAAGCGTGTGGAAAAACCAAGGCGCAAAATAACTGCCCATGAACTGAGAAAAGTCAAGCGTGCAGCTGCCAAGATGCCACTTGCCACCAGTTTGGCCATATTTCACTGGAGTGCCCAAAAGCACAAGGTGTGCAATACTCATAGACATGGCCAAGGTAAGAAAGGCTGAAAGACGACCACCACTGAACAAGACACACAAGCTTAAACGTCAAGACTGGGCCAAGAAATATCTCAAGACTGATTTTTCTAAGGTTTTATGGACTGATGAAATGAGAGTGAGTCTTGATGGGCCAGATGGATGGGCCCATGGCTGGATTGGTAAAGGGCAGTGAGCTCCAGTCCGACTCAGACGCCAGCAAGGTGGAGGTGGAGTACTGGTTTGGGCTGGTATCATCAAAGATGAGCTTGTGGGGCCTTTTCGGGTTGAGGATGGAGTCAAGCTCAACTCCCAGTCCTACTGCCAGTTTCTGGAAGACACCTTCTTCAAGCAGTGGTACAGGAAGAAGTCTGCATCCTTCAAGAAAAACATGATTTTCATGCAGGACAATGCTCCATCACACGCGTCCAAGTACTCCACAGCGTGGCTGGCAAGAAAGGGTATAAAAGAAGAAAATCTAATGACATGGCCTCCTTGTTCACCTGATCTGAACCCCATTGAGAACCTGTGGTCCATCATCAAATGTGAGATTTACAAGGAGGGAAAACAGTACACCTCTCTGAACAGTGTCTGGGAGGCTGTGGTTGCTGCTGCACGCAATGTTGATGGTGAACAGATCAAAACACTGACAGAATCCATGGATGGCAGGCTTTTGAGTGTCCTTGCAAAGAAAGGTGGCTATATTGGTCACTGATTTGTTTTTGTTTTGTTTTTGAATGTCAGAAATGTATATTTGTGAATGTTGAGATGTTATATTGGTTTCACTGGTAAAAATAAATAATTGAAATGGGTATATATTTGTTTTTTGTTAAGTTGCCTAATAATTATGCACAGTAATAGTCACCTGCACACACAGATATCCCCCTAAAATAGCTATAACTAAAAACAAACTAAAAACTACTTCCAAAACTATTCAGCTTTGATATTAATGAGTTTTTTGGGTTCATTGAGAACATGTTTGTTGTTCAATAATAAAATTAATCCTCAAAAATACAACTTGCCTAATAATTCTGCACTCCCTGTATATGGACCCAATAGTTTGGATAAAAGTTTTTGGAATAAAATTAAAAAGAAGTTATTAATATTTGCAAACGATAGATTACTAGTCGCTGGAGATTTCAACATGATAGCCCAATCCCCAATTGATCGGCTGATCGTGGGGGAAAAAATCCAGTAAACAGCATAGAAATGAAACAAGGTTCTTCAGAGTATTTAGAAATACCTTAAATTTGAAAGACATATGGAGGTTGCAAAATCCTGATTTTAAATATTATACATGTCAATCATAAACACATAAATAAGTTTCCCAAATTGATTATATTCTAATTAATGAGAAGCTTACAGGCCAGGCTAGATCAGATATTTCTTATATTCGTGTCTCGGATCATGCACCAATTTCACTTTCTATACAAGTTGGCTTATCTAATAAAATAGTCGCAGGTATTACAAATCTTTTTCCTGCACTTAAAATATCCTTTTCTTTGTTTCAACCAACAAATGGTAGTTGATTGTTCAGAACAATCTGAGGGTGATACATAGTTCCCTATAGTTTTATCCTTCCTAGATATATAGTCACATCCACCTTTCACAATCGCTTTTAATCCTAGATCAGTGTGTAATATAGGGATACATTTTTTTTACAATGTTGCAAATATTTCTGTATTCTAAGCTATATGTTGTAATAAACTTAGGCTTTTGTTTTTTATCACTATTATATATGTTACTGTATTTATTCTTATAGTTCAATAATTCATCTCTGGTTAGTGTGTCTACTTCTATACATGCTTTATTTAGGATAGTTAAGTCATATCCCCTATCCAATAGCCGCTCTGTAGTGATATCTGCTTGCTTCTTATAATCATCTATACTAGAGCAATTTATTTTAGCCCTAATATATTGACCTTTAGGGATACCATATATGGTGTGTCTAGGATTATTTGAATTAAATTCTAATATAGTGTTGTCAGAAGTAGGTTTTCTATATAGACCAGTTTCTATACAACCTGTGATGTCATTTCCTGAGATAATTATATCCAAAAAAAAAATTTGTGTGCGTTTTGTTCGCCCACAAATCTAATCCCACTATGATTCATATTTAGATACTCACAGAATTTTTCCACATTATGCTCATCACTGTCTATGATGAAAATCAGGTCATTGATAAACCTCCCATATAAAATGATATTATCCTTTAGGGGATTGCCATCTCCAAAGACGTGGAACCGCTCCCACCATCCCATAAAGAGATTGGCATAGCAGGGGGCAAATTTGGCCCCCATAGCGGTTCCACACCTCTGGAGATAGAAACCCCCCCCCCCCAAACATAAAAAAAATATGTGTAAGCAGGTACTCAATAGAACACATGATACATTGTTTAGTCATCTCATCGTAATTACTTTGACCCTCTAAATAGAACTCTATTGCTCCAAGGCCATTTTGGTGTGTAATGAAGGTATAGAGAGAAGCCACATCTACTACCAGAAAACTATAGCTAGATTTCCACTCAATTTTCTGCAACTTTAGAAGCAGATTCATGGTGTCTTGTATAAAGCTAGGTAACTTATTTACCAATGGTTGCAGAAAAGTATCCATCAGGTCTGACAGGGGTTCATTTAGAGAAATAATGTCTAAATGTAGTTTATGTGTATATACGTATTTACAGACATATATACACATATAAACACATAAATACATTTGTATACATATATGGACATATTGTATGTTTATTGGAGCCCTTTGCAGTCAAGTAGCTGAAAACATATCTATGAAATATTTATATTTAATAAATTGTTTAATTATGTATGTACTGGAAATATTTAATGTTCCAATGTTCTTCACATAAGTGAATATGTTCTAAGTATGTTTAAATAGATATTCCTATATATATTTATAATATTCTAACTTCAGCTTTTTGCGCACATCAGGTTAGCGGGCAAGCAATTTTTTTTTACTTTGAACTTGTAATACAAGTGCTAACCCGACACGCGGAAAAAGCTTACTTCCAGTGGAGTTATTGTGCTAACGGGAACATTAAATACCACTCCACTCGTAATCTGGCCCTAATTCATCTAGTGCTAAAGATCTACAGACCCAACTTTCTTTAGAAATATACTAGATTGAGGTTCCTCATATTGCGGACAATCAAATGTAACAGTATTATATAAAAGAAAAAAAAGGAGGTATGCTATTTCTCAGAACAGCTACTCTTTGCTTAAATCTGAGCAAAACGTTTTAGGGACATAAGGGAAATTAAGTTCTATTTTAGACAATTAGTTGAGATAAATTTCTTGAGAAGATCATATGATGTTTGTACCTTGTTTCTTCATAGGGGGTCTTTGACTTAAGATGCAGCACTCCCATGGGAGAAAGACCACAGCAGCATGTACTAATCTAAAGCAGAAAGAGAGTCTGTCCCACGGTCTTGGCCGCTGACAACGGGAAGCACGCTGAGTCACAGTAGTGAAAAAAGTAGGCTGCAATTACAGTTCAGGACACCAACACTTATTCAGTCTGCTATAATATGAAGTAGAGGAAAGAAAGAAAAAACAGACCTCTCTGCAATAGTGCTAATCTGAAATATGTTACAATTATTATTATTATTACGCCAACAGATACTAGCAATCAGCAGTGCACTATTAGCATGACTATTGTACCTAGTTAGTTTCTCATAAAAAGCAGCAGTGTAAGATGTGCACTAATTCATGTTGCTACACTTTTTAATTTATTTTATCAGTTGAAATAGTAGGTGCTGTTCATCGTGTACGTAATGAATTTAAATTATTATTATATATTTGTATTATTTAATTATATTTATTGATTATTTCTGAACATATTTGTATGATGTGCGTGGCAGAATACAGGGCTGGACTTGGGGTCAATTAGGGATATTTTTTTGCCCTGACTTTAAGCAGCGTAAATTCAAAGTGACTATAACCTCTAGAGCTCCCCCTGTGCTTCTTCCCTCCTTCAAGCACTCTTCCCTCTCAGGTGTGTGCACACAAATAATTTATGTGTATATGCATGTGTTTTTTCCATTTGTAATGGTCACATATGAAGCCACACCCACACCACGCCCGCATACCACACACCCTAAACACGCCCCTTTAAATGGTTCAGGAAATGGCTAAGCAAAAGGTGGCAACCCTAAACAGAGAGGGTATGGGACCCCAGCCAAGAATAGGGGCTACTCACTTATTTCTGTGTGTGTAGTATAAACCAAACAATCCTCTAAACAAGACTGATTGAAAGGGTTAAGTCATGAGTAAGTTTTTTTGGGGGGGGGGGTTCTCCCTCTCTACCCCCCCCCCCTTGCGTCAATATCTGCATTGGTATTCTGTATAGAGCTGTTAGTTAATTCCAGTGTTTAAACTGGTTTCATGGAATATTTGTGGAATCTCCTCTCCCATTAAAAGCAAAATGATTATAAAGGAATTAAGAGGACTAAATACTAATATAGCGTTTCTTCAAGAAGCATAGCTTAAGGTTTTTATGTAACAGGATAGCAACACCTCTTTTCCTAGTCTGGCTATTGGTGGCAATCTCCTCTCCCACCCACCCAATTGTAAGCTTAATATTTTATTTATGCTGCAGATATGTTTCTTGAAGAAACGCTATATTACTATTTAGTCCTCTTAATTCCTGTATAATCATTTTGCTTTTAGTGGGAGAGGAGATTCCACAAATATTCCATGTAACCAGTTTAAACACTGGAATTAACTAACAGCTCTATACAGAATACCAATGCAGATATCGACGCAAGGTGGGGAGGGAGGGAGGGAGGGAGGGAGGGAGAAAAAAAAAAAAAATTAATCATGACTTAACCCTTTCAATCAGTCTTGTTTAGAGGATTGTTTGGTTTATACTACACACACAGAAATAAGTGAGTAGCCCCTATTCTTGGCCGGGGTCCTATATATACCCTCTCTGTTTAGGGTTGCCACCTTTTGCTTAGCCATTTCCTCAACAATTTAAAGGGGCGTGATTAGGGTGTGTGGTATGCGGGCGTGGTGTGGGTGTGGCTTCATATGTGACCATTACAAATGGAAAAAACACATGCATATACACATAAATTATATGTGTGCACACACCTGAGAGGGAAGAGTGCTTGAAGGAGGGAAGAAGCACAGGGGGAACTCTAGAGGTTATAGTCACTTTGAATTTATGCTTCTCAAAGTCAGGGAAAAAAAATAACAAATATGTTCAGAAATAATCAATAAATATAATTAAATAATACAAATATATAATAATAATTTAAATTCATTATGTACACAAAGAACAGCACCTACTATTTCAACTGATAAAATAAATTAAAAAGTCTAGCAACATGCATTAGTTCACATCTTACACTGCTCTGTTGGAGCTCTACAAATACCTGATAATAATAATAATAATAATAATAATAATAATAATAATAATAGTAAAGTATAAAATAATTAATGCAGAAATAGATGGAGAGGGTAAGTATATAATTCTACAAATTGACATATCGGACCAGAGATATATATTAAGTAACATATATGGACCCAATAGTTTGGATAAAAGTTTTTGGAATAAAATTAAAAATAAGTTATTAATATTTGCAAACGATAGATTACTAGCCGCTGGAGATTTCAACATGATAGCCCAATCCCCAATTGATCGGCTGATTGTCGGGAAAAAATCCAGTAAACAGCATAGAAATGAAGCAGGGTTCTTCAGAGTATTTAGAAATACCTTAAATTTGAAAGACATATGGAGGTTGCAAAATCCTGATTTAAAATATTATACATGTGAATCAAAAACACATAAATAAGTTTCCAGAATTGATTATATTCTAATTAATGAGAAGCTTACAGGCCAGGCTAGATCAGATATTTCTTATATTCGTGTCTCAGAATCATGCACCAATGTCACTTTCTATACAAGTTGGCTTATCTAATAAAAACATCTCTGATGAATCGCATGTATGAATGCGCAAAACGCGTCCGATAGGAGCTTACTTTGTGTGCATTGAAGCCTGTATCCCAATAAACCAGTGGATACACCAAGAGACCCAGCTTTTTTCTTTCCTCATCTTATCAAATAAAAATCCTAATGTATTTATTTTACCCAAATACTTATATTTAACTGTTAAATTAAAAAATTGGTTAACGGATAGCTGGCACAGAATGAAAACTCAGTTAAAATTTTTGAAATGTATTGGGAGGCATCAAAAGCTGTTCTCAGGGGGGAAATAAAAGCTTTTCTTATTAAAATGTATAAAAAGAATTCTGCCAGAGATCTGCAGCTCTCTAATCAGCTAAGTAGAGCATTTAATCATTATATAGGTGAATCTACTCCAACAAACTGGGCAAAATGCATGCAAGCTAGGGAAGAAAGTGACTTTTTTTGCAGCAGAATGCTACAGTAGATAGTTTAAGAACGAACGCCAAATTATATAAATACGGGGGTAAAATGGGGAAATATCTTGCCAATTTAATCAAGCAAGTTTGTGGATCGAATACTATCTCAAAAATTAAAATAGGTAATAGGAGCTTAACTCAGTCTGAAAATATAAGCAAATAATATTTTTTGCATATTATCAAAAATTGTCCCTTGCTAAGGAAATAAATATACAGAATAAGAATTGCTTTTGGAATAGATGTTCCTTACCTCAACTATCACAAGAGGATCTGCCTGAATTAAATAAACCTATTTTACAAGAAGAGATTGTCAAGGCAATTCAGACAGGTAAATGTCATAAAGTAGCTGGGCCTGATGGTCTCCCCATTGAGCATTATAAAATTTTAACTTTAGATCTGGTGCCACCATTACAAAAATTATTCAATATATATTTCGCTCAAAATAGTTCCATGTCCAAAAAATTTTGCAAGCTCACTTGTTACCTTAATTTTAAAAAAGATAAAAATCCGGAATATTTGGATTCATATCGCCCCATATCATTACTCAATGAGGACTATAAGATTCTTGCTAGTATAATCACATCTAGATTACAGACATGTATTTCAAATTTGATTCATAGTGATCAGATGGGATTCATAAAGGGGCGCTCATCATTCACAAATCTACGTAGATTATTACTTGTACTTGATCATTATAACTTGGAAAGAATAAAAGGGATATGTATTAAAGAGGATAAAGCCATACTTGCATTAGACGCCGAAAAAGCTTTTGATGCTATTAACTGGGAGCATCTTTATGTGTCACACACTTGTTTTGGGTTTAAAGGCCCTTTTTTGGATTATATTTGTGCATTATATAATAATCCTCTGTCTGCTGTTATTATTAACGGGGCATGCACTGCACCATTTCAGTTATTTAGGGGAACTCATCAAGGGTGTCCCCTTTCGCCCTTACTCTTTAATTTGAGTATAGAACCCTTGTCAGGGTGCCAGGAATCAGACTTAGATGAGAAGTGCAAAAATAATCACACCTTTATTAATAGCAAAAAATAATTAAAAGTCCACAAAACAAATAACAAGCCAGGAGTCAAAACCAGAGCTGGTAATCAGACGAGCCAAGTCAGGAGCCAAAGCGAATAGTCAGACAAGCCAAAATTAGGAACAAGGAGAACAGCAGAGTTAGGAACAAGCCAGGGATCAGGAACCAGGAGGGAACTGGAACTTACAAACAGTTCTGAGACAACGCAAGGGCAAAGCATACTGAACAGAGGCCCTTTAAATAATAAGTGATGACATCACAATTCTGTGACTGCAACCTGTCTCACATGGATGATGTACACCAGTCTGGTCATAAAAGGGCGTGCAGGAAATAAGCAGCATCACACACTATGCACCAGAGTCAGCAAGAGAGGTGAGTAAAATGGCTGAAAGCAGCACATGGCAAACAAAGCAGGGAAAAAACCCTGACAGTACCCTCCCCTCAATGACCCCTTCCCCCGCAGGAGGACAAAAGACTTATTGGGAAACGGGCATGGAAGGCATGGAGGAGGGCGGGAGCATGAACATCAGAGGAGGGAACCCATGAACCCTCCTCCGGACCATAACCCCTCCAGTGAACTAAATACTGTAAGCGGCCCCTGGACATATGAGAGTCAATAATGCTGCTGACCTCATATTCTTTAAGGTTGTCAACAAAGATAGGACAGGGATGAGGCAACCCAGTGGTAAACTGATTACAAACCAATGGCTTCAAGAGGGAGGCATGAAAAACATTGTAGATGCGCATTGCAGGAGGAAGGTCAAGAGCATAGGCCACAGGATTAAGCCGTCTTAATATTCGAAAAGGACCAACATAACGGGGAGCCAGTTTATTGGAAGGCACACAAAGGTTCAAGTTGTGGGAGGACAGTCAAACTCTCTCACCAACCTGGTAGGAAGGCGCGGGTAGACGCCTACGATCAGCCTGGAACTTTTGGCACTGCATAGAATGACGAAGGCAATCCTGAATCTGCACCCACGTTGAACAGAGTTGCAGGAGATGCTCCTCCAAAGCCTGAATACCCTGAGACATGAATGAATCTGGCAACAAGGATGGTTTAAACCCATAATTCGCCATGAACGGGGATAACTTGGAGGAAGCATTAATAGCACTATTACAGGCAAACTCTGCCCAAGGTAACAGTTCAGACCAATTATTGCGGTGATCTGAGACATAGCAATGAAGGAACTGTCCCAGAGCTTGATTTGACCATTCCGTAGCACTATTGGTTTGAGGGTGATATGCCGAGGAGAAGGAAAGCTGGATCCCCATTTGAGCACAAAAGGAATGCCAAAATCTGGAGACAAACTGGATACCCTGGTCTGAACCTATCTCCTTGGGTAACCCATGTAAATGGAAGACCTCCCGGGCAAAAACTGAAGCAAGCTTCTGAGCGGTAGGCAGCTTCTTCAAGGGAATACAATGTGACATTTTAGAAAAACAGTCAACCACCATAAGGATAACAGTATTGCCATTGGAAACAGGGAGCTCAACAATGAAGTCACTTGTTACCTTAGCACTGCGGAATCTGTTGGCGCTCTACAAATAACCGATAATAATAATAAAAGTCCATGGAAAGATGTGTCCAAGGACGCTCACCATTAGCAATAGGTTGAAGAAGACCCACAGGAAGACATCGAAAAGTCTTATTCTGTGCACAAACTGAACAGGAGGCAGCAACATCAGAACGAAGACCTGGCCACCAGAATTATTGAGTTACGGACCAAATTATTTGGTTCTTGCCTGGGTGATCTGCGGCTTTAAGATAGTGGTAAGTATGCAAATGTTTAGTTTGAAGATTCTCAAGAACAAAACACTTACCACTAGGTTTCTCAGGAGGTGCATTGGTTTGTGCAGCCAGGATCTCCTCCCCCAAGGGAGAAGTCAAATTAGTATGTATGGTGGCCAAAATATGGTCAGGATATATAACTGGAGTAGGTACAGACTCCTTGGACAGAGGCAAAAATTGTCGAGAGAGGGCATCAGCCCTAACATTCTTACTACCAGGCAGGTAAGAGACTACATAATTAAAAAGAGACAAAAATAGCACCCATCTGGCCTGTAGGGGCAACAAACGTTTTGTTTCAGATAGATAAGTTAAATTCTTGTGGTCAGTAAGAATGAGCACTGGTACGCTAGTACCCTCGAGAAGATGCCTCCATTCCTTGAGTGCCAAAATTATGGCCAGTAATTCCCTGTCACAAATTTCATAATTGCACTCCAAGGGAAACAATTTCTTGAAGAAGAAACCGCACGGATGCAAGGAACCGTCAGGTGTAGGACGTTGAGACAAGAGGGCACCTACTTCAGTCTCAGACACATCAACCTCAAGATTGAAAGGCAGGACAGGGTTAGGATGAGCCAGAACCAGAGCGGCAGAAAAGACTTAAGACTATCAAAGGCCTTAATGGCAGTAGGTGACCAATGAAGTGGATCATTCTCTTTACGGGTCATGTCTGTGATAGCTTTGACCAAGGAAGAAAAGTTTTTAATAAACTTTCTATAGTAATTGGCGAACCCAAAAAAAGTTGAATAGACTGAAGACCAACTGGGCGAGGCCACTGCAGAACTGCAGACAACTACAAGGTTACTTGAATCTAATGGAACTCATAGTTCTTGAGTTTACAAAACAGGCCATTCTCACGTAGTCTCTGAAGAACCCGTGTAACATCAGAACGATGAGCCTCAAGTGTGGGGGAGTGTATGAGGATATTTACTAAATACACCACAACACACTGTTGCAACATATCTCATAGGACATCATTAATAAATTCCTGGAAAACAGCAGGAGCATTACATAGGCCAAAGGGCATTACAAGATACGCATAATGCCCGCTCCTGGTGTTAAATGCTGTTTTCCATTCGTGGCCCTCCTTGATCCTAACAATATTGTACGCTCCTCTCAAATCAAGTTTAGAAAAGACCATAGCTCCCTTGAGGCGGTTAAAGAGTTCCGTAATGAGCGGAATAGAGTAACCATTCTTAATGGTAAGACGATTAAGACCCCTATAATCTATGCATGGTCTTAACTCGCCACCCTTTTTCTTCACAAAGAAGAAGCCAGCCCCTGCAGGAGAGCAGGATTTGTGGATGATCCCCCGTGACAGAGCATCGGCAACATACTCCTCAATAGCAAAATTCTCCGCAACAGACAGCGGGTAAACCCGGCCCCAAGGAGGAATGGCTCCGGGTTGCAGGTCTATGGCACAATTGCAAGACCAGTGAGGAGGCAACGTACTGGTACGCACCTTGTCAAAAATGTCTAGGAACTCTCTGTACTCCTCTGGCAATTGAGATACTGAAGAAGTGCACAAGACTTTAACTGGTTTCCGAAGACAAGTGGAAATGCATTGCGGAGACCACCACAAAATTTTAGACCTGCGCCAGTCGAGACTGGGATTGTGCTTTTGGAGCCAGGGATAACCCAGAACAACTGGAAAATGCAGAGAATTTATCACCTGGAACTGACGGGTTTCAAAATGGAGAGCCCCAACAGCCATGGATAACGGACCGGTTTCGTGAGTAACGAGTGCAGGCTGAAGGGGCCTGCCATCAATGGCCTCAATAGCAAGTGGAACGGACCTAGGCAAAACAGGAATGGAGTGCTTTGATACAAAATCACTGTCAATGAAATAGCCCGCAGCACCAGAGTTTACAAGAGCCTGGGTGACTATGGAGGAGTCCACCCAGGAAAGGACAACCGTGACCAAAGGTTTCTCCTTTAGCATTTCTGGGGACGAGGATAAACCACCCAAAGTCTGCCCCCAACAGGACCTTAGGTGTGAGCGTTTTTCCGGCCATGTAGGACAAGACTTCAAAAGGTGGCCCTGTAACCCACAATAGAGGCAGAGCCCCTCCCTCCTCCTAAAGGCCCTCTCCGCCGCAGAGAGACACGTGAATCCCATCTGCATCAGCTCAGCAGTACCTGGTGACTCAGGGCCAGGAGGCATGGGAGGAGAGGGAGGCATGGGTGGGAATGAATACGTAGGAGACAATGGAACAGGAGGCTTCCACAAGTGCTCCTTGAAAGAGGGACTCTCTCTGAGTCTGATGTCAATTAGGATCAAAAAAGACACCAATGCCTCGAGATCCTCTGGTAAATCTCTGGCAGCAACTTCGTCTTTAATCGCATCAGAGAGCCCATGAAAGAAGGTGGCAACAAGGGCTTCATTATTCCAACCTACCTCTGCGGCATGCGTATGGAACTCAATGGCATACTGAGCAACAGATCTTGTACCTTGCTGAATGGACATGAGTCATTTAGCAGCAGATGAGAAGCAAGCTGGAACATCAAATACCCTTCAAAAGGAGGCCACAAATTCAGGGTATTTTGAAATCACAAGTTTATTAGTCTCCCATAAGGGATTAGCCCAGGCAAGATCTTTAGTGAAAAAGGGGAAGTGTACAAGCGCTAAGGTAATCCCCAAGCTGTATCCAAACAGAGATCCTAACCAACCTCCAAAAAATATGCACAAATAGTAAGAAGTGAATACAGCGCCAACAAGAGGCCAAGAGATAAATATACTCACAGAGAGATAAAAGAAGATTATTTAATGAACCATGTTAAAAAGCATCAGTAATAAAAGACTATATATAAAAGATGTAAAAAGCACATATAAATAAAATTACAAATATAGGATTATCTTACAGAAGCGGCTCAAAGGGCCAAAGCTGATAATTACAATAAAAATAAAGATAATAACAGGTGATCAGTTTGAGTGGTATACCAGAATAAGAGTGTAAACTAATATAACAAAATTAGCCTAAGTATAACTATAACAAGTGCATCAAGCAAAAAATTAGTAAACAATAGTACAAACAATAATGTTCAAATAATAGTGTTTTGAAGATAGTGTTCCAAAAAATAGAAAAATGCACTGCAGTGCAAAAAAAAAAAAAAAGGGGGGGGTAGCAAAATAATTGTAGAGATACGATCAAATAGTAAGTGTGTGCAAATGGATATAACAGATGCTAGCTACTTAATCCAGTGAGGTTAAGATATAATTAAATAAAATACACAATATGCAATAACATAAAAAATATAAAAAATATAATCCAAAAAAGTGTTCAAAAAAGTTGATCAACAAATGTTAGTGAAGAACAAAAGTAAGTCAATAAAAACTGAAAAATGGAAAAAATGGGTGATGAAAAACAAGGTGAAAGTGAGGAAATTGGTTCCTTCCAATGTTAGTTACTTTAACAGATCCAAATTCCTGAGTGTGGTAGCTGAAGTAGCTGATTGGATCCTAGCACCTGTCAGCTGCTCCTATGATATCCTAAAAAGTGTCCCTGTAAAAAAGAAATTCACAACATAGTGTATCCAATATGAGAATGAAGTAAAGATTAAAATAATGCTTACCAATATGTCAACGCGTTTCTGCCCTCAAAAAAGGGCCTTTCTCGAGACTAAAAAGTTTTTTTTAGTCTTGAGAAAGGCCCTATTTTGAGGGCAGAAACGCGTTGACATATTGGTAACCATTATTTTAATCTTTACTCCATTCTCATATTGGATACACTATGTTGTGAATTTCTTTCTTATTTACAGGGACACTTTTTAGGATATCATAGGAGCAGCTGACAGGTGCTAGGATCCAATCAGCTACTTCAGCTACCACACTCAGGAATTTGGATCTGTTAAAGTAACTAACATTGGAAGGAACCAATTTCCTCACTTTCACCTTGTTTTTCATCACCCATTTTTTCAATTTTTCAGTTTTGATTGACTTACTTTTGTTCTTCACTAACATTTGTTGATCAACTTTTTTGAACACTTTTTTGGATTATATTTTTTATATTTTTTATGTTATTGCATATTGTGTATTTTATTTAATTATATCTTAACCTCACTGGATTAAGTAGCTAGCATCTGTTATATCCATTTGCACTCACTTACTTTTTGATCGTATCTCTACAATTATTTTGCTACCCCACCCCTTTTTTTTTTTTTTTGCACTGCAGTGCATTTTTCTATTTTTTGGAACACTATCTTCGAAACACTATTTTTTGAACATTATTGTTTGTACTATTGTTTACTAATTTTTTTGCTCGATGCACTTGTTATAGTTGTACTTAGGCTAATTTTGTTATATTAGTTTACACTCTTATTCTGGTGTACCACTCACACTGATCACCTGTTATTATCTTTGTTTTTATTGTAATTATCAGCTTTGGCCCTTTGAGCCGCTTCTGTAAGTTAATCCTATATTTGTAATTTTATTTATATGTGCTTTTTACATCTTTTATATATAGTCTTTTATTACTGATGCTTTTTAACATGGTTCATTAAATAATCTTCTTTTATCTCTCTGTGAGTATATTTATCCCTTGGCCTCTTGTTGGCGCTGTATTCACTTCTTACTATCCAGGCAAGATCTTTGTCAGAGAGTAACGAGATGAGAAATCCCACCTTAGCTCTGTCAGAGGGAAACGACTGAGGTAACATCTTAAAGTAAATGCACACCTGGTTCAAAAACCCTCTGCACTGAATAGGATCACCTCCATATCGCTGAGGTAGAGGTGCAGAACTGAACATGCTCCTGGTAGGACTAGGTGCAGCAGCGGAAACAGGAGCAGCCATAACTTGAGGGACACTTTGGTCCAAATGTGCAGTGTGAGTCAGCAGGGTTTGCAGAGCTAGTGCAAATTAATCCAAGCAGTGATCCTGTTCATCTATCCTGGAAATGATCGTAGGTAAAGGTGGATTATTAGCATCATCAGGATTCATGGCGCTTGCATAATGTCAGGGTGCCAGGAATCAGACTGAGATGAGAAGTGCAAAAATAATCACACCTTTATCAATAGCAAAACATAATAAAAAGTCCACAAGACAAATAACAAGCCAGGAGTCAAAACCAGAGCTGGTAATCAGACGAGCCGAGTCAGGAGCCAAAGCGAATAGTCACGTCAGATGAGCCGGAATCAGGAACAAGGAGAACAGCAAAAAATAATAAAAAGTCCACAAGACAAATAACAAGCCAGGAGTCAAAACTAGAGCTGGTAATCAGACGAGCCAAGTCAGGAGCCAAAGTGAATAGTCAGACGAGCCGGAGTCAGGAACAAGCCAGGGATCAGGAACCAGGAGGGACGTCAGATAGCCAGGTAATACACAGGAACTGGAACTTATAAACAGGTCTGAGACAACGCAAGGGCAAAGCATACTGAACAGAGGCCCTTTAAATAGTAAGTGATGACATCACAATTCTGAGACTGCAACCTCACATGGATGATGTATACCAGTCTGGCCATAAAATGGCGTGCAGGAAATGAGCAGCATCACACACTATGCACCAGAGTCAGCAAGAGAGGTGAGTAAAATGACTGCCAGCAGCACATGGCAAACAAAGCAGGGAAAAAACCCTGACAACCCTTGGCTGTGTTATTACGTGAAGAGATAAAAGGGATCCACGTAGGTATTTCGCGAATAGTCTTCTATGCTGATGATTTATTAGTATTCCTAAGTGACATAGATGAAAATGTCCCTAAACTTTTGAATATTCTAAAAATTTTCAGCTCTTTCTCAGGGTACGCTGTTAACGCGTTAAAATCAGAATTTTTGTGGATGTATAAAAAAAAAGGAATTGATGATCGAATTACCTATCAGAATTGTTACACAATTAAAATATTTAGGAATCAATGTAAGCAAGAATCCAGAGGAGTGGTATAAGATCAATTTTTGTAATTTATTCAATAAAATAAGGGCAGATATTAAGAAATGGTCAACGTTACCATTGTCTCTAGCCGGGAAAATCAATCTAATAAAAATGATAACTTTACCAAAACTATATCATGCAGAAATTATCCTTATTTTTAAAAAATCAGGATATCAAGATCTTGAACGGAATGCTTAGAGAATTTTTCTGGGGTACAGGTAAGCCCAGGCTTTCATTATATAGACTTTCGCAGCTCAAGGAATATGCAGGATTGGGCCTGCCTGCATTTCAGGAATATAATTTAACTTGTCTCATGAAAAGTGTTCCAGAATAGTTACTGGAGCTGCCACGGCTATGTATAAAAGAGATTGAACTACCCTATTTTAAACCCTATGTTTTCAAGGCATTATTACATATAGACGTTAAAGCATGACCACCTGATCTGAAATATCTTATCACTTTTAGAAATCCTATAATTGCTTGGAAAAGATTTTGTAAAAGTCTAAATGTAGATTTTCATAGTACTAAATTCTTACCTATTACATGGAACCCTCTATTCCCTCCCGGATGTGATTCTATAATATTTCGGACATGGAAATCTAAGGGCATGGAATTTTTCTCACAATTTATTGATAGCGCAACTCCAGCAGTTCGATCCTTTACTGATCTTAAAAATATGTTTGACTTACCAAATTGTGATATGTTTGGCAACTTTCAAGTAAGGCATCTTTTGAATTCAGTTAATTTAGGATCTTTCTTCAAAAATCGGGAAGGAATTAATGCTGGTATTAACCTATTTAAGCAAGGCAGAGCTTCTATCTCAGGCTGGTATAACCTTGTACTAAAAATGGAAGGGGAAAAAAAGCTGGAGGATATTGTGCATAAGTGGAATGATGAGTTCCCAACATTGAATGTCAACATAGTAAGTAAAAGTATATTTAGTGCATGACGGGCAACTCCTCAGTTATCGTGGTGAGAGTCACATATCAAATTAATTAATAGGACCTATATAACACCATTTCATTTACATTTAGGGAAATGGAGAAATAACTCAGAGTATAAGTGTTCTAGATGTAGCTCTCCGCTATCTGATTTAATTCACTGTCTTTGGGATTGCCCGAAAGTAAGAGTTTCTTGGGGCTAAATTACATATTGGCTATCCAAGATATTAAAGCGAATAATTGTTCTGAGCAAGGAATAGATAATTTTTCTCAGAGATGAAGCCTGTGAAAGGGAGGAGTCTGTATTTATCAACTTTGTTATAACGAATGCACAAAATATTATCTTTTCCTCATGGACAGATAAAAACAGCCCGACGTTTACTCTTTTTATGAAAAATGTGCAGAACAAAGCAATTTTAGAGCAATTTGAAATAAATATTGCAGTTGAGAAAGAGATACAGGATTATTTTCAAAAATGGGGTAGCTTCATTATTAGTCTTCTAACTTGTATTCAATTACAGTATATTAGAAATTTTGCATCCTCTATTACTGTGCAAAATATGTGTCTCAGGGGTGAACTCAATATTGTGATGTAAAAGTACAATAAACTACAATGAAGATGCGAAGGGTGGTGAGGGGGTATTTTATAAAAAAAAATGTTTTGTTTGTTTTTTGTTTTGTTTGTTTGTTTGTTTTTTTTGTCTGTTCTGTTTATGTGTCCTATTAGAAAAACTTCAACAATGTTATTTAGAAACATAGAGTATATTTAAGGTACTATCTCTATTTAAATTTAATTGGATAAATTCTATTCTCTCCAGTACCTGGTAAATGCCTTGATTTAAACACGCTACGTGGTGTCTCAGTTGTAGGATTTGGCATGTAATGAACATGTAATGTATTTTCTTTTTTCTGTTATTATTTTCTTCTATGTGTATTCTTTTTGCCATTATCCCATGTTGTTGAAGAAATAAATAAAATTAAAAAAAAAAAGTAATGAGTAAGGCGTTATTCATTGCTGTACATATAGTTCACAGAAGGGGTTACTCAAACCCTGGTCTATATGGGGTTCATAGAGGAAGTTAATAACTATTAATTATGGTTGATGGAATAAAAGCATCTCCTCTAGAGTACAGGACATGTTTGCTAGGCAGAGCAAGGAAAGGGTCAAAAGAAGGAAAAATGGTGTGCCAAGAATTGCCAGTGACCCAAATTTAATAATTAAATTGCTTAATTTCTAATTGATTAGAATGCATTTTAAAAAACAGTCAAAAAATCCCCCATGCTTCATACAAAGTTCTTTTGGCAAAGATTGTATAATGAACTGGAATGCAAGCCCAGTTGGTCTGCGGCAGGGACCCCAGTGGACTGAGCTGAAAGAGGGAAAAAACGAGGCTTGAAACGGAGAACATCGAAGAGAAGAGTGCCAATGAGTGTTTCTTGCCAGCTCAGCTAGGGGTAGCAATTCAGACCAGTTGGTATGGCGAGCGTTGACAAAGGCTCTAGGGAAGGCTTCAAGATCCTGGTTTGCTCTCTCAATTATTCCATTGGTCTGAGGATGATAGCCAGACGACAAGAAAACAGTGGTTCCAATCAACTTACAAAAGGCTCTCCAGAAGGAAGAGATGAACTGTGGACTTCTGTCCGAAACAATATTCACAGGAATGCCATGAAGTCACACCACATGCAAGAGAAAAAGGGACGACAATTCCTGAGCAGAAGGCAGTTTGGTTAAGGGTACGAAGTGAGCCAGTCTGGAAAAGCGGTCCACCACAACCCAGATAACTGTATGGTGTTCGGAAGAAGGAAGGTCCACAATAAAGTCCATTGTTATGTGTGTCCATGGTCGTTTAGGAATGGACAATGGTTAGAGCAAGCCAGGAGGCAAGAATCGGGGAGTCTTGTTGGCCGCACAAGTTGTGCAGGCTTTCACATAATCCTTAGTGTCAGACTTCATAGTAGGCCACCAAACATTTTGGGAAAGACGCTTGAAAGTCTTAGTCGAACCAGGATGTTCTGAGAGTTTGTTATCATTAACCTAGGCTAGCACAGGGATCTGTAGGTTCAGAGGTACAAAGAGGATATCAGAGGCCATGGGGGCACCAGGAGGTTTACTAGACTGAGCACGTTGCAATCTTTGCAGAAGGGTGGTATTGAGTTGAGCAACCACACAGTAGGGGTGGTATGATGTGTTTGATAGGAGCACAGTCCAAAGAATTCAGCAGCACTCACCACTATGTAGAAAATTCCATTTTTATTGGGATATTTCGAAATAGAAAAGACAACGTTTCGGACCTCTAGTCCTTAATCATGTCAATACATAAATGCAGGTAACACACCTTAATATAGGGATAGGGATTAATAACCACACCTACTTAATTAACAATTCACCTGTGCATACACACACATTTTTTCTTTGCAGTGTTACTTGTCCTTGAGAAGGATGCGCCATCTAGTGGTAAATATATAGTAATACATATTAAAAACAACTATCACATATTGTTGCAAAAATAACAACAATTACAGAGTATAAGATACAGAGACTAATCCTATTGAAATATTTACAAAAAAACAGATAAATCATATTCTTTATTCATACCAACAGGTGCCATGGTTTCTAATTTATTAATCCAGAATACTTCCTTCTGTTTTAAAAAAAGCTCCCTATTACCACCCCTTCTGGGTAAACTAATCTGGTCAATTATTTGAAACCTTAATTGACATACCCTGTGTTTTGCCTGAATAAAGTGTTCTGCTACTGGATTTTTTATTTTGCCATTTCTGATGTCTGATTTGTGTTCACATATCCTGTCACGGACCATCCTAGTGGTCTCCCCGATGTAACTCCGCCCACATGGGCATTTAATCATATAAATGGCAAAAGTGGTTCTACATGTAAATAATCCCCTGATGTTATATTTCTTGCCTGTACGTGGATGATAGAAAAATTTACCCTTCACCATATTATTGCAACTAGCACAGCCTAAACATGGGTAGCATCCCATATTTTTATCTGTAATATAGCTCTGTATTTTAGTTTTGGCAGTACCTATATCAGCCCTAATTAGCCTATCTCTAAGATTCTTACTTCTTTTATAGGCTGGCATGAATTCTGACTGAAACTCAATTACATGAGGGTTACATTGACTCAATATATGCCAGTGTCTCCTAAGAATAGAATTAATGTTACTGCTTAATGAGTTAAACTTTGTAACAAAGACAACTCGATTTTGTTTCATCTTAACTTTAGGTTTTGTTGTCTCCAGTAAGCTGTTACGTGACACTGTTGCCACTTCCTCAATTTCTTTGTTAACCAAATCACTTGGATACCCCCTCACCATAAATTTGTCACCCATTTGGTTCAATCTCTGTCTCACAAATTTGTCCTCTGACACAATTCTTCTCACTCTCAAGAGTTGACTGCGAGGTAAAGACCTTTTAAGGGATTCTGGGTGAAAGCTATCAAAGTGAAGCAGGCTGTTTTTATCAGTGGGCTTAGTGAACAGATCTGTTTCAAAACTATTGCCTGATTTATAAACTTTAGTGTCAAGAAATTCAATACTTTCCTCACTGTGCTTAAGTGTAAACTTAATATGTGTAGTTGCACTATTCAGCTGATTAACAAACTCCCAAAGGGATCCAATGTCGCCCAACCACACTCCAAATATATCATCTATGTAGCGCCACCAAGTGGCGCCACATAGAATGAAGAGATTGTTCTCAAAGACAAATCTCTCCTCAAAGATGTTCATAAATATATTTGCGTATGTTGGGGCGACATTGGATCCCATGGCCGTCCCCTGTCTCTGAATGTAAAATTCATCCTGAAACAGAAAGTAATTACACCTAAGCACAATTTCAAGAAGTTCCAGAACAAAATCAATTTGACAGCTATTGAACGTGCTATACTGTTGCAACACTTTTTTTACTGCTCCTATACCAGATGTATGTGTTATAGAAGTGTATAGGCTTGATACATCTAGAGTATATAAGATACTTTTCTCAGTTGCAATATTTAAATCGTTTAATTTAATCAGAAAATTACTGGTATCTTTAATGTAGGAGTTAGATAGTTCTACAAAAGGTCTTAAAATGTGATCAAGATAGATAGAGATGTTAGAACACACAGAATTCATGCTGGAAATAATAGGTCGCCCTGGGGGGGCCTGTAAGTTTTTATGGACCTTAGGTAAGGTATATAGTACTGGTGTTTGCGCATGTTCACGGGATAGGAACATAATTTCCTTTTTACCAATGATGCCATTTTTAAAGGCAAATAAAACCTTTTGATTAATTTCTTTTTCGATATTAAAAACTGGATTATATGGTAAACATTGGTAAACCTCGTTATCAGATAATTGGGACTTAATTTCTTTCACATAGTAATCTTTATCAAGAAGAACTGTTGCTCCGCCCTTATCTGCAGATTTCAAAATAACATTTTTATTCATTTGCAAAGATTTTAAAGCTTCTATAGACCTATTATCCAAATGGCCCTTATTCTGACCCTGAATGGCTGCATAATTATTAACCTTTGTCTTTTTCAATACCTTATGTTGTAAATTTTTCACATCGTCTAATACCAGTTTTGAAAAGATGTCAATGCTACTATCATAATTAGCTGGCATGTATTTACTTTTGACTTTAAGACCAAGATTTTTAAGATGCAGCTCACTAGAATTTATACCAGCATTATCGGATCTATCACCATAGCCATCATTGGAAAACATAGATTTTAATTTTAATGTCCTAAAAAATTTAAACAAATCTTTCTCTATCTCAAAAAAATCACATTTGGAAAAAGGGCAAAAAGAAAGTCCACGTTGTAATAATGAAGATTCAGTCTCTGTAATCTGTACCTTTGATAAGTTTAAAACTAGTGATTCACCCTTACTCTCCGTCTGTTCCGATTGCTCCTTCGGGGTGCCATGCCTGTGTCTCCGACCCCCACGTCTGATCCTGCGTCTGTCTCCGAGTCCCCCGATAGGGACCCCAAATCCTGGCTTGTATTCGGTGTTCCGCCATGTCGGCGTCTGTTGTATCTCCGTCTCCGATAACCGGAAGTGCCTCTGACGTCATTTCCGGTCCGTTCCGATCTCCAACGATACACTGTCCCCAGTGAATAATCTTCCTCATCGCGAAGGAACTTGGTACGTTTCCGTGCTTCCAGCACAGAGCGGAGTTCCGCCACAGCTTTATTAGTTGTTTCCATCAATTTGTTTAGATCGTCCATCTTTAAACTTGCCTTTAATTCTGATTCAAGTTTTGATAATTCAGACTGTTGTATATCAATTTCTTTTTGTAAACAGTCCACTGTTAAGACCATCAAATCAAACGAACATTTGTTCAAGATGTATTCAAATTTCTCACAATATTCAGCATTATTGAGCATAAGGGTTGGTCTCACATTCATCCTTAGGCCACGGGGAATGCGCCCCACTCTGTGGTATTCGGCCAGTGTAGTAGAATGTAATTCCCAGGCAAGTTTTTTCCGGGACACTTTGTCAAACTGTTTGGAGGAAGCTTCCACAGGCAGAGTTTTTAGAAAGTCCCTGGAACCACGGGCAAGGGTGGTAATCCGTGCAGCCTCCATCTCAGTGTAGGCAAACATCTTCGAATGTATATCTCCATGATTCGTGACTGAATCAATCACTGTATCCATAGTATCAAGTGCAAATTACCAGTGTGGCAACAATATAACACAGTCCAATAGTGGTACAGCACTAAGATAACAAGGTGGTGCAGGCTGTAAGGGTACCACACAAAACCCTTAAAATAATAGCACAGTCCAAAGAATTCAGCAGCACTCACCACTATGTAGAAAATTCCATTTTTATTGGGATATTTCGAAATAGAAAGGACAACGTTTCGGACCTCTAGTCCTTAATCATGTCAATACATAAATGCAGGTAACACACCTTAATATAGGGATAGGGATTAATAACCACACCTACTTAATTAACAATTCACCTGTGCATACACACACATTTTTTCTTTGCAGTGTTACTTGTCCTTGAGAAGGATGCGCCATCTAGTGGTAAATATATAGTAATACATATTAAAAACAACTATCACATATTGTTGCAAAAATAACAACAATTACAGAGTATAAGATACAGAGACTAATCCTATTGAAATATTTACAAAAAAACAGATAAATCATATTCTTTATTCATACCAACAGGTGCCATGGTTTCTAATTTATTAATCCAGAATACTTCCTTCTGTTTTAAAAAAAGCTCCCTATTACCACCCCTTCTGGGTAAACTAATCTGGTCAATTATTTGAAACCTTAATTGACATACCCTGTGTTTTACATGTAGAACCACTTTTGCCATTTATATGATTAAATGCTCATGTGGGCGGAGTTACATCGGGGAGACCACTAGGATGGTCCGTGACAGGATATGTGAACACAAATCAGACATCAGAAATGGCAAAATAAAAAATCCAGTAGCAGAACACTTTATTCAGGCAAAACACAGGGTATGTCAATTAAGGTTTCAAATAATTGACCAGATTAGTTTACCCAGAAGGGGTGGTAATAGGGAGCTTTTTTTAAAACAGAAGGAAGTATTCTGGATTAATAAATTAGAAACCATGGCACCTGTTGGTATGAATAAAGAATATGATTTATCTGTTTTTTTGTAAATATTTCAATAGGATTAGTCTCTGTATCTTATACTCTGTAATTGTTGTTATTTTTGCAACAATATGTGATAGTTGTTTTTAATATGTATTACTATATATTTACCACTAGATGGCGCATCCTTCTCAAGGACAAGTAACACTGCAAAGAAAAAATGTGTGTGTATGCACAGGTGAATTGTTAATTAAGTAGGTGTGGTTATTAATCCCTATCCCTATATTAAGGTGTGTTACCTGCATTTATGTATTGACATGATTAAGGACTAGAGGTCCGAAACGTTGTCTTTTCTATTTCGAAATATCCCAATAAAAATGGAATTTTCTACATAGTGGTGAGTGCTGCTGAATTCTTTGGACTGTGCTATTATTTTAAGGGTTTTGTGTGGTACCCTTACAGCCTGCACCACCTTGTTATCTTAGTGCTGTACCACTATTGGACTGTGTTATATTGTTGCCACACTGGTAATTTGCACTTGATACTATGGATACAGTGATTGATTCAGTCACGAATCATGGAGATATACATTCGAAGATGTTTGCCTACACTGAGATGGAGGCTGCACGGATTACCACCCTTGCCCGTGGTTCCAGGGACTTTCTAAAAACTCTGCCTGTGGAAGCTTCCTCCAAACAGTTTGACAAAGTGTCCCGGAAAAAACTTGCCTGGGAATTACATTCTACTACACTGGCCGAATACCACAGAGTGGGGCGCATTCCCCGTGGCCTAAGGATGAATGTGAGACCAACCCTTATGCTCAATAATGCTGAATATTGTGAGAAATTTGAATACATCTTGAACAAATGTTCGTTTGATTTGATGGTCTTAACAGTGGACTGTTTACAAAAAGAAATTGATATACAACAGTCTGAATTATCAAAACTTGAATCAGAATTAAAGGCAAGTTTAAAGATGGACGATCTAAACAAATTGATGGAAACAACTAATAAAGCTGTGGCGGAACTCCGCTCTGTGCTGGAAGCACGGAAACGTACCAAGTTCCTTCGCGATGAGGAAGATTATTCACTGGGGACAGTGTATCGTTGGAGATCGGAACGGACCGGAAATGACGTCAGAGGCACTTCCGGTTATCGGAGACGGAGATACAACAGACGCCGACATGGCGGAACACCGAATACAAGCCAGGATTTGGGGTCCCTATCGGGGGACTCGGAGACAGACGCAGGATCAGACGTGGGGGTCGGAGACACAGGCATGGCACCCCGAAGGAGCAATCGGAACAGACGGAGAGTAAGGGTGAATCACTAGTTTTAAACTTATCAAAGGTACAGATTACAGAGACTGAATCTTCATTATTACAACGTGGACTTTCTTTTTGCCCTTTTTCCAAATGTGATTTTTTTGAGATAGAGAAAGATTTGTTTAAATTTTTTAGGACATTAAAATTAAAATCTATGTTTTCCAATGATGGCTATGGTGATAGATCCGATAATGCTGGTATAAATTCTAGTGAGCTGCATCTTAAAAATCTTGGTCTTAAAGTCAAAAGTAAATACATGCCAGCTAATTATGATAGTAGCATTGACATCTTTTCAAAACTGGTATTAGACGATGTGAAAAATTTACAACATAAGGTATTGAAAAAGACAAAGGTTAATAATTATGCAGCCATTCAGGGTCAGAATAAGGGCCATTTGGATAATAGGTCTATAGAAGCTTTAAAATCTTTGCAAATGAATAAAAATGTTATTTTGAAATCTGCAGATAAGGGCGGAGCAACAGTTCTTCTTGATAAAGATTACTATGTGAAAGAAATTAAGTCCCAATTATCTGATAACGAGGTTTACCAATGTTTACCATATAATCCAGTTTTTAATATCGAAAAAGAAATTAATCAAAAGGTTTTATTTGCCTTTAAAAATGGCATCATTGGTAAAAAGGAAATTATGTTCCTATCCCGTGAACATGCGCAAACACCAGTACTATATACCTTACCTAAGGTCCATAAAAACTTACAGGCCCCCCCAGGGCGACCTATTATTTCCAGCATGAATTCTGTGTGTTCTAACATCTCTATCTATCTTGATCACATTTTAAGACCTTTTGTAGAACTATCTAACTCCTACATTAAAGATACCAGTAATTTTCTGATTAAATTAAACGATTTAAATATTGCAACTGAGAAAAGTATCTTATATACTCTAGATGTATCAAGCCTATACACTTCTATAACACATACATCTGGTATAGGAGCAGTAAAAAAAGTGTTGCAACAGTATAGCACGTTCAATAGCTGTCAAATTGATTTTGTTCTGGAACTTCTTGAAATTGTGCTTAGGTGTAATTACTTTCTGTTTCAGGATGAATTTTACATTCAGAGACAGGGGACGGCCATGGGATCCAATGTCGCCCCAACATACGCAAATATATTTATGAACATCTTTGAGGAGAGATTTGTCTTTGAGAACAATCTCTTCATTCTATGTGGCGCCACTTGGTGGCGCTACATAGATGATATATTTGGAGTGTGGTTGGGCGACATTGGATCCCTTTGGGAGTTTGTTAATCAGCTGAATAGTGCAACTACACATATTAAGTTTACACTTAAGCACAGTGAGGAAAGTATTGAATTTCTTGACACTAAAGTTTATAAATCAGGCAATAGTTTTGAAACAGATCTGTTCACTAAGCCCACTGATAAAAACAGCCTGCTTCACTTTGATAGCTTTCACCCAGAATCCCTTAAAAGGTCTTTACCTCGCAGTCAACTCTTGAGAGTGAGAAGAATTGTGTCAGAGGACAAATTTGTGAGACAGAGATTGAACCAAATGGGTGACAAATTTATGGTGAGGGGGTATCCAAGTGATTTGGTTAACAAAGAAATTGAGGAAGTGGCAACAGTGTCACGTAACAGCTTACTGGAGACAACAAAACCTAAAGTTAAGATGAAACAAAATCGAGTTGTCTTTGTTACAAAGTTTAACTCATTAAGCAGTAACATTAATTCTATTCTTAGGAGACACTGGCATATATTGAGTCAATGTAACCCTCATGTAATTGAGTTTCAGTCAGAATTCATGCCAGCCTATAAAAGAAGTAAGAATCTTAGAGATAGGCTAATTAGGGCTGATATAGGTACTGCCAAAACTAAAATACAGAGCTATATTACAGATAAAAATATGGGATGCTACCCATGTTTAGGCTGTGCTAGTTGCAATAATATGGTGAAGGGTAAATTTTTCTATCATCCACGTACAGGCAAGAAATATAACATCAGGGGATTATTTACATGTAGAACCACTTTTGCCATTTATATGATTAAATGCCCATGTGGGCGGAGTTACATCGGGGAGACCACTAGGATGGTCCGTGACAGGATATGTGAACACAAATCAGACATCAGAAATGGCAAAATAAAAAATCCAGTAGCAGAACACTTTATTCAGGCAAAACACAGGGTATGTCAATTAAGGTTTCAAATAATTGACCAGATTAGTTTACCCAGAAGGGGTGGTAATAGGGAGCTTTTTTTAAAACAGAAGGAAGTATTCTGGATTAATAAATTAGAAACCATGGCACCTGTTGGTATGAATAAAGAATATGATTTATCTGTTTTTTTGTAAATATTTCAATAGGATTAGTCTCTGTATCTTATACTCTGTAATTGTTGTTATTTTTGCAACAATATGTGATAGTTGTTTTTAATATGTATTACTATATATTTACCACTAGATGGCGCATCCTTCTCAAGGACAAGTAACACTGCAAAGAAAAAATGTGTGTGTATGCACAGGTGAATTGTTAATTAAGTAGGTGTGGTTATTAATCCCTATCCCTATATTAAGGTGTGTTACCTGCATTTATGTATTGACATGATTAAGGACTAGAGGTCCGAAACGTTGTCTTTTCTATTTCGAAATATCCCAATAAAAATGGAATTTTCTACATAGTGGTGAGTGCTGCTGAATTCTTTGGACTGTGCTATTATTTTAAGGGTTTTGTGTGGTACCCTTACAGCCTGCACCACCTTGTTATCTTAGTGCTGTACCACTATTGGACTGTGTTTGATAGGAGCATCTGAGGAATCACTTGAGTGAGGGATTTAATGGGAAAGGGCATCCACCTTCTTGTTCTTGGTCCCAGGAAGATAAGAGACCAAAAAGTTAAAACAGGAAAAGAACAAGGCCCATCTGGCCTGTCGAGGATTGAGTTGATGAGCAGTCTCTAGGTAAGTCAGATTCTTGTGGTCGGTGAGAATCTGAATAGGATTGGCGGTGCCCTCTAACCAGTGATGCCATTCAGTCAAGGCCATCTTAATAGCTAAGAGTTCACGATTATCCACATTGTAGTTCCTCTCAGCAGGAGTAAAGCATTTAGAGAAAAAGGCTACAGGGTGTGACTGGGAAGTCAAAGGGTCCCTCTGGGTAAGAACTGCTCCAGCCCCTATCTTGGAGGCATCAACCTCTATAGTGAACTGTAGGTCAGGATCAGGATGGAGGAGCACAGGAGCTGAACAAAAAGCCTTTTTCAGACAAGAGAAGGTGTTTATGGCCTCAGGAGGCCAATGTTTACAGTCTTTGATCCGTTTTGTCAATTCAGTGAGAGGAGCTATTGTTTGAGAAAAGTTCTTTATAAACTTGCGGTAATAATTGAAGAAACCCAAGAACCTCTGCAATTCCTTTAAAGAGGTAGGTTGAGGTCATTCTAGTAGTGAGTTTAGCAGGATCCATGCAAAACCCTCCTTTGAGATGACATATCCAAGGAATTGGATCTGAACTTGATCAAACTCACACTTTTCTAGCTTGGCTACCAAAGAATTCTCTCTGAGACGAAGAAGCACCTGTCTCACGTGCCTATGATGCTCCTCTAAAGTGGAAGAGAAAACAAGGATATCATCCAGATAAACGATGACAGTGCGGTTGAGGAAGTCACAGAAGACATCGTTGACAAATGCCTGGAAGACTTCAGGGACGTTACACAGCCCAAAGGGCATTACAAGGTATTCTTAATGTCCAGATCTTGTGTTAAAGGCGGTCTTCCATTTGTGGCCTGGAAAGATGCGAATCAAATTGTATGCCCCACTTAAGTCCAGTTTGGTGAAGAAGCGAGCATCCTGGAGTGAGTCATACAGTTCGGTGATCAATGGTATGGGATAGCAATTCTTGATGGTTATGTTGTTTAAGGCCCTGTAGTCAATGCAGGGTCGGAGCCCACCATTCTTCTTACTGACAAAGAAGAAGCCAGCCACAGCAGGAGAGGAGGAAGGGCGAATGAACCCTTTAACTAGGTTCTCTTGGATGTACTCCTCCATGGATTTGGTTTCATCATTGGAAAGTGGATACGTCCTCCCTTTAGGAAGTGGGGCTCCAGGAAAGAGGCCGATCTTGCAGTCATAAGGACGGTGGGGTGGCAGCACGTCGGCTGCTTTTTTCTCAAACACATCCACAAAGTCTGTGTATACTGAAGGAAGGTTTGAAGGAGTCTGTATACTAGCTATGGGAATATGGGGCAGAGGAATGACTTTAGCAAAGCAGGAGTGGAAACAGGAGGTACCCCAGGAGGCCATTTGTCCCTCAGCCCAATCGAACTGTGGATTGTGTACCCGAAGCCAAGGAAGACCAAGGATGACAGGCTGTGCTGGGGAATGAATGACCTCAAACTGCAGCTGTTCAGTGTGGAGGACTCCCACAGTCAGGGTCAGGGGTGTTGACTCAAAATGGATCACGCCCAAAAGGGGGGTGCCATCCAGGGTAGTTATTTTGAGACAATGTCTTTTCTGCAGAAGAGGCAAACCAGCTTGAATCATAAAATGGTGATCCAGGAAGTTTCCAGCTGCCCCTGAATCAATGAAGGTGTAAGGGTTACTGTGCCTTTAATTCATTCTTTCTACTGATTGGGTAATTCCCCTTTAAATAGTTAGAACAACTAAGCATCATTGCTTAGTTATTCTGATCCGTTCCTATGAACACCTGAGTACCAAGCCTCATTCTCATACCTGCAAGGTGAAACTCTCATCGCTGCTCGAGTAAGCTGTACCATTCTCAGCTCTCCTTTCCAGGACAGGATTCCTTCCAGTCATCCTCCATCTATCAGGAATAAGTATTCTGACCTGGCAAGCTTTAACTAACTTTATCTTTCTACAGCAAGTATTTACCCGTTTTTCGTTATTACTAATCTTTCCTGCAATTGAACTACAGCTCCCAGAATTCCACCGGACTGAAACCGGAACTTCCGGTTAACGCTAATCAGCATCTCAGCTCAGCACAATACCGCATTGCTGACAGGCGAAAGGGAGAACTCTCTATGGGATAAGGTAGTAAATGTGACTAATCTCTGAAGTGCCATACTTAACTGGGAAATAACATTCATTAACTTATTTGCTATTCGTAGTATTGATAAATCTTGTCTCAGCCTTCTAATTATAACATATTGTGATTATCGAAGAATCCTCTGCATATATTGATCTTCTTAGTAGTTTATCAATACTGAATTTCCTCTTGCCTCTCATTCTCTGATGATAAGTCCTTTTTTCTACTACATAATATTTGTGCTGCATATTCTAATTTAACTCTTTATTAAACCACATTAAGTTTGGTTTTTTATTCACAAACATTCTAGATAAATTCACTGCTGGATCAGATTGCCTTACAGTTATTGGGTATTCATTACCAGCAGTGAGACATACATATTATAAAGTTATAAAGTCATCCTTAACTTGTTATCTTTACTGGTTACCTTACATAACATTATAAACAATATCTGTAATTGTGTTCCTTTATTGGATAAACCTTACATAATAACTAAGCCTAAAAAATGGAATTGGAACCAACAGATATTCCACAAATTGTGTATAACTTGTCTCAGAAAGTTGATCAACTTGCACAAGCAGTTCATGATGTGCAACTTGAGAATCAATCACTAAGGGCTATTATAAGAGATTCATTAAGCCTTAGATCTACACATCAGGAGCATAACCCAGAACCTCAAGTTATGTTACCTGAACCTTTTTCTGGTAACCGTAAATTCTATAGACAGTTCAAAAATTCCTGTCAACTTTTGTTTCAACTAAAACCCAGAACATACCCAACTGAGAGGGTCAAGGTTCTGAGTATCATTTATGAAAGGTGAACCCCGCTCATGGGCGGATAACCTGTGTGAGACAGAAGATCCGCTACTGGGTTCACTGGAGGAATTCTTTGATGCACTTGATAACCTATATCAGGACAAAGATGTGCAATTAACTGCAGAATCCTCTATGAGGAATCTTAAACAGGGTAAAAGGCCAGTCGAGGACTATGTCGCTGACTTTAAGCTATACGCATCTGACTCCCAATGGAGCCAAGTTGCACTTCGCAACCAATTCAGACTGGGTCTTGCTGATAGTCTCAAGGATGAGCTTGCCAGAGTCGAATTGCCTAAGACTCTTGAAGCATTAATGAGAACGGCCACACTGTTGGATCGCAGACTACGTGAAAGACGCGCTGAACGATTTAATTCTGATGTTCGTCCAAAAGTGTTTCCGGGACAAAGCTCACGAGATATACCTACTACCTCAAAAGCGGCTGAACAACCTATGGAGATAGGTATAGCCCGAGGTCCGCTCACACCTGAAGAAAGACTTAGACGTAGGATAAAATCCTTATGCATGTACTGTGCAAACCCTCAACATACCGTCCATGACTGCCCTGTCCTTCAAAAGAACAAACGCAGAAAGTCTGTTTCTACTTGTTCTACAATACTGAATGTACTTAACTCAGCCTATTTCACTCTGTCCCTCTCTCTACAGTGGGATCAAAGACATCTGACGATTGATGGGATTATAGATTCAGGAGCCTACGGCAACTTTATAGATTTACAAATTGTTAAATCCAATAAAATCCCCCTTATTCGCAAAACAAAACCTATCTTTGTCCGTGTGATTGATGGTTCACCCATAACTACAGGCCCTGTTACACATCAAACTATTCCTATTCACATGTCCTCATTAGGTCATAGCGAATTCATTTCATTCGATGTCTTACCCTCTCCTAACTATCCTGTAGTATTAGGTATTAATTGGTTACAAAAACATAATCCAGTTATACAATGGTCACCTGCACATATTAAGTTTAACTCACATTTCTGTAGTAATCATTGTTTCAGAAGCTGAAAACCTACCACCCCACAGACAGTATGACTATCCCATCGATCTACAGCCTGGAGCATCCATCACATTTGGTCACCTTTATCCTCTTAGTCAGCCGGAACTTGAACATCTTAAGGCTTACCTTGAAGAAAACCTCAGGAAGGGGTTTATCAGACCATCTACTTCACCAGCAGGAGCTGGCATTTTCTTTGTGCATAATAAAGATTCTACTATCAGACCCATTATCGACTATCGACAATTAAACAAGGTAACAATCAAAAATCGTTATCCCCTACCGCTCATACCAGAGCTCATTGAGCGCCTGTCAGAAGCCACCATATACACCAAATTGGATTTAAGAGGAGCCTACAACCTCATCAGGATTAAAGAAGGGCATGAGTGGCTAACGGCATTCAGGACCCGATACGGCTTATATGAATACCTCGTTATGCCATTCGGGTTATGTAATGCCCCTGCCACTTTTCAGCACTTTATTAATGACATCTTTCACGATCTTCTGGATACTAGTGTTGTTATATATTTGGATGACATTTTAATCTATTCAAAAAATTATACTGACCACGTAGAACATGTGACAGAAGTACTCCAACGTTTAAGATTACATAAACTATATGGGAAACCTGAAAAATGTCTTTTCCATACCGACAAAGTAACTTTTCTGGGATACAATTTATCCCCAACTGGCATAGAAATGCAACAAGAAAAGGTCGAGGCTGTCTCCACTTGGGAAATACCTAAGACAAGGAAGGACCTACAGAGGTTCTTAGGGTTCTCAAACTATTACAGAAAATTTATTAGAGATTTCTCTAAAGTTGCAAAACCTCTGACAAAATTGACCAGTATATCTATTCCATTTCAATGGACTCCAGAAGCTGAAGTAGCATTTAAAACTTTGAAAAATCTTTTTACTACTGCTCCCATTCTGACATTTCCAAATCCTTCGTTCTATTATATCTTAGAAGTCGATTCCTCAGACTTCCCAATTGGGGCTGTGTTATCTCAACAAATGGATCTAAATAGTCCAATTCACCCCATCTCTTATTATTCCAAAGTTATGACTCCAGCAGAGAGGAATTATCCTATTGGAGACAAAGAACTTCTCGCTATAAAACAGGCTCTTGAATACTGGAGACATCTACTGGAAGGTACAAAACATCCTATCAAAATTTATACCGACCATAAAAATCTCCAATATTTACAATCAAACAAAACTTTATCTGCAAGACAAGTTCGTTGGAGCCTCTACTTTTCTAGGTTTTCTTTTAACATTATTTACAGACCAGCAAATAAGAACGGAAAAGCAGACGCTCTTTCAAGGTTACCTCAAAAACCTGATCCCCAAGACCATCCTACTGAGATCATACCCAAACATCATTTCATTGGTTTCACTGACACCTTTATATCAAATCTAAAAAGGCATACCAGTCAAGAAACCGATCAAGATCATTCTACTTATCTAAACAAATCTGGAATTTATTATCACAAAGGTAGGATCTATGTACCTTTTTCACTGAGACTAACACTTTTACAAAACCACCACGATACTCCCCTCTCTGGACATCCAGGAATCCAACGCACTCTTGAGTTACTTAAGAGGTCTTTTTGGTGGCCAAAGATGAGAGAGAGTGTTCAACAACACATTCAAACTTGCATCATATGCAACACGTCCAAACCAGAGAGAAAACCTCCCTATGGATTACTCATGTCACTTCCTATACCCACCAAACCATGGCAACATCTTTCAATGGACTTCATCGTTGATTTACCTCCATCAAAAAATCAAACTACAATTTTTGTGGTAGTTGACATTTTCACGAAAATGGCCCATTTCCTACCTTATCACAAATTGCCAACCTCGGCTGAAACATCACAACTGTTCTTAGACAACATCGTAAAATTACACGGAATTCCTTCTATCCTCACAACAGATAGAGGTACTCAGTTTACCTCTAGGTTCTGGTCGAAATTATGTGATCTCACTCAAATAGATCATAGATTCTCTACATCATTCCATCCACAAACCAATGGTCAGGCAGAACGTGTAAATCAGTGGTTGGAACAATACATAAGATGTTTCTGTTCTTTCCATCAAAACAATTGGATTGACTTCATATCCACTGCTGAGTTCGCATATAATAATTCTGTAAATTCCTCAACAAAACTTACACCTTTTTATGCTAATTATGGATACCATCCGTCCTTTCTTCTGGATTCAAATGACGATTTAAATTTTCCTTTGGTGGATAAGTTACACAATTCACTCGTTGATAATTTCAACTTCATTCGTCAAAATATTGAGAACTCACAAGCTACACAAAAGAAGTTTTATGATTTGCGCAGAAGATCCCCACCAAATTATTCTATTGGGGAAAAGGTTTGGTTGTCCACAAAAAAACTTAAAGCTACAGCTACCCAGTAAAAAACTGGTAAGTCTTTTCATCGGACCCTATCGCATTAAAGGAATAGTAAATCAAAACGCTGTCACTCTTGAACTTCCTGATACCCTCCGTATTCACCCAACAATACATGTGTCACTTTTGAAGCCTTATAAGGATCAAAGAGTATCCAACATTCTACAACCTCCTCCTCCGATTCTCCTCGATCCGGATGAGTTCGAAGTTCAGTCCATTCTGTACTCCAGGTTGCGCCAGGGTGCCCTACAGTATCTTATTCACTGGAAGAATTTCTCTTCCGATGAGGATTCTTGGGAACCTGTGTCCAGTGTCAATGCTCCCAGGTTAATTACTTCATTTCATCGCCGTCACCCCGACAGACCTCGTCCTACCGCTGTGGAACAGCGTCCTTGAGCGGGGGGTCCTGTAAGGGTTACTGTGCCTTTAATTCGTTCTTTCTGCTGATTGGGTAATTCCCCTTTAAATAGTTAGACCAACTAAGCATCATTGCTTAGTTATTCTGATCCGTTCCTATGAACACCTGAGTACCAAGCCTCATTCTCATACCTGCAAGGTGAAACTCTCATCGCTGCTCGAGTAAGCTGTACCATTCTCAGCTCTCCTTTCCAGGACAGGATTCCTTCCAGTCATCCTCCATCTATCAGGAATAAGTATTCTGACCTGGCAAGCTTTAACTAACTTTATCTTTCTACAGCAAGTATTTACCCGTTTTTCGTTATTACTAATCTTTCCTGCAATTGAACTACAGCTCCCAGAATTCCACCGGACTGAAACCGGAACTTCCGGTTAACGCTAATCAGCATCTCAGCTCAGCACAATACCGCATTGCTGACAGGCGAAAGGGAGAACTCTCTATGGGATAAGGTAGTAAATGTGACTAATCTCTGAAGTGCCATACTTAACTGGGAAATAACATTCATTAACTTATTTGCTATTCGTAGTATTGATAAATCTTGTCTCAGCCTTCTAATTATAACATATTGTGATTATCGAAGAATCCTCTGCATATATTGATCTTCTTAGTAGTTTATCAATACTGAATTTCCTCTTGCCTCTCATTCTCTGATGATAAGTCCTTTTTCTACTACATAATAATTGTGCTGCATATTCTAATTTAACTCTTTATTAAACCACATTAAGTTTGGTTTTTTATTCACAAACATTCTAGATAAATTCACTGCTGGATCAGATTGCCTTACAGTTATTGGGTATTCATTACCAGCAGTGAGACATACATATTATAAAGTCATCCTTAACTTGTTATCTTTACTGGTTACCTTACATAACATTATAAACAATATCTGTAATTGTGTTCCTTTATTGGATAAACCTTACAGAAGGTGTGGACAGTATTCTGAAGGAAGGTAAGAGTAACAGGTAACAGAATCCGAGAGGAGTGAGGGGATTTCGTTGAGACCATGCTTAGAGGTTTTCCCGGCTGAATGTCACAGTCCTTTAGTTGATGAGTGTTAGATCCACAATAAAAACATAGTCTCAGTCTCCTTCTTCTCTGTCTTTCAGACTCTGAAGGTTTGAAGGAGGAGAGATCCATGGGTTCCTCTAGCTGAAGGGATAGCGGATGCTGCAGAAACTGGGCGAATAGGAGGTCAGAAAGGAAGGACCCCCCCTAGTTCTGTGTCTCTCGGCTTGCCTTTCCGGAAAGCGAGAGTCCAGATTAATACAAATCACTATAAAATCATCCAAAGAAGAAGGAATATCACAATAAGTGAGTTCATCTTTGATGCGTTCATGGAGACCCCTCCTAAAGGCTGCCTTGAGAGCACTGCCATCCCAAGTGGTTTCAAGTGCAAAGGTGCGGAACTCAATTGCATATTGTGCCAGAGTTTTATTGCCTTGGCGGAGATCCAGGAGAGAATATTCCGCAGCAGAGGTACGGCCAGAAGTCCCAAACACAGAAACAGAAGTCCCAAACACAGAAGATAAAGCAGAAATTAACTCATCAGCATTGTGCAGGAGTGTAGCATTCTGTTCCAAAAGGGGAGAGACTCAGGCTAGAGCCTTGTCCTTTAGCAAGGAAATGATAAAGGTGACCCTTGACTGATGAGACTGGAAGGTGTGAGGATCATTGCAGAAGTGCAGCCTGCATTGGTTTAGAAATCCCCTGCAATCAGTAGTACCTTCATACTTGTCAGGAAAGGGTATCCGGGGTATACTTCCAGAAGCAGAGGAAGAAGTCACAGCACTAGGAGTAGGGGCTGGTGGTGAAGCAACATCCCTCGCTGCAACTAGTAAGGAAAGTTGAGCAGTAATAGCCTCTAGCTTGGAATCCATATTCTGCAACTGTGTGGTAAGGGTTCCTAACATCTGTCCCTGAAGATAAACAGCTTGTGCCACCTCATCTGGCTGTATGGCACAAGTATAATGTAAAACTCATGGGATACTCCTCTATCAGACCAAACTCGGTCAGTAGTCATGTTATCCTGGCGTTGAGCTGGAATGATAGTGAATAGCCCAGAGCAGAGAAAGTCAGTGAGATGAGGAAGGCGGCACTCACCACAGGCAGGGCAGTCCCCAGCGGCAACAGCAGGGTTTGGCAACAGTAAAGCAGTACAAGGGCACACCACTAGAATGGTCAGGCAGGGTTTGGCAACAGTAGAGCAGTTCAGCAGTTTAAGGGTTAAGACAGGTAAAGTAGTCAGACAGGCAGGTTCAGCAACAGTGATCAATCCAGCAGTGTAAGGGTTAAGGCAGGTAGAGTAGTCAGATAGGCAGGTTTAGCAACAGTGATCAATCCAGCAGTGTAATGGTTAAGGCAGGTAGAGTAGTCAGACAGGCAGGTTCAGCAACAGCAATTAGGCACAAGAAAGAACAATCTGTCACACCCAGGAGCACACAAAGTAACACCTATACTTGGGCAGTGACAGATCGTTCTACAAACATTTAAATAGGCGCAGATTCACGCAACTGAGGTCCGACTGGTATCCGGAGCATGCGGCGATGATGTCAGCCCTGCATGCATCCGGAGCCGACACTGCCCCTGAAAAAGAGCAGGGAAGGAGACGCCGCACCACTAGCAACAGCTAGAGAGGTTCGGCATGGCAGCAACTAAGCACATTTTGAGCTCTTCTGGGGAGACTGTTCTGAAGTTTTCTGAAGTAATATTCTGGTACATTATACCTGGATTCTTTTAGCACTTCCAATAGTTCTTCTTTAATTTAAGTTGTCTTTTATTTCTTTCTCTGTCCAGGTGATCCCATACTTCCTGTATAATATTCAAGTATGAACACTGTTGAGGCCAGTCCATGCCTATCAGTGTTTTATCAGCTATTTTTTTTCTGCAAATATGATTTCACTGCATTAGCAGTGTGTTTGGGATCATTAACATGCGGAAAAATAAAACCCTTCCCAATCAGGTGCTTTCCATAAGGAATACCATGATAAATTTAAACCTGCCTGTACTTTTCAGCATTCATGATCCCATCAATTCGTACAATATCTCCAACACCACTGGCAGAAGTGTACCCCCAAGCCAGGACAGACCCTCAACCATGTTTCACTGAAGACTGCAAGCACTCATTCTTCCATCTCTCTCCAATTCTTCTTCTCACATATTGCTGGACTTCTTCCAGTCTCTCAAAGAAGAAACTCTGAGAAACTTCTCATCAGATTTTGAAAGTTTTCTTGGCCTTCCAGTCCTTTTTTTGTCCTTAACCTCTCCTGATTCTTCAAATTTCTTTATAACAGCTTGAATTCCCCATTATGAGTATCCAGTTTGTTTGCTGATTTCCCTTTGGGAGTGGCCTTATATATATAAAACAGTGTAAATTTGCTGTCCCCTTAAAATAACTGAACACACAGCCATTAATGTCTAAACCATTGGCAACAAAACTGAGTACACCCCTAAGTGGAAATGTCCAAATTGGGCCCAATTTGTCACGCCACACTGCTCTAGCTGTTGCTGGGGACGCGGCGCCTGCTGTCTGCTCATTGCCTAGGGGGGAGTCGGCTCCTCTCTGCGTGCGGCGGTGATGTCATCTCTGCATGCTTCCCCATTCAGAAGCCGGTCAGGATATCCTGTGGCGCGAATCCGTAGTCTATGTAAGTAACTTCAGTCCTACCTATCACTGCCCAAGTATAGGTGTTACTTACTGTTCTCCTGGGTGTTATTGATTCTTATGCTGGACTGTTATATTGTTGCTGACCCTTTCTTGTCTGACCACTTTGCCTGTTTACCCTTTAACTGCAGGATTGATATACTGCTGCTGAACTCTGCTTGTCTGACCACTCTGCCTGTTAACCCCTATTGCTCTGGATTGCCTTACTGTTGCCAAACCCTGCCTGCCTTACCATCCTAGTGGTTTACCTCTGGACTGCCTTACTATTGCCAAACCATACCTGCCTGATCATCCTAGTGGTTTGCCTCTGGACTGTCTTGCTGTTGCCAGGTCCTGCCTATCTGACCTTTCTGGTGGTTTGCCCCTGAACTACCTTTTTCTGGTTTCCTGCCTGTTGCTGCAGAGGACTGTCCTGCCTGTGGTGAGTGCCACTTACCCCATCTTGCAAACCTTCTCTGCTCTGGGATATTCCCTATCATTCCGGCTCAACGCTGGGATAACAAGACTACTGGCCTAGTTCGGTCTGATAGAGGTGTATCCCACGAGCATTACACAATTAGCTATTTTCCCTCACTGGTGTCATGTGACTCGTTAGTGTTACATGGTGTTATTGCTCTCACACTCTCTCATATTGGTCACTGGAAGGTCAACATGGCACCTCATGGCAAAGAACTCTCTGAGGATCTGAAAAAAAAGAATTGCTGCTCTACATAAAGTTGGCCTAGGCTATAATAAGATTGCCAAGACCCTGAAACTGAGCTGCAGCATGGTGGGCAAGACCATTCAGCAGTTTCAAAGGACAGGTTCCACTCAGAACAGGCCTCACCATGGTCGACCAAAGAAGTTGAGTGCACGTGCCCATTATCATATCCAGAGGTTTTCTTTGGGAAATATACGTATGAGTGCTGAAGGTGTGGGGGGTCAGCCTGTCAGTGCTCAGACCATACGCCACACACTGCATCAAATTGGTCTGCATAGCTGTCATCCCAGAAGGAAGCCTCTTCTAAAGATCATGCACAAGAAAGCCCGCAAACAGTTTGCTGAATACAAGCAGAATAGAACCATGTCCTGTGGTCTGATGAGACCAAGATAAATTTGTCTGGTTCAGATGGTGTCAAATGTGTGTGGCAGCAACCAGGTGAGGAGTACAAAGACTAGTGTGTCTTGCCTACACTCAAGCATGGTGGTGGGTGTGTCATGGTCTGGGCCTGCATGAGTGCTGCTAGCACTGGGGAGCTACAGTTCATTGAGGAAACCATGAATGCCAACATGTACTGTCACATACTGAGGCAGAGCATGTTCCCCTCTCTTCGAATACTGGGCCACCGGGCAGTATTCCAAAATGATAACGACCCGAATCACACCGCCAAGAAGACCACTGCCTTGCTAAAGAAGCTGAGAGTAAAGGTGATGGACTGGCCAAGCATGTCTCCAGACCTAAACCCTATTGAGCATCTGTGGGGCATCCTCAAATGGAATGTGGGGGAGTGCAAGGTCTCTAACATCCACCAGCTACGTTATGTCATCATGGAGGAGTAGGAGAGGACTCCAGTGGCAACCTGCAAAGCTCTGGTGAACTCCATGCCCAAGAGGGTTAAGACAGTGCTGGAAAATAATGGTGGTCACACAAAATATTAACTCTTTGGGCCCAATTTGGACATTTCCACTAAGGGGTGTGCTCACTTTTGTTGCCAACGGTTTAGACATTAATGATTGTGTGTTGAGTTATTTTGAGGGGACAGCAATTTACACTTTTATACAGGCTATACACTCACTACTTTACATTGTAGCACAATGTCATTTATTTAGTGTTACAAATATGAACACAATGTGAGTCCAAGCACCAAAAGACTATATAAATCACTTTTTGTATCATAAAATCAGCCTGTGATCCAGGATATTTCCTATGGCTTAGTATAGCTCTAATGTGACAATATTGTGTTGCTGTGTTCAAAAACAACACTTGGTGATAATATCAATCTGCTGTGGTAAAACAAAACAAAAACCATTCGTGTGTTTAGTCGTGCAGATTCTTACCCGCTCCTTGCGGAAATGGTGAGTACCTCTCACCGCTGCTTGTGCCGTGTCTTGCGTCTCGTCTATGTGTGCCGGTCCACAGGAGTCGCCCCAAATCCGTCAGGCATCAGCTGCAAAGGGTCTCGCGCTCCCTCCTCGGTCACACCTGTGACGGTCAAATGCCGCTTCGGCTTTTAGACTTTGTTCTTTGAATGGTTGTTTAGACCACAGCATACAAAGGAAATCCTTTCTTTCTTTGTCACAGGGTTTGTCGATAATATCTTTGTTTTCTTTGTTTTCTTTACTTTCTTTGGTGCCTGTGCCTTCGTAGTACTTTGTCAGATATCTCGATCTTGCGATCAAAGAAGAGAGGAGCACCAGGCGAGATAGGTATAAATAAAACTTAGCTTTTATTTAGGTTACAGCTCATCTTTAAAACTCATAATTAACAACATTAACAACAGATAGCGTAGCACCCTCTATTGCTTACGCGATGACTACGGCTATCGCCGAAACGCGTAAGCAATAGAGGGTGCTACGCTATCTGTATATATATACTAGCCTAGGACCTTTTGTTATCTGTTGTCAAAATGTCAAGATCTACATTATTTGTTTGTACGCAGTGCGTGTACAGTATATAATAATGAAGTTTATATATGATTACAGTTTACATATAGTGCAGTTGGGGTAATTAAACAGAATTAAAAAAAAGTTCCAAAATGGAGTGTAAGAATATGCATTTTTTTTCTCAGAATGTTTTAGATTTTATCTGATTACCACATTAAACATAAATTAGTGAGAATTCTACTGTCTTGTGATGTAGCAATGAGTACAGGTTTAACCAATAGCATAAAGGCTAACATTTGTAAGGAAGTTGTTAGTGTATACTATTAAGAACAGAGGTCAGTAATAGACATGGGAAAGATGTTTTTCTCCTCTTTGAAAGCTTGACTGCTGAATTGACAAACTGTAGACATCCTCTAATCCCAACCAAAATGCAATGTTCATAGTGTATCTCATCCTCATGCTTATGCACATCTGCAGAACTTGACATTTATGCAGCTTTTTGGCAGACATTTCAAAACACTTTAATATTTCATTTTTAGACCTGGAGTTATCCGAGACGGACTCTTTTCTCTGGCAGCAGAAAAAACAAAAAGCGCTGTTGGACTAAGTGAAAAAAGCTCACTGACCAGAGAAAAGAAACATTTACTGATTTTGGTAAGTAACAGTAGAAAACTTTATTATACTGCACTTAGCAGAATATAATTATGTAGTTGATACTCTCAAATGTATTGCTTTCTAATTTAAAAAAATGAGTGAACAGAATTGGATAACTTCCATTCATTACAAATGTAGGTAAATGTGTTTTTTTTTATATAAATGTAACATATAAAATATGATGTATAGGAAAAGTATCACAAAAAATATATCATACTATATATTATGTATTTTAAAAATGTTGACTTTAATTACACATTCATTTCACAAATATTAACCTTATTGTATGGGCTTTCAGTGAATGGGACTGTATACTTACTAGCCACTTTATCAATAAACAATATTATTACAGATATCATTTTGTAGAAACTTTAATGCATAAATCAGTAAAAAAAAAAAAAAATACTTAATAAAGGATTGAAGAAGATTCAAAATAATATTTAAGAAAAAAATGTAAGTTTATTGAAGACATCACAATTCTTATGAGTCCCTGGAGCTTATAGAATTCCAAAAATCATTTTCCAAAACACATACTGAAGTTATTAAAATTAAATAGAGGGCCATGGGTAAAATAAAATATATTGCATGTTTTTAAAACTATATTACATACAGTAAAAGAAAGCACCAAATTAATTTCTACATTTAGGAATCACTTATTATGAAGCTAAGTATTGCAATACAAAAAAAATCACACCCTAATAAAGTCATATATACAATATTTACTTAAAGTATATAAAGAAATATGTTTGTATGTTTTCTATGTGTGTTATATATAAATATTTCCAGCTTCATTTTCTATTAAATCCCCCAAAATATCAGACCCTGGTTTCATAACTTGCTGTACTGATCTGTGCTATGTGTTCCTTACCCTGATATTGATTGGGATGGAATAGAGATAGATTTATATCAAAAGGTGATTGAAGGTATGTTGTAAGAATAATTATTGCAGCTGTGTGTAGGGAAATACTTAGCAACAACATAAAACTGTCTGGATCACATGCTATTTATTATGTACTGTACAGGACAAACGGAGACAGGAGAACTTGACATTTACATACAGGATGAGAGGAGAGTCCGTTTACTTACATAGATACCTTCTTGCAAATCCTTTATTTCTGCCAACTTCATAAATGTGACATCAACAGAGGAAAGGGTATGGATATTTAAAACTCTTTTATGTATGGAAATCAAGTTAGGAGGAATAATTTGTAAGGATTCTAATCATTTACATTTATAAAACAAAAAACATTAATTTAAAAAAAGAGGTTAGGAAAAACCAAGCAACAGATATGCGGTGTACAAAAATGAGAACATAAATTGTTGGAAGTAATTTGAGATGAAAGCACTGTGCAGTTATGTTACCGAATGTCATTGCCAGTCATAGCTAATGTAAAGTTACATTTGCATAAGAATTTAAGTCTGTATATTTGTATAAAAGGTTGGCAAAGACACAAAAAAATATGTGTCATAGAAGATGGGGTTGGCTCACTGAGATATGTTAAAAAGATCATTATTTCTCAGTTGTCATTTACATAATTTTACTGTAAACAGAGGTAAACTTACACAACATTAATGTCTGCCTATTTTTAAATAAGAGATACATCTGCATCTCTTTATCTCTATTAAAGGGACATGAACGTCAAAATAAAACTTTTATTCAGATAGAGCATCTCTTTTAAGACATTAAAATCCACTTCTGTTATCAAGTTAACTTGGTATCCGTTTAAAAAAAAGCATATTTACGTATCCTCAGCATCAATGCACTGCTGGGAGCTAGCTGTTGATAGGTGGTGCCTGACATACACCTCTTTAGCTGTGTGTTTAAACAATTTGCAGGGATCAAATACATAGTTATAAGCAAGCAATAGTGCAAAAACAAAAATGCTCTAACACAGCTACACTCCTATGTCCCTTTAAATCTTAGGCCGCCACTAAAAAAAAAAACATTGCGCAAACAACATGACATAATCACATTAGCAATTTACATTAAATACATACTTAAAATCTTTATTAAATAGGAATATTGCATATATATGTTTTTATATCTTTCATCTACCGAATGGCAAAGGGCTCAAATGCACTTATATATATGTCTATATGTGTGTACATATATATATATTTATGTGTTTATATGTTTATATATGTCTATATATGTGTACATAATATATTTATGTGTTTATATGTGTATATATGTCTATATATGTGTACATTATATACTTATGTGTTTATATGTGTATATATGTCTATATATGTGTACATAATATATTTATGTGTTTATATGTGTACATAATATATTTATGTGTTTATATGTTTATATATGTCTATATGTGTGTACATAATATATTTATGTGTTTATATGTGTATATATGTCTATATGTGTGTACATATATATATATATTTATGTGTTTATATGTTTATATATGTCTGTATGTGTGTACATAATATATTTATGTGTTTATATGTGTATATATGTCTATATGTGTGTACATATATATATATTTATGTGTTTATATGTTTATATATGTCTATATATGTGTACATAATATATTTATGTGTTTATATGTGTATATATGTCTGTCAATACATAAACATATCTATATACATACAAAGACATCTTTAGCAACGTATATGTATATATCTCTATGTTAAAGTACTTTGTAAAAGTAAAAAAGTAAAAAATAAATATATATTTTTTAAAAAGTTCAAATCCAGCTTAGCACCCAGGTGGGAAATGGCTTAGCAACCATAGGGTTAAAGTACAGTACTCTCTTCTTTAGGAATGTGGATTCTCTTCACAATCATGATTGTCATTATCGGGAGTTAAAGGGATATGAAACCCAATTTGTTTCTTTTATTATTGAGATAGAGCATGCAGTATTAAAGGGACAGTCAAGTCCAAAAAAAACCTTTGACCATGATTCAAATAGTGCATGTAATTTTTAACAACTTTCCAATTTACTTTTATCATTAAATTTGCTTTGTTCTCTTTTTATTCTTAGTTGAAAGCTAAACCTAGGAGGTTCATATGCTAATTTCTTAGACCTTGAAGGCCGCCTCAGCATTTGACAGTTTTTTACCACTAGAGGGCGTTAGTTCATGTGTTTCATATATATAACATTGAGCTCATGCATGTGAATTTACCTAGGAGTGAGCACTGATTGGCTAAAATGCAAGTCTGTTGCAAGAACTGAAATAAGGGCGCAGTCTGCAGAGGCTTAGATACAAGGTAATCACAGAGGTAAAACATGTATTTATATAACTGTGTTGGTTATGCAAAACTGGGGAATGGGTAATTAATGGATTATCTATCTTTTAAAACAACAAAAATTCTGATGTTAACTGTCTCTTTAAACAACTTTCCAATTTACTTCTCTTATCTAATTTACTTCGTTCTCTTGCTGTCCTTTATTAAAAAGAACACCTAGGTAGGCTCAGTAGCATCAAAGCACTACTGGGAGCCAGTGGCTAATTGGTGTCTGCACATATATGCCTCTTATCATTGCCTCACCTGATCAGTTCAGTTAGCTCCAAGCAGTGCATTGCTGTTTCTTCAACAAAGGATACCAAAATAACCAAGCAAATTTGATAATTTAAGTAAATTGGAAAGCTGTTAAATCTGTATGATCTATGTGAATCATGAAAAAAATGTTTAGGTTTGATGTCCCTTTAAGTATTTGCCATCAAATCATGTTTGTTTAAGACCTCAATCTTCTTACAGTTATAGAAATGTGTCAAAGAGAAACTCTGTTATGTACAGTGACAGTGAGGCTTGGAAATACAGTCTGTACAGTGAAATCTGCAACTATGAACTCTATTTAAAAACTTGTTACTTAGTGGTTTGACGATTTACAGTGTGAGAACTGTTAAAATCCAATTTTAGAAGATTAAATAAGTTGGCCATTTTCTTCTTATTAATATCCTGCACTGTTCTTCATGATTTTAGAAGAAAATCTCGCTGAAACACAAATCAAGGTTTACTTAATGAATTAAAAAAAAAATATATATGTATATTTTAAGATATTAAGTTTGAAAAACATAACTGAGCAAACATGCACAGCTTACCCATGTTATCCATATGCAAACTGAATTCATATTATTTAATACTTACCATAAAGACCACTGTATCCAACGGCTAAACTCAGACACAGACTCCATTAACCCCTTTAACCCACTTGTTATTTCAGTGATATATCTATCTATCTATCGGGTTACTTATAGAGCACAAACTAATCACCCGTGAGGGTCTCAAGGCACTAAGGGAAAGCAGATAGGAGGGGTGGGGATGTGGGAGGGGGGAGGGGATGGGCGTTCAGTCAAAGAGCCAGGTTTTGAGGTCCTTTCTGAACTTTGTAAGGGAGGTGGATTGTCTGAGGTGCAGTGGGAGGGTGTTCCATGTCATGTGGGAGAAGGATCTTCCGCCTGCTGTGGATTTGCTGATGCGGGGGATGACTGCTAGTGCTTGGTCGGCAGATCAGAGTTGTCTGGAGGGGCTGAAGAAATTTACGCGGTGGTTGATGTATTCATGTCCAATGTTGTGTAGGGCCTTGAACGCGTGGTTAAGGAGCTTGAAGGTGATTCTCTTGTTGATGGGGAGCCAGTGAAGTTTCCTTAGGTGTTCGGTGATGTGGTATTGGAGAGGGATGTCGAGGATGAGTCTGGCTGAGGCGTTCTGAATACGTTGGAGTCTCTTTTGGAGTCTGATGGTGGAGCCAGCATAGAGTACGTTGCTGTAGTCCAACCGGCTGCTGACAAGGGCGGGTGGTGACTGTCTTCCTGGTTTTGGTAGGGATCCACTTGAAGATTTTTCGTAGCAGGTGGAGGATGTGGAAGCATGTTGAGGTCATGACATTGATTTGTCGGTTCCTGGAGAGTAAGGAGTCCAGGATGAAGTCTAGATTTCGTGCGTGGTCGGTTGGGGTTGGGGGGTGACTGAGGGCTGTGGGCCACCAGGAGTCATCCCATGCAGATTTATTGGGTCCTTGGAAGAGGACTTCAGTTTTGTCTGTGTTCTGTTAGAGCCGGTTGTCATTCATCCAGGCAGCGACTGCTGTCAGGCCTTTATGGATGTTCTTTTTGGCGGTGGTGGGATCTCGGGTGAATGAGATGAGTAACTGGGTGTCGTCGGCGTAGGAGATGATGTTGAGGTTGTGGCATCGGACGATGGCTGCGAGAGGGGCCATGTAGATGTTGAAGATGGTGGGGCTCAGCAAAGAGCCTTGCGGTACGCCACAGTTGACTGGTATGGGTTTGGAGGAGAAAGTCTGACTTTCTGGGTCCTGCCCGTGAGGAAGGAGTTGATCCATTCCAGGGCTTTGCTGCGGATGCCGGCATCATGTAGGCGGGTGCGGAGGGTGTTGTGGTTTACAGTGTTGAAGGCTGCTGAGAGGTCTAGGAAGATGAGGGCGGCGGTTTCTCCTCATTTGAGCATGTCGTGGATGTCGTCTGTAGCGGTGAGGTGGGCGGTCTCTGTGCTGTGGTTGCTTCTGAAACCAGATTGGGAGTGGTTCAGGGTATGGTTGAAGCAGTGAGCAAGTGAGGCAGTCCCTCACAAAACGCGTATGTTTGTTACTGTTCAGTAACCATCTGGACCAGCTCCGCTTGGTGCATTTTTTCTGCATGCCCATTTTTTTATTTTAAAGCCTAGTCTGTACCTGTAAAATAAAATCCCTTTCTGCATCTTACCTGAAACTGATTCTTGGATTCATTTGCGGATGGTTAGCCGGTTTCCTTTCTGTACAGCTGGAGAGTTTTCTGATGTAATTGGACCGAGATGCCTGGATCTGGCTCCTATCTGCATCCGTAGGAGTGTCATTAGTGCACACGCTGAAGACGCGCTGGAGAGTCATTGAAGAAAGCCATCGTCTCACTGCCTGAGGGTAAGCACCGCTTATCTTGTGTATATTCAGGGTGTGGTTGGCCTCAATGTGGTCAACAAGTTGCGAGTTGATGGACTTCTCTATGTCTTTGGCAGGGAAGGGGAGTAGAGAGATGGGGCGGTAGTTATTCAGGTCCATGGGGGTCTGCCGAGGGTTTCTTCAGCAGGAGTTTCAGTTTGACGTGCTTCCAGACATCCGGGAAGGTGCCGGTTTTGATGGAGTAGTTAATGGTGCGGCGGAGTTCAGGGGCGATGGTGTCTCTTGCTTTGTTGAATATGTGATGGGGGCATGGGTCCAAGGGTGCGCCGGAGTGGATGGATTTCATGATTCTGAGGGTGTCCTCTGTGGTGAGGGGGCTCAAGATAGTCCGTGTGTGGTGTGGGGGGTGAATATGGGAGGGGTGTCATTGGGTGTAGGGGAGTTGAGTTATGAGGTGTGAAACTGTCATAGATGTCGAGGATCTTGTGGTGGAAGTGTGCAGCAAGGATATTGCAGAGGTCCTGGGAGGGTGGGATGTCGGTGATGTCGCTGTTGGGTTTAGAGAATTCTTTGATGACAGAAAACAACTCCTTGCTGTTGTGTGCGTTAGAGCTAATTCTGTCTTGGATGGCTGTTTTTTTGGTGTTTTTTATGAGGTGGTGGTGGGTGGTGATTGCTACCTTAACGGCAGCTTTTTCCAGAAAGGTCTTGCTGGATCTCCAGGTTCTTTCGAATCGTCTGCAGTGGAGTTTAGAGTCCTGAAGGGCCGGGGTGTATCAGCTGGCCTTGTTGGTGGTTTGGCGGCTGGACGGTTTTTTGAGGGGAGCGAGGGTGTTGGAGCAGTCTGTAATCCAGAGGTGGAGGTTGCGGGCGGAGGAGTTGGCATCTGTGGAGGTAGGTGGGGAGGATTTGTTTAGAGTGCGGTGCAGTTGGTCTTGGGTGATGTTGTTCCAGGCATGGGGTGCGATGTGGTCAGTGATGGAGTCACAGAAGGCGGGACGAGGTCTGGGAGGTCTGTAGATGAGGGTGCCATGGAGGGTGGTGTTGGGGTTGACCTGGATCTTGAAGTGTAGGTGTTCTAGGCCTGGAGAGTAGTCGTTGGAGCTGGTTGCAACTTGGATGGTGTGTTTGTGGATGATGGCGATGCCTCCTCCAGGTCGGTTGCTGCTGTCTTTGTGGCAGATCTTGTAGCCTTTGAGTATTGCAGTAGCAATGTCCGGCGCTGACGTGGGGTTTAGCCAGGTCTCGGTGAGAAAGGCGATGTCTGGGGAGGAGGAGTCTAGCAGGTTCCAGATTTTGTGGGCATGTTTGTGGATGGAGCAGGTGTTGAGGAGGATGCAGTTGAGGTAATTGTGTCTGTTTTTGGGTGGGTTAGTAGGTTGGGTTGTGGTCTGGAGGGAGGGGAAGGAACAGCTGCGTCATCCATTATCAACAGTTGTGGTCCGGAGGGAGGGGAAGGAGCAGCTGCGTCATCCATTATCAACAGTTCCCTGTGCCGTTGTAGGAAAATGGAGATTAAATATCATATGTGTTAATAATCTAAGCTGTGTTGCACTCAGAAAGATTTTAATCAATTTGTTGATGAAAAAATAACAACTGCTTCCATTTTTCTAAAATTGGGGGGGGGGGGGATCAGAAAGATTGGAAATGACCCACCTTCATTTAACACTGTATCTAGTTTTTTATTAGGCTGTTCACATAACATGAGTCTAGTTTCTCCTCTGTCAATCACCCCTTCCACAATTTTCTCAGATCTCAGGGGGTATGGGAAAGGGGACCTAAATATAGGTACTTTTTTCGTAAAAAAAAAAAAAAGGCAGTGAATTGTTTATATTTTCTTCTCCTTATTACTATTAAATAGTTTCCAACTGTCCAGTTTTTCATGGGACAATCCCGTTTTATAGGTTCCTGTCCCTGCCTTTTAAGCATGTCCCTTCCTCAATTTAGTCTTTATTTAGGTTCATAATATTGTGTACAGTGCAGTATTCCCACCACAGAGATCGCTGTGTCTTTTTATTTTACTCTCTTGTCAGTATGGTTTTTTTCTGTAGTTTTCTTTATCTGCCGTCTAATGTTATTTTGAAGTTTAGCAGTTTTTAGACAGGTGTCAGCTAAGGGATTGTCATGAGTTGTTATATATAATACCAGGGAGGGTAAGGGTCAAGGAGTGAGGAAGCAAGTAATCTCAATAGTGGTACACAATTTGGATCATGTTTAATTAGCTACATGTATATACTGAAGCTTTGCTTAGCAGGCTCTTCATGTGCTAGGACTGGAATCCCCCCCCCCCCCAAAAAAAAAACACACACACACAATTTTACTGGTGCATTTCTGGGTCTATTAACCTACTGCCCACAATCATTGCAGCAGCAATGATCTTCAATGAATATTTACCTCAGAAAATGCAACCTATTTGTCAAACTTTCAGTAGTGTTTTAGCAAAATTTAAAAAAAAAAAAATCCACACCATATTGTTCTCATTCCAGCAGCCCCAACATAGCAGTTAGCAGGATAAACATCTTTAGGTAATATCATTTTCTGATTTCAGGCTGTGCAACATCTATATAAAATAGAGTGCTTTGTGTGTACTTCTATAGAAATGCGGAATGGTTAATAATTTAACCAATTGGTTGCTTATTTTTGTATTTGTTATTAAAGGGACACTGAACCCAAATTTTTTCTTTCGTGATTCAGATAGAGCATGCAATTTTAAGCAATTTTCTAATTTACTCCTATTATCAATTTTTATTTGTTCTCTTGCTATCTTTATTTGAAAAAGAAGGGATCTAAGCAATTTTTTGGTTGAGATCTCTGGACAGCACTTGTTTATTGGTTGTTGAACTTATCCACTAATCAGCAAGAACAACCCAGGTTGTTCAACAAAAATGGGCCGGCATCTAAACTTACATTCTTGCTTTTTAAATAAAGATACCAAGTGTCCCGTTAAGGTATTTTTCCTATGCTAATTATGGGCTTGATAGTAAGGAAGGTGATGAAGAGCTTGATGGTTTAAAGGGACAGTCTACTAGAAATGTTGTATTGCTTAAAAAGACAATAATCCCTTTATTACACATTCCCCAATTTTTGCATAACAAACACTGTGATATTAATACACATTACCTCTGTGATTACCTTGTATCTAAGCCTCGGCAGACTGCCCCCTTATCTCAGTGCTTTTGACAGACATGCATTTTAGCCAATCAGTGCTGATTGCTAAATAACTCCACTGGAGTGAGTACAATGTTATCTATATGACAATCATGAGCTAGCACTGTCTAATTGTGTAAAACTGTCAAAATGCGCTGAGATAAGAGACACAGATAAGAGACACGGTTTAAAAATCATTCTGAGCCTACCTAGATTTAGCTTTCAAAAAAGAATACCAAGATAACACAAATTTGATTATAAAAGTAAATTTGAATGATGATTAAAAAAATCTGATTTATGAAATTTTGATTAGATTGTCCCTTTAACTTGCATTAAAGGGTTATAACAGTGCAAAAATAAAAATACTCTAACATGTTCGAAGAATTTTATTATTGCACTATTGCTTTCATCTAACCATGTGTTTAACTCCTGCAAATGGATCAAACACATAATTAAAGTCACTCCCAGAGCAGCAATGCTGGTGAGCCAGTGAGAAAAGAAAAATGAGTGTAGCCAACGAAATCCCAGTAGGGCATTGTTGCTGCTGGGGATATCTAAATTTAATTTTCAATAAATGTACCCAAGAGCAAAAAGTGAATTTGATAATAGAAGTCAATTTCAAAATTACTTGTTCTAACTGAATACTTAAAGCTAAATTTGATTTTCCTGAGCTGTGATGTAGACCGCAGGGGGGGGGGGGGGGTCGCTGTCTTTAAAGTGTGGTTAAACAAAATAGTCTGTGCATTCACAAAAATAAAATAGTTTTCTGTGTAGTAAATTATTCATACGTATATTCAGTTTCACTGTCCATTTACCAAATTTGTCACACTGGGAAATGTCGCCACTGAAAAGAAGGCAAGACTGATATGGTATAAAAAGGTATAGCTAAGATGGAGGACAGTGCTTTGAATATTAGAAACCCACATTAAAATACAGGTTACTCCCATAGAATGCCCGGTAAATTCACTTGGAACACCTATATATTTGTCATCTCAATAGACTTTTGGCTAGATTACGAGTCTTGTGTTATGAGTAAAAAAGCAGCATTAAGGCTCATAACGCTGCTTTTTCACTACAGCTGCTATTACGAGTCTTGTAGGTACAGCTGTCCCGCACACTTTTTTGGCCGTACCGCAAATTAACTTACGCAATTTTCGTAAAGTCTTTTTTCAATGTGACTTCCATTGCGCAGGTATTACAAGCTTTTTTTTTGGAGGCCAAAAAGTGAGCGGTACAGCCTATCCCGCAAGATTTGTAACGCATTCTAAAGTCAGTAGTTATGAGTTTTACACTACAAAGCTGTAGCATAAAACTCATAACTAAAGTGCTAAAAAGTACACTAACACCCATAAACTACCTATTAACCCCTAAACCGAGGCCCTCTCACATCGCAAACACTATAATAAAATGATTAACCCCATATCTGCCGCTCCGGACATCGCCGCCACTAGAATAAACATATTAAACCCTAAACCGCCGCACTCCCGCATTGTAAACACTAGTTAAATATTATTAACCCTAATCTGCTGTCCCTAACATCGCCGCCACCTACCTACATTTAGTAACCCCTAATCTGCCGTCCCCAACGTCGCCGCTACTATACTAAATTTCTTAACACCTAAACCAAAGTCTAACCCTAACCCTAACACCCCCAACTTAAATATAATTAAAATAAATCTAAATAAAACCTTCTATCATTACCTAAATAATTCCTATTTAAAACTAAATACTTACCTATAAAATAAACCCTAAGCTAGCTACAATATAACTAATAGTTACATTGTAGCTAGCACAGGGTTTATTTTTATTTTACAGGCAAGTTTGTATTTATTTTAACTAGGTAGAATAATTAATAAATAGTTATTAACTATTTACTAACTACCTAGCTAAAATAAATACAAATTTACCTCTAAAATAAAACCTAACCTGTCTTACACTACAATTAAATAAATTACCTAAATTAAATACAATTAACTAAATTAAATACAAATACCTAAATTACAAAAAAATACTAAATTACACAAAATAAAAAACAAATTACAAGATATTTAAACTAATTACACCTAATCTAATAGCCCTATCAAAATAAAAAAGCCCCCCAAAATAAAAAAAACCTAGCCTAAACTGTTAGGGTTAGGGTTAGACTTAGGTTTAGGGGTTAATAACTTTAGTATAGTGGCGGGGACGTTGGGGGCGGCAGATTAGGGGTTAATAAATGTAGGTACGTGGTGGCAATGTTAGGGGCAGCAGATTAGAGGTTAATAATATTTAACTAATGTTTGTGATGCGGGAGTGCGGAGGTTTAGGGGTAAATATGTTTATTATAGTTGCGGCGATGTCCGGAGTGGCAGATTAGGGGTTAATAAGTATAATGTAGGTGTTGGCGATGTTGGGGGTAGCAGATTAGGGGTTAATAAGTATAATGTAGGTGGCGGCAATGTTGGGGGCAGCAGATTATGGTTTAATAAGTATAATGTAGGTGGCGGTGATGTCCGAAGCAGCAGATTAGGGGTTAATAAGTATAATGCAGGTGTCGGCGATGTCAGGGGCGGCAGATTACGGGTTAATAAGTGAAAGATAAGGGGTGTTTAGACTCGGGGTTCATGTTAGGGTGTTAGGTGTAAACATAAATGTTGTTTCCCCATAGGAATCAATGGAACTGCGTTACAGAGCTTTACGCTGCTTTATTGCAGGTGTTAGGCTTTTTTTCGGCCAGCTCTCCCCATTGATGTCTATGGGGAAATCGTGCACAAGCACGTACAACCAGCTCACCGCTGACTTAAGCAGTGCTGGTATTGGAGTGTGGTATGGAGCACAAGTTTGATCTATGCTCACTTCTTGTCTTTTAACGCCGGGTTTAGGAAAACCTGTAATACCTGCGCTGTAGGTAAGTGAGCGGTGACAATAACGTGCAAGTTAGCACCGCCCCCCTCATAACGCAAAACTCATAATCTAGCCGTTTATTAATAAAGACAAAAAAAACACTTCCTATTAAAACTATAGAAGCTGTGGGATTATATAGTATAATGTTACAATAAGCATGTAAACTGTAAATGTGTTTGTACTAATCTTCTATTGTGTCCTTTGGTGTGTTTTTCCACTTAAAGGGATAGGAAAGTCAAAATTGAACTTGCATGATTCAGATAGAAGCTAAAAAATATACAAATACAAGCAATTTCAGTAGATATTGTTACAAAAATGCTGTATATATTAATAAGAACAATACTCCCCTCAATGAATGAACCACTGCCTTCCCACAGCCTCTCCCAAAAGGATCTGTTTGTATAGAATTGTCTTGGTATAGGGGGCGCAGGTCAGGGGTATCCTTCGGCTTCTGCACAACCGTAAATTCCTCCAATATGGAATGGCCTCTTGGTGACACTAAGAACAAAACTCCATATGTGTATGTGGACAAAACCCAATGTGTATAAAAGCAGAATACTCACTGGGATAAAATGAAAAATTTCAGCAATGTAATAAAAGTCGTCAGTTTCTTCTTTTGAAAAAACATCTGTTATTCTTGTTAAGCTTGACGCATTTCAACTATCAAGTCGTCTTTCTCAAGAGCAATAAAAACATTAAAAATGCTATGCTGTTACCGCTAACACAAGGGCATCTTTCGGTTCTTCTAATACTTGAAGGTGGATTCACAATAAAAAATGATCATAAAAAGCATAATATGTTTATTTCCAACCAATCGTGTATTGGAACTCTTAAAAAACATATAATAGTTAAATATGCCTTTTAAAACTTTAGTTAAACTTTTTTTCTGATAAAACTGAATTTGAATTTAGATTTGATTGCACTGGGTGAAAATTAACAGTTTTTAGCCTATTAGCCTATCATCGTCTTGTTCAAAAATTTGAAACATCCAATTATCAATCGTTGTTAATCAGTCCTCAATTGAGTACTCTTCTTTATGTAGTTTCCAAATAAATCTGTGTTGATAAAGTGAGGTCACGTGTTTCTTTTATCCAATGGGAAAAACACTCCTCACAGCTGGACTTTTTTGCTTCTAGCTGGTTCTTAAACACCATATGAACGGCTAGAAGCAAAAAAAAGTCCAGCCGTGAAGAGGGATTTTGCCATTGGATAAAAGAAACACAGACTTATTTGGGAACTGCAGAAAGAAGAGTACTCTAATGAGGACTGATTAACAACGATTGATAATTGGATGTTTTAAACATGATAGGTTAATAGGCTAAACATGGTTTATTTCCACCTAATGAGATGAAATATAAATTCAAATTCAGTTTTATCAGAAAAATGTTTAACTAAAATTTTAAAAGGCTCATTTAACTATTATAAGTTTTTAAGAGTTCCAATACATGATTGGTTGAAAATAAACATAGGAAATAGGCGAAGGAAATAAAAGCGCAACCCAGATTCAAGGCAGTATCAAACAGTTTTATTCAAACACACTGTGCTAACTTGCACTTACAGAATTTCAGATAAAAACAGGCACGTCATACAGATTGCGGCAAAGTCCAGTTCCACTGGTACCTCTGGATCCTCTGTGTGCTGTATTATAGACACCTCCGATCTCAAATCTCTTGATAAAGTCTGCTCAGAAGGTGGATGACATGCATAGAGGGATATTTCTTGCAGACGAGGACCCCTATAAAATCCGCTCCCATTATTGTGCAGCAATCAGCTGTCTTTTACCCTGTGGGGATATGAGGTGTCTATATTACAGCACGCAGAGGATCTGGAGGTACCAGTGGAAATAGACTTTGCCGCAATCTGTATGGCGTTCCTGTTTTTATCTGAAATTCTGTAAGTGCAACATAGCACAGTGTGTTGGAATAAAACTGTTTGATACTGCCTTGAATTTGGGTTGCGCTTTTATTTCCTTCGCAGAATCTGTTCCTTTTGGTGAAGCAGTGGCAACCTGTCTCTCTATTGAAGCAGCACCCAGGAGGAATTCACTGAAGCCCATCGGATGTCACTGGAGGGCACTACCAGTGGTGAATATTAAGACTATAGTTTTGGAATTCAAGCAGTTTTTTATATTGGAGCTTGTATGAAATAACTTTCACTGGTGTATTTGGTGACTATAACCTCAACTTAATTTGCTTATATTTATCGATTAGACACTTGGTACATTACCATCAAATGTTTTCATATTTGTGTGTATTAGGCTCTTGATATATATAAGAGCTGAAAACACGAAATATCAATCAACCAACACAGACCTTCTCACTTAACTCCTGCAATTGCCACATAACTTTCTACAGTCTATCTCAGAACACAGAAAAAAAAACAACACAGACCTTCTCACTTAACTCCTGTAATTGCCACATAACTTTCTACAGTCTATCTCAGAACACAGAAAAAAAAACAACAACACAGACCTTCTCACTTAACTCCTGCAATTGCCACATAACTTTCTACAGTCTATCTCAGAACACAGAAAAAAACAACAACACAGACCTTCTCACCTAACTCCTGCAATTGCCACATAACTTTCTACAGTCTATCTCAGAACACAGAAAAAAAAAAAAAAACAACACAGACCTTCTCACTTAACTCCTGCAATTGCCACATAACTTTCTACAGTCTATCTCAGAACACAGAAAAAAAAAACCAACACAGACCTTCTCACTTAACTCCTGCCACATAACTTTCTACAGGTAGCCTTCTTGAAAACAGCTTCATTATATTTTACCTACTAAGTTGTTTTATTGTATGTGTTTGTATATTTAGTGATAATTCCTTTTGTCTTGTTTTTATTTTAAATGTATATATTACAGGCTGTGCTAGTCACAATTTGCATAGTTTAAGCAGCTCTTGTCCACTTATCTGCATTGTTTTAATGGTCTTATTTCACCCCTTGTATGTCTGTCTTATCTTTGTAATATTTTGTTTTTTGATGTGTTTTTTTTTTGGTTTCTGCATGATTGACCCTTAGCTTAAAATGTCCATAAATGTACCCTCCCACTCATTTTAACACACTTTCTCTGGACCATAATTAACCAATTTATCTCTCTCCCTTTACACAGTCTATCTCAGAACACAGAAAAAAAAAAAACAACACAGACCTTCTCACTTAACTCCTGCAATTGCCACATAACTTTCTACAGGTAGCCTTCTGGAAAACAGCTTCCTTCCCACCCTTCCCCTCACCCAACCCACCCCAAGCTCATTTCCTCATTTATAGATAGTCTCCCACACAACTTTAACTCTCCTGAAATGACAGGTGCAAACACTGATCAGCACATCCTTCCATTCCCTTAACCCCATAGAATACACAGTACTTTTATTATATTATGTTTCACATACCTTTTGTTCCCTTATGCAATTGTCACATTCATTCTGTGTCTTATGTTTTTAACTGGTTCCCAATTCTGTAAAAATGCTCAATATATTCATATTCCTTTTTGCTACCCTTTGTCTCTATAACAAACTACACTATTCAATTACTCCTTCTCCCTCTCCACCTGCACTGTTCATTAGCCCATCTCTCTTAAACTCACCTTAATTTTCTACTCATGAACTTTACCTATTCCTAAACACTCTCTCTACCCCCTGCAGCTCATCTCAAAAGCAGTCTCACTACTGCAAATCTGTATCTCATCTCATGTCACTCTCCCTCTTGCTTCTACTTACTGCTGGTGACATCTCCCCTAATCCCAGTCCCCAACCACTGACAAGCCACGCACATCCATATGTACCATCCCATAGACTCAGAAAACAAAACTCTGCACACCTTTCTCACATTCCTCTTGCATCTAAAGCCACTACCCCTTTCACCTGTGCACTCTGGAACTCTCGCTCTGTTTGCAACAAACTCACTTCTATACATGACCTCTTCATCTCCCACTCCCTCAACCTTCTGGCCCTAACAGAAACCTGGCTCTCTCCCCTAGACACAGCATCCACTGCTGCTCTGTCACATGGGGGTCTCCACTTCAGCCACACTCCTAGGTCTGGTAATAGACAAGGAGGTGGTGTAGGTATTTTACTTTCCTCTCGTTGCACCTTTCAACAAATACACCCTATCTCTTCCCTCACTTTTCCCTCATTCGAAACCCACATGATTCGCTTATTCTCTCCTCTCTCTGTACGTGTTGCAGTCATATACCGACCCCCTGGCTCCAACAACTCAATTTCTAGATTACTTGGCTGCCTGGATACCCTACTTCCTTTCCTCAGACACCCCTGCCCTCATTCTTGGCGACTTCAACATCCCCCTTAACAATCCCACTGCCTCACCTGCTAAACAACTTCTGCAACTCACTTCCTCTTTCGGTCTGTCACAATGGACTGATTCTCCAACTCACAAAGACGGTCACACCCTTGACCTGATCTTTAGCTATCGATGCACTCTCTCAAACTTCTCCAACTCCCCTTTTCCTCTTTCTGACCACCATCTCCTTACCTGCAACATATCATCCCTTCCTACAACTCTCCCACCTTCTACGCCTCACACCAAACTTCACAGAAGCATTAGGTCTTTAGATCAGTAACAACTTGCTAATTCCCTTCAACCACTCCTCTCATCCTTCTCCACCTTTTCCTGCCCTGAACAATCTATCTGCCACTATAATTCCACCCTTATATCCGTCCTTGACAATCTCGCCCCCCTTACCACTGCTAGGAAATAACACACTGATCGCCAGCCCTGGCATACTCCTCTGACACGTTACTTACGCAGATGTTCCCGTACTGCTGAACGGCATTGGAGAAAATCACGGAGTTCAGCTGATTTTATTCATTACAAATTCATCTTGAACTCCTACTACTCTGCCCTTAATCTCCACAAGCAACACTACTTCTCTACCCTTACCCCTATACTAACACACACTTTCAACCTCTCCCTCAGCACTGGTACATTTCCCTCATCAATGAAACATGCGCTGGTCACACCTATCCTCAATAAACCTTCCCTTGATCCTACCTCCCCATCCAACTACCGCCCAATTTCCCTCCTCCCTCTTGCTTCTAAGCTTCTCGAAAAACTAGTATATGCACGCCTATCCCATTTTGTTACGTTAAACTCCCTTCTTGACCCGCTGCAATCTGGATTTCGTCCCTATCACTCCACAGAGACAGCTATTGTTAGGGTCACCAACGACCTACTTACAGCTAAATCAAAAGGCCACTTCTCTCTGCTTATCCTCCTTGATCTGTCCACAGCCTTTGACACTGTCGACCACCCTCTTCTGCTCCAAACCCTCCAATCCTTCGGCATCTGTGACACAGCCCTTTCGTGGCTCTCTTCCTATCTGTCAAACCGTACTTTAAGTGTAGCCTTCTCTGGGGCCTCCTCCGCCCCATCACCATTTTCTTTTTCCGTCTACCACAAGGCTCTGTCCTCGGGCCCCTTCTCTTCTCAATCTTTACATCATCACTAGGTTCCCTAATTAAGTCTCACGGTTTCCAATATCATTTGTATGCCGATGACACCCAAATCTACTTCTCTGCACCAGAACTATCTACTTCCTTGCTAACCCGTGTCCCTAACTGTCTTTCTCACATCTCTTCCTGGATGTCCTCTCACTACCTCAAGCTAAATCTCTCCAAAACTGAGCTCCTCTTTTTCCCCCCTTCTTCCAAAATCTCCACCCCCAATATCTCTATAACTGTCGACAACTCCATCATTACCCCTACCCCGCACGCCCGATGTCTCGGGGTCACATTCGACTCAGATCTTTCCTTCACTCCCAACATTCAGTCATTGGCTAAAGCCTGCCGCTTCCACCTTAAAAACATCTCTAAAATTAGACACTTTCTTACACAAGACACAACTAAGATTTTAATCCACTCTCTCATTCTTTCCCGCCTTGATTACTGCAACTCTGTCCTCTCTGGTCTCCCCACCTGCCGCCTAGCTCCTTTACAATCCATATTGAATGCCTCTACCAGACTCATCTTCCTTACACGTCGCTCTTCATCTGCTGCGCCTCTCTGCCAATCCCTTCACTGGCTTCCTCTTGCCTCTAGGATCAAACACAAAACTCTCACTCTGACATACAAAGCCCTCAACTGCACTGCTCCCCCCTACATCTCAGACCTTATCTCATGATACTCTCCCTCCCGTCCCCTTCGCTCTGCTCATGACCTCCTACTCTCCTCCTCTCTTGTCACCTCATCACACTCCCGTTTACAGGACTTCTCCAGACTGGCTCCCATCTTATGGAACTCTCTGCCTCGCTCCACAAGACTCTCTTCTAGTTTTAAAAGCTTCAAGTGCTCCCTAAAGACTCTACTGTTCAGGGACGCATACAACCTACGCTAACCTTTCCTAATACCAGTTCCTCTCCTCCACTGCAATCCCCTGAACCCTCTTAGCATGTAAGCCTAATAGTCCAGCTGTTTGTAGATCACCTTCTTATGAGCTGACTACAACAGTGCAACTATTGGCAGGGCCCTCTACCCTATAATTGTTTTGTTGTACTCCCCCTTTGTTTATAGCGCTGCGGAATCTGTTGACGCTCTACAAATAACCGATAATAATAATAATAATAATAATTTTAGATTACATCGATTAAGAATCTATTTACATGTACTCAGTCATCTTATAGTTCATTGCAGTTCAATGTGTTCTATTTTCTGTTTATTTCCATCAGCCTTTTCAGTGCTGTTTTTTTTCTACCCTGACATAAACTGGCGAATTAAACTAGTAATACATTTAAGGGAGATGCATTTTTAAATGTTCTCAAAGATAACTTTGTCACAATTAACAGAGGAGCCAACTAAAAATAAAGCTGTAATGGATTTAGTGCTATCAAACAATATAGAAATAATCTCAAACATAGTCAAAGACCATTTGGGTAACAGTGATCATAGCATGGTCATGTTTGAAATCACTTTCCATACGCAGTGTTATAAGTGTTCAACTAAGTATTTTAATTTTAAAAAAAAAGGTAAATTCAATCATTTAAGGAACTCTTTAAATAACATAAATAAGGACAAAGAGGCCTATTTATCAAGCTACGAACTGAGCTTGAGGGCCCGTGTTTCTGGTGAGTCTTCAGACTCGCCAGAAACAGCAGAAGACCGCTGCTCCATAACCCTGTCCATCTGCTCTGATGAGGCGGACAGGAATTGCCACAATTCAACCCGATCAAGTACGATTGGGTTGATTGACACCTCCCATTGGCTCTTGTGAGCTGCTGGTACAATGCTGAATACGGAGAGTGTATTGCTCTCCGCATTCGGCAATGTCTTTCGGACCTGATCTGCACTGTCGGATCAGGTCCAACAGACATTTGATAATTCGGCCTCAGAGTATTCTCTAACAAAAATACCTAAGATAAATTGCTAACATTTAAAACTTTGTTAAATAAATATACATATCAACACATACCACATGGTTATAAAAGCAAAAAAAAGAAATCCAAGTCAATGTGGATAAATAAAAATGTGTTACGAGAAATTAGGAAAACACCTAGGGCATTTAAATTATTCAAAGAAAATAGTATTTTTAACATTCTAAATATATAAGGAATGAAACAAAGCATGCAAAAAAACAATCAAATCAGCCAAAATTGAAAATGAAAGATTAATTGCAAAGGATTCTAAGTCAAACACTAAAAGGTTTTATAAGCACATAAATAGCAAACACATTAAGAAGAAAAATTTAGGTACATTAAAATGTGTGAAGGCTAACATGATTAACAGTGACTGGCAGAAGGCTGAGGTACTAAATAAGAGAGGGATGCAAAGGAGTTTGATACAATACCACATGAGCAATTTATGAACAAAATGAAGGGACTGGGAATAGCTGAAAATGTTAGCTCATAGGTAAAATAACTGAATAAATGACAGGGAGCAGAGAGTAATAGCAAATAGATCATACTCAGATTGGAAAAAGGTAATCAGTGGAGTCCCACAGGGATCAGTACTGTGCCCTGTTCTTTTTAATATTTTTTTTAATGACTTGGAGAAACATCTCTATTTTTACAGATTATATAAAGTTGTCTAAGGTCATTATGTCAGTGCAGGATAAAATTCCTTAACAAGGGGATTTACTTTAGATTAGAAGAATGGACAGGTGAATGGAAAATGAGATTTTATACTGGAAAATGTAAAGTTCTAAATTTTTATTTTTAAATAGTTTTTTTATTGAGGTTATGCGTTAAAAAAAAAAACAACATACAATGATAAGTTTGCAACAGTAAATGCACAAAAATCCTTTGTCAATAAACATTGTCAAATATATGAAAAAAAGCAAGAAAAGTCAGAAACAAAAGAAAATACAATAAAGCCTGACAGCAAGTAAGCATCTCAAACCTCTAATTTTTAGGATATAATATCATAATTTGCTGACTAGTTAGAAGGCCACTCATGGGCCTATTAGCTACAGGAAAATAAAAAAACAAAAACAAATGGTAGCCAGATTTGTGACCTCATTTGGGCCTAAGGATAGCATATAACAATCAGCGGGTGAGCACCGCTTATGGCATTAGTTATATGCCTGTTAATATAGGGGTGGGAGAAGGGCATTAGCAAATGACTATATAATAACTAATGGAAGCTGTGGACCCAAAATGATCCTTTTACACCAGTGAGGTTATAGAAACATTATAGTTAGAGAGAGGGACTTCGCATTGATAAACTAATGGTTGCATGGGCCGTATAAAATTCTGAGTCTGAATGTCAAGGACAACCAGGGCTACAAAATAAATCTAAGCTGGACAGAGCTGCATTTTAAGGGAGGTCTGCAAGAATTATGCCCATGTGAGAGAGTTAGACCAAACAGAACTTTATAACCTGACGATACATCCCTTTTACTATAGGTGTATAATAGGTGTAATGCTACTGGGGTCCTTCTGGCACCTTTAAATAACTGACAGTTTTCACTTTTAATTACTTCTCTGACTGTCTCCACTAATAGTGGACACAATACTATAGTGTGCAAAGGATAGAGAAGTGTTCTATGATATGCCTAGACTAAGCTGCATGCACCCACTTGTGTAAATAGAGTAATAGAAGGTTTAGTTAAATACGCAGGTATTGACAACCTGAGGTGCAAATAATATAAACATGGGCAATATATATATATTGGGAGCACCCTAGCTGTAGCTCTTATCAGAGGTCATAGTATATTATGGGTCCTGTAGCTGGTGAGAATCTAAAGGGAGTCTAAATGCTTAGTTACCACAGGTAGAAAATACAACCATGATGCTTAGGGCATAATATCAACAAGATCAAATTGGCATGAGCTGAAATGACATTAATATTTGTGTCCAAGCTAAGTGCTGTGTAAAGAAGTGATATCAAGAGCATATCATCACCAAGTAACATATATATAGATCTATCCATTAATTTACAAAAATATAAATATGACCTGGGGATATAAACCAAATAACTCTATATTGTAAGTTACCTGAAGTAGATCTATTCATCGAAAAATCTATCATCAGACCTCATAGCCATCGTCCATATGCTAGTAAAGACTACATATCAAGTTAGAGGTGACTCTTACACAGAATAAACTTAAAAGTAAAGTAAAATAAAAGGGGGACATTCTCCTTAAGTCCCAACATAACCATATTCCCAACTTAATACAAATCTGAGGCAACTAATAGAGTGATGACTGGCAGGCAGGTGAATTAATGCAGTTATATATATGTAGAAAGTGGTCACTGGGCAGCTATAAGTATCTAACATGTATAGCTCTAATATTCTAGTGGGATAAGTGACACATAAACTAAAATCTCTTTGCAGACTTTAAATATCCATTCAATAAATAGATATATACTGATGCCCAGCCAAGATTGAGTTATAGAAGCAGTATAGGCCATAATAGCCCTTATATGGAGTTCCTGAACAGGGAGACTCAAGGTATAATTAGTTCTAAAGAAGTAATATTAATGTATATCGTCTGGCCAGACATGTGTACATAGCTCCTAGGTTAAGTAGGGCAAGTAGTACTAACACCAAGACCCCTTATTCAAATATCCGACTTAACAGTCATCATAGAGAAATGGGGAGCCATAGGATTAACCAAGACAGCCCGCATATTTATGTTGAAATAAAACATAATGACAAGGACAATGAAGTTTCTTGTGGGAAGACCTAGGTGAAAAGGCCTCCATTTGGGAAGGGAGTGTCCAGTAACTCAGGCCTGTAAATAGGTATTAATTTAGAAAATTAGCATTGTCTAGCATTGGGGGCTGTAAGATACATATAGACTGTCAATGTAAACGAAAAATCACACAATTCCCCTCCGGATGTGATCAAGCTTGCTGCTGAGGAGAGAAAGGCTCCAGATGGAGAACATGAGGAAAGGGCGCTGAAGAAGAGACTCTCCTAGGCGAATCTGGGCTGCAGGGGATGAAGCTTGCCGAAAAGTAAGAGATGCCAGGAACATCGGTCTCTGTAGGGAAGCGTGCCACATAAACAGGTAGGTCATCGGTCTTCATCGGATCAGTGGGTGACATGGTAAAATACCATGGGCATTCCGAGAATCTGCTTATATGACGCAGTACCTTGACTTCTCTTATCTCCGTGAACTGCACCTCCCTCTGAACTATGACTGAGATATCACTGCAAGAACCGAGTTCAGCACAGGGGGATAACAGCCCTCCAAAGCTAGTGGTGAGTGCCTGCTGCCTCAGCGATTCCCCAAACTCCATTAAAGGATCTGTCATGAGAGAAACGCAACATCCACCGACTTTGTCAGCGACATGCGACAGATCCTCTCTCTTGCCGTCCGCCATCTTGAATGCAGAGTTAGTTTTCCGTGTACTCACGTCCTCAATAGGCTAGAGAGCTCTTCATGGTTACGTGACATCTGACAGTCTAATTCCTCAAGAAGTGCTCGCATCTGCACAGCAAAGTCCCCCTCCATGTAAAAATAATAAGGATAAGATCCACTGTAAAATTGTTTGACCTCCTAGCAACTTCTAAATATAGTTACCACTCTACACAGTTAGCCCTCAAACCGGGAGAGGGGGGGGTAGATGATGTTGAGAGATGGGCCACAGCAGTCCTTCTTAGTTAAGCTGAAATATAGCCTCCGTTAGGTGAAATCCCTATGTAAGTGGATTTAACAGTCCAAGGCCTAGATTTGGAGTTTGGCGGTAGATGGGCTGTTAACGCTACGCGGGCTTTTTTCTGGCCGCACCATAAAATTAACTCTGGTATCGAGAGTCCAAAAAAATGCTGCGTTAGGCTCCAAAAAAGGAGCGTAGAGCATTTTTACCGCAAATGCAACTCTCGATACCAGAGTTGCTTACGGACGCGGCCAGCCTCAAAAACGTGCTCGTGCACGATTCTCCCATAGGAAACAATGGGGCTGTTTGAGCTGAAAAAAAACCTAACACCTGCAAAAAAGCAGCGTTCAGCTCCTAACGCAGCCCCATTGTTTCCTATGGGGAAACACTTCCTACGTCTGCACCTAACACTCTAACATGTACCCCGAGTCTAAACACCCCTACCCTTACACTTATTAACCCCTAATCTGCCGCCCCCGCTATCGCTGATCCCTGCATATTATTATTAACCCCTAATCTGCCGCTCCGTACACCGCCGCAACCTACGTTATCCCTATGTACCCCTAATCTGCTGCCCCTAACACCGCCGACCCCTATATTATATTTATTAACCCCTAATCTGCCCCCCTCAACGTCGCCGACACCTGCCTACACTTATTAACCCCTAATCTGCCGAGCGGACCTGAGCGCTACTATAATAAAGTTATTAACCCCTAATCCGCCTCACTAACCCTATAATAAATAGTATTAACCCCTAATCTGCCCTCCCTAACATCGCCGACACCTAACTTCAATTATTAACCCCTAATCTGCCGAATGGAGCTCACCGCTACTCTAATAAATGTATTAACCCCTAAAGCTAAGTCTAACCCTAACACTAACATCCCCCTAACTTAAATATAATTTACATCTAACGAAATTAATTATCTCTTATTAAATAAATTATTCCTATTTAAAGCTAAATACTTACCTGTAAAATAAATCCTAATATAGCTACAATATAAATTATAATTACATTGTAGCTATTTTAGGATTAATATTTATTTTACAGGCAACTTTGTAATTATTTTAACCAGGTACAATAGCTATTAAATAGTTAAGAACTATTTAATAGTTACCTAGTTAAAATAATAACAAAATTACCTGTAAAATAAGTCCTAACCTAAGTTATAATTAAACCTAACACTACCCTATCAATAAATTAATTAAATAAAATACCTACAATTACCTACAATAAAACCTAACACTACACTATCAATAAATAAATTAAATACAATTTCTACAAATAACTACAATTACATAAACTAACTAAAGTAAAAAAATAAAAAAGAACTAAGTTACAAAAAATAAAAAAATATTTACAAACATAAGAAAAATATTACAACAATTTTAAACTAATTACACCTACTCTAAGCCCCCTAATAAAATAACAAAGACCCCCAAAATAAAAAAATGCCCTACCCTATTCTAAATTAATAAATTTAAAAGCTCTTTTACCTTACCAGCCCTGAACAGGGCCCTTTGCGGGGCATGCCCCAAGAAAATCAGCTCTTTTGCCTGTAAAAAAAACATACAATACCCCCCCCAACATTACAACCCACCACCCACATACCCCTAATCTAACCCAAACCCCCCTTAAATAAACCTAACAATAAGCCCCTGAAGATCTTCCTACCTTGTCTTCACCTCAACAGGTATCACCGATCTGTCCTGGCATCCGGTGCTGAAGAGGTCCAGAAGAGGCTCCAAAGTCTTCCTCCTATCCGGCAAGAAGAGGACATCCGGACCGGCAAACATCTTCATCCAAGCTGCATCTTCGATCTTCTTCCATCCGGTGCGGAGCGGGTCCATGTTGAAGCATCCGACGCGGATCCATCCTCTTCTTCCGGCGTCTCCCGACAAATGACGGTTCCTTTAAGGGACGTCATCCAAGATGGCGTCCCTCGAATTCCGATTGGCTGATAGGATTCTATCAGCCAATCGGAATTAAGGTAGGAATATTCTGATTGGCTGATGGAATCAGCCAATCAGAATCAAGTTTAATCCGATTGGCTGATCCAATCAGCCAATCAGATTGAGCTCGCATTCTATTGGCTGTTCCGATCAGCCAATAGAATGCGAGCTCAATCTGATTGGCTGATTGGATCAGCCAATCGGATTGAACTTGATTCTGATTGGCTGATTCCATCAGCCAATCAGAATATTCCTACCTTAATTCCGATTGGCTGATAGAATCCTATCAGCCAATCGGAATTCGAGGGACGCCATCTTGGATGACGTCCCTTAAAGGAACCGTCATTCGTCGGGAGACGCCGGAAGAAGAGGATGGATCCGCGTCAGATGCTTCAACATGGACCCGCTCCGCACCGGATGGAAGAAGATCGAAGATGCAGCTTGGATGAAGATGTTTGCCGGTCCGGATGTCCTCTTCTTGCCGGATAGGAGGAAGACTTTGGAGCCTCTTCTGGACCTCTTCAGCACCGGATGCCAGGACAGATCGGTGATACCTGTTGAGGTGAAGACAAGGTAGGAAGATCTTCAGGGGCTTAGTGTTAGGTTTATTTAAGGGGGGTTTGGGTTAGATTAGGGGTATGTGGGTGGTGGGTTGTAATGTTGGGGGGGGGTATTGTATGTTTTTTTTTACAGGCAAAAGAGCTGATTTTCTTGGGGCATGCCCCGCAAAGGGCCCTGTTCAGGGCTGGTAAGGTAAAAGAGCTTTTAAATTTATTAATTTAGAATAGGGTAGGGAATTTTTTTATTTTGGGGGTCTTTGTTATTTTATTAGGGGGCTTAGAGTAGGTGTAATTAGTTTAAAATTGTTGTAATATTTTTCTTATGTTTGTAAATATTTTTTTATTTTTTGTAACTTAGTTCTTTTTTATTTTTTGTACTTTAGTTAGTTTATGTAATTGTAGTTATTTGTAGAAATTGTATTTAATTTATTTATTGATAGTGTAGTGTTAGGTTTTATTGTAGGTAATTGTAGGTATTTTATTTAATTAATTTATTGATAGGGTAGTGTTAGGTTTAATTATAACTTAGGTTAGGACTTATTTTACAGGTAATTTTGTTATTATTTTAACTAGGTAACTATTAAATAGTTCTTAACTATTTAATAGCTATTGTACCTGGTTAAAATAATTACAAAGTTGCCTGTAAAATAAATATTAATCCTAAAATAGCTACAATGTAATTATAATTTATATTGTAGCTATATTAGGATTTATTTTACAGGTAAGTATTTAGCTTTAAATAGGAATAATTTATTTAATAAGAGATAATTAATTTCGTTAGATTTAAATTATATTTAACTTAGGGGGTGTTAGTATTAGGGTTAGACTTAGCTTTAGGGGTTAATACATTTATTAGAATAGCGGCGAGATTCGGTCGTCAGATTAGGGGTTAATAATTGAAGTTAGGTGTCGGCGATGTTAGGGAGGGCAGATTAGGGGTTAATACTATTTATGATAGGGTTAGTGAGGCGGATTAGGGGTTAATAACTTTATTATAGTAGCGCTCAGGTCCGCTCGGCAGATTAGGGGTTAATAAGTGTAGGCAGGTGTCGGCGACGTTGAGGGGGGCAGATTAGGGGTTAATAAATATAATATAGGGGTCGGCGGTGTTAGGGGCAGCAGATTAGGGGTACATAGGGATAATGTAGGTGGCGGCGCTTTGCGGTCGGCAGATTAGGGGTTCATTATTGTAGGTAGCTGGCGGCGACGTTGTGGGGGGCAGGTTAGGGGTTAATAAATATAATACAGGGGTCGGCGGGGTTAGGGGCAGCAGATTAGGGGTACATAAGTATAACGTAGGTGGCGTTCGGCAGATTAGGGGTTAAAAAAATTTAATAGAGTTGCGGCGATGTGGGGGGACCTCAGTTTAGGGGTACATAGGTAGTTTATGGGTGTTAGTGTACTTTAGGGTACAGTAGTTAAGAGCTTTATGAACCGGCGTTAGCCCAGAAAGCTCTTAACTCCTGCTTTTTTCCTGCGGCTGGAGTTTTGTCGTTAGAGCTCTAACGCTCACTTCAGAAACGACTCTAAATACCGGAGTTAGAAAGATCCCATTGAAAAGATAGGATACGCAATTTACGTAAGGGGATCTGCGGTATGGAAAAGTCGCGGCTGAAAAGTGAGCGTTAGACCCTATTTTGAGTGACTCCAAATACCGGCGGTAGCCTAAAACCAGCGTTAGGAGCCTCTAACGCTGGTTTTCACGGGTAACGCCAAACTCTAAATCTAGGCCCAAGTATTGTTTCCTAGCAAGGTGGATAACGTTATTATTGCAAAAAGCTGAATAATTAACTCCACTTTTGTAGATAGTAATGAGAGCCAAATGAATATGCGACTGATCCTGTCTGTGGCTTAGTCCCGCCCCCCAAAGTTCTACATTTTGAAAGTAAAAATAAGCAGGCAACCTATTGTTCAAATGGGACTTGACTTAAGAAAACAGAGGAGGAAAGGGATTTGGGAATACTTATAGATATAACAATCTAAAGATGGATTCACAATGCAGGGCAGTGGCTTCTAATGCTAATAAGGGAGGAAAAGCAAAATTATATCCCTATATAGATCCCTGGTAAGACCTCACCTTGAGTATGGCGTGCAGTTATGGAGACCAATCTCTAAAAAAACAGTGCAGAAAAATTTCAGAGAAGGGCCACAAAACTAATGAGAATGGATAATTTAAGCTATTAGGAGCTATTAGGAGAAATTAGCCAAACTGACAGTCTGTTTCCTCTAGAAAAAAGACGCTTGAGAGGTGACACAATTATATATAAATATAATCGATGTCCATATACAGAGATGGTCAGAAGCTCTGTTTATTCCGAGAAAATTGTTTGTGACAAGAGGTACACACTGTATTGTAAATATATCACCAGCAAGCTACAATATATAAGTGTAAACTTGCGGTTACGTTCCTGCTTACGGTGTCCGTGCTACACCAGCCTAGCAGGCACTGTGTGGTTAATCCGTTTATATGGAATCCTCCATGGAAGCTGCAAGTCACCACATACAGTTGTGCAGATGCTGAGAAGGTTCCGGTATCAGCAGTGCATCAGTACTGTAACCCTGTAACCATATGACAGATGATGACATCTGCATAAAACTCATTTTGGGCCTCCGCACTTTTTCTAGTAGAGTACTTTGTATCTTTAACCACCCCTTAAAATATTCAGGAGCTTCTTTACCATTAGTCAATTACCACATGCATGCAACATACACTTTCCACATTCATACCACCTCTAACCTCTTAAGGTGGAATTATAGAAATCTGCAGCTGATATATATGTATATACATTATGTACTATTCTCCCTCTCACTAAGGCACCGATGATCAAAAGTGCTACAAGGTGGTGAAATAATCAAAGGGATCCACCGCTATGTCGAGCGAGCCTGTCAAAATATTCAAACTCCTGACATAGTGGCATAGCACTATACATGCCGTTGGTCGGCGATGCTCATTATTCTTTATCCTTTTCTATTGGATGATTAAAATTTAAATTTAAAAAAAACTTCTTGGTATTGGCTAATTTAAACTAGCCAATAGGGATTGACTGATTTAAAATCAGCCAATCAGGATGAAGTGGTACCCCTATATATTGGGGTTACATGCTTCTGGAATTTCAGTGTGTGGTGGCGACTGCATGAAGAGGAGGGCTCCCTGAAGAGAGCCGAAGAAAAGAAGATGCAGAGCAGAGATGGAGGAAGAGGCCGCCAATGTCCGCATCTGCCGTTACGAAGATGGGCCACCAGCGCCTGGAGCCTGGATGAAGAGGGCCCCATCACTGATAAAGATAGTGGAGCAGAGGCGGCAGAGGAGGCCGCCGAAGTCCACCTCAGCAGCAGTGAAGAAGGGCCCACAGCACCTGGATGAAGAGGGCCCAACGTCGGATCAATAGGAGCTGAATTACCCAACAGTGAGTCTGAAGAGAGTCAAAGAAAAGAAGATGCAGAGTGGAGACGGCAGAAGAGGCTGCGAAGTCCACTTCCTCCGCTGCTGCAAAGATGGGCCCCCAGTGCCTGGAGCCTGGATGAAGAGGGCCCATCATTAATAAAGATTGCAGAACGGAGGCCGAGGCTGCCGAAGTACTCCTCTTCCGCCACGAAGATGGACCCCCCGGCGCTTGGAGCCTGGATGAAGAGGGCCCAACATCAGATCAAGAGGAGCCGGATTACCCAACAGTAAATACCATTTTTGGGGTTAGCTAGGAATTTTTTGGGGTGTTTTTTTATTTTTTAAGAATAAGGTTTTTATTTTTTATAGCCTAGGTTTTTTCAGTTAGGTTTTGATATTTTGGGAGGATGTGGAAAGTGTGAGAAGAAAGAAACATAAAAATACAACAAGCAAAAATGCACTAGAATGTGATCTACATTTCAATTTTCATTTTTTTCCCCTTCCCCTCATCAACTATTCTTAGTTGTAGTCCATTTATCCTGGTGTGCCTCTCTCCATTCTCTGGCCTTCCCTTATTATTAAGGGTAAGTGGTCCCCCACAGTAATTTGCTAGTTCTTGCTTTCTACTTCCCCCACCAACCTAATGGGTTATGCATTCCTTCCACTGCATCAGCATGTGTTTGTGTGTGTCTAGAGTGCCATTCTGCATGTGGTGATATGTCTCAAGATGTAGCAGGGTGTCAACTTGCCTCTTCCACTCCTCTACTGTTGGGATTGCCTTATTTTTCCAGTATTTCAGGATTAGCATTTTTGCTCCATTTAACATCACTAGTCTAGGGCTTCACGCACCTTGCTTTCAACCTTAGGCAACTGGAGGAACAAGAGTATCTCAGGGCTAACCTGTAAGGCTTTTCCTGTGGCCATTCTGATATAGTTCAGGATCTCTGTCCAGTACCTGTAAAGTCCTGGGCATCCCCACCATATGTGTGTGAGCCCCCCCCCACATTCTCTCCAGCACTTCCCTGATGTTGATTTATATATGTGCTTTAATCTGCTTGGTGTTAAGTACCATCTGGCTAGGTATTTGTAACTGGATTCTCTGAGGCTCGTTTTGTGATCTGAAAGGCTTTCAGCCTGTCCTATTCACTGATGTCTGCCCGTAGGTCTCTCTCCCATGCTTTGGTGTAGGAGGGTAGCATTTGTGTTTCCTCTATCAGTAGTAGGCGATATAGAAGTGAGATGGCATGTGTCGTTGGAGTCTCGCGTAGGCATGTTGTCTCAATTGGGGTCAGCTGTCTTGTGAGATTGTGTTTTTGTTTATATGTCGTCAAGACAGTCAGCTGTGTGTGTGCTAGCCAGTTCATTTTAATGCCAGGTGTCTGCTCTTTAATTTTCTAAAGGGGTTTCAGTTTATCCCCTTCTGTTATATATGAGAACGTTCTCTCTCTGAAGGGTAAGTTATAGCTAATGTACGTCTCTTTATGGGTCCATGGAAGTGCCGGGTTCTTATATATAGGTGTCAACGGGGAAGGGTTTGATAAAATGTTCGTTGTGGTAAAATCTATAAATAGTGGGTATTTGAAAGTTTCTGGGGGTCTGTCTTTCCTCGCCAGTCAGGCAGTATCTCCTGTGTTCCCTGTACCTAGTATATTGCTGTCTAGTTGTACCCATAGTTTATTTTGGTCATTGTGGCACCAGTCTAATAATCTATGCAGTGTGATAGCTTGCTTGTATGTCAGAATCTTTGGTATCCCGAGGCCACCTCTGTCTCTGGGTAGGTACAGTGTTCTTTTATTGATTCTTGGTCTGACTCCCCCTATATGTACTGCTCTATAGTGTTTTGTAGTTTATGTAAGAAACTCATTTATGTGGGGATGGGGGTGGTCTGTAGCAGGTACAGTAATCTAGGTAGTATGTTCATCTTGATCACATTAACCCTGACCAGCCATGATATCGATTTATTTTTCCAATTAGACAAGTTGGTCACTAGATTAGTCTCTAGTCCTTTATAGTTTATCTGAAATACTTCCTGTTGATCAGGGGATAGGTAAATGCCTAGATATTTCATTTTCGTGTCTTGTTTTTTAAGGGGGCAGTCCCTCAGTATGCGGTCCATGTGTGTGGCATCATATGTGATGTTCAGCATTTCTGATTTTGATAGGTTCAGCTTGAAATTGGAAACTGTCCCGAAATTTTCAAATATCTCTAGGACTCGTGAAAGTGATGTGTCAATGTTTGTCAAGGTAAGCAGGATGTCATCAGCATAGAGGGCCAGTTTGTAATCCCCTGCCATGGTGGGGATGCCAGTTACCTGGGTGTCGTTCCTATTTTTTTGTGCTAGAGCCTCTATAGCTATTGCAAATAGGATGGGGGAAAATGGGCAGCCCTGTCCCTTGCAGTTTCTTATGTCAATGATATCGTAGAGGAGCTTATTCGCTTTAATTTGGGCGGTGAGTTTCTGGTAAAGGGTGAAGACTAAGTTTATGAAGTTGTCACTAAAGTTCATCTTAACTAGAACGGATCTTAGAAAACTCCAATGTACCCTGTCAAACGCCTTCTCTGTGTCTGTGGAGACAAGGGCCATTGGTATTTTTTGTATTCGAGCATACAATATCAACTGGAAGGTTCTTAGGGTATTGTCTCAGGCTTCTCGGCCCTACACAAATCCCACCTGGTCTGGGTGTATTAGCCTAGGTAAGATTGTATTTACTCTTGTGTCTAAAATTGTCACGAATATCTTAATATCTAGATTTAAAAGGGATATAGGTATGTAACTTTCAGGCTGCTCTGGATTCTTCCCCTGCTTAGGGATCACTGTTAAGTGTGCCTCCAGCATCTGGGTTGAGAATCCCTTGTCTTTTAATAAGGAGTTAAATAGGGCAGTCAATGGGGCTAGCATGTGATGTAAATACATTTTGTAATATTTTACGCTCAGACCGTCTGGACTGTTTAATGGCCATTTTGACCTCGTTAGCTGTTATTTACGAGTCAAGCTGTTCTATGTCATCCCGGGTTAGGGAATTTAAGTGTACATCCCCCAGAAATCAGTCAATGTCTTCTTGTTTATGGTCATTCTGTATGTTGTACAGTTTCCTGTAGTATTGTCTTAGTGTTTCAGCAATGTGAATGCTATCTCTATGTATTTGATCCTTCTCATCTGTTAACGAGTGTATATGGGTATCTAATTGTTTTCTTTTAAGGGTTCTAGCCAGGGAGGGACCAATCTTGTCATTTGTGTCAAAGTACTTCGGTTGGAGTTTAGCTGCTTTTCTCTGGTATTGTTGAGGTCACGCCTAGTGCGAGTCAGTCTGTCTGAAATTTCCGTAGAGTCAGGTCTACTTTTAAGCTCTGACTCCCAGTATCTGATCTGAGAGGTGGTTGAGTTGACATATTGTCTGTTGTTTATAGTTTCTATAGCTTGTTGCTTAATGAACTCCCATTTATGCGCTTCTAATACTATGTGTGTTGGTACCGTTTTTGTTATATTTTCCTGAAAGTAGTGACCGATTGCGGCGTCAAGCTCATTTTTGATCAGTGGGTTGTCAATCATGTGTTTGTCAATCTCCATATGTATGGTTTAACAGGGGTGTTTGGCCATTTGATAGTACAAATAACTGGGGCATGGTCTGACCAGGTAGTCGGCAGTATGTTGGATTCTTCTATCAGCGCTAACCCTATCTGATCTGTTATTATGTAATCTATCCTAGTGCACACATTGTGTGGGTGGGAGTAGAATGTGTAATCTCTTACGTGTGGGTGTTTTGTCCTCCAGACATCGTGGAGCCTAAGTTGTTGTAGTAGGGAGTTTACAGTCTTGATAACTTTCTGTGGGGTACTGGTTCTACATAGAGATGTGTCTCAGGATGGGTCCAAGGGCAAATTCAAGTCCCCTCCTAGCAGTATTATGCCTTTTGATTATTCCAGTAAGTGTTGTGTCACCTGTTTGAGCACCACCTGCTGGCCCTGGTTCGGGAGGTACACATTTGCTAACGTTACATATGAATTATAAAGCAAACCAGTGACCACCAGATAAGAGCTGCTTGGATCTTTGATAACATTCGTGGGGTTGAAATGTGTGGTGTTCCGAATGAATATACCCACTCCTCCTTTCTTTGAGCTGCCTCAAGCCAGAAACACAGTCCTGTATCTGTTATCTATATATTTAGGTTCCCTCCCTTTCTTGAAATGGGTTTCCTGAACGTATATGATATCTCCTGTCTCCCTATGAAGTTGGGTGAATGCTATTGATCATTTTTCTGGGCTGTTTAGTCCATTTGTGTTAATGTTTATAATCTTCAGGGGTTGTGTGGACATGGTGTCAATGATTGTGGAGTGGCTTCCTATTACGGAGATGGCTACTATCGTGATGGTGTGCGGTCCGCAGAGTCTGGTCCCCCTGTCTCCTCCCTTACTCTGGTCTATATTTTAGCTAATCAGCCGTGTGTTCTGTTCTAGGCTACTCCACCAGTATCTCGAAGGGTGGTTGTTATTGTGGGGGAGAGGCACAAAGTGGTATAGGGGGTCTATGTGACTGGTAATTATCGAGAGTTGCTCAGTGCAACCCCAAGGGTCCAAAACCTACACTCAGTGTACAAATAGAAGGCTATGTCAGGTGTAATTGATTTGCAATTATAAACAAATAGTAAAGATAATACACAACGAGAAAGGTAATACAGTATAATAAAATACAATACAATGGAGGCGGTATCCCTGTCCTCAAACCTAACCTGTAAAATATCAGCATAATATGCATACGACCTGTAGTCGGAAATGTATTTCCAGAGTCTCTTGTTGTTAAAGTCCTAGATTAACAGTCCCTTCTGGATTCATTATCCTCGCTGTTCTGTCCTTGTTCTTCTCTTAGCGGTAGGTTTTCTGTCACTGTCTTCATCATCTCCCCTAGGTGTGCGCGATGTCGGCGGTCCTGAGGTTCTGGGCTCTTGTCCATTCTGCTGGAGGATTCTGGTGGTGAGATGCAGAGTTGGAGGGCCTCACAGAAGTGAGGCAGGTCGTCTTCACACTGGAAAACTGCAGTTATATTACATTTTGTGGCGATTATACTGACAGGAAAGCCCCATCTGTAGACTATCTTCTGCTCTCTCAGGATATCTGTAATATAATGGAGTCCCCTCCATTTTTGCAGTGTGGTCAGGCTAAGGTCTTGGAAGATTTGTATGCTGTTTCCTGCATGTGTGAGGTCTTGCTTTTGCCTTGCACATCTCAAAATCTCCTTATCTTTGAAATATAGTATTTTGATTATCACATCTCTTGAGGGGCCTTGGGGGGCAACTTAACTCTTAATGCGCAATTTCTAGGATTATGTCTGGTGCACTGTTATCAGCAATCACTGCCACTGCCACCAATGAATTTTGGTAAGAAGGAGGGGGGCAGAATTTTTTAAATAAAGGATCAAAGGATCAGGATCTGGATCTGGTGGGGGGGGTGGGGGGGTGGGGTGGGGTGGGGGGGGGGTGTTGGGGCAGCTACACTACAGAAAAAATAAAAATAAAACATGCAAAAACACTTTACTTTTTGGGGAAAACTGGGTACTGGCAGACAGCTGCCAGTACCCAAGATGGTGGCAATTAGGTAGGTGGGGAGGGTTAGAGAGGTGTTTGGGGGGGATCAGGGAGGTTGGGGGTTAAGGCAGGGGTCCATCACAGCTGAATAATTAAAAAAAAAAACAAAAAAAAAAAAACACCTTTTATTTTAGTACTGGCAGACTTTCTGCCAGTACTTAAGATGGCGGGGACAATTGTGGGGTGGGGGAGGGAAGAGAGCTGTCTGGGAGGGATCAGGGGGTGGGATGTGTCAGGTGGGAGGCTAATCTCTACACTAAAGCTAAAATTAACCCTGCAAGCTCTCTACAAGCTACCTAATTAACCCCTTCACTGCTGGGCTTAATACAAGTGTGGTGCGCAGCAGCATTTAGCGGCCTCCTAATTGCCAAAAAGCAACGCCAAAGCCATATATGTCTGCTATTTATGAACAAAGGAGATCCCAGAGAAGCATTTACAACCATTTGTGCCATAATTGCACAAGCTGTTTGTAAATAATTTAAGTGAGAAACCTAAAATTGTGAAAAATGTCACTTTTTTTTTTATTTGCTCGCATTTGGCGGTGAAATGGTGGCATGAAATATACCAAAATGGGCCTAGATCAATACTTTGGGTTGTCTACTACACTACACTAAAGCTAAAATTAACACTACAAGCTCCCTACAAGCTCCCTAATTAACCCCTTCACTGCTGGGCATAATACACGTGTGGTGCGCAGCTGCATTTAGCGGCCTTCTAATTACCAAAAAGCAACGCCAAAGCCATATATGTCTGCTATTTCTGAACAAAGGGGATCCCAGAGAAGCATTTACAACCATTTGTGCCATAATTGCACAAACTGTTTGTAAATAATTTCAGTGAGAAACCTAAAGTTTGTGACAACATTTGTGAAAAAGTGAACAATTTTTTTTATTTGCTCGCATTTGGCAGTGAAATGGTGGCATGAAATATACCAAAATGGGCATAAATCAATACTTTGGGTTGTCTTCTAAAAAAAAATATATACATGTCAAGGGATATTCAGGGATTCCGGACAGATATCAGTGTTCCAATGTAACTAGCGCTAATTTTGAAAAAAAGTGGTTTGGAAATAGCAAAGTTCTACTTGTACTTATTGCCCTATAACTTGCAAAAAAAGCAAACAACATGTAACCATTGGGTATTTCTAAACTCAGGACAAAATTTAGAAACTATTTAGCATGGGTGTTTTTTGGTGGTTGTAGATGTGTAACAGATTTTGGAGGTCAAAGTTAGAAAAAGTGTGTTTTTTTCCATTTTTTCCTCATATTTTATATATTTTTTATATTAAATTATAAGATACGATGAAAAAAATGGTATCTTTAGAATGTCCATTTAATGGCGAGAAAAACGGTATATAATATGTGTGGGTACAGTAAATGAGTAAGAGGAAAATTACAGCTAAACACAAACACTGCAGAAATGTAAAAATAGCCATTGTCATTAAGGGTAAGAAAACTGAAAAATGGTCCGGTCATTAAGGGGTTAATGCGCAGTTCTATTTGCCCTGCAATGTGCTGCTCATGAGTGCTCTTCAGGGTCTGCAACTATGTATTTATTAGCTTTTTTTCCCTTCAGTTGTGGAGAGCCTTATGTAAGCAGGGTTTTTAATATTCCTGCTTGTTATGAACTGTTACAGAAGCATTAGTTATTTTGTTGTGAAGAGCTTATTTCCCAGCAGCAATGCCTGAACCAGCCAAGCCAGCGCCTAAGAAGGGCTCCAAGAAAACCGTAACAAGTATCATTTCATAAAGAGTTAACTTTTTTTCAGCTTTTAGAAACTATTTGCTAAATACAAGTTTGCTGGCCTCAGCTCTAATTAAGTTTAGTGATAAAACATTCCCATTGTCTAATCACCTCCGGAGTCAGACTGCTAATTGATAAGATGGACTGCATTGTTTTTTTTATGTGTAACTTGTTATCTGAAGTAATGTAATCCTATTGTGGCCTGTCAAAGGACATTGTCTCTCTATCTAAATGTGTGATGGGGGATTTTATGCTTCCCCCCCTGGGAGTGCCCTGTGTGCATGTAACCTCAATAAAAAGCAGGCTGGGCATCCCAGTCCTGAGTTCTTGGTTGACCCTCAATCGCAGCGTTGACTCGTTTTTGTGGGCAGAAGGGTATCCTAGCTGTACTACAGCTAAGGGGGATTATTCTACATTTGCGAGACTCATATAGAATACTATGGAAAGCAGCTTCTCCCCTCTTCAGCAATAGGGATCCAGGCTACTAAGCGGTCCATCTCTCAGCGAGACTAAGGGTAACCGTAACATTTGGCGGCAGCGGTGGGATTTTCCTGGATTTCCTAGGAGAGGTACAGAACGGATGGAGAGCGCTTACGAAAAATTGAAGCGTACAACCCTAAAGGATTTACTTGAAAGCAGAGGGAGGTACGCCATCAACCGGCCAAGGAGAGAGCTGATCGCAGAATTGACTGAACTGGAGCAGAGCTTCACAATGGCGGAAACACAGACCACGATTAGTGACGAAAAAACCAGGATTGTTCGGGAGAGGCTCTCACTGTACGGGCTGAACCCCTCCATGGAATTGGTACAGCAGTTGATGGCGGAAGCGGACAAGGATATACGAGAGACTCGAGCCCACGAACTCAACCTAGCGAACGCACACCGCAATGCTGAAGCCCCGCAGGTAATCATCCCTGTTAAAAATGCTGGGAGGCCCAAGATACCCTATGTGGCATTTCGACCCTTCCTAGAGAGCGAGACAGGGATTGATGAATATTTGGCGGACTTCGAAAGGCAATGTGCCCTGCACCAGATTCCCAACAGAGAGTGGCCCACGATATTGTCTGGGAAACTTTCCGGGCGAGCCCTGGAAGCCTTTCATACTCTTGGTGCTGAGGAAGTGACACAGTATGAGCTAGTTAAGGAGACACTGTTGCAACGGTACTCGGTAACTCCGGACACGTATCGCCAACAGTTTCAGGGCACGAAAAAGAAGCCTAACGATACCCATATGGAATGGGCGCACCGAATGCGGAGAGAGGCAAATCACTGGATGAGCGGAAGTAAAGCGGTGACTGGTGAGGAAATTTTACAATTGTTTCTCTTAGAACATTTTTATAATGGCATGGAACAGCAAGGGAAGGAATGGCTGCGAGACAGGCGGCCTTCTACCTTAGAAAAAGCAGCCAAATTGGCCGATGAACATTATGACTCCCGTCTTCACGAACCCACGAACTACCGAGCTCCAGCACGGGTCGAACCCAGAGAGGTTTACCGTGCACCCCCTCGTGCTGAATTCCGAGCCCCGGTGCCCGCAGGGCCCGCCCGACACTCAGGACCACCCAATAACAGCTCTGAGCGTCCCAGACCGACTTGCCACCGATGCAAGCAACCAGGGCATTTCATGGCTAGCTGCCCTCTTAATACGCACCAGACACCCAGGAATTACAATTACCCCTCTGGTTCATATTGTCCGGCCCGGGCCCTCTGTGTTAACCAAGAGGCCCCTATGGAGGAATATTTGGGGCCGCTTCACGAGACGGACCCTGTATATGCTGCCTCAGATAACTGCCAGCACTATCGGCAGAAGGTATGGCTCGAGGGGCGATCTGCCGAGGGATTGAGAGACACAGGGGCTACTATCACGCTGGTACAGAGTCATTTGGTGCCAGAGCACAAGTGATCCAGACAGACTGTGGCCGTTAGAGTGGCGGGGGGGGATGTGTACAAAATTCCAACAGCTAAAGTGCATCTTGATTGGGGAGCGGGAAAGGGGGCTGTGAACGTGGGCATAATGGATAATTTACCTGCCAAAGTACTACTGGGCAACGATTTGGGCCCCATGACTTCTGCCTATGCTCCAGTATGCAACAACGAGGCGGACCCAGTGACTACACGGGCCCAAGCCCGGACGGAGCGAGAGCTCTCACCAGTGCGGGAGACACAGGTAAGACCTACCCCGACCTTGCCTGACATGTTAGGCCCCATACCCTGGGACACCCCAGATGCTTTTGAGACAGAGTCTAAGACTGACCCGACCTTACAAAAGTACCGGGAACGAGCAGAGACCGGAGGGGGCGGGGCAGATAACGAAACATTCTTATGGGAAAAAGGGAAACTATTCCGCTGGACAGAGAAAAGGGGACAGCGTAGGCGACAGCTGGTAGCGCCCCACAAATACCGTCAAGAAATCCTCAAGATAGGCCACGACATCCCCTTAGCAGGCCACCTAGCCGTAACCCATACCCTACACCGCATTACTCACACGTTCTTTTGGCCAGGGGTACACGCTGATGTTAGAACTTACTGTAACACCTGCGAAATGTGTCAACGAGTAGGAAGGCGAGGCGATCACCCTAAAGCCCATCTAGTAAATATGCCCATTGTAGAGGAACCCTTCAGCCGGGTTGCTATTGACCTAGTGGGACCACTGGCTACCCCTAGTCCCTCCAGTAAGCGCTACATTCTTACCGTAGTGGACTACGCTACCAGGTACCCAGAGGCTGTCGCCCTATCCAACATACAAGCGGATACGGTAGCGAATGCACTAGTACAGGTGTTCTCCCGGGTAGGATTTCCAAAAGAAATCCTATCCGACGAGGCACCAAATTTACACATGAATTGACCCAACAACTCTGGCAGGTTTGCAAAATTAAGTCCCTCTTGAGCTCCCCATACCACCCCCAGACGAACGGGCTGTGTGAGAGGTTCAATGGGACCCTCAAGCAAATGCTCAAGACGTTTACTCAGGAATACCGAGACTGGGAACGCTTCCTGCCGCACCTCCTATTTGCTTATCGGGAGGTGCCCCAGGAAACGACAGGGTTCTCTCCCTTCGAGTTGCTCTACGGAAGAAAGGTACGGGGACCCCTAAACCTGATCCGGGAGCACTGGGAGGGAGAGATGGACACTGACGGTGTCCCCATTGTGCCATACGTGCTGGAACTCAGGGATCGAATGGAGCAATTAGCCAAATCCGTGCGGGCTAATCTCCAGTCGGCCCAGAGAAGACAGAAAGTATGGTACAATCGGGGGGCCCGAAAGAGAATCTTCACCATAGGACAAAAGGTGTTAGTACTTAAGCCGGTGAAGACAGACAAATTGCAGGCGTCCTGGCAGGGTCACTACCAGATCGTAGAGAAAAGGGGAGACACCACTTATGTGATAGCTAGCTGCCACGACAACAATCTTAGAAAGACATTCCATGTAAACATACTCAAGGAATATTTTGATCGACCAGAGAACGTGACGGCCGTATGTTGTTCCCCTCAGGAAGACCCTGACAGTCTACCCATTCCAGACCTATTAGAAAAGAGTCTCCCCACAGGTATAGTGGCTCAGGTTCAGATAGGAGACCGACTTAGCCCCACTGAAAGGGAGCAGCTCAACCAACTCCTACAGTCCAAACACCTCACCTTCTCCCCGAAGCCAGGGTACACTACTTTAACCACCCACCAGGTAGATACTCCGGGACAAGCTCCTTTGCGCCAGGCTCCGTACCGAATCCCCAAAGCAGTTAGGACAGGAATGAAGAAGGAGATCGATGAGATGCTCCAACTCAGGGTAATTGAGCCCTCCGATAGTCCCTGGGCCTCCCCAGTTGTCTTGGTGCCCAAGAAAGATGGGACCACCCGGTTCTGCGTAGACTATCGGAGGCTCAATGAAAAAACCGTGACGGACGCTTACCCTATGCCCAGGGTAGACGAGCTACTCGATCGTATAGCCAGGGGAAATTACCTGACCACTATTGACCTCTGCAAAGTTTACTGGCAGATTCCCCTGGCCCCGGAGGCTATCCCCAAGACGGCCTTCGTCACCCCATTCAGCTTATATCAGTTTAGGGTAATGCCGTTTGGGATGAAGAATGCCCCAGCTACATTCCAGCGCTTGGTGGATAGGCTCCTGGATGGCTTCCAGAGTTTTGCTTGCGCCTACCTGGACGACATAGCGATCCACAGTGAGTCCTGGGAGGACCACTTAGCTCACGTAGGAATGGTTCTGGATCAGATCCGGGCTGCTGGCCTGACTCTGAAGCCAGAAAAATGCCACTTTGGGATGGCCGAGGTACAGTACCTGGGTCACCGGGTGGGGTGTGGAAAGCAGCAACCAGAGCCGGCCAAGATAGAAGCTGTCGCCAATTGTCCCACCCCCATCACTAAGACTCAGGTCCTAGCCTTCCTGGGCACGGCAGGGTACTATAGACGGTTCGTACCAGACTACAGCACACTTGCCAAACCCCTGACTGACTTGACCAAGAAGAACTTACCTCGACAGGTCCTGTGGTCTCCCCACTGTGAAACGGCTTTCCAGGCTCTCAAAAATGCTCTAATTAACGCTCCTGTCTTGGCGGCCCCAGCCCTTAACAAACATTTTATCGTCCATACAGATGCTTCCATGTTCGGGCTGGGAGCCGTCCTCAGCCAAGTAGGCGAAGATGGAGGGGAGCATCCAGTTGCCTACATCAGCCGGAAGCTCCTGCCCCGTGAAGTCAGCTATGCAGCGGTCGAAAAGGAGTGTTTGGCTTTGGTGTGGGCAATAAAGAAATTGACTCCCTATTTATATGGGCAGGAGTTCACTCTGGTCACCGACCATAACCCGTTGGTGTGGCTGAACCGGGTCTCTGGAGATAACGGCAGGCTATTACGTTGGAGTTTATCATTGCAACCCTTCAATTTCACCATTACTTACAGACCTGGGAAACAGAATGGCAACGCCGACGGGTTGTCCAGACAAACCGACCTCAGCCCCGCATAACCAGCGATCTGGACAGCCTTAGTCTGCCCCGAAAAGGGGTCAGACCGTGTCTGCCAGAGTGTTCCACAGAAAGGGAGCACTGTTACAGAAGTATTAGTTATTTTGTTGTGAAGAGCTTATTTCCCAGCAGCAATGCCTGAACCAGCCAAGCCAGCGCCTAAGAAGGGCTCCAAGAAAACCGTAACAAGTATCATTTCATAAAGAGTTAACTTTTTTTCAGCTTTTAGAAACTATTTGCTAAATACAAGTTTGCTGGCCTCAGCTCTAATTAAGTTTAGTGATAAAACATTCCCATTGTCTAATCACCTCCGGAGTCAGACTGCTAATTGATAAGATGGACTGCATTGTTTTTTTTTATGTGTAACTTGTTATCTGAAGTACTGTAATCCTATTGTGGCCTGCCAAAGGACATTGTCTCTCTATCTAAATGTGTGATGGGGGATTTTATGCTTCCCCCCCTGGGAGTGCCCTGTGTGCATGTAACCTCAATAAAAAGCAGGCTGGGCATCTCAGTCCTGAGTTCTTGGTTGACCCTCAATCACAGCGTTGACTCGTTTTTGTGGGCAGAAGGGTATCCTAGCTGTACTACAGCTAAGGGGGATTATTCTACATTTGCGAGACTCATATAGAATACTATGGAAAGCAGCTTCTCCCCTCTTCAGCAATAGGGATCCAGGCTACTAAGCGGTCCATCTCTCAGCGAGACTAAGGGTAACCGTAACATAAGCTTATGCCTGTTATCCCTTGGGGGCCTTGGTCTTCTGTTAACGTTAATGTCCTTTGAAGCTAACACTTGGAGGTAGCTGTGTGTGACCCTACCGCTATGTTCCCCTATGTCTCTATGTAGTCTTATTACGGCTTGCGTTGTGATATGCCCTATTTGGCCCTTTCTTGTATGCCATGTTCACACTGTGAGGGGTGTTATACATGCTATTATTTATTTTGTTATATTTTTTTTATGCTTTATTATGCCTTCTTGTTTTGTGCTTTTATTTCCACAGGGGCAATTGCTCTGAGTAGTGTGGCACTGTAGATATGCTTCTGTCTGTATGCTGCCCTAAACCTATGTGTAGTGGAGCCTTACCCCATCAAGTTTATGGCGCTGGTCTTGTTCGCCTGCCTCTTCTGGCAGTCTACGCAGCCCTTCGTGCTGCAGGTGTAGCTCTCTCACTTACTGGGCTCCAGTGCCAAACCATTTGTTCCTTGGGGCACTATTGTTGTAGGGGATGCGTTGCAGCTCGCCCTCCATATCCTGCTGGCTCCCGGTTGTGTTGCTGTGATGTAATGGTGGCGTCTGGTGTAGTGCCGGTGATTGCGGGGTTCCGGATGTCAGGTCTGCTTTCATTTTCCTTCCCTCAGGTCCGCTTCTTTTTTGGGGTGTTATTAGGTTCTGGTTGGCATGTCTTTTGTCGGTGATGCCTGTTTTTTGGTTAGGCTTGGGGTACTTGGACCTGGGAGTTTTCCGGTTACGCTACCATCTTCCAGGGCAGCTAATCTCCACCTCTGATGTGGAGTTTTTTTTAATGTAGATGGAGGGTTTTGTAATTTTTTTGTTTTGCAAAAGAGCTGATTACTTTAGGGCAATGTCCTACACAAGGCCCTTGTAAGGGCTATTATAATTTATTTTTAGAGTAAGTGTTTAGGTTTTTTTAGTGGGGGGGTTTTATTTTATGGGCCTTGTAGTTTATTGTTAGGTATAATGCTGGGTCTTTCATTTTTGATACTGTAGTTTATTTTTTAACTTAGCTTTTTTTATTGTAACTTTTTTAAAATTTTTGTTACTTGGCGGTGTTAATTTTAGAGGGGGGGGTTTAGTTTAGAGTGGGGTTAATTTAGAAGGGGGTTAGGTGTTAGTGTAGTTCTAGTTTGTGTTGGGAGCTGGCGGTTTAGACCATTATCTCCTAACCACCCCCCATACCTGTATGGTGGTTAATTTTGTGATTATTGTTAGTTAGTATTTAGTAGGCCTTAATCTCCTAACCACACCACATACCTGTATGGGGGTTGATTAGGTAATTATTGATGGTTTTTATGTATTAGGCCTTAATCTCCTAACCACACCACATACCTGTATAGGGTTTGATTAGGTGATTATTGATGGTTTCGCTTTATTAGACCTTAATCTCCTAACCACACCTCATACTTGTATGAGGGTTGATTAGGTGATTATTGTTAGTTAGTATTTATTAGGCCTTAATCTCCTAACCATCCCCACTTACCTGCATGGTAGTTGATTAGGTAATTATTGATGGTTACCATTTATTAGGCCTTAATTACCTAACCACCCCTCATACCTGTATGGGAGTTGATTAGGTGATTAGTTTAGGGCAGCTTAGGGGTTAACAGTGCATTTATCTACACATTTTTAAAATATTATGCATTCTTATGTATGATGCATATTTTTTTAACAATTGTATATAAATGAATATGTATTTATTTTTTCTTGTTGTGTTTTTTATAATAAACATAAAAATATATATAGGCTAGATTACGAGTTTTGCATTAAGCTGAAAAACTTCGTAAACCCTTTTTTCTATGGGACTTCCATAGCGCTGGTATTACAAGTCTGTCCTGGGAGGCCAAAAAGTGAGCAGTACACCCTCTACCTCCAAGATCCGTAACACATTCTAAAGTCAGTAGTTATGAGTTTTACACTACAACGCTGTAGCATAAAACTCATAACTAAAGTGCTAAAAAGTACACTAACACCCATAAACTACCTATTAACCCCTAAACCGAGGCCCTTCCGCATCGCAAACACTATAATAAAATTTTTAACCCCTAATCTGCCCTCCGGACATCGCCGCCACTAGAATAAACATATTAACCCCTAAACCGCCACACTCCCACCTCGCAAACACTAGTTAAATATTATTAACCCCTAATCTGGCGCCCCTAACATCACCGCCACATAGAATGCAAGCTCAATCCTATTGGCTGATTGAATCAGCCAATAGGATTTCTACCTTAATTCCGATTGGCTGATAGAATTCTATCAGCCAATGGGAATCTAAGGGACCCCATCTTGGATGACGTCATTTAAAGGAACTGTCATTCAGTAAGAAGACTCCAGATGAAGAGGATGCTCTGCGTCGGATGTCTTGAAGATGGACCAGCTCCGCGTCGGATGGATGAAGATAGAAGATGCCGTCTGGATAAATACTTCTGCCCGTCTGGAGGACCACTTCGTCCGGCTTGGATGAAGACTTCTCCCGACTTCGTTGAGGACTTCAGCCCGGTTGGATGAAGACTTCTACCGCTTCCTTGAGGATGGATGTCTGGTCTTCAGAACTGTAAGTCGATCTTCAGGGGGTTAGTGTTAGTTTTTTTTAAGGGTGTATTGGGTGGGTTTATTTTTAAAGGTTAGGGATTTGGGCTGCAATAGAGCTAAATGCCCTTTTAAGGGCAATGCCCATCCAAATGCCCTTTTCAGGGCAATGGGGAGCTTAAGTTTTTTTAGTTAGTATTTCATGTGGGGGGTTGGTTGTGTGGGTGGTGGGTATTACTGTTGGGGGGGTTGTTTGTATTTTTTTTTACAGGTAAAAGAGCTGATTACTTTGGGGCAATGCCCCGCAAAAGGCCCTTTTAACTTTTTAGTTTAATTTAGGCTAGGGTTTTTTTTATTTTCAGGGGGCTTTTTTTATTTTCATAGGGCTATTCGATTAGGTGTAATTAGTTTAAAGATCTGTAATTTGTTTTTTATTTTCTGTAATTTAGTGTTAGTTTTTTTTTGTAATTTAGCTAATTTAGTTTATTTAATTGTTTTTAATTTAGTTAAATTATTTAATTGTAGTGTAGTGTTAGGTGTTATTGTAACTTAGGTTAGGTTTTATTTTACAGGTACTTTTGTATTTATTTTAGCTAGGTAGTTATTAAATAGTTAATAACTATTTCGTAACTATTCTACCTAGTTAAAATAAATACATACTTGCCTGTAAAATAAAAATAAACCTTAAGATAGCTACAATGTAACTATTAGTTATATTGTAGCTAACTTAGGGTTTATTTTACAGGTAAGTATTTAGTTTTAAATAGGAATTATTTAGGTAATAATATTAATATTTATTTAGATTTATTGTAATTATATTTAAGTTAGGGGGTGTTAGGGTTAGATTTAGGCTTAGGGGTTAATACATTTAGTATAGTGGCGGCGACGTTGGGAGCGACAGATTATGGGTTAATAAATGTAGGTAGGTGGCGGTGATGTTAGGGACGGCAGATTAGGGGTTAATAATATTTAAATAGTGTTTGTGAGGCAGGAGTGCGGCACTTTAGGGGTTAATATGTTTATTATAGTGGCAGCAACGTTGTGGACGGCAGATTAGGGGTTAATAAATGTAGGTAGGTTACGGCAACATTGGGGGAGGGAGATTAGGGGTTAATAAATATAATGTAGGTGTCGGCAATGTTGTGGGCAGCAGATTAGGGGTTAATAAGTGTAAGATTAGGGGTGTTTAGACTCGGGGTTCATGTTAGGTTGTTAGCTCCTAACGTAAAACTCGTAATCTGGCCGTATATTTTTTTAAATTAATATTTATGCTAAAAAGGCATTAGTATTACAATTTGTTTTATTACATAACAGGCATGCAGTTATGTAATACTATAATTATAATGCAACTGTCTTTTATAACATAAATATCTATTTTAAAATATATTTATATTTGCAATAATAAATACATTCACCTAGAATATCTACATTTTAATTTATATTTCCAATACTTAAACTAATATGCATTATACATGACCATGCATTTTATTTCAAAGATTGTAGATATAATGTAGACAGGCCTTGTATTGATATTCAATATTTAAACAGTAATGCATGTATATTGCATAATGGTTTAAGTATTGCATATATATTAAATGTATTTATGTTAGCTTTTTGTGTTTATTAAAGATAACATAGATATACAGTATATGTTAATATATATTTATGTTATAGTAGTCAGTAGCATTTAATTATATTTTTACATAACAGGCATGCAGCTATGTATAACTATAATGTTAATGATACTGTATTTAATTAAAAATAATAAACACAACAAGCAACATTAATTACATTTTAATTGAGGTGCAAATAGTTAAACATTATGCATTCTACATATCATTTTAAATATTGAATATTAATGTGTAGAGCCTTTAGTTTCTACAGTTAGTTTTAGGTTATGGCAGATTAGGGGTAAATGTTTAAATTATACAATATGTACAATAAATATTGTTTAAAATATTGTAGATATCTTAAAATGGATTTAATAGTTGCTTGCTATTTTTAAAAAACAAACAAACATAGGAGCCTGGATAGGCCGGTGAGGTTTTGCCGGCCCTCTGGCAGTCAGCCGCTAGCATTTTAGTGAATCTCTGTGACACATCATTTAAACTTTGATTATAACTTTAGCAACATAGCTTCATAGTTATAATAGGAAGGTTTTTATTGTATAGCTTTTTATAGTGATTTATTTGTTCACAGTAGGCGTCAGTGTTGGTGGTATTAGTGACTTAAATGGAGGTTTCAGGAGTATGTAGGTTAGGCGTGACATAGGTGTAGGCGGTCAGGGGGATTTAGCTGGGTTGTTCAGGGGGAATGTGGGTTAGCTGTGATGTAGGTGTAGGTGGTCGGTGGGAGGTAGCGAGGTGCCAATGTGAGCTTTTAATCCTATGTGAAGAACATAGGAAAGTTTGCACGCGTCAGTTTTCATTCATGTGCAATTTACTTTCAACTAACCCATGCATGTAAAAACTTTACGTATGGCTGTGTTAGTGCGCAAGCAAAAGCTCTAGATAGCTTGAATTATTGGTTAAATTCCTCCTTGTGACAAAGTTAGAAAATACACGCAAGTTAGAAGTACACACAAATTCATGTCATCCTAGACACTTAAAGGGATATGAAACCCAAATTTTGTATTTCATGATTCAGATAGAGCATGCAATTTTAAGCAACTTCCTAATTTTCTCCCATTATATAAAAAAAAAGTTCTTTTAAGTATTACATTTGGAATGATATCAGTGAAAAATTTTTTTAGTAGTACTGTAACTAATGAACAATTTTAAACAACACATTATGCAAACTGTAGGGAGAATTTGTTGTTTATCTTTAGGAGTGTAATTGAGGTCTAGGGTCCGTTAATACGTAAGAGATGTCAGTAATTTTAATTGTGTAAATTTGTCCAATGTTTTCCAAATGTCAAAGTTATTGATGTTGCTATTCTGCCCCCTAGGAGTGCAATAAGTACAAAATATTGCAGAAGAAGGAACTTTATTGGATTTACAAATTTAAGACAATAACTTTACTTGGCTTGAATAAAGAATGGGACATGAGTTATTTTGTGGATTAAATTAAATCATGTTTAAGATCTTACCTATCTCTGAATCAGACCATTCTGTTTTCTATCATTTAAAGTTCTTTGATTTTTTGGATATCTGATGTCCGATGAAGTATATAGATGTTTGATATTCAATTAAATATTAACTCATTATGGACGTGGTTACTATGTGTCCACTCGGTAGCCCCGCCCACAATGAGGATGAATTGCCTGTTTTGCGAGTTGATGGCGCAAGTGAATGGTAGCTGCCCCCACTCATTGTGGGACAAGCTATTGATGTCAGTGGAGTACTATGGTTTGCCGTAGGTCTTAAGCACACAATACAGTATATGTCATTCTTTATATCTGATGTGATCAAGCTTTTAATAAGGTAAGCTGTATGAATGGTGTAAGCAATATTTAATTTAATAGATTACACACTGAAACAGTTACACTATAGAAACTTTGGATGAGTCAGAATAGTAATGTGTGCACTGTGCAGTTTATAGATCAACGTGGTAGTGCGCTTTGTAAGCTTATTGAGGACCTTATTCATTATTAATATAAGTGCACAGGAATTTTTATGGAAGTGGGATGAGTTCTTGAATCCCTAGAAATAAATGTTTTTGAATAGATGTCAGCTGTCCCAATTGTTATGAGATGGGAAGTATAATCCTCAGTTAATGCTCTGTTGTATACATTTTTTAATAAGACATATAATTATTTTTTTTTACTTTTATTTAAATGTCAATAGTGACAGCATGTGAGATACAATATTTGATTGGATACTGTGGATATAGATAGTTCTTCTTTGATGAGGGGGAGGAGACATACACTGTTTGCTGTGATTGTTCATTTTCACTTCGTCTGATGGAGTGAGATCCCCGAAACGTCACTTCTTGTTTGATACTTGTGCATAATAAAGCACATTTTTAAAATCTCCAGAGAGTGCATGCCTTTATATATATATATATATATATATATATATATATATATATATATATATATATATATATACATATATATGTTTATATATGTACACACATATAAACACATAAATGTATATGTACACATATATACACATATACAATTACCGTATACTTTATTAGGTACACCTTGCTACTACTGGGTTGGGCCCCCTTTTGCCTTCAGAACTGTCTTAATTCTTTGTGACATAGATTCAACAAGGTTTTGGAAACATTCCTCAGACATTTTGGTCCATATTGACATGATAGCATCACGCATGATGCAAATCTCCCGTTCCACCACATCTCAAAGGTGCTCTATTTAATTGAGATCTGGTGACTGTGGAGGCCATTTGAGTACAGTGAACTCATTGTCATGTTTAAGAATCAGTTTGAGATTATTTGAGCTTTGTGACATGGTGCATTATCCTGCTGGAAGTAGCCATTAGAGGATGGGTACACTGTAGTCATAAAGGGATGGACATTGTCAGCAATAATACTCAGAAAGGCTGTGGCATTTAAACAATGCTCAATTGGTACTAACGGGCCCAAAGTGTGCCAAGAAAATATCCCCCACACCATTACATCACCACCACCAGCCTGAACCGTTGATTCAAGGCAGGATGGATCCATGCTTTCATGTTGTTTACACCAAATTCTGACCCTACCATCTGAATGTCACAGCTGAAATCAAGACTCATTAGACCAGGCAATGTTTTTCCAATTTTCTATTGTCCAGTTTTGGTCTTCTGTTGCTGTAGCCCATCTGCTTCAAGGTTTGACGTGTTGTGCATTCAGAGATGGTATTCTGCATACCTTGGTTGTAACAAGTGGTTATTTGAGTTACTTTTGCCTTTCTATAATGTTTAACAAGTCTGCCCATTCTCCTCTGACCTCTGACATCAACAAGGCATTTTCGTCCACACAACTGCCGCTCACTGGATATTTTCTCTTTTTCGGACCATTCGGATGGTTGTGCATGAAAATCCAAGTAGATCAGCAGTTTTTTAAATACTCAGACTAGCCCAACTGGCACCAACATCCATGCCACGTTCAAAGTCACTTAAATCCCCTTTCCTTCCCATTCTGATGCTCGGTTTGAACTTCATCAAGTCGTCTTCATCTTGTCTAGATGCCTAAATGCATTGAGTTGCTGCCATGTAATTGTGTAACTGATTAGCAATTTGTGTTACCAAGCAATTGAACAGGTGTACCTAATAAAGTGGCCGGTGAGTGTATATAAGTACATATTTATGCAATATTCATTTGTAATAATGGTTTTAACTATGCATTTACTGTTAATATTTCACATTCCAATGTTCTGCAGATAACAGAATATGTTCATTTTTTTTTATAAATAGATATTCCTATATATATATATGTATATATTTATACTTGGATATACTTAGATATAATTATATATATATATAGTTATATATATATATTGTACCAGAATACCATCAGATATATTTAGAAATATGGATTTATGAATAAATAGAACATATTGTTCTATGTGAAAAACATTGGAATGTTAAATATTCATATTTTCATGTCTGGTTAGGGAACTTGAGAATATACATCGGGTTAGCATGCAAGTAGAGTGTTAGATTTGTTTCCGCATTTTCTTTTTTTTATTCATCTACTTCTAAGGGGGAATAGGTTAACGTCTGCGCAATATTCTAACTTTGGCTTTTTGCATGCATCGGGTTAGTGTGCGATAACTTTTTACTTTTAACTAAATAGCGCTCCACTCATAATCTAGCCCTAAATGTGTTTATATGTACCCTAGAATCCCCTGACAAATGAGATTACCTAAGAAGTTTCATCAGTAATGGGAAGTCTTATAAAGGCAAATATTGCTTGAGGGTTGTTTATCTCACTATGGACTAGTAGCATGCTAACTGTTGCCTGTGAGTGAAAAGGAGTTTATCTCATCTTTTTGCACACGTCGGAGCTAGCACTCATATTACTTGTTAAAAATAAACAGGTTGCTCGAGCGTAATTGAATTTAACACACGTCTTGATAGCATGACTTCAGTGCGCTGGTTAACTGTTACGCTTGAATAAAAAGTTGCACAAAACACATTAAAATTACATTTAAAGTACAGTTACACTCATAATAACACTATAAATTAAAATTCAAACAAATGCAATAAAAAGTTATAAGGGCTCAAAGATATGAGGTCTCAGGTGTTAGAAAAAAAAAGGCATGCAAAGGGCTTTAACATAGAGATGCATACATATACATGTCTAAAGATGTCTGTCTAAGTATGTATGTATATATACTGTATATATACATATTTATATATATATGTTCATATGTGTGTACATATGTATTTATATATGTGTATTTACAGACATATATACACATATAAATACATAAATAAATATGTATACACAGACATATATAAAAGTGCATTAGAGCCCTCTGCAGTCAAGTAGCTGAAAACATGTAAAATCATATTTATGCAATATTTATTTTTGTTTAACTATGTATTTAATGTAAATATCTCACATACTAATGTTCTTCACATAGGGGAAGGAATATGTTCAACATATTTCTAAAAAGATATTCCTATATATATCTGTAAATATCTATATCTAGATTTTCATGCTCCATTGAAGTCTACATGGGAACACGTGTAAGCGGTCGCGATATTCCAAGTTTGGCTTTTTGCATGCATCGGGTTAGCGCTCATGCACACAAAAAGATTACTTCTAGCAGGGTTAGTGCGCAAGCCGGAATAATAACTAGTGCTCCACTTGTAATCTTGCCCTATATAGGTAACTGGATGTGAAGGAGAGACACCTTAATTACAATATAAGGTCTAAAAAAAACTAAAAGTTTTTGCTTAATTTCTCTTCATGCTGACGAGTTTTTCATCATTGTGCCCTATATATATCTGAAATTCAAATACATGAAGTGCTGTACTGAGTGCTTATCATATAGAATTTGAAATTGTTGTTGCAGGGAGCAGAATGTGAATTTGAAGGGACAGTAGACATAATTCTGCACTATAGTTATTTGAAAATGACCTGAAAATACCAAATTTGGCAGCTAAAAGTATACTTACCTTGTAAGCGAAGCCATCCTCTTTGGTGCCAAAGTTTTTTTTAACTAGTGTTTTACGGGTTTGCTGTCTAATCAGCTGTTTTTCCAAATAAAAGACTATCCTTATGTTACATAATACTGCACATAGTGCAGAATTATATAACATGTTGAAAACATTGACTGATTTTATTGTATCAGAATTACCAGAATATGAGATAAAATTTCAGCCAACTGCACAAACATTGACCTGTAACTATGAAGGGATGTTAGGCAAATAATGTCTGTTTTCTTTGGAACAAAGATGGTATGTAGGAGACGAGATCACTTATTATAAATATATTTATAAATAAATAGAGTTGTACAGAGAATTTTTTGTATATCAAGAAAAGCTTTAATTAATTTAATTAATTTGAAATTTAAAATGATATATTACTATGTTTATTTTGTTCCTATTTTCTTTTTCTTTCAACAGTTTCTACTGGATAAACAAGATTTATTTATTATCATCCAAAGAAGGATTAGCTAATACATGGAGAGGTATTTTCATGTAGAACCTGTAGTGGGATGTAGCATGCTGTAGTGGATGGGAAGAGAATTGTGTACAGAACCGACCAATAAAAAAAACGTTCAAGTTCTTATCCTATTGCGGAGTTGAATGAGGTCCTTAAAATTTCTAAAACCTTTGCAACACAATAAGATGAAATTATGTTATTGGATTAATATGGATCATCTGTAAAAAAAAATCAGAAAGTCTGCATTAGTGGATGTGGAAATTATAATGATTACATTGAAAGGAGAATTTAAAAAAAAAAATAAGCGTTAACAACTGAGGATTTGTAACATCTTCATGTTTATATCCTGTTACTCTCCTTCATCATGAACATCATAATTTTTGCACAATGTATTAAGGATGAGAAGTCATAAGTTAAATATTTTAGAGGAGGTGCTCCTTTTTGTCTGACATATTTGTAGAACATTTTCTACTTAAAATCTTTGACACCCATACCTCAATTAAAAAACAAACAATGAATAATTCCATTGAGTTGAATGAAAATGTTTCTCAAAACAAATGTGTCCCCAATGTAGTTATGATAACACAAGTGCTGCCAATTATGTACAGCATTATTTTTATTGGAGGCCTCTTTTTGAATAGTGTAAATTTATGGATTTTTTGCTACATATCAAGTAACAGAAGCTTCATTATATACCTGAAAAACATTGTTGTTGCTGACCTTTTGATGACCCTCACTTTTCCCCTGAAAATTCTAAGTGATGCAGAAATTGGGCACTGGGGACTACGTATAGTCGTTTGCCGCTTTTCTGCTGTGATCTTCTACTTAAACATGTATGTAGGAATAATTTTCCTAGGCATTCTTGGTTTTGATAGGTATTACAAAATAATGAGACCCATGCATTTGTTTTCATTTCAATCTGTGAAACAAAGTAAGATCATCTCTGCGGGTGTATGGATAGTAATGGCATTTATTTCTGTTCCCAATATGATCCTAACTAACCAACCATATAATGAAACTCAGACCTACAGCTGTGCAAAACTGAAGAGTGAACTTGGGGTTCATTGGCACAAGGCTTCAAACTACATCTGTATAATTATATTTGTGGCTGTATTTTTCTTCCTTATGCTTTTTTATGGTTCTATTTCCCGAAAGATATACAAATCACACCAGAAGTTTAGAAGAGATTCAGTTCACAAAAGAAAATCCAAGCAGAATATTTACAGCATTTTGTTTGTATTTTTTGTTTGCTTTGTGCCATATCACATATGTCGAATACCATACACACTTATTCAGACTGGCCCTGCAATTAGCTGCCAGTTGTACAACACCTTGTTCTATCTAAAAGAATGGACTTTGTTTTTGTCAGCTGCCAATGTATGTCTTGACCCTGTCATTTATTTCTTCTTGTGCCAACCGTTTAGAGAAAAATTTCTTAAGAAACTGTTGATAATCCGTAAAATCAAAGAAACAGAAAGGATATCCAGAGTGTCTACCACACAGGCTGGCATTGTATAAGCTTACCAGATCAGCGGTCCTGTAAATCACATTCTTCAAAGGTGTCCTACTACAGTTGGTAACTCTTGGCACTGTACCCACTCATCTGCTACCTTTGTATATTATGCCTATGTTTATACCACTGTTTAATCTGTTGTCGCACTACAAATAGATTATAATAATAATGCTAAAAATTTGAGATTTGTTTATATAATATATATATATATATATATATATATATATATATATATATATATATATATATATATATATATACTAGATATTATGTGCCCACACCTATTATATTAACAACAGAAATGCATGGTCTCAAAGTTATCACAGCATATAAAAAGGTCATTTTTATGCAAAAAAATAATAATCATAATTTCATGATCTGTGATAGTACTCCAAATGTCTATATAAACGTACTGCAAACAAGAATATTTAATTTTATTTAGTTCCAAATTAAATTATGTCATATTCAGTGAGCAAATCTGATTTTTTTTATTCTTTGATGTTCAAGAGATAACCATGGTAATAGTGGTTACAGGAAGTTACTCTCATGTTTCATGCAAGTCTTGTACTGTAAGAGTGTTTTCTGTATACTAAGAATATTATATACTCAAATAAATTAATTAAATAAAACCCATACTTTCATATGTGGTGCATATTAAACAAATAGATAATGTTGCTCATATAAAAGTACTAAAACAGTATTTGAAATGTTTCTACTTACGCTCCTAGTGTGTAGCGATGGTCTGCCCACAGAATATGGGTATTTGAATCCCCAAGCCTTATGTACATTTTGTCCAATCAAAACTGGTATTTAATTGGGCACTCTTTAATATGTTTATGCACAGTGGCCACCAAGCAGGGAGTACATGTTCACATGTATCCAATTTGATCACACATATCTAGAGATTGTGTTGGATAGCACATAGTCATGAATACTAGATGACCTTCTATGAAAGCTATTGTTTGCAGCATTTAATGCAACAAGTTACCCATGAGCATCTCTCTTTCCCAGTCACCCCTTGTATACACATAGTGAGCCCTAGCCATCTCTAACAGCTTAGTCACATGTCTCATACATTCAGGTACCCTTACTTTCGCTCTCACTAACTAGACACCTCTAAAAATCTCTCTCACAAAGCAAATTACCCCTCTGATATACACAGTCAACCCCAACTGTCTTTTTCACACACCCAAACCCTAGCCGTATATCTAACATGTAACTTATTCCATATACACAATCATCACACTCCATATTCTCATATACTGATTCATCTCTCAGGCACCCATAGACATCTTCCTGATACAACCACTCACTCCTCTCATCTACTCAGTCCCCCTTAGACATCTCTCTAACATACCCAGTAGCCCTCTCATATACCCATCCATTTTAATCCATCTTTGTAATCTCACTCCTAGGCATCTTGTTTGAAAAGTAGAAAATCCTTACAAGACATCTTTGTGACTAGTGCAATAGTGTTCGTGGTTTAATTGCGTTGTCATTCTCCTTAATAAAGCACACAATAACCCAAAAGTTAAACGTTTTTCATGGTTACTTATTGGTTACAAACTTGTTTGTTTTTAATGGACATTTTAATTGATGTAGTCACTTCAACACCAGTGTCTTAGATCATTGAGATCTAGATCGCCTTAGCATTTCTTTTTACTATTCACTTATATTATTTACAAGGCTATGTATTTTTCAACTTCAAAATTTAACATAATTTGCACAAATTCATAAAAGTGCTGAGTTTTTTTTCTTTGTTTCTTGTTGTGGAGGATATATATATATATATATATATATATATATATATATATATATATTGACCTACTTTGAACTAGATGACCATATTAGGTGACCTACTTAGGATTTTCCTGGACATCAAATGAGAACTTCACATCAAACATGGAAAAACAATAATTAAAACAGCAGCTTGTAAACGATTTATGTAAATATTTGTAATTGCAGAATATTAATATGTATGTTGTGTTATGGCAAAGTAGTCTCCCTTGATAGAATGAATGGCGTCTCCAAGGTCTCACCATTGGTGTTTTGAGGTGTTCTATGTCCATAGTAGGGTAATTCTCCCTAATATACAGAAATCCTAAAGACTATATTGCCCTTGTAAAGTAAATTGTCTTGCTAATTCAAAGTCAGTGAGGCTTTTATTCTTAATAGAGGGAGGTTTTCTTCTTTTTTTATGCAAAGTTATTTAGGAGTTTTTGTAATGCTGGTATTCTCTAATGGGCTATGAGTGGTTACTTTGGTCTGTGTGGATAGCTATTCTGTGCTCCTGCTTGCACGTTAACTTTGCTAGAATAGGATTTGTGCACACATCAGGTTGCTCTAGTGTTACAAGTCAAAAGTGTTACAAGTTAAAAGTAAAAAGTTTGCACACGAGTGGAACCCCACACGAGCAAAAAGCCTTCATCTAGCAAAGTCACGTTCATGTTAACGCACTCCCCCATGGATTTTAACAGAACAAGAAAACAGTTAAACCTAACACCCATACCCATGTGCTAACAGCCCACTTTAAAACAGCCAACATCACTATTAACCCCCTATCCACCACAAAGCCCACTGCAAAACAGCCCACTACACTTTTAACCCCCTAACAGTCATATAGCCCACCGCAAAACAGCCCTCTACACTATTAACCCCCTAACTGCTAGATAGCCCACCGCAAAACACCCCGCTACACTATTAACCTCCTAACCTCCACACACCCCTAATCGCAAAATACCACCTTACCTCCTAACAACAAAACACCCCTAACCTAACACCCCGTAAGTTATAAAAAAAAAAACTACCATTACAGAAAATTGTAAAAAAACCTTAACCAGTTGGACCTATACTAAAACTAATGTCCCCTTAAAAAATTGTACCTCTAAAAAACCCTAAACTAATACTAAAACCTACTTTAAAAATTTCCCTGAAAAGGGCATTTGTTGAGCAGTGCCCTAGTTGAAGTGAATAGCTATTGTGCAGAAAAAAACCTATCCTAAATCCAAAGAAACCCTTTCCCCAAAAATTAAACGAGACATTGCCCTAATATGGGCATTTTGCTGTGCAATGCCCTAAAATGAGAAAGCTCTTTTGCAGAAAAAGACATCCCTAAACTTAAAAAAACCCTATCCTAAAAAAAAGTTTCCCTGAAAACTCTTTACACAAACTTCCAAGTCATGTAAAAATTTTGAGCATAAAATGGGACTACATTCAAGCAATCACATTTACTTTCAACTTATAATACAAGAGCACATTGCTGCTCATAACCACCCATACATATGGGGAGTGTATATTACCGCAAATTTGCGCAAATTAATTTGCAGTAATTTAAACACTGCTCCACTTATAATATAGATTTGCGCACAAAAAACACAGCAATCTCTTAATCGAGCTCTTTATTGGTTAGATATCTATTAGTTTTTCATGGATATTTAAAGGGAAGGTAAACTTTGATGAATCAGTGCTCTGTTTTAAAAAAATACTATTAAAAACAGGGGCACTTTCATTCATCAAAGTTTACATTTCACTGTTTTTGTAAAAATACTTACCTTTTATTCTGGAAGCCGCTCCATCGCTTCCCCTGTCCGTCGCAAGTCTCTTCATACGTATCCAATAACAAATCTGGCTTCCTCCAATCACGGCTTCCCCCCCAGAGCAAACATTGCCTGAGGCCACGCCTTCATTGGAGGAAGCTGGATTCTTCATTGGTGACGTAAGAAGATACTTCTTACACTAGCATCTAAAGTCACACAGAACTGTTGTACAAACTAGTTAATCTATTTACACAAAAACATAATTTATGCTTACCTGATAAATTTATTTCTCTTGTAGTGTATCCAGTCCACGGATCATCCATTACTTATGGGATATTAACTCCTCCCCAACAGGAAGTGCAAGAGGATTCACCCAGCAGAGCTGCTATATAGCTCCTCCCCTAACTGCCATTACCAGTCATTCGACCGAAAACATGCAGAGAAAGGAAAACCATAGGGTGCAGTGGTGACTGTAGTTTAATGGAAAAATTACCTGCCTTAAAGTGACAGGGCGGGCCGTGGACTGGATACACTACAAGAGAAATAAATTTATCAGGTAAGCATAAATTATGTTTTCTCTTGTTAAGTGTATCCAGTCCACGGATCATCCATTACTTATGGGATACCAATACCAAAGCTAAAGTACACGGATGACGGGAGGGACAGGCAGGCTCTTTATACGGAAGGAACCACTGCCTGAAGAACCTTTCTCCCAAAAACAGCCTCCAAAGAAGCAAAAGTGTCAAATTTGTAAAATTTGGAAAAAGTATGAAGAGAAGACCAAGTTGCAGCCTTGCAAATCTGTTCAACAGAAGCCTCATTCTTAAAGGCCCAAGTGGAAGCCACAACTCTAGTAGAATGTGCTGTAATTCTTTCAGGAGGCTGCTGTCCAGCAGTCTCATAGGCTAACCGTATTATGCTACGAAGCCAAAAGGAGAGAGAGGTAGCCGAAGCTTTTTGACCTCTCCTCTGACCAGAATAAACGACAAACAGGGAAGACGTTTGTCGAAAATCCTTAGTTGCCTGTAGATAAAATTTCAGGGCACGGACTACATCTAGATTGTGTAGCAGACGTTCCTTTTTCGAAGAAGGATTAGGACACAAGATGGAACCACAATCTCTTGATTGATATTCCTGTTAGTGACCACCTTAGGTAGGAACCCAGGTTTAGTACGCAGAACTACCTTGTCTGAATGAAAAATCAGATAAGGAGAATCACAATGTAAGGCAGATAACTCAGAGACTCTTCGAGCCGAGGAAATCGCCATTGAAAACAGAACTTTCCAAGATAACAACTTGATATCAATGGAATGAAGGGGTTCAAACGGAACCCCCTGTAAAACATTAAGAACTAAGTTCAAACTCCATGGTGGAGCAACAGTTTTAAACACAGGCTTGATCCTAGCTAAAGCCTGACAAAAAGCTTGAACGTCCGGAACTTCTGACAGACGTTTGTGTAAAGGAATGGACAGAGCTGAAATCTGTCCCTTTAAGGAACTAGCGGATAAACCCTTTTCTAAACCTTCTTGTAGAAAAGACAATATCCTCGGAATCCTAACCTTACTCCATGAGTAACTCTTGGATTCGCACCAATATAAGTATTTGCCCCATATCTTATGGTAAATCTTTCTGGTAACAGGCTTCCTAGCCTGTATTAATGTATCAATAACTGACTCAGAAAAACCACGTTTTGATAAAATCAAGCGTTCAATTTCCAAGCAGTCAGCTTCAGAGAAATTAGATTTTGATGTTTGAAGGGACCCTGGATCAGAAGGTCCTGTTTCAGAGGTAGCGACCAAGGTGGACAGGATGACATGTCCACTAGATCTGCATACCAAGTCCTGCGTGGCCATGCAGGCGCTATTAGAATCACTGATGCTCTCTCCTGTTTGATTCTGGCAATCAATCGAGGAAGCATCGGGAAGGGTGGAAACACATAAGCCATCCCGAAGGTCCAAGGTGCTGTCAAAGCATCTATCAGAACCGCTCCCGGATCCCTGGATCTGGACCCGTAACGAGGAAGCTTGGCGTTCTGTCGAGACGCCATGAGATCTATCTCTGGTTTGCCCCAACGTCGAAGTATTTGGGCAAAGACCTCCGGATGAAGTTCCCACTCCCCCGGATGAAAAGTCTGACGACTTAAGAAATCCGCCTCCCAGTTCTCCACTCCCGGGATGTGGATTGCTGACAGGTGGCAAGAGTGAGACTCTGCCCAGCGAATTATCTTTGATACTTCCATCATTGCTAGGGAGCTTCTTGTCCCTCCCTGATGGTTGATGTAAGCTACAGTCATGATGTTGTCCGACTGAAACCTGATGAACCCCCGAGTTGTTAACTGGGGCCAAGCCAGAAGGGCATTGAGAACTGCTCTCAATTCCAGAATGTTTATTGGTAGGAGACTCTCCTCCTGATTCCATTGTCCCTGAGCCTTCAGAGAATTCCAGACAGCGCCCCAACCTAGTAGGCTGGCGTCTGTTGTTACAATTGTCCAGTCCGGCCTGCTGAATGGCATCCCCCTGGACAGATGTGGCCGAGAAAGCCACCATAGAAGAGAATTTCTGGTCTCTTGATCCAGATTCAGAGTAGGGGACAAGTCTGAGTAATCCCCATTCCACTGACTTAGCATGCACAATTGCAGCGGTCTGAGATGTAGGCGTGCAAAGGGTACTATGTCCATTGCTGCTACCATTAAGCCGATCACCTCCATGCATTGAGCTACTGACGGGTGTTGAATGGAATGAAGGACACGGCATGCATTTTGAAGCTTTGTTAACCTGTCTTCTGTCAGGTAAATCTTCATTTCTACAGAATCTATAACAGTCCCCAAGAAGGGAACTCTTGTGAGTGGAAAGAGAGAACTCTTCTTTTCGTTCACCTTCCATCCATGCGACCTAGAAATGCCAGTACTAACTCTGTATGAGACTTGGCAGTTTGAAAGCTTGAAGCTTGTATCAGAATGTCGTCTAGGTACGGAGCTACCGCAATTCCTCGCGGTCTTAGTACCGCCAGAAGAGCACCCAGAACCTTTGTGAAGATTCTCGGAGCCGTAGCCAATCCGAATGGAAGAGCTACAAACTGGTAATGCAAGTCTAGAAAGGCAAACCTTAGATACCGGTAATGATCTTTGTGAATCGGTATGTGAAGGTAAGCATCCTTTAAATCCACTGTGGTCATGTACTGACCCTTTTGGATCATGGGTAAAATTGTCCGAATAGTCTCCATTTTGAACGATGGAACTCTTAGGAATTTGTTTAGGATCTTTAAATCCAGGATTGGCCTGAAAGTTCCCTCTTTTTTGGGAACCACAAACAGATTTGAGTAAAACCCTTGTCCCTGTTCCGACCGTGGAACTGGATGGATTACTCCCATTAATAAAAGCTCTTGTACACAGCGTAGAAACGCCTCTTTCTTTATTTGGTTTGTTGACAACCTTGACAGATGAAATCTCTCTCTTGGGGGAGAGTATTTGAAGTCCAGAAGGTATCCCTGAGATATTATCTCTAGCGCCCAGGGATCCTGGACATCTCTTGCCCAAGCCTGGGCGAAGAGAGAAAGTCTGCCCCCCACTAGATCCGTTCCCGGATCGGGGGCCCTCAATTCATGCTGTTTTAGGGGCACCAGCAGGTTTCCTGGCCTGCTTGCCCTTGTTACAGGACTGGTTAGGTCTCCAGCCTTGTCTGTAGCGAGCAACAGATCCTTCTTGTTTTGGAGCAGAGGAAGTTGATGCTGCACCTGCTTTGAAATTCCGAAAGGAATGAAAATTAGATTGTCTAGCCTTAGGTTTGGCTCTGTCTTGAGGCAGGGCATGGCCTTTACCTCCTGTAATGTCAGCGATAATTTCTTTCAATCCGGGCCCGAATAAGGTCTGCCCTTTGAAAGGTATATTAAGAAATTTAGACTTAGAAGTAACGTCAGCTGACCAGGATTTTAGCCACAGTGCTCTGCGCGCCTGAATGGCGAATCCGGAATTCTTAGCCGTAAGCTTAGTTAAATGTACTACGGCATCTGAAATAAATGAGTTAGCTAACTTAAGAGCTTTAAGCCTGTGTGTAATCTCATCTAATGGAGCTGATTCAAGTGTCCCTTCCAGAGACTCAAACCAAAATGCTGCTGCAGCCGTGACAGGCGCAATGCATGTAAGGGGTTGCAATATAAAACCTTGTAGAACAAACATTTTCTTAAGGTAATCCTCTAACTTTTTATCCATTGGATCTGAAAAGGCACAGCTATCCTCCACCGGGATAGTGGTACGCTTAGCTAAAGTAGAAACTGCTCCCTCCACCTTAGGGATCGTTTGCCATAAGTCCCTTGTGGTGGTGTCTATTGGAAACATCTTTCTAAATATCGGAGGGGGTGAGAACGGCACACCGGGTCTATCCCACTCCTTAGTAACAATTTCAGTAAGTCTCTTAGGTATAGGAAAAACGTCAGTACTCTACGGTACCGCAAAATATTTATCCAACCTACACATTTTTTCTGGTATTGCAACTGTGTTACAATCATTCAGAGCCGCTAACACCTCCCCTAGTAATACACGGAGGTTTTCCAGCTTAAATTTAAAATTTGAAATATCTGAATCCAATCTGTTTGGATCAGAACCGTCAGCCGCAGAATGAAGCTCTCCGTCCTCATGTTCTGCAAGTTGTGACGCAGTATCTGACATGGCCCTAACATTATCAGCGCACTCTGTTCTCACCCCAGAGTGATCACGCTTACCTCTTAGTTCTGGTAATTTAGCCAAAACTTCAGTCATAACAGTAGCCATATCCTGTAATGTGATTTGTAGTGGCCGCCCAGATGTACTCAGCGCCACAATATCACGCACCCCCCGAGCGGGAGATGCAGGTACTGACACGTGAGGCGAGTTAGTCGGCATAACTCTCCCCTCGTTGTTTGGTGAAATGTGTTCAATTTGTACAGATTGACTTTTATTAAAGTAGCATCAATACAGTTAGTACATAAATTTCTATTGGGCTCCACTTTGGCATTAGCACATATAGCACAGATGTCTTCCTCTGAATCAGACATGTTTAACACACTAGCAAATAAACTAGCAACTTGGAAATACTTTTCAAGTAATTTACTATAATATGAAAACGTACTGTGCCTATAAGAAGCACAGAAAGAGTTATGACAGTTGAAAGTTAATAAACTGAAAGGTTATAGCATCAAATCTTTGTAAAAAACACAATTTTAGCAAAGGCTTGTTCCCATTAGCGAAGGATAACTAACCCTGATAGCAGAAAAAAAGGTTACAGAAATAAACGTTTTTTATCACAGTCAACTACAATCTCACAGCTCTGCTGTGAATGATTACCTCCCTCAAAACAAGTTTTGAAGACCCCTGAGTTCTGTAGAGATGAACCGGATCATGCAGGAAATACAATGAGCTTCTGACTGAATTTTTTTAACCTCCCCCTCACACACAACAGTGAGAGAGATCAGTAAACTGTCATAAATTAAATAAAACAACTGCCAAGTGGAAAAAATAATACCCAAAACATTTTATTCACCCAGTACCTCAGAAAATGAAACGATTTTACATGCCAGCAAAAAACGTTTAACATAAATTAAGTGTTATTAAAGAGCCTGTTGCCAGTCCCTGCAAATTAGGCTAAAGTCTTATGCACACAGTATAATTCCAGTGAAGTGCCATTCCCCAGAATACTGAAGTGTAAAATATACATACATGACAGCCTGATACCAGATGCTGCTACTGCATTTAAGGCTGAGTTTACATTATATCGGTATGGCAGAATTTTCTCATCAATTCCATTGTCAGAAAATAATAAGCTGCTACATACCTCTTTGCAGATTAATCTGCCCGCTGTCCCCTGATCTGAAGTTTACCTCTCCTCAGATGGCCGAGAAACAGCAATATGATCTTAACTACGCCGGCTAAAATCATAGTAAAAACTCAGGTAGATTCTTCTTCAAATTCTACCAGAGAAGGAATAACACACTCCGGTGCTATTATAAAATAACAAACTTTTGATTGAAGGTATAAAACTAAATATAATCACCATAGTCCTCTCACACATCCTATCTAGTCGTTGGGTGCAAGAGAATGACTGGTAATGGCAGTTAGGGGAGGAACTATATAGCAGCTCTGCTGGGTGAATCCTCTTGCACTTCCTGTTGGGGAGGAGTTAATATCCCATAAGTAATGGATGATCCGTGGACTGGATACACTTAACAAGAGAAATAACTTTAACCTGTGAGATGTTTATTTAATTTTTTTATGCTTGATAATCTAAGATGTTTTTACTATTTAATTTTTTTTTTTTAATGGGACATAATTCTCGCATGCTAAATCACAAGTGATGTAGCATAACTGTAAAAAGCTGACATGAAAATATCACCTGAACATTTCTATGTAAAATGGGAAGATATTTTACCTCAGCATTTCTTCAGCTCTCCAGAGTAAGTGCTCTGGTAACAGTTATACTTCAGCTGATGTCCCTATCCCTATCCTAAAACCAAAGAAACCCTTTCCCCAAAAATTAAACGAGACATTGCCCTAATATGGGCATTTTGCAAGTTAAAAAAAAACCTCAAAAACAATAGCCAATCAGCCACAGCAGTACTGATGTCATGCATTGCTTTGCTGTGATCTCATGAGATTTCACTGAAATCTCATGAGATTTCATTCTAAACTACCTGAAACTGAATATGAAAATAACATGACTGTGCCTGCACATGCCAGATACACACTCCATTGCAAGTCTTGGGACTATAGCATCCTGATTGGCTGCTTAAAGTCTCTTTACAGTTGGGTGTGAATATTGATAACATTTTTAGGTAAAATATCTTCCATTTTTTACATAGAGATGCTCAGGTTATATTTTGTAGTTAGCTTTGCTGCATTACTTTCAAGTGTTTCAAAATGTGGGTATTGTGTCCCTTCTTAAAGGTTATATATTTAACATTTTTTAAATTAAACATAATTTGCACAAATGCATGAAAGTTATGTATTATTTATCTTTGTTTCTTCTAATGGAGGACATTTTAAAATGTTGGTTTGTTTTTTGTTAAATGAAATATAAAAACCAGTGCACCAAAGTACAGGAAACAATTATATACTTAAAATGTTTCTTGTTGTTGTTTTTTTTAATTTAAAATGCAAGAATAACTGAAGACTTTGAATATTTATGTCTTCAAGAAAAATAAATGTTATTAAAAACAATTTATTCAGCAACATATCCTTAATCATAGCTAATTCTCTCTGTTGGCCCTTGACTCATGGTTGTATCTCGTTATTTCTAAGCTGACAAAGTTATTTGGTTTTTATTTTTATTTTATTTCTATTTAACTGTTTTCAAGTTTTGTTTTCTGCATAAGTAAGAGCAGATTGTTTTATAGAGGGAGTTTTTTATGCATTTGTTCCAGTGTTCCAGTTGTGCCAGTGTCTCTTTAAGATACATTTTCAGCCATCCAATACTCTATACTTAAAGGGACACTAAACCCAATTTTTTTCTTTCATGATTCAGATAGAGAATGCAATTTTAAGCAACTTTCTAATTAACTCCTATTACCATTTTTTCTTTGTTCTCTTCCTATCTTTTTAAAAAAAAGCAGGAATGTAAAGCTTAAGAGCCGGACCATTTTTGGTGCAGAACCTGGGTTATGCTTGCTTATTGGTTTGCTAAATGTAGCCACCAAAACCTAAAATGGGCTGGCTCCTAAGCTTTACAATAAAGATAGAAAGAGAACAAAGAAAAATTGAAAATAGGATTAAATTAGAAAGTTGCTTAAAATTGCATGCTCTATCTGAATCATCAAAGAAAAAAAATGGGTTTTGTTTCCCTTTAAAATAATTCAAGTTAAGACTTTGGTTATTTGTTTATCTGATAAAAATGTTAATATAAACACTTTATTGAGCAACATATACTCAATCATAGATAATTCTCTTACCAAAATATTCAGAATGACTAATTATCTCAATTCTTTTTTTAAACAATGTTTTCCTTACTGTGTTGCATTATAAAAGCAAACAGCCTTTCAAGATTTATGATACAAGAAAGGAGCATTCAGTAAACACAGCTGTGGACCAACACAAAATCTTACTCGCTAATCCATTGTACATTATTCTTAACATTTGTAAAACAAGACAGATTTGAGGTCATGGTTTTTTGCTTCTGAAATACCAAGCCTTGAGTAATCAGGAAAATGAATTTAATGCTACTCTCTTCTACTCACATTTTACAGAATGGATTTCTTAGTCCTTAGAAAGAAAAAAAATAAGAAACACTGTGGATGAAAAGAGTGAATTATATCTTCATTTGAAATATTTGTTATTAACGTGTGTGTTCAAACATCAGATCATGAGGGAATTTGTGTTTTACAGGGTTTTTGTTTAATAATTAAGCATAAATAATAATTAATTAAGTATAAATAATTTAATATATTGCTTTTATGTTTATATCAATGCTATTTCATGCAATAATTACATTTGTAAGGTATGTATATTATTTGAAAATTATGTTAATTTATATACAAGATTCTATATATATATATATATATATATATATATATATATATATATATATATATATATATATATGTATTCTATATATTTTTGGATTATATATTAAAGTGTACAGTATATATAGAAAAAAAAATTGAGAACAAATCATTTTTTTAATATATCATTTTCTGTTTAGCTTTTAAAGGGACAGCCTAGTCAAGATTAAACTCATGTTTCAGAGAGGACATTACATTTTAAACTTTCTAATTTACTTTTATCATCAAATATGCTTTGCTCTCTTGGTATTCTTTGTGACTTGTATGCTAATTTCTAAGCCAATGAACTGCCTTTTATCTCAGTGCATTTTGGCAGTTTTGGCAGTTATACCCTGCTAGTTCATGGGTGTCATATAGATTATGTGCTCACTCCCGTGGAGTTATTTAAGAGTTAGCACTGATTGGCTAAAATGCATATCTGTAAAAAGAACTGAGATAAGGGGGCAGTCTGCAGAGGCTTAGAAACCAGGTAGTTACAGAGGTAAAACATGTGTTACTATAACAGTGTTGGTTATGCAAAACTGGAGAATGAGTAATAAAGGGATTATCTGTCTTTTTAAACAACAAAAATTCTGGAGTAGACTGTCCCTTTAACTCTCTTTTTTTATGAAACTCTTTATCAATAGTGCATTACATTATTAATAATCCTAATTATGAACTATACCCATGCATGATAGGCAGACAACAGGCAGTGGACCATTGTATATCCCAATTCCAAACACAGCTTTATTGTTTGATAGTGTTCTCTAAGTTTCTGTAAATATAAAACAAAAATTACACAATGATGTTCACATCTACATGAAAATTCATGGGTGTCTAAATTTAAAAACCATAAAATGTGTTGAAAACATTGTGACATGCAACAGCCAGAGTAAATGTTTTAGTGAAAATAGTAAGCAGTTAGTAAATACAGGGTCCAGCTGTTGTTCAGTATTCAGTATTCAGTAAACACAGACTAGTCATAGACATATTAGGCAAATAAAACCAAATGACATGTCTGCTTTATGTCTAAAGACAACTTAAAAATAAATCTGATGCTCATGATTTACAAAAAGATATTTAATGTGACATAAAGCAACTTGAGGTTATAATACAAAATAGTTATATGTACAATATACCATTATATTAAACTGCACTGATAATATTTACCTGACATTACCTGATAGTTTTTAGAATGTTGTATAATTTTCTTTAAAATGTGAATATACATTTATTGCTGCATATATGCTGACATGAGGAGCAATTTTAAAATGCACAGTAGTTAATTTTAAATGTGAGTGTTAAGACACTTTTTTTATACATAAAGTACGTTTCCAAAATGACTCGTATGCCTTAAAGGAACATTAAACACTTTGAAATGGTAATATATATTAAGAAATTATATATATATAAAATAAACTCTGCAATATACATTTATTATTTATTTTGTACTTTTTTTCTTTAATTCCATTCTGAAATTTTGAGCTCTTTAGTTCCTGTTAGAAATGGAAGTGCAGAACACTGTTATAGCCATTGGCTGCACACTCTAATGACCAAATTTTCTCTAATTGGCCACAGCAGAAATGTTAACCCAAGTTCCAACATGGCAGCTCCTATTGTTTTATAGACACTAAAACTTATTTTGTCAATATTTAAATAACTACTGAAGCTTAAAAAAATAAATCTACGCTACTCTCAGACTAATCTTTTCTTTGAATGCTTTATTCTATCTAGTTTTTGTTTAGTGTGTAATGTCCCTTTAAAGGATGACAGTTACAAGGATGAATATGTATGTTGTGTAATTTCATTTAAATAATATTTAACAGTGTGCTTTCTCCAACCCTATATATCTCCCAACATGTCAGGTATATATGATTTCTAAACTTGGGAATAGGCAAATCAAAAACAGTAATTGAACCACCGATTTACCTAACCCATTCTGCAACATGTATATCGGAATTTTCATGAGTTCATGATTTGGTTTAAAATAGTCATTTTAGTCAATTCAATTAAAAAAGATAGATCAGGAATGACTATTAAGAGATGTAACTTAAAACTAACATTTATTTGCTAAATACAGATGCTATTTGCTAAATTATGTTGTTCTCTAGAACAGGACGCCCCAAGTCCAATCTTAATGACCCAATAGCAGGACAGATTTATAAAAACAGGATAGTGAAGTACAACTACTTAAAGGGACAGTATACTATAAAATAGGTTTTCCCTTAATGTCTTTCCAATTACTTGTTATACCAGCTTCAGAGTATAAAATGTAGGAGAAATTGCATTTTCAGGTTTATTTGTGTATATTAAATATATGGTTTTGTGCTTTGAAAACACAGCCTATGGGCAGGTAAAATTATATTTTATTATGTTATCACTTTGTGTACACATACTTGCTTCCTTATCATATATATGTTTGTAAACCAAAACCCAATACTTAGGCCCTGATATTCAAAGGTTCTCCAACTGGGATAGAAATTGCATTTAAGCTTTGCACACGTCTTGTGAAATGTTGTAAGCATTTTAAGCAAGCTGATCTCACTGATTTATCTCGCCAGCTGTATGAAGTTAAAGTTTGCTTGAACTTCACAATATACTTATTTTAACTAACAGAAAAGTAATATATACTAAACTATAGACAAAAGAAAGTTAAATTATAGTGATTATATTTCAGTTTAATTTGTAATTCTTGCAAACAGAGCCTTTATATCAGTCCAGGGGTTTTCCAGTTATCTTCTCTCTCCCATGTGAAATTCCGAGAGCTTCATTACTTTCTATAGAGGTCATCTCTCATCTCTTTGGGATTTCCAGGTTCCTCCCATTTTCTTAGAAAATTCAGTGAGTTCTGCCCCAGTGAAGTCAGCACTATAATCTCTTTCCAAACTAGAGAATGTTTGATTATCTGGCCCATAGAAAGTAATAACGCTCTCTGGGAACTGAAGCTGACAGTTTTTTTTCAGTTTTAATTTAAATAAAAGACATGCAACCTACAATCTTATTTGTAAAAGATACATATATATATATATATATATATATATATATATATATATATACAAAGTAATATGTTTAAGTTACACGGAAACTATGAAGGCATAATCAGAATTAGTAAAATTGAAATACACTGTTGAAAATAGAAAGTGCATAGTTTAAACGTAATTAATTTTAATGTTAAGTGTAAAGTAGTATAGAAAACAAAGCGCAAAGTATAAATGCAGCAGAACTCTCATGTCATGTAGTGCTACAGTATATTGCACTGGGCTTGTCTCTCCTTCACCTACAGAAATGCAGGGAATGCCCCTTGGAGAAGTAAAGCAAAATCTGCCTTTTGAAAATTTCACTCGGGATCTTGCAGTGCTGGAGGATCATTTTAGATTATCTCGCCTAAGCAGAGAGGTTTTAAATATCAGGGCCTTAGAGAGAACAATGGAACTTTTTAATTTTATTAGTTATCTCTTCTACACCCCACTGGGAGTGTCATTTCTTCTGCTGCCTATGTTTAAAAAGCTTGTAAATAGCCTGAATGTAGGTTCAGAATAGGTTATGATACCACAGGCTAAATCAGCTATTTAAAATGTCGAAATAAGGGTAAATGAGCTACTTGTATACAATTTATTACACTTAAGCAGGACAAATACTGTAGATCATTGGGAACAAATTAAAGGGGAGAATTTTGTTATGGAAAACTGTCCCTTTAACAGTTGACTATGTCACCTATGCTGTAATTTAAATATTCTGAATATGTGCCCTTTACGTTGGTTAGAAGGCATGGAAATGTGGTTAATCCTGTCCTAAAGCACCAAACTCTCTTTATCTAAATTTTAACTCATTTTACTAAGTATGTATGTGAATTGTATTACCCTTCAGAAGCTTGCTGGTTAGAATGATATTGGTCCGCATATTGTAAATAATGTAATTTTAATAGGCAAGCACCTCATTGTAAAAACAACCTTATAATAAAAATATTTATTTTTAATTAAAAATGAGTATGTGTGTCCAGTCTGTTTACTTACATTTCACAACTATGAGGCAGAGAAAAGAAACAAAAGGTAATATTATCCTATTCCTCAATTCTGTGTACTTTAGAGGAACTGTAATAAATATGTTTCAACGTTCCATTTTAAAGAAATTATCACATATTTTGCTTTAAAAAAGATGGATGGTCTAGTTCAGATTAAAGCTATATTTTATTGTCAGGGTTGAGAAGCTACATATCTCTCTCCCATTTGTTATGCAAAATGTATGCCCTTATTTCATAATTAATTTACACTGCTTTATTTCACATTTAGGGCTACATAATGAGTGGAACACTATTAAGTGCTCCTGCTCACACGTTAACCTCGCTAGACAGAGACTTTTTGTGCATGTCAGGTTGCGTATTGCCACTTGAAAGTAAAAAGTTTGCGCACGAGTGTAAACCAGAAGAGCGCAAAAAATATTGTGACCCTTTTAACTTCTTCTTCCATAGACTTGGAGAGCAAAAACGTAAAAATTAAATATTAAAGCCCATACTCGCCCGCTAACCCGACCGCTTATATTCAAGAGCGCTAAACCCGACATGAAATATTAATATTTCATATTTCACATTCTAACATTACATTCACATGTTCACATAGCAGAATATGTAATTTTTATTCTTAAATACAATTTTTATATATAGATATATAGGTATAGATATGTTTTTTACATGAACACTATATATAAAAATATATATTTAATAATAAAAAGAAGATTATTTTCTATGTGAAGAAGATTGGAATGTATAATATGCATTTTGCACATAGGGTTTCGAAATTTAGATTTTAACACTGTTTTCATGTGCGCTAACCAGAGCATATTTAAATTGAAGTCATTTCCATTGTATTAAAATCTAAGTACAAAACGGAAAGGTAATGAAAAACCAAAAGTATTAAAAATATATACAGAATGCAAACCCACTACTGTGGCTATTCCTCTCAGAGGACTTTTGTAAAAATTATTTTAGTCTTTGAAGTTATAGTGAATACATAGACAAATTTGGATATTGCTTTGGATAAGATGGTATTTCTGATATTTTGTAAGATAAGAAGCCTTCTAGACTTGAACAGAATAAAGTGCATCCTACTGCAAAAAATAATTCCACTGACATAACAAAACCAGTTTGCAGTACAATGTTTTTGTCTGATGGAAAATTTCGAAATATCTGATGTTCTTGTGGTATTCTACATCTTCAGCACAAAGCGTTGCGCAAGAACCAGCCCAGGGGCGGCTCTAGAATTTAAACGGGGGAGGGGAGACAAACATTTACATTACAGAATAGATTATAAAGAATCAGGCACAGACTCAGAATAAAATGTGCCAGTACAAGGACGTCATCATTAACTGTAAAGGTCACGATAGAGGGGGATGCAGCTGTGTCATTAATAAATAAAGACACCTGAAGAAAATAAAATATTGCCATATCTCTTAATTAAGTTAACATAAATCTCTGCTGTTTGATATAGAATTGGATGTGCAAACATAAATGTGAACATAAGTGAAAAATAAGCAAAAGCACCATTGTATATTGTAGAGGCTTTCTTCCTTGTTTGGACAAGAATGGATTTAAAAATGATTTCTAATGAATAGGCGCAAACAACTTTAAGCAAACAGAAGTATTGGAAGAAAATCTGAAAAAAGTATGATTTAGTTTTTTAAAACAAAATAGGTCAAATTAGAGAAATTAATAATAAAATAAAAGTAGCTAAATTCATAAAAGCACTACATAGATACGTTGTTACATTTGCTGGCAGACATGGAACCCATAATAAGGTTCCATGGAACCTTATTGAGAGGGCATCACCCATAGTACCAATAAGAAAATTAAATGGTTACATTCATATATGTAGAGATTTTATTAAGGTTTTGAACTAGCAATTGAAGATAAATACCAACTACAAAGAACAGAAGTTATATCTGCTACGTTAGCAGGAAAACAAAATCCACAAGAGTACATACCTACACATGATAATTAACCCATAAATAAAACATATTTACATGATTGCATTTGAATACAATCAACAGTTTTTTTGGAATAGTCTCTGCAGTTGCACCTTGACAATAAAAAAATGAATAAGCTATTAGTTGGTAATTCACATGCACAGTGTTTACTCTACAACATGCTGGTCAAAAGAACCACCAAAGAGGAACAAACGGATAAGAAACATAGTTCTTCAGTGTCTTCAAGATCATGGTTTAAAAAATAAATCTAAAGAATACGTAGTGTGCAAATAATCCTATGCACCAAAAGTAATTGATATGCAAATGGAATATGTATATACTGTATTTTGTCTTCACTTTGGGCTAGATTATGAGTGGAGCACAAACATTTGCACCCTAGCGATAACAGGTTTATTGCGAGGGTTTGCGCTCATAGGGCTAACCGCTTGTATTATGAGTTGAAAGTAAACGCAATTGCGTCAGCGCTATCATGATTTACGCTAGAATGATTACCGCTTCCTCAGAGCTGTGGTGTCACAAAACACATCAAAAATACATTTTAGTTAAACTCATAATAATACCATCTAGTAAAAATGATTTGAAAAAAATATTGGACACAAAAGTTATAAGGGCTCAAACATAGGCAAAGGGCTTTAACATAGAGATACATACAAATGCATATATATGTATATATATATATATATATATATATATATATGTCTCTATATTTGTACATATGTATTTATATGTTTATATATGTATTTACAGACATATGAATACATATATAGACATATATAGAAGTGCATTGGAGCCCTTTGTCTTAAAGTAGATTAAAACATGTAAAATCATAATAATGCAATATTCATTTTTAATAAAGGTTTTAACTATGTATTTACTGTAAATAGTTCACATTCCAATGTTCTGCACATGGAATATTTTCTATGCATGTATACATTTATATATCTGTATATGTCTATACCTATATATATAATCATGTATATATAGTTAGAGATATACTGTATATTTTACAAAAAAAAACATCAGCTATATGTAGAAATATGTATTTATGAATAAATAGAACATATTCTGTTATTTGAAGAACATTGGAATGTGACATATACATATATTCATATTTTATGTTGGGTTAGCGCACTGGAGAATATGCGATCAAGTTTTTTTCTCCATTGACTTCTATGGTGGAATACATGAATGCTCACACGATATTCTAACTTCGGCTTTATGCGCTAGTCCAGTTACCACAAGAGCAAAAACAGTTTACTTTCAACTCATAATATGAGCGCAACCCGACGAGCACAAAAATCTTAACTCTGGCGCAATTAATGCTCGTTAATTTGCGCTCCACTCATAATCTGGCCCTTTGTGTGTTAATTCTAAGATTACAATAGAAAAAAACTGATTCAATAGTGTTACATTGTTTAAAAAGTTGGTGAGATTGAAATTGAAAGGAATGGTATTTATGTCTACCAGAATTTAACCAGATCTGGATTCAAGCTCTCTGTTCCTAAAAACCCAAAAGGCAATCCTTTTATTATACTTAAAATACTTTACATCTAATAATAATCATAAAATCAAGGCTACACTGTGCAATATGCACCTGTGGCTGATGACTCAACAGCTAAATACCGCAGTGTTTCACCTAGATTTAGCCTCTCCAGTGCCAGTTAGTAGTTCCACCCTTCTTTGTCACTCTTCTGTGATGGTCTCTCTTTTGTGCATTTCACCACCTTAAAGGGACATGAAACCCAATTGTTTTTCTTTCCTGATTTAGGTAGAACATACAATTTTAAAAAACTTTACAGTTTACTTCTATTATCAAATGTGTTTCATTCTCTTGGTATCATTTGTTGAAGGAGCAGCACTGCGCTACTGGTTTCTAACTGTACACATGGGTGCCAATCGGTATATATATATATATATATATATATATATATATATAGATAGATAGATAGATATAGATATAGATGCAGCCACCAATCAGCAGGTAGAACCTAGGTCCTTTGCTGTTCCTAAGCTTACCTAGATAAACCTTTCAGCAAAGGATAACAAGAGAAAGAAGCAAATTACATAATAAAAGTAAATTGGAAAGTTGTTTAAAATTGTATTCTCTGTCTAAATCATGAATGTCTAATAATGGCTTTATTTTCCCTTTAATACGGCTTTTCCAAAGAGCTAACAAATTAGAACATGTTATTTTATCAGCAGAAAAAACAGAATGGAGTCCCATAAAGCCTCAATAAAATACAATTTGATTTAGTGTTGCATAATACAGATCATACGCATTTTAGCTAAATGCTGTAATCATAGATCATAACCTACATCTATATTTGTATGCCTTTGTGTCCCCAGAATATGACTTAGAATTAGCCCTTGGTATAAATCATACAATTCTAAAATCTTGGTTTATATAAGTGCAATATTTCAAACTAGTCACTAGATGGGGAAATAAAGTAACGTTAATCGTAGAGATTTCAAGTTGTGCTATACAGAAAAGCAACAGGAAAACAAAACCTAGAAGGGTATAACTGCTTAAAAATAAAAGGTTTAGGCTCACAAAAGTTTTTTTTACCATCTGTTTTTGTAAGTTTTCTGTAGGACCCTCATTATCCCTCCTCATATAATGCAAATGTTGTCAGGTCACACTGAGATAATGGCCTTGATATTTGCTTGAGTGTTTAATTTCCCTTTAACATCATCATGAGACAGACAGGGAGGCTGAGCATGTGCATTGCGGTGTGTTTTGGGGGCCAGATCATGATTTTTCCTCTACCATTGCCAAGCATGCAGAATTCATAGAAATTCTATTGCCCCTGTTAGGCATCTCATCTTGCTATTTCAAAGTTAACAAAGTTATCTCATTTTAGCTTTTTTTAGTTGTTCTGTAACACTTTGAATGTGTTTTTCTGATGCCTGAGAAGTGGATATAAAGCTTAATAAAGTATGCAGTTTTCTTGTTGTGATATTGCAGCAAGTTATTTTGTGGCATATTTTTTTATGAATTTATTGAATCTAGGACAAGGTGACCAGGACCGGTGCTCCCACTAGGCAAGCTATTCAGCTGCCTATGGCGCACTGCCGCCGCTGTGTGACTGCTGTCAACATCAGATCATTGTGTGTCACAGTCTAATCCATCTTAAAGGGACACTGAACCCAAATTTTTTCTTTTGTGATTCAGATAGAGCATGAAATTTTAAGCAACTTTCTAATTTACTCCTATTATCAAATTTTATTCATTCTCTTGGTATCTTTATTTGAAATGCAAGAATGTAAGTTTAGATGCCAGCCCATTTTTGGTGAACAACCTGGGTTGTTCTTGCAGATTGGTGGATAAATGCTTAAAATTGCATGCTCTATCTTAATTATGAAAGAAAAAAATGTAGGTTCAGTGTCCCTTTAAGCCGCTGCTGCAGTTGTCCCTGAACTACCATCTTAAGCGGCACAGGCTGATGACATCACTCCCAATGGATTGGCTGTATTCACACAGTCATCAAATTCCACCCAGCACCCGCTTTACTTACTTTTTTAACGCTCCTTGAACTTTCATTTCTCACACCCCTCTTGTGCTAGTCATAAAGCTTGCATCTTCCCCTTCACTCTTGGCTCACAGCCTCACAGTCATGTGGTTTCTCTTCTCCTGCCTATTGTTAAGGTTTTCCAGCTCAGGGCTCTGACATGGGTTTGACCCATGCATTGTTTCTCTAGGTGTTGCCCCTGGTGCTACCTGTACCTGCCGGTGTCTCTGGGGATACTGTGCTTGAACACTGCCTGCTGGTGGGTGCTGGCTGCTGGGTATGGCAATACCAAGGAAGATGCTGCAGGCGAAGGGAGAGATACTGACAGTGTTAATTACAGGTAAGTGATCTTTTACGACCTACCCTATATCAAGGGAAACTTATTACCAGACATCTCTGAGCTAATGTGCCCAACAGATGTACATAGATTGGTATTATGGAACCCATAGCGTACCTTTAATATGTGTGTCTCCCTATCTCCCCCTCCCTCTCTCTCCCCCTCCCTCTCTCTCCCTCCCTCTACCTCCCTCCCTCTCTCTCCCTCTCTCTCTCTCTCCCTCTCTCTCTCTCTCTCTCTCTCTCTCCCTCTCTTTCCCTCTCCCTCCCTCCCCCCACCCTACCTGCCCTACACACATACACACACAGTCCCCAGCTCACCTTACCCACCCTACACAACTACACACACAGCCCTCAGCTCACCCTAGCTGCCTATCTCCCACACACCTACACACACAGCCCCCAGCTCACCCTAGCTGCCTATCTCCCACACACCTTCACACACAGCCCCAAGCTCACCATAGCTGCCTATCTCTCACACACCTACACACACAGCCCCCAGCTCACCATAGCTGCCTATCTCTCACACACCTACACACACAGCCCCCAGCTCACCCTAGCTGCCTATCTCCCACACACCTACACACACAGCCCCCAGCTCACCCTAGCTGCCTATATTTCACACACCTACACACACAGCCCCCAGCTCACCATAGCTGCCTATCTCTCACACACCTACACACACAGCCCCCAGCTCACCCAACAGATGTACATAGATTGGTATTATGGAACCCATAGCGTACCTTTAATATGTGTGTAATAGTATTTTTGGTGAGATAAAATAGAAATTTCATCAATATCCCTTCTCTCTCCCTCCCTCTCCCTCTCTCTCTCTCTCTCTCTCCCTCTCCCTCCCTCTCCCTTCCTCCCTCCCTCCCTCCCCTTCTCTCCCTATCTCCCCCTCCCTCTCTCTCTCCCCCTCCCTCTCTCTCTCTCCCTCCCTCTCCCTCCCTCTCTCTTAGCTGTCTATCTCTCCCACACCTACACACACAGCCCCCAGCTCACCTTAGCTGCCTATCTCTAACACACCTACACACACAGCCCCCAGCTGACCCTAGCTGCCTATCTCTCACTGTCATGATCCTCCTATTCCACCTTAAATGTGTCAAGCAAATACTATATACCACCTTTACATCTTGTTAACTTCCTACCTGAACCCAATATAAACCTGCTTCCTCCCATGGTCCTTTGCTGGTTTATTGAAGTGTAATAGCTACAGTTCCAGTCCTTACCTTTTCTACAGCATAACAGGATTTAAACTGTGTATTTATTTCCTTTTTCTATCAGCATACCTCTATTTCAGCCGGAGCTGACATTACATATCTGCAGCAGGACTTCACTCCACACCTCCCCCATCCAGGGTCTGCTTGTGAGTATTCCTAACAACCTGGCGTGACACGCCACTCAGCAAACAGGAAACGCAGGGACCACAGCGTTCACACTGCTCACCAAGTTCATTGGGACCGGATCTCTGTGCTGCACTCATCGCACTCACAGCAGCTGCAGTTTGCTTAAAGGGGAAATCTCATTCAGCGGCTTCTGGACAGGTGCTGTATAAACTTTCATAAACACACTGTGCAACTCTCTTCTGAAGTACACTTAAACATACTACAAGTGTAAGATTTGTATAGTGAAGCTGCTTGCATTTAACCGTGAACTCTCTCTACTAACTGCATCCTGAAATACAATTAACCTCTGCATTACTGTTTGTAAACTGAAGCTGCTTGCATTTAACCCTGGTCTCTTTCTACTAACTGCATCCTGACATATAATTAACCTCTGCAGTACTGTTTATCTCTGTATATCCATTGCTACGAATACCTGCCAAAGTCAACTCCCACTAATAGACACTCCATTTACTGGGAGCTAGCTGTCCGGCAAAATTAACAACAAGTGTTATACAGTTCACTAAAAGCATATAGTGTACTGTCATCCTCAACTCTTGTAACACATCCTCAATTTTACATGATATCTTGGTTGTTACAATTACAAGTGAGTTGATTGTTACATAATAAACCAGCCATATATATAGTAGCCATGGAGCCCACTGACGTCACTCCCCAGCTACACAGCCTAAATCAAAGGCTGGATAACCTAACCCAGGCTTTCAGGGATTTTCAGGTGGAAAATCAAAGCCTTAAAGCCTGCTTAAGGGAAGTGCTATCAAATAGAAATTCTGGAAATGACCATCATGCTGAACCCCAGGTTTCATACCCCGAAAAGTTCTCAGGGGACCGCTCCACTTTTCGTCAATTTCGTAATGCATGCTTATTGCTTTTCGATTTACGCCCTAGGACCTACCCCACTGACAGGGCCAAAGTACTAAACATCCTATCATACCTTAGGGGAGAGCCAAGGGTCTGGGCTGACTCTTTCTATGAGTAACAAGACCCAATACTGAATTCCCTGGACTGCTTCCTTAAAGCCCTCTCCTCTCTTTATGATGATCCCTACCGCCAGATTACAGCTGAGGGCAAACTCAGAGGTTTAAAACAGCTTAAAGCCCCGGTTGAAGAGTATATCACTCGTTTTAGGATATGGGCCAGAGATTCCCTCTGGAATGAGGTTTCTCTGAAAAACCAGTATCGCCTTGGTTTATCCGAAGACATTAAGGATGAACTCGCCAGAGTAGGTATTCCAGACCGCCTGGAAGAACTGTACATCCTTACCACTACTATTGACCGTAGACTTAGGGAGAGGAGGCAAGAAAAAAGCCCCTCTAACCCCCCTCAGCGCAGGGTTTTACAGACGCCATCTACTTCACCACCTGAGCAACCTATGGACATTAGTTTTCTACGTGGACCCCTCTCTCCACAAGACAAATTGAGACGCCGTACATTAAATTTGTGCATGTATTGCGCATCAGCAGACCATGTTGTTAAAGAGTGTCCACTACTATTCAAACAGAAGATAGGTAAGGTACACCCTTTCAACCATTGCCTAAACACAAAAAATATTGCCACTGTCTATCTAACATTACCCTTATCCTTGCAGTGGGAACAACACAGGATAAAGTGTGAAGCCATCATAGATACCGGAGCATGTGCCAACTTTATTGATTTGAGTTTAGTCACTGTTAATAAAATACCTTCTTCTTTCAAAAGCACACCTCTGCCTCTCAAAGTTATTGACGTTTCACATCTACCATCTGGTCCTGTCATGCAACAGACTATTCCCTTACTGGTTACTACTGCCTCTGGTCATTCTGAGACCATTACCTTTGAAATCATATCATCCCCTCTCTATCCTATAGTTCTGGGAATTACCTGGTTACCGTTACACCAACCCTCGGTGCATTGGGACACACTTACTCTATCCTTTCCCTCTTCTTACTGCTCTAAGACCTGTTTTCCAACTGCTCATTTACTCTCTACCTCTGCTCCTTCTATTCCTCCTCAGTATTCAGATTTCTCTGATGTCTTCGATCAGAAAGAGGCCGAGTCATTACCTCCACACAGGTCCTACGATTGCCCCATTGACCTGTTACCTGGAGCCACCATTCCCTACAGCCATATCTATCCCCTGTCCAGACCTGAGTTACAACATTTAAAAAACTACATAACTGATAATTTAAAAAAAGGTTTCATCCGTCCCTCCACTTCCCCTGCCGGTGCCGGCATCTTTTTTGTAAAAAACAAGGACGGGTCCTTGCGCCCTATTATAGATTATCGTGAATTAAATAAATGCACGATAAAGAACAGGTACCCGCTACCTCTAATCCCAGAATTGGTTGAGAGGTTGAGTGGCGCTACTATATTTACTAAACTAGACCTTAGGGGCGCATACAACCTTGTTAGAATAAGGTCCGGGGACGAGTGGCTGACAGCATTTAGGACTAGGTATGGTCTTTTTGAATATACTGTTATGCCATTCGGTCTGTGCAACGCCCCGGCGACATTCCAGAATTTTATCAACGATATCTTTAGGGACATCTTAGACATTTTTCTGGTGGTCTATCTTGAGGATATTCTAATCTATTCTTCTTCCCTTTCAGAACATGTCATACATGTCAGGCAAGTGTTGTCCAGACTACGGTCACATAGTCTTTACGTAAAATTAGAGAAATGTCTCTTCCATGTTACAGAGGTCTCATTCCTAGGTTACCGTATCAGTCAAAGTACCATTATGATGGAAGACAATAAAATCAAAGCCATCACATCTTGGCCTACACCAACCACTATCAAAGAAGTACAACGCTTCTTAGGCTTTGCAAACTTTTACAGGCGCTTTATCCATAATTTCGCAGCCATCACTAAGCCATTAACAAATTTCACTAAGACGACAAAACCTTTCCTCTGGACCCCCCAGTCTCAAAAAGCCTTCAATGACCTCAAGTCCCTGTTTGTGTCATCACCTATTCTTCAATTACCAAACAGCAAAGCTCAGTTCATATTGGAAGTTGACGCTTCCGAATATGCCATCGGTTCAGTTCTTTCTCAAAGGTCCTCTCCTGACAAACAGATCCATCCTGTTTGTTATTTCTCCAGACTTTTAACACCCACTGAGTTGAATTACCCCACAGGGGAAAAAGAGTTATTAGCCATCAAGTCATCCTTTGATCAATGGAGACACTTACTGGAGGGGGCAGAACACCCTATAACTATTCTCACCGATCACAAAAATCTCCAATACCTCCAAACCAATCTCACTCTCTCTGCTCGCCAACTTCGTTGGAGCCTCTACTTCTCCCGGTTCAATTTTACCATACACTTAGGTGTACAAAAGACACTGGATATCCTTCAAAGACATTTTTGGTGGCCCTCCATGAAACACTCAATAAAAGCCTATATCAAATCCTGCCCCACCTGTCAGACCTCTAAGCCTTCACACCAATTGCCTATTGGCCTATTACAAAATCTACCCATTCCAGATTGCCCATGGAAAAGCCTCTCTATGGACTTTATCGTTGACCTCCCTAAATCCCAAGGAAAGACTGCCATATTTGTCGTAGTGGATCTATTCTCTCGTATGGCTCATTTCATACCAACTTACTCTCTCCCTACAGCACAACAAACCGCCGAGCTGTTTATCAAAGAGGTTGTGCGCCTTCACGGATTACCTACATCTGTATTGAGTGACAGAGGCTCGCAGTTCACCTCAAAGTTTTGGAAATTTCTCTGTTCCTCTCTTTCCATTCAGCAACATCTCACCACCTCATACCACCCTCAGTCAAATGGTCTCTGTGAGAGGACCAACCAATGGCTAGAGCAGTACTTAAGATGCTTCTGCTCTAGCACCCACGAATCATGGGTCTCCTTCATACCTCAAGCGGAATTCGCATACAATAATACTACTAACTCTTCTACCGGATTTTCACCTTTCTATATCAACTCAGGACTCCATCCACATTTCCATCCCTTATCATCCTCTCACTCTCCTTGTCCTCAGGTTAATGATCTCATCAATTCTATTAAACTAACATACAATCTGGTCCAAAGCAATATCAAGCATGCACAAGCTTCTCAAAAGCGCTACTATGATTTACGGCATCGTCCACAACCTAATAACAAGGTTGGGGACATGGTTTGGTTGAGCACAAAAAATCTTAGAATACCCTCACCATGCAGGAAGTTTAACAATCTCTTTGTTGGTCCTTTTCCAATTGTAGCCATTCGCAACCCACTTACTGTTACCTTACAGCTCCCTGCTACTTACCGCATCCACCCGACTTTTCATATATCATTGATCAAACCCTGTGATACCTCTCATCTTCTGCCTCTTCCTGCTCTGGTGTCCCCAACGCCGGATCCTGAATATGAAGTACATTCGGTTTTGGACTCTCGTCGATGCAATGGACAACTGCAGTACCTTGTCCATTGGGCTGGATTTGATTCCTCTGAAGATTCTTGGGAGCCTGCAGCCAACCTCTCGGCTCCCCAGCTGGTGTCTCTCTTTCATAGGCGCCATCCCGATTGTCCCGCACCCTGATCCCTTCTTGATGGATCTTTGGGGGGGGATGTGTCATGATCCTCCTATTCCACCTTAAATGTGTCAAGCAAATACTATATACCACCTTTACATCTTGTTAACTTCCTACCTGAACCCAATATAAACCTGCTTCCTCCCATGGTCCTTTGCTGGTTTATTGAAGTGTAATAGCTACAGTTCCAGTCCTTACCTTTTCTACAGCATAACAGGATTTAAACTGTGTATTTATTTCCTTTTTCTATCAGCATACCTCTATTTCAGCCGGAGCTGACATTACATATCTGCAGCAGGACTTCACTCCACACCTCCCCCATCCAGGGTCTGCTTGTGAGTATTCCTAACAACCTGGCGTGACACGCCACTCAGCAAACAGGAAACGCAGGGACCACAGCGTTCACACTGTTCACCAAGTTCATTGGGACCGGATCTCTGTGCTGCACTCATTGCACTCACAGCAGCTGCAGTTTGCTTAAAGGGGAAATCTCATTCAGCGGCTTCTGGACAGGTGCTGTATAAACTTTCATAAACACACTGTGCAACTCTCTTCTGAAGTACACTTAAACATACTACAAGTGTAAGATTTGTATAGTGAAGCTGCTTGCATTTAACCGTGAACTCTCTCTACTAACTGCATCCTGAAATACAATTAACCTCTGCATTACTGTTTGTAAACTGAAGCTGCTTGCATTTAACCCTGGTCTCTTTCTACTAACTGCATCCTGACATATAATTAACCTCTGCAGTACTGTTTATCTCTGTATATCCATTGCTACGAATACCTGCCAAAGTCAACTCCCACTAATAGACACTCCAGTTACTGGGAGCTAGCTGTCCGGCAAAATTAACAACAAGTGTTATACAGTTCACTAAAAGCATGTAGTGTACTGTCATCCTCAACTCTTGTAACACATCCTCAATTTTACATGATATCTTGGTTGTTACAATTACAAGTGAGTTGATTGTTACAATTGCACACACAGCCCTCAGCTCACCATAGCTGGCTATCTCTCACACACCTACACACACAGCCCCCAGCTCACCCTAGCTGCCTATCTCGCACACACAGCCCTCAGCTCACCCTAGCTGGCTATCTCTCACACACCTACACACACAGCCCCCAACTCACCCTAGCTGCCTATCTCTCACACACCTACACACACAGCCCCCAGCTCACCCTAGCTGCCTATCTCTCACACACCTACACACACAGCCCCCAGCTCACCCTAGCTGCCTATCTCTCACACACCTGCACACACAGCCCTCAGCTCACCCTAGCTGGCTATCTCTCACACACCTACACACACAGCCCCCAACTCACCCTAGCTGCCTATCTCTCACACACCTACACACACAGCCCCCAACTCACCCTAGCTGCCTATCTCTCACAAACCTACACACACAGCCCCCAACTCACCCTAGCTGCCTATCTCTCACAAACCTACACACACAGCCCCCAGCTCACCCTAGCTGCCTATCTCTCACACACCTACACACACAGCCCTCAGCTCACCCTAGCTGCCTATCTCTCACACACCTGCACACACAGCCCTCAGCTCACCCTAGCTGCCTATCTCTCACACATCTACACACACAGCCCCCGGCTCACCCTAGCTGCCTATCTCTCACACACCTACACACACAGCCCCCAGCTCACCCTAGATGCCTATCTCTCACACACCTACACACACAGCCCCCAGTTCACCCTAGCTGCCCCTTACACAAACAGCCCCCTGTTCACCCTACTTGCCTCTCCTTAGCACACACACAACCCCCTGCTCATCCTACCTGCCCTAAACACACACACACACATCACGCATTCCCCAGATTACCCTATCTGCTCCTCTCACACAAACAGTAAGGGCAGTGACATGAAGCATCCCATTTCACCTAGGGCTATTTTTTAAATTTATTATCATTGTTATTATTAATTGGCTAGATTACGAGTTTTGCGGCATGGGTGAAAAAGCAGCGTTATGGCTCTTTTTCACTACCGCTGGTATTACAAGTCTTGCAGGTTTAGGGGCACCGCACACTTTTCTGGCCGGAACGCAACGTAACTACCGCAGCTTTTAAAAAGTCCTTTTTCAATGGGACTTCCACAGCACCGGTATTATGAGTCTGCCTGGGAGGCCAAAAAGTGAGCGGTACAGCCTAAAACTATAAGATCCTTACCGTAAACTGAAAGTCAGTAATTCTGAGTTTTACGCTACAAAGCCGTACCATAAAACTCATAAAATCCTGAAATACAATTAACCTCTGCATTACTGTTTGTAAACTGAAGCTGCTTGCATTTAACCCTGGTCTCTTTCTACTAACTGCATCCTGACATATAATTAACCTCTGCAGTACTGTTTATCTCTGTATATATATATATTTAAAAAGTCCTTTTTCAATGGGACTTCCACAGCACCGGTATTATGAGTCTGCCTGGGAGGCCAAAAAGTGAGCGGTACAGCCTAAAACTATAAGATCCTTACCGTAAACTGAAAGTCAGTAATTCTGAGTTTTACGCTACAAAGCCGTACCATAAAACTCATAAAATCCTGAAATACAATTAACCTCTGCATTACTGTTTGTAAACTGAAGCTGCTTGCATTTAACCCTGGTCTCTTTCTACTAACTGCATCCTGACATATAATTAACCTCTGCAGTACTGTTTATCTCTTTATATCCATTGCTACGAATACCTGCCAAAGTCAACTCCCACTAATAGACACTCCAGTTACTGGGAGCTAGCTGTCTGGCAAAATTAACAACAAGTGTTATACAGTTCACTAAAAGCATGTAGTGTACTGTCATCCTCAACTCTTGTAACACATCCTCAATTTTATGAGTTTTATGGTACAAAGCCGTACCATAAAACTCATAACTAAAGTGCTAAAAAGTACACTAACACCCATAAATTACCTATTAACCCCTAACCATCGCAAACACTAAAATTAAAATTATTAACCCCTAATCTACCGCTCCAGACATCGCCGCCACTACAATAAACATATTAACCCCTAAACCGCCGCACTCCCGCATCACAAACACTAGTTAAATATTATTATCCCCTAATCTGCCGCCCCTAACATCGCCGCCACCTACCTACATTTATTAACCCCTAATCTTCCGCCCCCAACGTCGCCGCCACTATACTAAAGTTATTAACCCCTGATAGAATTCTATCAGCCAATCGGAATTCAAGGGACGCCATATTGGATGACGTCATTTAAAGGAGAATTCATTGTTCAAGAAGCCGGATGTCTTGAAGATAGACCCGGTCCGCACCAGATGGATGAAGATAGAAGATGCCGTCTGGATTAAGACTTCTCTCCGGTTGGATGAAGACTTCTGCACAGTTTGATGAAGACTTCTGCCGCTTCGTTGAGGACTTCTGCCAGTTTTGTTGAGGATGGATGTCGGGTCTTCAAAAACTGTAAGTGGATCTTCGGGGGTTAGTGTTAAGCTCTTTTAAGAATTTATTTTGGTGGGTTTTATTTTTATATTAGGGTTTGGGCAGAAAATAGCTAAATACCCTTTTAAGGACAATGCCCACCCAAATGACCTTTTCTGGGCAATGGGGAGCTTAGGTTTTTTAGTTAGGATTTTATTTGGGGGGTTAGTTGTGTGGGTGGTAGGTTTTACTGTTGGGCGGTTGTTTGCATTTTTTTACAGGTAAAAGAGCTGATTTCTTTGGGACAATGCCCCGCAAAAGACCCTTTAAAGGGCTATTGGTAGTTTAGTTTAGGCTAGGGTTTTTTCTTATTTTGGGGGGGCTTTTTTTATTTTGATAGGGCTATTAGATTAGGTGTAATTAGTTTAAATATCTGATCATTTCTTTTTTATTTTGTGTAATTTAGTTGGGGGGGATTTGTAATTTAGTTAATTGTATTTCATTTATGTAATTTATTTAATTGTAGTGTTAGGTTAGGTGTTAGTGTAAGACAGGTTAGGTTTTATTTTACAGGTACATTTGTATTTAATTTAGCTAGGTAGCTAGTAAATAGTTAATAACTATTTGCTAACTATTCTACCTAGTTAAAATAAATACAAACTTGCCTGTGAAATAAAAATAAAACCTAAGATAGCTACAATGTAACTATTAGTTATATTGTAGCCAGCTTAGGGTTTATTTTACAGGTAAGTATGTATTTAGTTTTCAATAGGAATTATTTAGTTATTAATAGTAGGTTTTATTTAGATTTATTTTAATTACATTAAAGTTAGTGGGTGTTATGGTTAGACTTAGAGTTAGGTTTAGGGGTTAATACATTTAGTATAGTGTTGGGGGCGGCAGATTAGGGGTTAATAAGTGTAGTTAGGTTGCAGCAACATTGATGATGGGAGATTAGGGGTTAATAACATTATATAGGTGCCGACGATGTTGGGGGCAGCAGATTAGGGGTCAATAAGTATAATATAGGCGTCGGCGTTGTCGGGGTGGCAGATTAGGGGTTAATAAGTATAATGTAGGTGTCGGCGGTGTTGGGGGCAGCAGATTAGGGGTTAATAAGTGTAATGTAGGTGTCGGCGATGTCGGGGGCAGCAGATTAGGGGTGTTTAGACTCGGGGTTCATGTTAGGGTGTTAGGTGTAAACATAAATTTTCTTTCCCCATAGGAATCAATGGGGCTGCGTTACGGAGCTTTACGCTCCTTTATTGCAGGTGTTAGGCTTTTTTTCAGCTGGCTCTCCCCACTGATGTCTATGGGGAAATCGTGCACCAGCACGTAAAACCATCTTACCACAGTTCACTGCAGCGCTGATATTGGAATGCGGTATGGAGCTTAATTTTGCTCTACACTCATTTCTTGCCTGCTAACGCCGGGTTTTTGTAAACCTGTAATACCAGCGCTGTAGGGAGGTGAGCGGTGAAAATAACTTGCAAGTTAGTACCACACCGCTCATAACGCAAAACTCGTAATCTAGCCGAATAATAATAATAATATGCACTAGTAGTTTCATGTTTTGTTGCTTTAATTTATTTATTTTTTGGTGGGGGGGCACAAATAGCTGATCTTGCCTAGGGTGCAAAATAGTCTAGCACTGGCCCTGAAGGTGACACATGGTTTGGAATTTCTTCTACAAATCGCTATTGTGTTATAGAATAGAAATGTGCGATTCATTTAGGATCGATTTGGAAATTCGGCCGAATTCATAAAATTCAGGATTCGGATCGATTTGAATTTCCGAATTAAAATAGTGCCGAATCTACCGAATAAATCCGAATTAGTTCGGATTTATTTAGATTTATTCGGTAGATTCGGATGGCCATGGATTACACTAGTATTGTACAGTATATTAGGTTATATCACTCTGCTATGGGTTACACCTAATATACAGTACATAATACTAGTCTAATACACAGCACATCCCACCTAACACTTACCAAAATTTCGAATTTCAGAACCGAATCGAGCCGAATTTATTCAAATCCGAATGAATCCGAAACGAATTGATTCAAATTTTTCAGAATTTGAATCAATCCGAACTGAAATTCGAAAAAATCCGAATTGATCCGAACCGAATTTTTTTGCCATGCACATGTCTATTATAGAATAAAGATGTCATGCAACAGCCTGTGACATACATGTAAACTACATAAATAATAAATATTAATACAACATAAACATACCATTGTTCATTTTAATAACTTAAAGCAACATCAAACCTACTGTTTTTTCTTTGATGATTCAGAGCATACAATTTCAAAGCAAGTTAATTTTTTAGCAAATTTATTTAATTTATTTATGTGTTCTTTATTGAAAAAAATATGTAGATAAGCAGTACGAACTATATGGCAAAACATCTGGATGAAGGATTTTAAGCACTAGATGGTACTAGTCTCTGCACAATGTACAACATTGTCAAAAGCTTTCTTTCAAAACTGCTGTCATAAAGTGCTCCAGACTTGTGCATGTTCCTCAGCCTACCTACCTGCTTTTCAATAAAATATACCAAACAGAACAAAGTAAACTTGATAATAGAATTAAATTGGAAATTGTACACTCTATCTAAAACATGAAAGAAAGAAAAAATGAATATAGTTATGTCCAATCATCCAAATGAGAATTTTTGTATAAGAATTGAAAACGTAGACAACAGATTAGACAATTATAACAATATATGTTAAGGTAAAAGCTTATGAAAATATAAATGAATAGTGTGTTACTGTATATATTTTTATTTTTTACCATAAATTTTTATTGAGGCATTATAAAAATACAATAGAAAAAGTAGATAGGGAATGTCCAGTTACAAGGAGTTATAGCTGAAGATTATGCGCAGATAACCTGAGGCAAACAGTTGAGCAATGTTTAGACTTCAGAAATGTGGTATTACAAATCTTTTTCTAGATACACTTGTCAAAGGGAAAAAAAATTAGCAAGAGAAATCTACGGTTAGCTGCCATACATATGAGTATAGGGAGGAAGTAATCTGCAAGGAATAAACATAGAAAACAAATAGCAACAAAAACGCGTTAGGACTATAACTGGATTGTTATCTGGATAGGAGGATAAGTATATGAGAATGAAACCTCATTTTTTGTGTTAAGTAATAAGAAGTGAGAGGGAGGTGTGTACAATTGAGAAGCTACAAATATACCGACTCTGTGGAGAGAGATGTATTTTAGATTGAAATTGTTTTTATTATTGTTGTACAGTATTAACAATACATAGGTCATTTCGGTGGAAAAGACAGTAGACAAATTTCAAACAAATATAAGCCATTTAACAGTCTCTAATGGTCCACCGCTTCCTCCCTTTTAATAACTTCTGTTAGTCGCTCTTTACCATGTGTCATCAATCAAAGCTCCTATTGAAGCCAACAATTATTCATTAAATTTTCCGTATCTAAACATATGTAACAATCAACATATTTAACTAATGTAACCCTTATGCCAGTCAACTGCATAAATCATATTAATAAATTAACAATAAACATTTCTTAACAGATCATCGTACCTTATGAACCTTTAGAGCACACCTTCCAATCCCTCCCATCTTCTCCTATACTCACATCTTTGTCTCCCTCTGTCTCTTCTGTTATCTTATCCTTATACTTGCTTCTCATTTAGAATCCAATAGAACCAAACTTGGTTGAATACTTCAACTGTATCCTGTATGTAAGCAGCTGTCTGATGTCAAACATGTTCCTAATCCTTCCAAGTATCTTCCCCCCTCTCTGGCACTCCTAGTTTCCAGTGTTTTGCTATAGATGTGCGGGTCACTGTGCATAAGATTCTAATTAACTTATTTATTGGTGTGTTAAACCTCAAGTCATCAACATTCAATAATGCCTGCATAGGTGTCAATATAACTTGATCCTCTAGTATTGTGGTTAACATCCTAGACAGGTCGAGCCAAACCCTCTGAACATTTGGGCATTCCCACCACATATGAAAATATGTACCTAATTGTGTGCAACCTCTATAACACCGTGTGGTGCCTCCCTTGACCATATGCGCTGTTTTTAGAGGGGTCAAATACCAGCAAAAAGTTGTCTTTATATTGTTTTCCCTCAGATCTGCTCCCAATAAGCCTATAGCTGAGTTTAAAAAAATCTGGTTCCATGTTGTTAAGTCAAATGTTCTCTCTAAGTCTGCTTCCCATTGAAAAATGATAGGAGATTTTGTTGTTGTGTGTGATTCTTGGATGTGTAAATATAAATGTGATACCGCACTTTTCTGTCTAAGCTCTGCGCTGCACAACCTCTCAAAGATGGTTGTGCCTTTGGTCTCTATTCCAAACCTGAGATATGATGTGACAGCCGAAGCTATCTGTAAGTATAAAAACCAGGGAAGGTGTATCATTCCGAGTATATCCTGGAGCTGTTGATACGTTATAATTTTTTTGTTGACCAAGAAGTCTGCTATTCTATATAAATCTTTGTGTGCCCATTTATCTATGAGGCGACTAGATTCTTTTGGAAACTATATATTTTATGGGAATATTAAAAAATCTTATTAAAGAATTAGCCGGTAAAAATGCATATTTTTTGTTGTATGTTTCTAACTGTTTGATCGTCGTCTTGGTAATTAGGCTCTGAGAGATCTTAAGTTTCTCATCAGTATTTTTACCCCATAGTATATCTCCTGGGTCATTGTAGCCCCCTACGAGTGCTTCTAATTTAGGCCATAGTATGTCCTCCTGTTTTCTCCCTAAGAGAGAGTTTTGGGCCAGCCTAGCTGCTGAATAATAGTCCTTCAGATTTGGGAGTCCCACTCCCCCCAGCTGTCTATGTCTAGTGAGTGTGTGTTGTGAGGTATCCTTGCATGTCTAGACCCTCTAAGATATTTATGAAGGTCTGTTTGGAGAGCTTTCAGGTCAGATTTATCTATGTTTATGGGTAGGGTATGAAATAAATACAGGAGTCTCGGGAGTACCGTCATCTTAATTGACGAGAGCCTCCCATACCAGGAGAAGTTATAACTCTTCCATTTCTGCAAATCAGCTCTAATCGACTTAAACATAGGTATATATTTAGCTTTATATAGGTGAGAAGAGTGTGTCGTTAGCCTTATCCCCAAATATTTCAGATCATTTTTCACCCAGTCAAAATCAAAATTTGTTTCAATCAATTTGATAGTTTGCTTTGGTAAGTTTAATGGGAGTGCCTCGCATTTGTCTAGATTCAATTTGTATCCTGAAACGTCAGAAAATTGTTGTATGATGTCATATATGTGAGGGAGAGAAATGAGTGGTTTTGTTACTGTCAGCAGCACATCGTCCGCAAATAGTGCAATCTTGTGTTGGGACTGCTGTATTTGCAAGCCAGTAATGATTGGGGAGTTTCTTATGTTTGCAGCTAATGGCTCGATGCAAAGCGCAAAAAGGAGGGGTGAGAGTGGGCAACCTTGTCTTGTGCCATTGAGAATTTTAAAAGTAGCAGATTGGTGTCCTATTGCCCTGATATATGCTGTTGGTGTTGAATATAAGCTTTTCATTGCTCTCATGAATGACCCCGTAAATCCCATCTTTATCAGCCCCGTGTTCATGTATACCCAGTCCACTCTATCGAATGCCTTCTCCGCATCCAATGACAGGATCAGAGAAGGCGTCCGCTCGCGCTGTAAATAGTCTATAACCGTAATCATTCGTCTGATGTTGTCTGGAGCCTCCCTGTTTTTTACAAAGCCAACCTGATCTGGGTGTATGATAGAGGGTAAGATGTGTTTCAGGCGATTGGCAAGGATTTTGGTCAAGATTTTCATATCCTGGTTTATTAAAGATATGGGTCTATAATTTGAGCACAGCGAAGCATTTCTACCTTTTTTGGGAATTACAATTATCTTGGCTTGTAGGAGGTCAGCGGGTATAGGCTGGCCCTCCAATACATGGTTGGCAAATTTAACTATGTGGGGGGTCAATAACTGTTTAAAAAGCCTATAGTATTCCCCCGGGAATCCATCCGGTCCCGAGGCTTTGCCTGGTTTGAGCTCTTTTATGGCCAACACCACTTCAGCATGTGTAACAGCTGCGTTTAATTGGTCTTGATCTTCCTCAGTCAATTGTGGTAGCTTCGCGGAGTTCAAAAACCTCTCAAGAATAGTCTGTGTTTGGGTGCTGTGTTGGACTTTTTCCCCATCATATAGCTTTTTATAGTAATCTGCAAAAGTGTTCACAATTTCTTGTGGGTGAGATGTGATATTGCCTGATGTGCTCTGTATATGTGAAATGGACATTGACTGATACTCCTCTCTAATTTTTTTAGCTAAGTACCTATCAGGCTCATTTGCATAAATAAAATAATTAGCTTTAAGTCTCTGGGCTGCCCTAATAGAATTGTCGTTTAACAATGTTAGTAGATCTGCCTTCTTTTGGTTTAGGGAGTTCAATATAATTTGGGAGCCAGTCTGTTTATGTTCCTTTTCTAAAAGGTTAATTTCTTGTTGAAGCTGCAGATAGCGAGTGTTAGCCTGTTTTTTATAATTTGTTTTTTCTTTTATTAATAGTCCTCTGAAAAATGATTTGCGGGCTGCCCACACCGAGATAGGGTTTGTTGTGGAGTCTGTATTGATTCTCCAGTAGTCACTCATGTCTTTTAGTAATCTGTCTTTTGTGTTAGGGTGTTTCAGGCAGGTCGGGTCGAAAGTCCATGTTTTGGTTCTGTTTGGTTCCATAAGGGTTCCATAAGGGATCCCAGGAGAAGCTGTGTAATAGAATGGTCCGACCAAACACAGGTATGTATGTGTGCCTCGCGTAGTGTAGGTTGCAATATTTGACTTGTGAAAACATAATCAATTTTCATGTAGCATTTATGCGCTGAGGAGTAATAAGTTGTATCAGTAGTATCTCCGTATAATGTGACCCATGTATCTTGTAACCCATGTGGCCGGAGTAGCTCACCGACCTTTTTAGCTATGCTTTGTTGTCTTATTTTCTTTTTTGAAATTGTTACGGTTACCCTTAGTCTCGCTGAGAGATGGACCGCTTAGTAGCCTGGATCCCTATTGCTAAAGAGGGGAGAAGCTGCTTTCCATAGTATTCTATATGAGTCTCGCAAATATAGAATAATCTCCCTTAGCTGCAGTAGAGCTAGGATACCCTTCTGCCCACAAAAACGAGTCAACGCTGCGATTGAGGGTCAAACAAGAACTCAGGACTGGGATGCCCAGCCTGCTTTTTATTAAGGTTACATGCACACAGGGCACTCCCAGGGGGAGAGGGGGGGAAGCACAAAATCCCCCATCACACATTTAGATAGAGAGCACTGTCCTTTGACAGGCCACAATAGGATTACAGTACTTAAGATAACAAGTTTACAAGTTCATCTTATCAATTAGCAGTCTGGCTCCAGAGGTGATTAGACAATAGTTTCTAAAAGCTGAAAAAAAAGAGTTAACTCTTTATGAAATGAAACTTGTTACAGTTTTCTTGGAGCCCTTCTTAGGCGCTGGCTTGCTGGTTCAGGCATTGCTGCTGGGAAATAAGCTCTTCACAACAGAATAACTAATGCTTCTGTAACATTGCTCCCTTTCTGTGGAACACTCTGGCAGACACGGTCTGACCCCTTTTCGGGGCAGACTAAGGCTGTCCAGACCGCTGGTTATGCGGGGCTGAGGTCGGTTTGTCTGGACAACCCGTCGGCGTTGCCATTCTGTTTCCCAGGTCTGTAAGTAATGGTGAAATTGAAGGTTTGCAACGATAAGCTCCAACGTAATAGCCTGCCGTTATCTCCAGAGACCCGGTTCAGCCACACCAACGGGTTATGGTCGGTGACCAGAGTGAACTCCTGACCATATAAATAGGGAGTCAATTTCTTTAATGCCCACACCAAAGCCAAACACTCCTTTTCGACCGCTGCATAGCTGACTTCGCGGGGCAGGAGCTTCCGGCTGATGTAGGCAACTGGATGCTCCCCTCCATCTTCGCCTACTTGGCTGAGGACAGCTCCCAGCCCGAACATGGAAGCATCTGTATGGACGATAAAACGTTTGTTAAGGGCTGGGGCCGCCAAGACAGGAGCGTTAATTAGAGCATTTTTGAGAGCCTGGAAAGCCGTTTCACAGTGGGGAGACCACAGGACCTGTCGAGGTAAGTTCTTCTTGGTCAAGTCAGTCAGGGGTTTGGCAAGTGTGCTGTAGTCTGGTACGAACCGTCTATATTACCCTGCCGTGCCCAGGAAGGCTAGGACCTGAGTCTTAGTGATGGGGGTGGGCCAATTGGCGACAGCTTCTATTTTGGCCGGCTCTGGTCGCTGCTTTCCACACCCCACCCGGTGACCCAGGTACTGTACCTCGGCCATCCCAAAGTGGCATTTTTCTGGCTTCAGAGTCAGGCCAGCAGCCCGGATCTGATCCAGAACCATTCCCACATGAGCTAAGTGGTCCTCCCAGGACTCACTGTGGATCGCTATGTCGTCCAGGTAGGCGCAAGCAAAACTCTGGAAGCCATCCAGGAGCCTATCCACCAAGCGCTGGAATGTAGCTGGGGCATTCTTCATCCCAAACGGCATTACCCTAAACTGATATAAGCCGAATGGGGTGACGAATGCCGACTTGGGGATAGCCTCCGGGGCCAGGGGAATCTGCCAGTAACCTTTGCAGAGGTCAATAGTGGTCAGGTAATTTCCCCTGGCTATACGATCGAGTAGCTCGTCTACCCTGGGCATAGGGTAAGCGTCCGTCACGGTATTTTCATTGAGCCTCCGATAGTCTACGCAGAACCGGGTGGTCCCATCTTTCTTGGGCACCAAGACAACTGGGGAGGCCCAGGGACTATCGGAGGGCTCAATTACCCTGAGCTGGAGCATCTCATCGATCTCCTTCTTCATTCCTGTCCTAACTGCTTCGGGGATTCGGTACGGAGCCTGGCGCAAGGGAGCTTGTCCCGGAGTATCTACCTGGTGGGTGGTTAAAGTAGTGTACCCTGGCTTCGGGGAGAAGGTGAGGTGTTTGGACTGGAGGAGTTGGTTGAGCTGCTCCCTTTCAGTGGGGCTAAGTCGGTCCCCTATCTGAACCTGCGCCACTATACCTGTGGGGAGGCTCTTTTCTAATAGGTCTGGAATGGGTAAACTGTCGGGGTCTTCCTGAGGGGAACAACATACGGCCGTCACGTTCTCTGGTCGCTCAAAATATTCCTTGAGCATGTTTACATGGAATGTCTTTCTAAGATTGTTGTCGTGGCAGCTAGCTATCACATAAGTGGTGTCTCCCCTTTTCTCTACGATCTGGTAGGGACCCTGCCAGGACGCCTGCAATTTGTCTGTCTTCACCGGCTTAAGTACTAACACCTTTTGTCCTATGGTGAAGATTCTCTTTCGGGCCCCCCGATCGTACCATACTTTCTGTCTTCTCTGGGCCAACTGGAGATTAGCCCGCACGGATTTGGCTAATTGCTCCATTCGGTCCCTGAGTTCCAGCACGTATGGCACAATTGGGACACCGTCAGCCTCCATCTCTCCCTCCCAGTGCTCCCGGATCAGGTTTAGGGGTCCCCGTACCTTTCTTCCGTAGAGCAACTCGAAGGGAGAGAACCCTGTCGTTTCCTGGGGCACCTCCCGATAAGCAAATAGGAGGTGCGGCAGGAAGCGTTCCCAGTCTCGGTATTCCTGAGTGAACGTCTTGAGCATTTGCTTGAGGGTCCCATTGAACCTCTCACACAGCCCGTTCGTCTGGGGGTGGTATGGGAAGCTTAGGAGGGACTTAATTTTGCAAACCTGCCAGAGTTGTTGGGTCAATTCAGCCGTAAATTGGGTGCCTCGGTCGGATAGGATTTCTTTTGGAAATCCTACCCGGGAGAACACCTGTACTAGTGCATTCGCTACCGTATCCGCTTGTATGTTGGATAGGGCGACAGCCTCTGGGTACCTGGTAGCGTAGTCCACTACGGTAAGAATGTATCGCTTACCGGAGGGACTAGGGGTAGCCAGTGGTCCCACTAGGTCAATAGCAACCCGGCTGAAGGGTTCCTCTACAATGGGCATATTTACTAGCTGGGCTTTAGGGTGATCGCCTCGCCTTCCTACTCGTTGACACACACCGCAGGTGTTACAGTAAGTTCTAACGTCAGCGTGCACCCCTGGCCAAAAGAACGTGTGAGTAATGCGGTGTAGGGTACGGGTAACGGCTAGGTGGCCTGCTAAGGGGATGTCGTGGCCTATTTTGAGGATTTCTTGACGGTATTTGTGGGGCACTACCAGCTGTCGCCTACGCTGTCCCCTTTTCTCTGTCCAGCGGTATAGTTTCCCTTTTTCCCATAAGAATGTTTCGTTATCTGCCCCGCCCCCTCCGGTCTCTGCTCGTTCCCGGTACTTTTGTAAGGTCGGGTCAGTCTTAGACTCTGCCTCGAAGGCATCTGGGGTGTCCCAGGGTATGGGGCCTAACCTGTCAGGCAAGGTCGGGGTAGGTCTTACCTGTGTCTCCCGCACTGGTGAGAGCTCTCGCTCCGTCCGGGCTTGGGCCCGTGTAGTCACTGGGTCCGCCTCGTTGTTGCATACTGGAGCATAGGCAGAAGTCATGGGGCCCAAATCGTTGCCCAGTAGTACTTCGGCAGGTAAATTATCCATTAGGCCCACGTTCACAGCCCCCTTTCCCGCTCCCCAATCAAGATGCACTTTAGCTGTTGGAATTTTGTACACATCCCCCCCCGCCACTCTAACGGCCACAGTCTGTCCGGATCGCTTGTGCTCTGGCACCAAATGACTCTGTACCAGCGTGATAGTAGCCCCTGTGTCTCGCAATCCCTCGGTAGATCGCCCCTCGAGCCATACCCTCTGCCGATGGTGCTGGCGGTTATCTGAGGCAGCATATACAGGGTCTGCCTCGTGAAGCGGCCCCACATATCCCTCCATAGGGGCCTCTTGGTTAACACAGAGGGCCCGGGCCGGACGATAGGACCCAGAGGGGTAATTGTAATTCCTGGGTGTCTGGTGCGTATTAAGGGGGCAGCTAGCCATGAAATGCCCTGGTTGCTTGCATCGGTGGCAAGTCGGTCTGGGACGCTCAGAGCTGTTATTGGGTGGTCCTGAGTGTCGGACGGGCCCTGTGGGCACCGGGGCTCGGAATTCAGCACGAGGGGGTGCACGGTAAACCTCTCTGGGTTCGACCCGTGCTGGAGCTCGGTAGTTCATGGGTTCGTGAAGACGGGAGTCATAATGTTCATCGGCCAATTTGGCTGCTTCTTCTAAGGTAGAAGGCCGCCAGTCTCGCAGCCATTCCTTCCCTTGCTGTTCCATGCCATTATAAAAATGTTCTAAGAGAAACAATTGTAAAATTTCCTCCCCAGTCACCGCTTTACTTCCGCTCAGCCAGTGATTTGCCGCTCTCCGCATTCGGTGCGCCCATTCCATATGGGTATCGTTAGGCTTCTTTTCCGTGCCCCGAAACTGTCGGCGATACGTGTCCGGAGTTACAGCGTACCGTCGCAACAGTGTCTCCTTAACTAGCTCATACTGTGTCACTTCCTCAGCACCCAGAGTACGAAAGGCTTCCAGGGCTCGCCCGGATAGTTTCCCAGACAATATCGTGGGCCACTCTCTGTTGGGAATCTGGTGCAGGGCACATTGCCTTTCGAAGTCCGCCAAATATTCATCAATCTCTGTCTTGCTCTCTAGGAAGGGTCGAAATGCCGCATAGGGTATCTTGGGCCTCCCAGCATTTTCGACAGGGATGATTACCTGCGGGGCTTCAGCATTGCGGTGTGCGTTCGCTAGGTTGAGTTCGTGGGCTCGAGTCTCTCGTATATCCTCGTCCGCCTCCGCCATCAACTGCTGTACCAATTCCATGGAGGGGTTCGGCCCGTATAATGAGAGCCTTTCCCGAACAATCCTGGTTTTTTCGTCACTAATCGTGGTCGGTGTTTCCGCCATTGTGAAGCTCTGATCCAGTTCGGTCAATTCTGCGATCAGCTCTCTCCTCGGCCGGTTGCTGGCGTACCCCCCTCTGCTTTCAAGTAAATCCTTTAGGGTTGTACGCTTCAATTTTTCGTAAGCGCTCTCCATCCGTTCTGTACCTCTCCTAGGAAATCCAGGAAAATCCCGCCGCTGCCGCCAAATGTTACGGTTACCCTTAGTCTCGCTGAGAGATGGACCGCTTAGTAGCCTGGATCCCTATTGCTAAAGAGGGGAGAAGCTGCTTTCCATAGTATTCTATATGAGTCTCGCAAATATAGAATAATCTCCCTTAGCTGCAGTAGAGCTAGGATACCCTTCTGCCCACAAAAACGAGTCAACGCTGCGATTGAGGGTCAAACAAGAACTCAGGACTGGGATGCCCAGCCTGCTTTTTATTAAGGTTACATGCACACAGGGCACTCCCAGGGGGAGAGGGGGGGAAGCACAAAATCCCCCATCACACATTTAGATAGAGAGCACTGTCCTTTGACAGGCCACAATAGGATTACAGTACTTAAGATAACAAGTTTACAAGTTCATCTTATCAATTAGCAGTCTGGCTCCAGAGGTGATTAGACAATAGTTTCTAAAAGCTGAAAAAAAAGAGTTAACTCTTTATGAAATGAAACTTGTTACAGTTTTCTTGGAGCCCTTCTTAGGCGCTGGCTTGCTGGTTCAGGCATTGCTGCTGGGAAATAAGCTCTTCACAACAGAATAACTAATGCTTCTGTAACAGAAATGTTCCCTGTCGTCGCCCTCCCTAGTGCTACAAGGTCTATATTGAAATCCCCCGCCAATATGATTCTCGATCTGGACCAGTTGGTGAGCAAATTAGTTATACATCTAAAGAATGGTTCTTGTTGCTCATTGGGTGCATAGATATTGCATAGGAGTACTTCAGTCCCCTGTATATTACCCCTCACCATTATATAGCGGCCCTCACTATCTTTCACTGTGTCCTTGTGTTCAAAACCCAAGGACGAGTGAATCAGTATAGAGACTCCCCTAGTTTTAGTGTTAGCGGTAGAATGAAAGTGCTGTGAATATTCTTTGGACCAATATTTGGGTATTTGTGTTTTCAGAAAGTGAGTCTCCTGTAAAAATAAAATACTTGCTCTAAGCTTTCTATATTGTGTTAGTGCAGTCCTCCGTTTTATGTCTGAATTTAGGCCTCTCACATTATGTGAAATCAAGTTAACTCCAGGCATGTGTAGTATTTCAGCCATAGCAATGTTTCAGTAAAGTAGTGCATACATTAGTATATAACCATCTCTTTTCATTATTTAGGTAACCTGGAGTGTCAGATTCTGTGCTATTCTGTAAGTCTAATCCTACAGTCCCTGTATTTTTAACCCCGGTGTAGCTCCACAAAAAGGTGTTAACTAAGATGCAGTTGACTTGGCACAAAACAAACCAATTAAATAACATAACAAAACTTACATAGTCCTGTAAAAAAAAACCAGTAAAAACAACACAAAATATCCCTAATTTGCATTGGTATAACATATAATCAGTGATACCTTGTAGCTCATAATATTACCTTAGTTTACCATAGGTGGTAATGAATGAAGAATAACGAAATTGAAGAGCAGTGTTAGGTTAACAAAATAATCTATGTATATAGAATATGTTCTAGTGGTTTCAGCTCATTGTCTATGACAGTCTAAGTGTATTGCATATAGTTTCCAAAATACATCCCTGATAGTGGTTAGAAAAGAGTCTCACCAATCTCCCAAATTCGATCTGCTACCAGTAAAGTTCCAGTCAGATAAGGTATCATGTCTTGGATCGTTTATTATTCACTTTTATCCAACTGGATCTCTTGAGAGGATGTGTTAAGGTTTGTGTCCCTCTCTTCTCCCCGAGATCGGGGTCAGGCGGTATGTCCGGTGTTTCGATACCTAGGGTCCTACAAACCCCAGGAATCTCCTGTATTGTCTTGATTGAAGTTATCTTACCATTTTTAAGTATGTTAAGGGCAAATGGAAAACCCCAGCGATATGTGATCTGGCGTTTTCTGAGCAATGAGGTTAATGGTCGAAGCTTGCTTCGTCGTTGCAGTGTTTTCACACACAGATCCTGAAAAAATTGCACCACGTTCCCCTGGTATTTAAACGTAGGGTTCTTCCGAGATGCATTCAAAATTTTCTCTTTATCAAGAAACCTGAGGAATTTGATGATCACATCCCTTGGTGGCATATCTTTCTGCGGTCTGGCCCTAAGTGCTATGTGGGCCTTCTCGATATGGTATTCTGTGTCATCTGTAGCCACTGTGATAGCTTTGAAGAGGCCTTGCAAATAAGACAAAAGGTCAGCTGGTCCAATCGATTCCGGTATACCCTTTATCCGAAGGTTCGACCTCCTAGTGCGATTCTCAATGTCCTCCATTTTGTCTTGGAGGTCATCTATTTGTTGTTGCTGGAGGGAGATTGTCTGTGACATAACAGCTACATTTTCCTCAATATCTTCCTTATCATTTTCTAGGGCTTCCACCCTGTTTCCCATTTCAAGCATTTCATTTTTGATATCTGCTAGGCTGCTAGTCACTGTGGTATGAAGACTATCAATTTTATCCCAGAGTTTTTCAAAATTTGATGCAATGTCCTGTTTTGACACTAGCATGCTGAGGTCGGCTTTGGTTACCAGTGTTTGATCGTCTGTAGGCTTGCTTTGTTCAGATTCTAAATCAGAATCCTCTTCTGCCTCCATTGTGGTAGTTTCTAGCTGTTTATGAGCTGCATTGGATCTAAGAAATGTATCCATAGATGTAAGCTTATTGAGTTTGTCAGTTTTTTTTTTTAAACCTTCTGGTAGACATTGTGAACCAGGCCAGGAGTGCAGGTTGTCTCACTTGTTTCTGTGCAGAATGATTAATATATATATCTTTTGTACCCTCAGATATTCCTACCAAGAGACAGTGTCCCGCTTATTGTATCATGATTACATTTGTGGCTCAATTCTCCTTTGCAGAAACATCAGTGGGGTTTATCATAACTACCAGCGGTGTTACTGTTCAGGTTTTTCAATGATAGTTTACTTTCTGCTGATGTGTGTAGTTCCTACAGCTTGCTTTATATATCATCACTACCGTATCTGCACAGTCTGTAATCTTTTCATTGAGGTATTATAGCCATGGTTGTGTGCAAAATCAAAAATAGTGGTCTCAATGATCATCAAAGACTAAGCTCGCCAGCCTGAGAGATGTTTATGTGCGTATCTTGGCGCTCTTTCTGTAACGCTTCACCATTATTGTTTTGTGTCCCCCACTTGTGGTTTGTGTTCCCTGTAAACCCGGTTACCTCTTGCATGGGCTTTGCATCTTGATGTCATATCGATCGATGTAGTCGGAACCACTAACAGTCATTCCTGTTCTGCTCCGAGAGAGATATTAGTTAGCTGCGTGTGGCCTCCAAGATGGCGTCCGCTGTATATATTCGTTCCGTGCAAGAGTGCTATCAGGCGGTTTTCTTCCCTTTTTCTTGGAGATTTTCCCTCAGGACTATAGCCGGGAACTGTGCCACCAACCGCAGTGCCTTCTTAGCCTCTTGGTGTGTAGCTATACGTCATTATCCACCTATTTTGCTGTATCACATACCGGAGCTCAGCTCTCACACATCCATCCGTGTGTGCTGCTAGGCTCCGCCCCCGAGAGAGATGTATTTTAACCAGACAGCGGTATGAGATAGGTAGGATATGAAAATTAGATAAGTAGAGTACACACCAACATATATGGAGGAATATTATTTGAGTTGGGGGGAAGGGAATCAGCGGGCGAGAGCCGCTCAGAATTTGGAGTATAGGGGGAAGGGAGAGACTAGTGAGATAATGTGCTTGTTTAAGCTTGTGGACACTATTAGTAATATCTAAAGCTAATATTCAGACTTATATGTAGTGAGACTGTAGTAGTGCTACTGTCTGATGTCTGTCACAGCCCCATGGGTTATAGGATGTGTACAGATCTCCGTGGGAGTATTTTTATAACCTGAGCTGAGTAGCCACCTAGCTGCTAACTTGAAGTGAGTGTATGTGGGAGCGTAGGGATGTACCAGGACCTTCTGAAGGGTCTAAAATAAGAGATCCAGTCCCCAGTGGTATCTAACTGCCTCTGATGTACCCCAATAAATTACCTCTATCTGAATACTGAACAGAATCTTCAGTCTTTCCTGAGCTGCCCTTAATGTTTACTATGCTGCCTCGGCCGCCGGCAGCTTTGATGTTGAAGTAGTGGGAGCGTAGGGCAGTAGTACAGGCAAGGTTCATCTGCAGTAGAAAGCTTGATAAGTGGAAAGATAACTAAGCATAAGGCTAAAGAGCTTAGAGGTAGCTTGATATTATGTGTTATTGAGTGGAGCTTCTACTAGTAAAGGCCATGTATTGTGTGTCTCTGTCATGTAGGCTATGGGCCCTATATTTATTAGAGCTTCCAGCAAAGCCAGTACCAAGCAAAATAAACAAAGGGTGGATGGTGGGTCAAAGGGACCGTAACAGGTTTGGGTTGTGGTAAATGTTTGATTTGATTTGATTGCGTTGTGACCTAAAGCTCCCTTACAGCTGGGTCCCTAGTTACCCAATAAAAATCTAACAGAACAGTATATATGTAATGAGCGCCTAACTGAAAGGCAAGGTCAGATGTGAGAAGGGTCGTGGAGAAGAATGAGTAGCATAAAATATGTCAATTTAATCTCTGGGTAAAACTGAGTGTATAAAATTGTGTTTACATACGTTTAATATACAAATACATTTAATAACATGGATCCATGATACAATATTAAAAACAAAATCAAAAAACAATGGTTTAAAATCAATTGACAGATAGTAATAGCAGTATGAAAATAAAAACAAATATAAGCAATATGACCAATATAATCAGTATAAAAACAACAATATTAGACCGCTCCAGGGTCTAAAATGATATAAAATAATAATGATGATAAAAAAATAATAATGATGATAATGATATTCCTGTGTATAAAAACTTATAAATAACTTATAAAAGCTTAAATGTTCCCAAATCCATTAATTCAAAAGTCCAGTGATCCAACTATTCCAATTATTGTTTATAATTCCAACAGTGAAAAAGAATGTGTACAATATTGATGAAAAATTTTTTAGTGCAAATTGTGTCCCAAAAAATCGAAAAACAAAAAATTTTGAAAAATCAAAACTCAGAAAATTCAAAAAATATATTATAGTGTGAAATTATGTCCAAAATTGTCTAAAACTGAGAAAATAGTGTGGTGATTAGATGTACAAATCAAAAATGTGAAAAAAACAAAAAACTTGTTGGTGTTGGTAAAATTCTTGATGGTGCTTAAGTTATAAGCAAAAAGGAAGAAAAACTCCAAACCTGTGAAGAAAAAAATAATACAACATAGAGCAGTAACGTTTTAGATTAACTGAAATATATTGAAATTAAACTCACCATATAGGTCAACGCGTTTCGGCCCACCAATAGGGCCTTTTTCAAGACTGGCATATAGTGAGTAAAGATGAACAATTTATATGTTTAACTCGTAAAAATGGCGCCAAAATTGTTTGAATTGCGTTCATTTTTTTACCTTATGACCCGGAAGTTCATTATGGGGTCAGGTGTATAGTTTTATTCTACTGACTGCAATATGTCATGACCCTATATATAACAATTTGTGGTAGTGTCCTTTTTGTTTCTTCTTATTTGTTCTTAATATTTGTTATTTGATTTATTATCTATGTCCCTTTCGATAAGTTTTAGGCAAAACCGGAAGTTCAATATTATCGCTAAACCGGATGTGTTCCATGTAATTCAAAACCGGAAGTGGGGCTTCTGCGTCAAACCGGAAGTGGGGCTTCTGTGTCCAAACCGGAAATTGTAATCGGTAGATTTAGACTAAAAATATGATACCGGATGTTTATATTTTTGTTTTCCGGGTATTTGATTGATCCCCCTGTGGGATATTAGAATTCCTTCTTTTCTCATTGGGAGATATTATTGGTGTAAGCAGTATAACCCGAGATGTTAGTCTCGAGTCTGCCCTTTTGTTTCTGTATAATTGATTGTTTTGCCAATTATTCTGTCTAACATTAGTATTGACCCAGGGGAAATCCCATTTCTTCCGGTTTTTATGATTATGTATAAGTGTGAATCAGGGTTTTTTAATATATTTATATACTGGCTGTTTGTATAATGAGCATTAAATTCCAACCCTATTGTTATCATAAGGGAATCTTGTTTTAATTGTCTCATAGTGTTTATCTAGATTATGAGCTATCTAAAATTATATCTAGTAGTAGCTGTTAGACTGGAACGATATAGAATAATTCTACCTTAGAATTTGTATTTAAAGATATATCGCACGTCTCTTCTCAGACAATATTCCAATCTAACAATCTGGATATTTATTTCGTGTTATTGTGATGGTATGAAAGGGGATTAATGTTGATGGATATATTTGTTATCCCCAAGTAAAGGTTTATTATGTTCTTATACCCTATCTAATTGTAATTGATTAGTGGTATATATCCATAGGACTGCATATCCCAAGATGTTGCATAAGGAGGTACTATTGTGTACTGAGACAGATTGTAAGTAATAAATATAAAAAAGCGATATTTAAATCGAATAGTAGTGTATAATTTAGAATAAAAATGTGAATTAATTAAAATTAGGGTTGATGGTACCAATAAATATAATTATAATTAAATATAATAAAATTCGTTAAAAATTGATTAGAGGATAAAAATTATTATTATATCAAACATACGTGATAGATTGTATAAGGTCCAAGGTCTATTGGGAGTGGATTATTCTAGGAATCTAGCTAATCATCGAGACATATATTTATCTTGAGGGAGATTGTAAGGTGATCATAACGATGGCCTTAAGGGACCTTGAGGACTCTATTTATTGAGATGTAATAGATGTGATAGATCCTCTTTGTTGTTCAGGCCCTTAGGGTACAGACAGTCAAGTTCAAAAATCCATCTGGATTCAGAAATTAGGAGTTTTCGTTCATAGTCTCCTCCTCTCCAGTTTGGTTTCACCAATTGGATCCCAAAGTATTTTAGATCCTTCAGATTACTCTTGTGGTGGATTGTGAAATGTCTGTACAAAGCAGTCTCTGTGTTACCATGTTCTACCTGTAAGATGTGTTCGTGTATTCTATCTTTCAATAGCCTTGAAGTTTGGCCTACATATTGCAGTCCACATCTGCACTGAATGATATAGATTACGCCTTTGCTGTTACATCTTATGAGGTCTTTTATTTTATGTTCTTTCTCTGAGTGTTTAGATTTGTATTTTTTAGTCTTTAGACCCCTTTTGCATGCTTTGCAGCTTATGCAAGGGTAGAAGCCTTTTACATTATTCCCAAACACATCATGTATTCCTGTGGTTTGTGATCTTGGAATACTGGGTGATAACATGTTTCTCAGATTGTCCGATTTTCTATATATAAATCTCGGTTTAGTTGTTAGTGTCTCACCTATGACGTCATCATTTTTTAAAAGTGACCAGTTCTTCTCAATGATTTTTTCTATCAGATGTCGGTTTTCACTATATTGGGTTATGAATGCTACATCGATAGTTCCATGGTCATTTAGAGTCTTGTTCTTCTTATCTTTGTATTTAAGAAGTTCTTTTCGATCTCTTTTCCTGACAGCCTCAATCTCTCTGTTTAGTGTGTTTATAAAGTGCAAAAACAAACCACACATAACAAAACGATTAACTTAAGCAGTGAAACGGTGTAGCAGAATAGTATAGTAATAACATACAGTTACCAAATATAGGAAGCTGATATTAAGGGTCAGAATCTAGCCCACTCCTAACCTGTAAGGAGTTAACCCAATGAAGGGAGCAGACTCAATAAGTCTCAAGTATGTCCCTGTTTCCCATCGCTTAGTGAGGGAGTGAGCCCCGGCTCCAAAACAGCACACAGCCAGATCAAGTATCGCCTCTGTCTCTGTAGAGCTGTATGCTGTCATCGTATCCCGCTATTTACAGTAAGGAAGCAAGGCAGTGACCCCATGGCTGTGCAGAAGTTCTCTCAAAGAAAAAAGCAGAGGTCCCTCTGCCAAAGTGTTCCAGCAGCGATCAGAGAAGGAAATGCCTGCATCAGGTCTTGCGTATATGCGGTGAGGGGCATTATCTGTTCCCGATGGGGAGGCTTGATAGTCACTTACAGAGCGGGGCTCCTCTTGCTGCGCCTCGCTATTGTCGGGTGGGTAAGTGAACTGCGGCAGCTGTGTTGCCAGTTCTTGGAGTGCCAGTAGGCCATGCTTGAGGTCTGCAAAGGTATTGTCTGAGTGCAATGGGATGGCATATTCCTCTCCATCTGGCGACTCCATTTTGCTATAATTTTCCTGCGACCCAAGGGGCTGCTTCCTGGGTGCTTTATAGATAGAAGAGCGAGTAGTCTGAATATCTTCCTGTGTGTCCGGTTAGAGATTGGGGGTTCCGTGGCCCTGACTTGGAGGTATATCTGTAGAAAGAAGCAGGTCCGGGATATTCTAGAGTGTGGCTATAGCGTATAATTACTTAGACTCTTCTGGTGGCCACACTCGGTTGATGGAATATAAGAGCCAGTGCCTCATACAATCAGGGCCTCTTCATGCTGGAGCGTTGCGTCGCAGCTCCCGCTCATCCAATGCCTCAAAAATGAAAGGTCCTTAGAGCCTATACCACTGTGGGTATAATCATGAGAGTATACTAAAGGTTTTTTTGGGCTAAGTTTATAAAATTTTAACAAATATGATATCTGTGAGCAGGAGCTGCACAAAAACACGTCTCATCCCTAGAAAGGCTAGCTCCGCCCCCCGTTACTGTATATTTTAATTACTTTTTCAACTATATAAATTAACTGTATATATTATTTTTATAATCAGCAGGTTTGATTCATTTTAACAAAACAGTTAAAAACTGATTTACCTGTTAATCTTTAAAAAATAAACATTTCCTCTGTTGGACTGTTTCCCACGTCCAGCCAATCTCTAAAGCAGGGGCACCTTTTGAGTCACAATTTTTTTCTGTTTCAGAACAGCTTTTATCTCCAGAGACGTGGGACAGCTATGGGGGCGAAATTCGCCCCCTCTTATGCCAACCTTTTTATGGGTTGGTGGGAGCTGTCTCACGTCTTTGGAGATAAAAATCCATTCAAGGATAGGATAATCCAGTTTTACAGGTATATTGATGATCTGTTGTTTGTATTCGAGGGGGATCAGCAAGAGGCAGAAGATTTTTGTAAATATCTTAATGATAACAACTATAACTTAAAATTCACTAGTGAGCATAGTGAAAAAGAAATAAACTTTCTTGATATTACATTAATGAGCACCGACAAACACACCGTTGAGACTACTATATATAGGAAGTCTACAGCTGGGAACACTATCCTCAAGTACAATTCATGCCATCCAAGACATGTTGTGAAGGGTATCCCTAAGGGGGAATATACCAGAATTAAAAGAAATTGCACCAGTGAGGTAGAATATCAGGCAAAGTCACAAGAAGCAACAAAAAGGTTCATGGATAGAGGTTACAGTGAGAAGTTGCTGAAAGAGGCAAAATCCAGTGTAGATATAACTCCAAGACAAGACTTGCTTAAATATAGAACTAAACAGAAAAGAACATCAGAAAGTAGAAAGATTAAATTTATTACAACCTATAGCATGGAATACACTAAGGTGTGCAACATTATTAAGGATTCTATACCCATCTTGTATTCAGACCCGATCCTTAAAGAGATCCTTAAAGAAGGCTGTGATTTTGTATCTAGAAGAGGCAAAACGATTGCAAATTTAATTTCTCCATCAGATGCAAGAACCAATAAAACAACTTGCTGGTTAAAACAGAGAAAGGGTTTTTATAAGTGTAGGCGTCCAATATGCACTACCTGTGATTTTGTTAAGGAAGGGGTGGAATTTAATTCAACCACTACCAACAAGGCTTACAAGATATATCATTATATCAATTGTTCAACTACTCATGTAGTTTATCTTCTAACATGTAAAATTTGTCATAAACAATACACAGGCAAAACAAAGAGACCGCTAAAAGAGAGGTTCTTGGAGCATCTGCGCTCCATAGAGGATGAGGACTCAGACACACCTGTATCAAGGCATTTTAAGGCACTACATAACGCAGATACATCTGCTCTTATTTTACAGGGGATAGATTTTGTCCCACAATGGAGAAGATGAGGTGATAGGGAGAAAACCCTTGATAAAAGGGAAGTTATGTGGATGTTCAATTTACAGACTACACATCCTGAGGGCCTTAACATGAGAAGGGACTTAGATCTATTCACCAAATAATAAGTGTCCTGTTCTTCTGTTAATTTATCTCATATTTAATCAAATTTAAAATTTTTAGGCATTACTCTTGTCATGTGCTCATTCTTATAGCAGTTATGTTTTCTCCTCAGCAGTAATTAGTGTTGAAGAGAGACATTTTCCCCATCTATTTCTAACTTTAATCTCCATCATAAGAAAATACAAATTATTATGTATCTACCTACAAGTTGTTTATGAAAATTTCAGTGTCTTGTCATAGGCTCATTTACTGCATATCATAGTACAAAGCTGTTTAAAATGTATGCTATAATTTATTAGTTAAATTTAAATAAGAGAACAGGCCCTGATTATATCTAAGCTTAGAAATAATGTTCATAGAGTAATATGTATACTCTTTCCAACAAAAGAAAAGAATGAATTGATTTTGTTTAGGAGATATTTTTCCCAGTGTATAGTAATAAAATACTGAATATGAATCAATTTGCTTATTTTTAAAACAATACTTTATGTATAGAAAATAAAAAAAGGTTTCTTGTCATAGGCTCCCTTACAGAATGGCAAAATACAGGTTAATAAAATTTGTGATATCACTTTAAGGATTTTTGGTAATAAAAGGAGCACTGAACAGGTGCATCAATTAGCAGTGACCAAGTGCGTGGAGCACGAAACGTTTGCTGTTTTTTGCACCTGTTCTACAACTTGTTTTTGCACAACAGTGCTTACCACTTTTATTCAATTTTGTATGGTTTTAAATAAGTCTGGAATAAAAATTGAATTTTTTACACATTCTTGGGCTTGGAGCGCTTATTTTTCCCAACATTGGTTGAACTGTTACTTTTTGTGCGTGTGCAGACGCACTGGGAATATTTGTTTGCCGCCCGAGGATATTATCTACATGCTTACTACCCTCACTCCATTAGTGCCTATTGCAACTTTGGACTTGTAACTATGTACCCCGGGGGCGCTCCATTGAGCAGGTTTGTTTGTATTTTTAATTATGATTGGCCTGGGGCCACATTGCATTATACTCACTCAATCCTATACTAATGAAACCACCTCAAAAAAAACTAGGTTAAAATACAGTAGAAAATAGGAAACAAGTTACTAATAATTACCTACTTAAATTTATAAAGTTTAGCACAAATTGGGGACCCCCTCTCTAATTGAACTTTGTTTAAATTTCTTAGGGACTTTGTTTACTTTTGCCTTTTGACAAAGAAGTAATGCAAACAAGGTTGAATTGTTACATTTACAATGTAAAGATTGGCTTAAACATTCTCTATTTTTCTAACTGCTTGATTGATGTGAAGCGGCTAAATGAAAAGGGATTAAAGGCTGCTCCTCATTGCTATGCTTTGCCAGTTTTTGGCAATGTGCACTGATTTAATTGCATAGTATGATAATGTCACATGCAATGAGGAAGCACCCGGAGGCAGAAGCGCTTCCTCATGGCTTGTGGTACTAAGCACACCTCTTACAAAGCCCATATTTTGGCTACACATTACATAGAGAGATCTGTAATCTTCCCTCTGAAATATCTATATTTCCCCAGGAAATGTTTTAAATGCTCCTTTTTAAATGACAAGAATTAAATACAAACTTGATGCTTCTAAGTGTAGATTTGTAACTGCATTTTTCTGTGAACATTAGCAAACTTTATTTGTAGTTCAAGTAAAAAGCCAAAGTGACTGTTAGTGTTAGTTGTATAGTAAAATTAATTATCTGAATGTGTGATTGGTTGCTTTGAAGGACAGCAACTCCTGAAGGAAGAGAGTAAAAAAAAAAAAACAGTTAACACAGTATGTTGTATTCTACGGAGCATCAGAGGTGTGACACAATTTTTTTTTTATAAATCGTGAGCACATTTAGCTAAATCGTACGCATGATTAGGCTATATTGTGGGCACGATTAAGCTATATCGTGCACACGATTTAGATAAATCGTGAGCACGATTTATAATAATTTATAATCATGCTATTCCACCTTAAGCATGATTCCTCCCACTTACAGATCAGGCTCACCAGCTAATATTACTTATTGGAGGTGAAATAGGTGTACATAAATTATATTATATTTAAAGTATATATTGAACAGATATTAGTTAATTATTCAGGTTAAAAACTAGTTTCTCAAAACAAAATAGTTTTGCAACCTGTAAAAAAATATGAATTGTACAAATGTTTCTGTCATTTCTTTACAAAATATTGTCACATTCTTCTGTCTTTTTTTAAGCAGGCAATTCGTTTTTTATTAATAATGGAAACATCTAATTTGATTCCACTACCTAAAGAAAAAATGTCAATGAGAACTGTATACATTTTCATAAGGTATAAACCCACTATTCCGTCCTACATACTCTAGTCATACCTTTAATAAATGATTAACTTGTGGCTAATATCTTTATTATTAGGCACTCAAACATACATATTAACTCAAACTTGAAATCAAGTTCGTCATAAATAACCAGTGGCGGCATCTAACCCTAACCTAACTCCTACCAGCAGACGGACAAGGCCCCTTTCTGTGTTTGCAGCGTGACACCCGGCTGTTCACGGCCAATGGCACAGAGAGAGAGCTGTGATGTTTAGAGATCTTTGGCCTGCATCCGCAAGGGAGGGGACCCCTAGGCCGGCAAGTAGTGGGCGTATCCTCTCCCCTTTTTGACCATCACTCTTCTCTTCCCGTGCCAGCTCCCCAGGGCCTTGACCACCCACCAGCTAGGGCATCTACCAACCAACCCTGTAAGGCAACCCTTCGTAGGCGAATCGTACAACCCTCCTGCTAAGGGTGGAAGGCTATATTAACAACCTGGTCTTACAACGGCTAGCTCCATTAAACCTACCCCAGTTGGGCTGATCTCACCCTCAAACTGCTGCATCATTGCCGCCACCCTCTACATCCCAGGGATGGGTGGGCGGGAAAACTTTCTCCTTGAAGTCTGGAACAGGAAGAGGCCGGTATCACTGCTGCAGGACCCTATAAAGGTAAGCACAAACACCCGCCTGCACACTTGCAACATTGTAACAACACAATCTAGCATCCTCCAGACTTCAAGTTGGTAATCCCTTAATGTTGTTCCAGCCCCACTAGAGGGCCCTCCACTATCATAAGGTATAAACCCACTATTCCACCCTACGTACTCTAGTCATACCTTAAATAAATAAGACACAACAACCTTTTTGGGAGAAAGACCGGTCACAGTCATTCAATAAGCGATTAACTTGTGGCTAATATCTTTACCCCTACCAGCAGACGTACAAGGCCCCTTTCGGTGTTTGCAGCGTGACACCCGGCTGTTCACGCCCAATGGCACAGAGAGAGAGCTGTGATGTTTAGAGAACTTCAGCCTGCATCCGCACTAGTGGGTGTATCCCCTCCCCTTTTTGACCATCACTCTTCTCTACCCGTGCCCGCTCTTCAGGGCCTTGACCACCCGACACAAGAGCCAAACGTGATCTTGCCGCCACCCAAGCCAATAGGCCCCTATTATCTTCAAATAAACTAAATAGCATAACACTTGTGTAACAATTTTAGTGTTTCTGTTTTACCCATTGGTGTTTATGTGTGTGTGTATGTGTATATGTATGTATGTGACTGTGTGTGTATTTATGCATGTATGTGTGTGTGTGTGTGTGTGTGTGTGTGTGTGTATGTTTGTGGAACCAGCAAATTACAGACCTTGTTACTACAGCATGGAGGGCAGGGGGTAAACAGTGTCACTATACAGTACCACTCTATACTGTTAGGGTTGCCACCTCAGCCATGTTTTCCTGAACACTTATGAGTTACACATGCTGCAGGGTGTGCAGGGAGGAACATGTATTGTGTTTCTGGACAGCACTATTCATATTCCTCCCTGCACACCCTGCAGCTTGTATAACTTATAAGTGTTCTGTATTTTAAGGGACGGCTGGCAATCCTAATAAACAGTACGGGGGGCTGGACCATGTCACTGACAACTGTGGTCACTTTATAAAGTACTAGGGCGGGTAGGGTCTGTGTGTACTGTGTGTGTTGTGTGTTATATGAGAGTGTGTGTGGTATGTGTGTTGTATGAAAGTGTGTGTGTTATATAAAAGTGTGTGTGTTGTATGAGAGAGTGTGTGTTATATAAAAGTGTGTGTGTTGTATGAGAGAGTGTGTGTTATATGAAAATGTGAGTATGTGTATGTTGTAAGAAAGTGTATGGGGTAAGCGTGTGTTATATGAAAGTGTGTGTGTGTTATATGAGAGTGTGTGTGTGGTATGTGTGTTACATGAAAATGTGTTTGGTATGAGAGTGTGTTTGTGTGTGTTGCATGATTGTGTGTGTGTTGTATGAGTGTGTGCTGTGTGTGTTGTATGAGAGGGTGTGTGTTATTATGTTTTACAACGTTTTCAAATTTGACTACAAACAGGAATAAAGCATGCAAATATTTTAGTCTCTTTGCCAAACATTGCAGCTATCATGTTGTTTATTTCTTAAGAAATGTTCAGACCATGTATAAAAATTGGGTCCCAAAGGTATATCATGGCACTAGGTCTTGGGGGAAAAAGTTTGAAGAACCCTGATATATATATATATATATATATATATATATATATATATATATATATATATTGTAACACTGAGCTGACTCTCGTTGGCTAAATTCAAGTATGCACACACCTCTGATATAAGGGGGATTGATCCAAAGCCTTATATACAAGGTAATCACAGATTATTAAGCATTGTATTGTGAAAGTATAACTATGCTTTGTGAGCATTGCAATACTAAATGTACTGTTTGTCACATAACATAATGCTAACATTGGGTTTTTAGAAATCCATGTGACTGAAGCTGAGGTGCACAGTTACTTGCAAAAAAGAAATTATTCACTGGCACTATGTGGGTAATTGGAAGATCACACTATGGGGACATGACGGCATGATTTGTTTGTATGAGTACAATCAGTGCTGAGGTTATGGTCTCTATTGATTTGGGAGTCTAACTCCATTGCAGTTTATGTTAATGTATCATTTCTTATACCCTAGTTTAATTTCTGGCAGAGTGGACTGGTGATATAACTAGTATTGACCCATTTTGGATACTAGCTTTTTAGTTAATCACAACAAAGTGTTAGGTTTTATTATTTGAGGAAAATAGTGCGCCAAATCTCTCATTCCCTATCTTGTTCCTCCTTATCCCTTTTTCTTCTATATTTCCTTTCATTTGTTGAATTTGATAAGTACACAGTTACTTACCAGTTTGTGCTGATCCTCACTGACACCTAGGGCTCAATTTATCAATCAAGGGGCGGACATATTCGCCCCTGTCCACCCCAGCTCTCCTCTGGTGGGCCGCAGTCTCAATTTGACATTGCCCACGAGCGCTATTTTGCGCTCGCCTGAGATCCCACTACCTACCCACACACAGCCAATTAACGCGTGGGCAGGAGCTGTCAATCTCCCTGGTTGGACGAGGAGAAGAGGGTAGGAAAGCAGCGGTCTCATGGCCTCTTTTGAGAACCTGCAGTCATAGGGAAGAGAAGGGCTTAATAAATTGAGCCAATAGTGATGTCCAGTTCTTGAACGATGCAGTAGAATTACATAATTAGCAAGGGCATAGTAAAAAGACAATGCAAAAACACCTACTCATTTCAAAGTAGCAGTAGATTTTTTTTCTGACAAATTAATTTTTTCTCTCATATTCCAGCCCCCTGTATCATGTAACAGACATCAGCCAATCACAGACTAGTATATGTATACCATGTGAACTTGTGCACATGCTCAGTAGAATTTTTGTTCCCCAGAACGTGTGAATATAAAAAGACAGTGCCCAATTTGATAATGGAAGTAAATTGGAAAGTGTCTTAAAACTGCATGCTCTGGGGCCCATTTATCAAGCTCTGAATGGAGCTTGAGGGCCTGTGTTTCTGGCGAGCCTGCAATTATTAAAGACAGCTGCTCCATAACCCTGTCCACCTGCTCTGAGCAGGCAGACACACATCGCAGAAAATCAACCCGATTGAGTACGATCGGGTTGATTGACACCTCCCTGCTGGCGGATCTGCAGGGGGCGGCGTTGCACCAGCAGCTCACAAGAGCTGCAGGTGCAATACTGAATACGGAGAGCGTATTGCTCTCCGCATTCAGCGAGGTCCGCCAGACCTTTGATAAATATCCCCCTCTGAATCATAAAAGGTTATTTTGACTTGAGTGGCCCATTTAACTAACTTCTTTGCAATTAAACACTCTCGCCTAGATTACAAGTTTTGTCGGTAATGCTGTGCGGTGCTAATGCACAGTTTTCCCTCACCGCTCACCTACAGAAACACTGGTATTACGGGTTTTTACAAACCTGGTGTTAGCCGCAAAAAAGTGAGAGTATAGCAAAATTTAGCTCCACATCTCACCACAATACCAGCGCTGCTTACGTTAGACGTAAGCTGGTTAAACATGTTCGTGCATGATTTCCCCATAGGAATTAATGGGGGAGAGCTGGCTGAAAAAGAACCTAACACCTGCAAAAAAGCAGCATAAAGCTCCTAACGCAGCCCCATTGATTCCTATGGGAAAATACTTTTTATGTCTACATCTAACACCCTAACATGAACCCCGAGTCTAAACACCCCTAACCTTACACTTATTAACCCCTAATCTGCCGCCCCCGACATCGCTGCCACCTGCATTATATTATTAAGAAAGGAATGAAAGTCTGTTGACTCAATGATGTTTTGCTGGAAAAACTTGTTTTATTACGAGAATCCAAAACAAGTCAAAGTAAGCAAAAGTAAACAAAGTAAAGTACAAACGGGTCACAGTGAGGGACGCCTGACGCGTTTCGCGCGTGTCCTAATCTGCCACTCTGGACACCGCTGCCACCTACATTATAGTTATGAACCCCTAATCTGCTGCCCCCAACATCGCCGAACCCTACATTATATTTATTAACCCCTAATCTGCCACCCCCAATGTCGCTGCAACCTACCTACATTTATTAACCCCTAATCTGCCGCCCCCAACGTCTCCGCCACTATATTAAATGTATTAACCCCTAAATCTAAGTCTAACCCTAATCCTAACACCCCCTAACTTAAATATAATTTAAATAAATCTAAATAAAATTAACTAAATTATTCCTCTTTAAAACTAAATACTTACCTATAAAATAAACCATAAGCTAGCTACATATAACTAATAGTTACATTGTAGCTAGCTTAGGGTTTATTTTTATTTTACAGTCAACTTTGTATTTATTTTAACTATGTAAAATAGTTATTAAATAGTTATTAACTATTTAATAGCTACCTAGTTAAAAAAAAATCAAATTTACCTGTAAAATGGGGGAACTTCCGGGCAGCGGCCATGTTTTGTCGCATAGCTGTGTGCTGCTGCAGCTTTTCTTTGATAATCTTCAAAACTTGCCTTCTAGCAGCTCAATCCATGTAATTAATTACAAGCATTGCCTTATACTTTAGAAGATACAACTTCTCATACCTACAGTTTTTGGAATTGCTGCTGGCATCAGCGCCTGGAGCTGTTGTAAGATCTCGGCCCTTTACTATACCCCCCGGCGGGAAGCCTTTCCTGTCGTTAGGATGCACCACTAAGTGTGCTTTATTCAGAATTTATTTAATCTAATCTGCCTGACTACGGATCTTTATGAAAGACCATGGAGAGCGCTGTCGATGTTCTAAGGGAGCTGAAACATATACTAATGGAGCACCATGCTGTCTTTGACGATTAATCATATATATGCCTATTTTGTACTGTTTATTAATATCCCACAGGGACATGTTTCAATCTTGTATATAGACCAATCTTTATAATGCCCATAGTAACAAACTCCTGTCATTACTATATTGCTCTAGAGTGCAGGTCGAATTTCAAGCCCTTCTATTATTTCTAGAACTCCAGTTTAGAATTTTAAACGGATGTATGTTGCCTGCGGCCGACGCGACATGAGGTCTACCTTCTTTGATTACAAAGCCAGTTGCTGAAGCAGTGAGTAATAGCCTTTATACTTTACTTAGATCTAAAGTGTGCACCAATAAGTCGTACCCCATAACTGTGGTATTGCCTGCAGCTAACCCTGTACTATAACATGAATGTAATATTCTGTAGAAAGCAATTTAGCCTTCTCTTTACTGGGGGCAGATAAGTTTCTCATAGCCTTAATTTGATATGCATGCTAAATTGGGCTCTTTAAATATTACCTGTAATTACGTTATATCCTTTTTTAACTAGTTAATCTATCTGTTATAAGCATCTACCCATTTCATATTAGGTGTTAACTATATGAAATCTTTAGTTGTGTGGTATAATTCATCTCTTGTGGTGACAGTCCTTAAGGAATATCAATGTGACAATGAATGCAGCTATTCCTGTGCTGTAGCATAATTGCAATAATATGTAGAAAGCTATTTAACCCCTTCTTTCCTGGCGGCAGATGAGCTACTCATAACATTAATGTGATACGCACATCTAACTGAGCTCTTTAAATCCTAACCCTATGAACCCTTTATAAGTCTTTGACTCCTGCAGTTAATTTTCTTACTATCAGCGTCTCCTTACTTCATAGTAAACGTTAAAAGGTCTATTCCTCCTTTGTAACTACATGTCAGGCAGAGGTCTATATACAACTTTTCTAATAATACGTTGCAATGTTACCTTGTATAGTTGCTCAATATTCTCTTATAAAAGGAGGTTTGTCAGTTGAGATCCATGAGTGGTCTCCTATATTTCTTGGAGCCTTTTGCATATTTTATGTTTTTATGGGGTCCAAAAGTGGCCCTATGCGTTCAGTTCAAGGCCCAAAAATTGTATGGCATGTATATTGTATGTTGTATTCTGACATTGTATAACAACTTTTATTTCTGTTGATCTTAATAAGCTTGTATGCCTTTTTCCAAACCTCAATAAAAAAAAAAAAAATGTAACTGTAAAATAAATCCTAACCTAAGTTACAATTACACCTTCTCAGGGTTTTGTCCCTGTTTTGTTTGCCATGTGCTGCTGGCAGCCATTTTACTCACCTCTCTTCCTGACTATGGTGCATTGTGGGGGATGCTGCTCATTTCCTGCACTTCCTTTTGTGGCCAGACTGGTGTGCATCATCCGTGTGAGACAGGATGCAGTCTCAGAATTGTGATGTCATCACTTATTATTTAAAGGGCCTCTGTTCAGTATGCTTTGCCTTTGCGTTGTCTCAGACCATTTTGTGAGAGTTCCTGTGTATTACCTGGCTGCCTGACGTCCTTCCTGGTTCCTGATCCCTGGCTTGTTCCTGACTCTGCTGTTTTCCTTGTTCCTGATTCCGGCTCATCTGACTATTTGCTTTGGCTCCTGACTCGGCTCGTCAGACTACCAGCTCTGGTTTTGACTCCTCGCTTGTTATTTGACTTGTGGACTTTTTATTATTTTTTGCTATTAATAAAGGTGTGATTATTTTTGCACTTCTCATCTCAGTCTGATTCCTGGCACCCTGACATTACGCAAAGGCCATGAATCCTGATGGTGCTAATTATCCACCTTTACCTGCCATCATTTCCAGGATGGATATACAGGATCACCGCTTGGATCAATTTGCACTAGCCCTGCAAACCCAGCTGACTCGCACTGCACATTTGGACCAAAGTGTCCCCCAAGTTATGGCTACTCCTGTTTCCGCTGCTGCACCTATGCCTACCAAGAGCATGTCTGGTTCTGCACCTCTACCTCAGCGATATGGAGGTGATCCTATTCAGTGCAGAGGATTTTTGAACCAGGTGGGCAGTTACTTTGAGATGTTACCTCAGGTGTTTCCCTCTGATAGAGCTAAGGTGGGATTTCTCATCTCGTTACTCTATGACACAGCTCTTGCCTAGGCTAATCCCTTGTGGGAGACTAATAAACCTGTGATTTCAAATTACCCTGAATTTGTGGCCTCCTTTCGAAGGGTATTTGATGTTCCGGCTCGCTCCTCCTCTGCTGCTAAACGACTCATGTCCATTCAGCAAGGTACAAGATCTGTTGCTCAGTATGCTATTGAGTACCTTACACTTGCCGCAGAGGTAGGTTGGAACAATGAAGCCCTTTTTGCCGCCTTCTTTCATGGGCTCTCTGATGTGATTAAAGACGAAGTTGCTGCCAGAGATTTACCAGAGGATCTCGAGACATTGGTGTCTTTTTTTGATCCTAATTGACATCAGACTCAGAGAGAGGCCTTCTTTCAAGGAGCGCTTGCGGAAGCATCCTGTTCTGTTGTCTCCTATGTGTTCTTTCCCACCCATGCCTCCCTCTCCTCCCATGCCTCCTGGTCCTGAGTCACCAGGTACTGCTGAGCCGATGCAGTTGGGATTCACGCGTCTCTCCGCGTCGGAGAGGGCCTTTAGGAGGAGGGAGGGGCTCTGCCTCTATTGTGGGTTACAGGGCCACCTTCTGAAGTCTTGTCCTACACAGCCGGGAAACGCTCACACCTAAGGTCCTGTCGGGGGCAGACCTTGGGTGGTTTATCCTCATCCCCAGAATCGCTTAAGGAGAAACCTTTGGTCACGGTTGTCATGTCCTGGGTGGACTCCTCCATAGTCACTCAGGCTCTTGTTGACTCCGGTGCTGCGGGCTATTTCATTGACAGTGCTTTTGTATCAAAGCACTCCATTCCTGTTTTGCCTCGGTCCATTCTGCTTGCTATTGAGGCAATTGATGGCAGGCCCCTTCAGCCCACACTCGTTACTCACAAAACTGCTCCGTTGTCCATGGCTCTCCATTTTGAAACCCTCCAGTTCCAGGTGATAAACTCTCCACATTTTCCGGTTGTTCTGGGTTATCCCTGGCTCCAAAAGCACAATCCCAGTCTCGACTGGCGCAGGTCCGAAATTTTGTCATGGTCCCCGCAATGTATTTCCATTTGTCTTCAGAAACCAGTTCAAGTCTTGTGCACTTCTTCGGTATCTCAATTGCCAGAGGAGTACAGAGAGTTCCTAGACGTTTTTGACAAGGTGCATGCCGGTACGTTGCTTCCTCACCGGTCTTACGATTGTGCCATAGACATGCAACCCGGAGCCATTCCTCCTTGGGCCGGGTGTACCCTCTGTCTGTTGCAGAGAATTGTGCTATGGAGGAGTATGTTGCCGATGCTTTGTCATGGGGGATCATCCTGCAGGGGCTGGCTTCTTCTTTGTGAAGAAAAAGGGTGGCGAGTTAATACCATGCATCAATTATAGGGGTCTTAATCTTCTCACCATTAAGATTGCTTACCCTATTCCACTCACGGAACTCTTTGACCGCCTCAAGGGAGCTACGGTCTTTAATAAACTTGATTTGAGAGGATCGCACAATCTCGATAGGATTAAGGAGGGCCACGAATGGAAAACAGCATTTAACACCAGGAGCGGGCATTATGAGTATCTTGTAATGCCCTTTGGCCTATGTAATGCTCCTGCTGTTTTTCAGGAATTTATTAATGATGTCCTTCGAGATATGTTGCAGCAGTGTGTTGTGGTGTACTTAGATGACATCCTCATACACTCACCCACACTTGAGGCTCATTGTTCTGATGTTACACGGGTTCTTCAGAGACTACGTGAGAACGGCCTGTTTTGTAAACTCGAGAAATGTGAGTTCCATCAGACTCAAGTAACCTTCCTAGGTTATGTTATCTCTGTTGCAGGGTTCTACATGGATCCTGACAAGTTATCTGCAGTTCTGCAGTGGCCTCGCCCAGTTGGTCTTCGATCTATTCAACGTTTTTGGGGTTCGCCAATTACAATAGAAAGTTAATTAAAAACTTTTATTTCTTGGTCAAACCTATCACAGACATGACCCGTAAAGAGAATGATCCACTCCATTGGTCACCTACTGCCATTAAGGCCTTTGATAGTCTTAAGACTGCCTTTGCTGCCGCTCCAGTTCTGGCTCATCCTAACCCTGTCCTGCCTTTCGTTCTTGAGGTTGATGCGTCTGAGACTGGAGTAGGTGCTCTCTTGTCTCAACGTCCTAGGCCTGACGGTTCCTTGCATCCGTGTGGTTTCTTCTCTAAGAAGTTGTCTCCAGCGGAGTGCAATTATGAAATTGGCGACAGGGAATTACTGGCCATAATTTTGTCACTCAAGGAATGGAGGCATCTTCTTATGGGTACTAGCGTGCCAGTGCTCATTCTTACTGACCACAAGAATTAAACTTATCTATCTGAAGCAAAACATTTGTCGCCTCGACAGGCCAGATGAGCGCTATTTTTGTCTCAGTTTAACTATGTGGTCTCCTACCTGCCTGGTAGTAAGAATGTTAGGGCTGATGCCCTCTCTCAACAATTTTCGCCTTTGTCCAAGGAGGAGTCTGTACCTACTCCTGTTATACCTCCTGACCATATTTTGGCTACCATACATACTAATTTGACTTCTCCCTTGGGGGAGGAGATCCTGGCTGTACAAACCAATGCACCTCCTGAGAAACCTAGTGGTAAGTGTTTTGTTCCTGAGAATCTTCGAACTAAACTTTTGCACACTTACCACTATCCTAAAGCCGCAGGTCACCCAGGCAAGAACCAAATTATTTGGTCTGTCACTCGACAATTCTGGTGGCCAGGTCTTCGTTCTGATGTTGCTCAGTATGTTGCCTCCTGCTCAGTTTGTGCACAGAATAAGACTCATCAACGTCTTCTTGTGGGTCTTCTTCAACCTATTGCTAATGGTGAGCGTCCTTGGACACATCTTTCCATGGACTTCATTGTTGAGCTCCCTGTTTCCAATGGCAATACTGTTATCCTTATGGTGGTTGACCGCTTTTCTAAAATGTCACATTGCATTCCCTTGATGAAACTGCCTACAGCTCAGGAGCTTGCTTCAATTTTTGCCCGGGAGGTCTTCCATTTACATGGGTTACCCAAGGAGATAGTGTCGGACCGGGGTAGCCAGTTTGTCTCCAGATTTTGGCGTTCCTTTTGTTCTCAAATGGGGATCCAGCTTTCCTTCTCCTCGGCATATCACCCTCAATCCAATGGGGCTGTGGAATGGACTAATCAAGCTCTGGAACAGTTCCACCATTGCTATGTCTCAGATCACCACAATAATTGGTCTGGACTGTTACCTTGGGCAGAGTTTGCTGGTAATAGTGCTATTAATGCTTCCTCCAAGTTATCCCCGTTCATGGCGAATTATGGGTTTCAACCATCCTTGTTGCCCGATTCATTCATGTCTCAGGGTATTCCGGCTTTGGAGGAGTATCTCTGGCAACTCTGTTCCACGTGGGTGCAGATTCAGGATTGCCTTCATCGTTCTATACAGCACCAAAAGTTCCAGGCTGATCGTAGGCATCAGCCCGCACCTTCTTACCAGGTTGGTGAAAGAGTTTGGCTGTCCTCCCGCAACTTGAACCTTTGTGTGCCTTCCAATAAATTGTCTCCCCGTTATGTTGGTCCTTTTCGAATACTCCGATGGGTTAATCCTGTGGCCTACGCTCTTGACCTTCCTCCTGCTATGCGCATCTCCAATGTTTTTCATGTCTCCCTCTTGAAACCATTGGTTTGTAATCGGTTTACCACTGTGTTGCCTCGTCCCCATCCTATCTTTGTTGACAACCATGAGGAGTATGAGGTCAGCAGCATTATTGACTCTCATATGTCCTGGGGTCGTGTACAGTATTTGGTTCACTGGAGGGGCTACGGTTCGGAGGAGCGTTCTTGGGTTCCCTCCTCTGATGTTCATGCTCCCGCCCTCCTCTGTGCCTTCCATGCCCATTTCCCCAATAAGCCTTTTGTCCTCCCACGGGGGAGGGGTTGTTGACGGGAGGGTACTGTCAGGGTTTTGTCCCTCTTTTGTTGCAGCCATTTTACTCACCTCTCTTCCTGACTATGGTGCATTGTGGGGATGCTGCTCATTTCCTGCACTTCCTTTTGTGGCCAGACTGGTGTGCATCATCCGTGTGAGACAGGATGCAGTCTCAGAATTGTGATGTCATCACTTATTATTTAAAGGGCCTCTGTTCAGTATGCTTTGCCTTTGCATTGTCTCAGACCTGTTTGTGAGAGTTCCTGTGTATTACCTGGCTGCCTGACGTCCTTCCTGGTTCCTTATCCCTGGCTTGTTCCTGACTGCTGTTTTCCTTGTTCCTGATTCCGGCTCGTCTGACTATTTGCTTTGGCTCCTGACTCGGCTCGTCTGACTACCAGCTCTGGTTTAGACTCCTGGCTTGTTATTTGACTTGTGAACTTTTTATTATTTTTTGCTATTAATAAAGGTGTGATTATTTTTGCACTTCTCATCTCAGTCTGAATCCTGGCACCCTGACACACCTAACACTACACTATAATTAAATTAATTACCTAAACTAACTACAATTAAATACAATTGAAAAAAAATATCTAAAGTATGAAACCCCCCCCCACTAAATTACAGAAAATAATAAAATAATTAGGTTTTTTTAAACTAATTACACCTAATCTAATCCCATAATAAAATAAAAAAAGCCCCCCAAAATAATAAAAAGCCCTACTCTATACTAAATTACAAATAGCCCTTAAAAGGGCCTTTTGCGGGTCATTGCACCAAAGTAATCAGCTCTAATACCTGTAAAAAAAACAATACCCCCCAACATTAAAACCCACCATTCACACCCCAAAGGCTACTCTAAAACCCACCCAATCCCGCTTAATAAAACCTAACACTAACTCCTTGAAGATCACCCTACCTTGAGAAGTCTTCACCCAGTCGGGCCAAAGTCCTCAACGAAGCTGGGCGAAGTGGTCATCCAGACGGGCAGAAGTCTTCATCGAAGCCGGCCAGAAGAGGTCCTCCAGACGGGCAGAAGTCTTCATCCAGGCGGCATCTTCTATCTTCATCCATCCGGCGCGGAGCGGGTCCATCTTCAAGACATCCGACGTGGAGCATCCTCTTCAAACGAAGTCCAACTGAAGAATGAAGGTTCCTTTAAATGACATCATCCAAGATGGCGTCCCTTGAATTCTGATTGGCTGATAGAATTCTATCAGCCAATCAGAATTAAGGTAGAAAAAATCCTATTGGCTGATTGGATCAGCCAATAGGATTGAAGTGCAATCCTATTGGCTGATTGCATCAGCCAATAGAATTTTTTCTATTTTTTGCTAAATCGTGTGCAAGTTTTGCTAAATAATGAGCAGGTTTTGCTAAATCGTGTGCACGTTTTGCTAAATCATGAGCACGATTTAGCTATATTGTGAGCACGATGTAGCTATATCGTGAGCACGATTTAGCTTAATCGTGCGCACGATTTATAAATAAATATAATCATGCTATTCCACCTTAAAGGGATATTATACACTAGATTTTTTTTTGCATAAATATTTTGTAGATGATCCATTTATACAGTACACCTGGGAGTTTTTTTGTAACAATGTATAGTTTTGCTTATTTTTTAATAACATTGTGCTGGTTTTCAGACTCCTACCCAAGCCCCAAAGTGTCAGATGTATAAGTGCGTTTATAGATCAATGCTGACTCCTGTTTGCCTAATCTGTCTTTTCATATGCAGGGAAGATGGGGGGGGGGGAGTATCTGCACCCAGCTCCTTTCACTGGGTGTTCCAGCTAATTTAATCAACAGTGCTACATTTGGAGCTTCTAAGTAAGTTTTTAAAAGGATTTATACTGGATTTTTAGGTCAGTATCTGTGCATATCTTTCTTTATAGTAGTGTCTATTACATGCAGTTATATGAAAATTGGTGTATACTTTCGCTTTACACATGAATTCTCCCCCTTACAGATCAGTCTGCTCCTCCCCTAGCTAGTCATGTTTTGATGACCTATCCACAGGAGGAGGAGCTCCGGCCCACAAGCTACTAGTACTCTCAGTTCAGTGTGTTAGTAGAGATGGGAAGTCTGATTCATCTTGAGGAATCGTTTCATTTCAGACGGTTTGTTTAACTGAACCAGTTCATGAACCAATTCATCAGTTCACTTGTTGAGCACGTGATGCATGAGAGACGAGCTGCAGATTCTCCTATTATAGATGCTCCACTGATCCAATTCCTGACTCCTGAGTCACTGTCCGACTCGTCCTGACACACAATGCAGTGTTACATCTATTTCTTACCCATATATGAATAACAAGTCTTTTGTTGTATATGAAAAACCAGGGCAAATATATGCAACATGGTGCTCACGATATAGCAAAACATGCACACGATTTAGCAAAATGTGAGCACGATTTATAAAAAAAATCTTGTGTGACATCTCTGGGGCTCCATACTTTTTTTAAGCAGGCAATTTGTTTTTTATTAATACTATGGGAACATCTAATTTGATTGCACTACCTAAAGAAAAAAATGGCAATGAGAACTGTATACATTTTCATAATGCTCTGTGCACAATAGAATCATAAAAGCCTGTATTATTGTACACACAATGCTATACATTGCAAAGCTTATCCAAAATATAGGGATTGGATCTCAAAGCATTATAACTGCAAAATGTGTTGTTTACATTGAGATATCTGTCTGAGCACAGTGTAAAGTTTAAAGGGACAGTCTATGTCAAAAGTTTTATTGTGTAAAAAGATAGATAGCGCCTTTACTACCCATTCTCCAGCTTTGCACAACCAATATAGTTATATTAATATAATTTATAAGAACTAAAATCAATAGAATTTTATACGTTTTTCACAGCAAGACAAAAGCTAGTTAATCTGTACCATAAAGATCAGGGTTCTTCGAACCACGGGTCGGGACCCATTACTGGGTCACAACACCATGTGTGCTGGGTTGTGAATTGTGTGTGTGTTGTAGGAGTGTGTGGTGTATTGTATGAGATTCTGTGTGTGCTGGGCGTGTGTTGTGTATGAGAGTGTGTGGGGTGTGTGTTGTATGAGAGTGTGTGTGTGTTGTATGAGTGTGTGTGTGGTGTGTATGTTATATAAGAGTGTGTGTGGTTTGTGTGTTGTATGAGTGTGTGTGTGGTATGCGTGTAATATGAAAGTGTGTGTGTGTTGTATGAGAGAGTGTGTGTTATATAAAAATGTGAGTATGTGTGTGTTGTAAGAAAGTGTATGGGGTAAGTGTGTGTTATATGGAAGTAAGTGTGTTGTATGAGCGTGTGTGTGTGGTATGTGTGTTACATGAAAATGTGTGTTGTATGAGAGTGTGTTTGTGTGTGTTGTATGATTGTGTGTGTGTGGTGTCTGTTGTATGAGAGTGTGTGTGTTATTACGTTTTACAAAGCTTTAAAATTTGACTACAATCAGGAATAAAGCATGCACATATTTTAGTCTCTTTGCCAAAACTTGCAGCTATCATGTTGTTTATTTCTTAAGAAATGTTCAGACCAAGTATTAAAGATTGGGTCCCAAAGGTATGTGGTATCATGGCACTGGGTCTTGGGGGAAAAAGTTTGAAGAACCCTGATATAGATACTGTAACACTGAACTGACTCTTGTTGAATTGTGATGGATCACTGATTGGCTAAATTCAAGTATGCACACACCTTTGAGATAAGGGGGATTGGTCCAAAACCTTATATACAAGGTAATCACAGATTATTAACCATTGTATCGTGAAAGTATAACTATGCTTTGTGAGCATTGCAATACTAAATGTACTGTTTGTCACATAACATAATGCTAACATTGGGTTTTTAGAAATCCATGTGACTGAAGCTGAGGTGCACAGTTAATTACAAAAAAGAAATGATTCACTGGCACTATGTGGGTAATTGGAAGATCATGCTATGGGGACATGATGGCATGATTTGTTTGTATGAGTGGAGACAGTGCTGCGGTTATGGGCCTCTATTTATCATTGGTCTTGCGGACCTGATCCGATAGTGCGGATCAGAACCGCAAGACCTCGCTAAATGCGGAGAGCAATAAGCTCTCCACATTTAACATTGCACCAGCAGCTCACAAGAGCTGCTGGTGCAACGCCGCCCCCTGCTGACTCGCGGCCGCCAGCAGGGAGGTGTCAATCAACCTGATCGTACTCGATCGGGTTGATTTCTGGCGATTCCTGTCCGCCTGCTCAGAGCAGATGGACAGAATATGGAGCAGCGGTCTTTTCCTACCTTAATTCCAATTGGGTGATAGAATCCTATCAGCCAATCGGAATTCGAGGGACGCCATCTTGTATGACGTCCCTTAAAGGAACAGTCATTCGTCGGGAAGTCGTCGGTGAAGATGGATGTTCCGCGTCGGCGGGATGAACATGGATCCGGAAGAAAGAAGATTGAAGATGCCGCTTGATAGAAAACTTCAGCCGGATCATGGACCTCTTCAGCTCCCGCTTGGATGAAGACTTCAGTCGGATCATGGACCTCTTCAGCTCCCGCTTGGATGAAGACTTCAGCCGGATCATGAACCTCTTCAGCTCCCGCTTGGATCAAGACTTCAGCCGGATCATGGACATCTTCAGCCCCCCGCTTGGGCTTGGATCAAGACATCGGAGCCTGGACCAATCGCTGATACCCGGTGTGGTGAAAATAAGGTAGGAAGATCTTCAGGGGCTTAGTGTTAGGCTTATTTAAGGGGGGTTTGGGTTAGATTAGGGGTATGTGGGTGGTAGATTGTAATGTTGGGGGGTATTGTATGGGGTTTTTTTACAGGCAAAAGAGCTGAATTCTTTGGGGCATGCCCCGCAAAAGGCCCTTTTCAGGGCTGGTAAGGTAAAAGAGCTTTTCTATTTTAATTTTAGAATAGGGTAGGGCATTTTTTTATTTTGGGGTTTGTTATTTTATTAGGGGGCTTAGAGTAGGTGTAATTAGTTTAAAATTGTTGTAATATTTTTCTAATGTTTATAAATATTTTTTTATTTTTTGTAACTTAGTTCATTTTTATTTTTTGTACTTTAGTTAGTTTATTTAATTGTATTTATTTGTAGGTATTGTATATAATTAATTTATTGATTGTGTAATGTTAGGTTAAATTGTAGATAATTGTAGGTATTTTATTTAATTAATTTATTGATAGTGTAGTGTTAGGTTTAATTGTAACTTAGGTTAGGATTTATTTTACAGGTAATTTTGTAATTATTTTAACTAGGTAACTATTAAATAGTTATTAACTATTTAATAGCTATTGTACCTGGTTAAAATAAATACAAAGTTGCCTGTAAAATAAATATTAATCCTAAAATAGCTACAATATAATTATAATTTATATTGTAGCTATATTAGGGTTTATTTTACAGGTAAGTATTTAGCTTTAAATAGGAATAATTTATTTAATAAGAGTTAATTTATTTCGTTAGATTTAAATTATATTTAACTTAGGGGGGTGTTAGTGTTAGGGTTAGACTTAGCTTTAGGGGTTAATAAATTTATTAGAGTAGCGGTGAGGTCCGGTCGGCAGATTAGGGGTTAATACTTGAAGTTAGGTGTCGGTGATGTTAGGGAGGGCAGATTAGGGGTTAATACAATTTATTATAGGGTTATTGAGGCGGAAGTGAGGCGGATTAGGGGTTAATAACTTTATTATAGTAGCAGTGAGGTCCGGTCGGCAGATTAGGGGTTAATTATTGTAGGTAGGTGGAGGCGACATTGGGAGCGGCAGATTAGGGGTTAATAAATATAATATAGGGGTCGGCGGTGTTAGGGGCAGCAGATTAGGGGTACATAGGGATAACGTAGGTTGCGACGGTGTATGGAGCGGCAGATTAGGGGTTAAAAAAAATATGCAGGTGTCAGCGATAGCGGGGGCGGCAGATTAGGGGTTAATAAGTTTAAGGTTAGGGGTGTTTAGACTCGGGGTTCATGTTAGGGTGTTAGGTGCAGACATAGGAAGTGTTTCCCCATAGGAAACAATGGGGCTGCGTTAGGAGCTGAACGCTGCTTTTTTGCAGGTGTTAGGTTTTTTTTCAGCTCAAACAGCCCCATTGTTTCCTATGGGGGAATCGTGCACAAGCACGTTTTTGAAGCTGGCCGCGTCCGTAAGCACCGCTGGTATTGAGAGTTGCAGTGGCGGTAAATTATGCTCTACGCTCCCTTTTTGGAGCCTAACGCAGCCCTTCTGTGAACTCTCAATACCAGCGGTATTTAAAAGGTGCGGGAGAAAAAAGCCAGCGTTAGCTACGCGGGTCGTTACCGACAAAACTCTAAATCTAGCCGTCTGTTAACAGTACACCGATTTAACTATCAGGTAACAGTAGTTCTTAATAGACCCCTGCCTTTACCCCTAAATGCACCTTAAATTAACCCTTACTATCCCTTACTATAAATACTCCTCACCATAACTTTGGGTGAAGATACTTTCTCCCCCCCCCCCCCCTTTTCCTGCATATGAAAAGACAATTAGGCAAACAGGAGTCAGCATTTGTCTATAAACGCACGTATACATCTGACACTTTGGGGCTTGGGTAGGAGTCTGAAAACCAGCACAATGTTATTAAAAAATAAGCAAAACTATACATTGCTACAAAAAAACTCCCAGGTGTAGTTTATAAATGGATTATCTTTAAAATATTATGCTAAGAAAAATCTAATGTATAATGTCCCTTTAAGGTGGAATAGCATGATTATAATTATTTATAAATTGTGCGCACGATTTAGCTAAATCGTGCTCACAATTTAGCTAAATCGCGCTCACGATATAGCTAAATCGTAATCACGTTTTAGCTAAATTGTGAGCATGATTTAGCTAAATAGTGCGCACGATTTAGCTAAAACGTGCTCACGATTTAGCAAAACATACTCACGATTTAGCAAAACATACTCACGATTTAGCAAAATGTGCGCACGATTTAGCAAAACGTGTTCACGATTTAGAAAAATATGTGCACGATTTAGAAAAAAATCTTGTGTGACATCTCTGGGGCTCTGTAGTATTCTTTCTCATTGAAGTGGTAAATATTCAACTCCTAGGAAATAAGCAATAAGAAAATGCAAAGCTGGGGAGGTTTTTTTTTTATCCTACTTCTGTAAGGCGTGACGATAAAATCTTCCAGTTTTCCATCTAAGGCCATATATTGTGAGCAGCCCATCAGTGAAACAGTTAGGGCCAGATTACAAGTGGAGCGCAAAATATTGCTTTCGTGTGGCCGATATTTGCACCCCACTTAGTAATACCAGAGCACACAAATGTGCGCTGGTATTACAAGTTGAGCGCAATGCGAATGCAACCTTGCGTTCGCATTGCAGGGAAGCTTTGCTTTCACAAGAGAGTGCTTCCATAGGCTCCAATGAGAACCTTGTTCTCATGCTGTGAGACACAGCATGAGAACCTAGCGCAGCGAAGTGGATAAGTCACGTAGCGATTGGCATCAAATTTAAATATATATGTATATGAATATATACATAGAAATGTATGTGTTTATATGTGCATATACACATATTAACACATAAATATATATATATGTATAAAAGCATATACATATATATTTATAGAGAACACACAGTTCCCCATAGACTACAAAGAAAAGGCACTTTCAGTGCCGTTTTTTTTTTTTTTTCTTTTTTCTAACACCCTACACCTGCTCATGTTAACCCTGTATAACTGCTTTGTGCAGTTATTATTTTAAAAAATAAAAATGCTACTCCTTTTTTTTTAATTTTACTAAACTACACTACACTGTATTTTGAGGACAATTGGTGGATATTTAGAAAATGAACCAGAGATTTGATCTCTGGTTAATTTTCCGAGTGCCAATTGCTACCAATTCCTCTCAGTAGCATTAACCAGTCAGTCACTTGTAATAGCTGGTTATTTTTTGCTTGCCTGATAAATTAGCACTCCACCTTTAAAGGTACAGTCCACAATAGAATTGCACATATTGAAAAAGATAGATAATCCCTTTATTACCCTTTCCCCAGTTTTGCATAACCAACACAGTTATATTAATATACTTTTTACCTCTGTGATTACCTTGTGTCTAAGAACCTTCTGACAGCCCCCTGATCAATTGACTTTTTATTTATTATATATTGATTTGCATTTTAGTGATGTGTTGTTCTTAAATAACTTCCTGGCCGTGAACACAATGTTATCTATATGACCCACACAAACTAGCAGTCTCCTGTTGTGAAAAGCAAAAAAAAAGCATGTGATTAAGAGGCTGTCAAGCCTGTCATTAGTGGCTTAGAAATAGGCAGAAATTTATAGGTTTAAATGTTATAAAGTATATTAATATAACCGTGTTGGTTGTGCAAAGATAGAGAATGGGTAGTAAAGGCATTATCTATCTTTTAAACAATAACAGTTTTAGTGTAGACTGTCCCTTAAAGCTAGCCCTAATAAAGTAACCATATCATGTTGTCTGCATTGTACTGTTTGCTAACTGCAGGGTGTGGTTCACTAATTAACTGTTTCATTGCTGGACCACTCAAAAAATCTGGCCTTAGAGGGAACTCCTTTGTTAGTTCGGGTGGTGTTGCAGCAGGTGGTGAGGTTCTTGTCCTTGTGGATATATATATATATATATATATATATATAACATAATTTATGTAAGAACTTACCTGATAAATTCATTTCTTTCATATTAGCAAGAGTCCATGAGCTAGTGACGTATGGGATATACATTCCTACCAGGAGGGGCAAAGTTTCCCAAACCTCAAAATGCCTATAAATACACCCCTCACCACACCCACAAATCAGTTTAACGAATAGCCAAGAAGTGGGGTGATAAGAAAAAAGTGTGAAAGCATAAAAAACAAGGAATTGGAATAATTGTGCTTTATACAAAAAAATCATAACCACCACAAAAAAGGGTGGGCCTCATGGACTCTTGCTAATATGAAAGAAATGAATTTATCAGGTAAGTTCTTACATAAATTATGTTTTCTTTCATGTAATTAGCAAGAGTCCATGAGCTAGTGACGTATGGGATAATGACTACCCAAGATGTGGATCTTCCACGCAAGAGTCACTAGAGAGGGAGGGATAAAATAAAGACAGCCAATTCCGCTGAAAAATAATCCACACCCAAAATAAATAATGAAGAAAACTGAAATTATAAGCAGAAGAATCAAACTGAAACAGCTGCCTGAAGTATTTTTCTACCAAAAACTGCTTCAGAAGAATACACATCAAAATGGTAGAATTTAGTAAAAGTATGCAAAGAAGACCAAGTTGCTGCTTTGCAAATCTGATCAATCGAAGCTTCATTCCTAAACGCCCAGGAAGTAGAAACTGACCTAATAGAATGAGCTGTAATCCTTTTGAGGCGGAGATTTACCCGACTCGACATAAGCATGATGAATTAAAGATTTCAACCAAGATGCCAAAGAAATGGCAGAGGCCTTCTGACCTTTCCTAGAACCAGAAAAGATAACAAATAGACTAGAAGTCTTTCGGAAATTCTTAGTAGCTTCAACATAATATTTCAAAGCTCTAACTACATCCAAAGAATGCAATGATCTCTCCTTAGAATTCTTAGGATTAGGACATAATGAAGGAACCACAATTTCTCTACTAATGTTGTTAGAATTCACAACCTTAGGTAAAAATTTAAAAGAAGTTCGCAACACCGCCTTATCCTGATGGAAAATCAGAAAAGGAGATTCACAAGAAAGAGCAGATAATTCAGAAACTCTTCTAGCAGAAGAGATGGCCAAAAGAAAATAAAACCTTCCAAGAAAGTAATTTAATGTCCAGTGAATGCATAGGTTCAAACGGAAGAGCTTGAAGAGCCCCCAGAACCAAATTCAAACTCCAGGGAGGAGAAATTGACTTAATAACAGGTTTTATATGAACCAAAGCTTGAACAAAAAAATGAATATCAGGAAGAATAGCAATCCTTCTGTGAAAAAGAACAGAAAGAGCAGAGATTTGTCCTTTCAAGGAACTTGCAGACAAACCTTTATCCAAACCATCCTGAAGAAACTGAAAAATTCTTGGAATTCTAAAAGAATGCCAGGAAAAATGATGAGAAAAACACCAAGAAATGTAAGTCTTCCAGACTCGATAATATATCTTCCTAGATACAGATCTACGAGCCTGTAACATAGTATTAATCACAGAGTCAGAGAAACCTCTTTGACTAAAAATCAAGCGTTCAATCTCCATACCTTTAAATTTAAGGATTTGAGATCCTGATGGTAAAAAAAGACCTTGTGACAGAAGGTCTGGTCTTAACGGAAGAGTCCACGGTTGGCAAGAAGCCATGCGGACAAGATCCGTATACCAAAACCTGTGAGACCATGCTGGAGCCACCAGCAGAAAAAACGAGCATTCCTTCAGAATCTTGGAGATTACTCTTGGAAGAAGAACTAGAGGCGGAAAGATATAGGCAGGATGATACTTCCAAGGAAGTGACAATGCATCCACTGCTTCCGCCTGAGGATCATTGGATCTGGACAGCTACCTGGGAAGTTTCTTGTTTAGATGAGAAGCCATCAGATCTATTTCTGGAAGTCCCCACATTTGAACAATCTGAAGAAACACCTCTGGGTGAAGAGACCACTCGCCCGGATGTAACGTTTGGCGACTGAGATTATCCGTTTTCCAATTGTCAATACCTGGGATATGAACTGCAGAGATTAGACAGGAGCTGGATTCCGCCCATACCAGTATTCGAGATACTTCTTTCATAGCCAGAGGACTGTGAGTCCCTCCTTGATGATTGATATATGCCACAGTTGTGACATTGTTTGTCTGAAAACAAATGAACGATTCTCTCTTTAGAAGAGGCCATGACTGAAGAGCTTCTGAAAATTGCACGGAGTTCCAAAATATTGATTGGTAATCTCACCTCCTGAGATTTCCCAAACCCCTTGTGCTGTCAGAAACCCCCATACAGCTCCCCAACCTGTTAGACTTGCATCTGTTGAGATCGCAGTCCAGGTTGGAAGAAAAAAAGAAGCCCCCTGAACTAAACGATGTTGGTCTGTACCACGTCAGAGGGTGTCGAACAATCAGTTTTAAAGATATTAAATGAGATATCTTTGTATAATCCCGGCACCACTGGTTCAGCATACAGATCTGAAGAGGTCGCATGTGAAAATGAGCAAAGGGGAACACGTCCAATGCAGCAGTCATAAGAACCTAGAATTTCCATGCATAAGGCTACCGAAGGGAATGATTGAGACTGAAGGATTCGATAAGCTGAAACCAATTTCAGACGTCTCCTGTCCAACAGAGACAGAGTCATGGACACTGAATCTATCCGGAAATCTAAAAAAGGTTACTCTTGTCTGAGGAATCAACAAACTTTTTGGTTAATTGATCCTCCAACCATGTTCTTGAAGAAACAACACTCATAAAAAGCTGGAAAGGATCTTTCCATTGAAAATGAGCAAAGGGAATTGAATCCAATGCTGTTAAAACTTCTATGCATATATAGCAACTGAAGGAAATAATAGAGACTAAAGGTACCGACAGACGGAACCCAATACAAATTGTCCCTTGTCTGATAGAGACAAAGATAGTGACATAAACCATCTGGAAACCTAAAAAAAGGTGACCCTTGCGTGAGGAATCAAGAGCTTTTGAAAAAAGATCCTCTAACTATGTCCTGAAGAGCAAGTGAAACATATGAGAATCCGCATCCTCAGGAAATAATCTGAATGAAAACAGAAAAATGAAGAATACGCATTTATTGTATCTAAAGAAAACAAATAATGCTATCAATGACCACAAAAAGGCAAAATAGTTTGAATAAAACTCCAAAACCCAGTTCCTAGAAAAGGAACTGGAATAAAAACCCCAGAAGATTCCAGGTCTGAGCAGCGCTTGAACCCCATGGGTACCCAGCCATGCCTCAACAGTATCCAAAATATATAGGACAGAAACACACTGAAAGAAAGTGTTAGCCTTACTGGAATAAAATCAAAGAAATTCCAGCCAAGCTGGAATACGGCACGTGCATCGCAACATTAGGGAGCTAATTTCGAACCCCAATTAAAAACATGTTACTTGGGAAAGAACTCTGGATTCGTTCCTTAATAAGAACAGCCAAACTAGTATAAGCTTAAAGTTTTAGTCTTAGAACTCAATCTTGAAGCCCATAGTAACAGTTAAGAATTGAATCCAATTATAATTGATTATCTTAGAACAAAAGAAATATGGATTTTCTTTTTTTTTTTTTTAAATCACAGAATTCTTCTAGCTAAAATAGCTAAAGACATAGATTAACCCTCATTTGCGAATATATTCAATAAAATGAAGACACAAATGAAATCATTAGCATGATAGTCCAGTTTAAAGGACCAGTCAAAACAGAGGACTTGCAAAACAAGAAGACAAATGCAACGGCACCTAGTCTAGTAAATGTTGTCACTTAACAATGCTAAAATAAATCATGATCTGATACTTGATCTTAAAGTAAACAGAAAAAATGAAGCAATTGCAATATCACAGGACCAAGAAAAGTACCTGAAACTAAATAATTTTCCAAAAATAAGATACAACTATATAAAGGAAAATAAATACTATTTTGCTATAAAAACAATAGCATAATTAGTAAGAGTAGAGATAGCTCCAATAAATTGGAGAACCCTCCAAATTGAATTTAACTGCTGACAAAGAATATAGTTTAAAAATAAAAGAAAATGCTCAGCCTATTCCATTCCCTAGTATGGGGAATTGGAAAGAAAACCTCTGAAATCACAGAAGAAATAAAAAGGCAGAAATAGTGTCAGCTAGTCTTAAAGAACTAGTTACCTTAATATCCAAAATAATCAACACCTCTTCAACAAAGAACAAATGTACTTTAATAATAAAAAAAATTTTATATAAAAAAGTAGATTTGTTAGTGTCAATATCTGATGAAGAGAATTTCTGAAAGAGAAAAAAACATCATCAGAGAAGGATAAATCAGTATGTTGTTGGTCATTTGAAACTTCAATAATTAAAAAAGAAGTGAAAAAGACCTAAAAATCGTATTAGAAGGTACGAGGTCAGACATAGCCTTAATCAGAAAAAATATTTCTTATAAATCTTCTAAACATTTCTTGCACTTAAGAATGGAAATGTATAAAGCATAAATACTAATGGAATCTGCATGTAAAAGTATATCATAATAACTTATTACAAACCATAGCTAAAGATAAACATTTATAACATTTAAAATAAATGAACTTAGCTTTGGTAGAACTGAAACTCAGTTAAGCATTTTTCCAGAAGTGGCTTCTGACTCAGGGACAAACGGAGACATCTTGCAATATGTAATAGAAAAAACAACATATAAAACAAAATTGATCAAATTCCTTAAATGACAGTTTCAGGAATGGGAAAAAATGCCAGTGAACAAGCTTCTAGCAACCAGAAGCAATAAATAATGAGACTTAAATAATGTGGAGACAATAGTGACGCCCATATTTTTTAGCGCCAAAAAAGACGCCCACATTATTTGGCGCCTAAATGCTTTTGGCGCCAAAAATGACGCCACATCCGGAACGCCGACACTTTTGGCGCAAAAAAAGTCAAAAAAATGACGCAACTTCCGGCGACACGTATGACGCCGGAAACAGAAAAAAAATTTGCGCCAAAAAAGTCTCCGCCAAGAATGACACAATAAAATGAAGCATTTTCAGCCCCCGCGAGCCTAATAGCCCACAGGGAAAAAGTCAAATTTTAAGGTAAGAAAAAAATTGATTAATTCATATGCATTATCCCAAATATGAAACTGACTGTCTGAAATAAGGAATGTTGAACATCCTGAGTCAAGGCAAATAAATGTTTGAACACATATATTTAGAACTTTATATAAAAGTGCCCAACCATAGCTTAGAGTGTCACAGAAAATAAGACTTACTTACCCCAGGACACTCATCTACAAGTAGTAGAAAGCCAAACCAGTACTGAAACGAGAATCAGTAGAGGTAATGGTATATATAAGAGTATAAAGGGAGGTAAGAGATAAATCTCTACGACCGAAAACAGAGAACCTATGAAATAGACCCCGTAGAAGGAGATCATTGAATTTAAATAGGCAATACTCTCCTCACATCCCTCTGACATTCACTGCACGCTGAGAGGAAAACCGGGCTCCAACCTGCTGCTGAGCGCATATCAACGTAGAATCTAGCACAAACTTACTTCACCATCTCCATAGGAGGCAAAGTTTGTAAAACTGATTTGTGGGTGTGGTGAGGGGTGTATTTATAGGCATTTTGAGGTTTGGGAAACTTTGCCCCTCCTGGTAGGAATGTATATCCCATACGTCACTAGCTCATGGACTCTTGCTAATTACATGAAAGAAATATATATATATATATATATATATATATATATATATATATATATATATATATATATATATATATATAGTGCAGTATTTACCTTTATTTGGTTATTTACAATAGCTGTTTTTGCCTGCTGTATCTCCACCTATGCTGAATGTATGAGTAATAAATGTAGAAAAGTTATATAAACAGGAGTCAATAGCACTAATTCATCTCCCATTGGGGGTAAAAGGGAGAGAGATTGTGTATCTGTAACATATTATTGTTCTTTTTCAACCCTCCAGCCAAAATGACCATTTCAATACATAACATAGATAACATAAGCAGGTCTGTTTTAACTTGCAGGCTCAGCCCATTGTTTGTGCCTCCATGCAAAACAGGGATTTTTATGTAAAGTGTAATGATTTACTATAAAAAAACAAAAACATTTTACCATATTTGTACGGGAATGCTGCACAATTGCATATCCTTTGGCGTAGACTAACAGTCACAGAGAAGCAATAAATCATTCTGTTTATTGCAAACAGTCAGAAAGGACACTTTTCAAATGGGGGCCCTTCAAACACCTTTGCTCAGGGGCCCAGTGAGGTCTAGTTACACAACTGTCCACATTATTAGAAATGTAGGGCTTATGTGGTAACCAAGTATAGATCAGCAAAGAACCATACTAATCTTCTCCTCCTAAACCTCCTATAGAAACATATTAAGACTAGGGTACAGCATGAGTAAAGCCTCAAGTATTATTTATTTGGGTCTTTTACTATTTCTAAATTCATCCATTGAAAAAACAAAAAGCCAAAACTGCAGGAAATACATAGTTTACATAGATCTGTCCAATTATAGAAACCAAATCAACAGCAGAATTTTTTTTTTTCTTTATTATCATACTCTTAAAATATGACAATCATTTTTAAAACTAATGTCCTTTCATCCGGTCTAAAAATACAAGTCTAGCTACATAAATTTAAAACCACAGGGGAGACATTAATTTTCTTTCTCCACCCTTTGTCCCCAGTCAGTTTCAGCAATCAAAATATGCTACTGATTAACTAATTTCAGTCACAAACAACATCACACACAAATGATTTTACACTTTTATCGCTCCCGCGCTGTTTGCGCTCGACTTTGGCTTTTTCCATGCATCAGATCCCTCACATATTAAAAGTTAAAAGTAAAGGTCTTCACTCGCACACTAACCCGATGCACGCAAAAAGCAGAAGTTACAATATCACAAATGCATTAACGTATTCCCCCATAGACTTTAAAAAAGCGCAAAAAATGGGGGTGGGGTGGGAGTGCAAACTCGATTGCATTTTCTCAAGTACATTAACCTGACATGAAATATTAATATTTCACATTTCAATGTCCTTCTACATATATACTGTATATATATATTTAGTAAAATATATACATATACCTATATATTTATAATTATATATAGATATAGATTTAGATATTTACAGATATATATAGGAATATCTATTTTAAAATACTTAGAACATAGTCTCCTATGTAAAGAACATTGAAATATGAAGAATTTACAGCAAATACACAGTTAAACATTATTTTAAATATGAATATTGCATAAATGATTTTACACGTTTTTTTTCAGCTGCTTAACTGCGAAGGGCTCCAGTGTGCTTATATATATATGTCTAGATATGTATACAGATGTATGTATGTGTTTATATTTGTTTAACTGTATTTTTATTGTACATATTTCGTATTCCAATGTTCTTACAGGATATGTCCCTTGTAAATGCATATTTCTATATACAGTATATTGTATATATCTATATCTGCATATATATTCTTATAGATATATAGGTATAGATATGTATTTTGCACAAACAGTATCAGAAGTATATAGAGATATACATTTAATAATATAAAGTACATTACTTTCTATCACCTAGATTACAAGTTTTGTGTTCATGTTTTAACGCTGAAAAAATGGTAATTTCAGCGTTAAAACAGCACTGCAGCCATTACGAGTCTTGTCGGTATAGCTTTACCGCAAGCATTTTAGCCTTTACCGCAACGTCAGTCCCGCACACGTAAAAATCATGTTTTTTTCATGGGACTTCCATAGCGCTGCCATTACGAGTTTTGCGTTTAGGCTAAAAAGCTTGCGTTGCAGCCTATACCGACAAGATCCGTTCCGCAATCTAAAAGCAGTAGTTATGAGTTTTATGCTACAAAACTGTTACATAAAACTCCGAACTAAAGTGTTACAAAGTGCACTAAACACCCATAAACTACCTATTAACCCCTAAACCGAGGCCCTCCCGCATTGCAAATACTATATTAAATTTATTAATCCCTAATCTGCCGCTCCTGACTTCGCCGCCACTAAAAATAATTATTAACCCCTATTCCGCCGCTCCCCGACATCGTCACCACTATAATAAAGTTATTAACCCCTTAACCAACACCACCCGCATCACAAACACTATTTAAATATTATTAACCCCTAATCTGCTGTCCGTCCACATCGCCCCCTCTGTACTTAAGTTATTAAGACCTACACCACCGCCACTATAATAAACCTATTAACCCCTAAACCACAAGCCCCCCACAACAATATATACTAAAGTAAACTATTAACCACTAAACCAAAGGCCCCCCACATCACAACTCAATTAAACTAGTAACCCCTAAACATAACCCCCCAGCTTTATATTAAAATTACAATTTCCCTATCTTAAATTAAATTAAAATCTACCTGTCAAATTAAAAGAACTAAGTTTAAACTAACAATTAAACTAATATAATTATTAAACTTAAATCAAACTAACTAAAAATTAAATAAAACTAAACTACACATTAAAAAATCCTAACTCTACTATAAAAATTACAAAGTATCTTATTACAAAAAAATAAAAAAGACTAAATTACAAAAAATAACAAACGAAATTATCAAAAATATAAAAGAATTACACCTAATCTAATAGCCCTATAAAAATAAAAAGCCCACCCAAAAAAAAACTAGCCTACAATAAACTACCAATAGTCCTTAAAAGGGCCTTTTGTGGGGCAGTTTTTGAAGTTCCGCTTGAACGATCTTGATCCAGGCGGCAAGAAGTCTATATCCAGGCAGCCTCTTCTATCTTTATCCAGGTGGCAAAATCCTCATCCAGACGGCCTCTTCTATCTTCATCCAGGTGGCAAAGTCCTCATCCAGGTGGCGAGAAGTCTTCATAGAGGCGGCATCTTCTATCTTCATCCCGGCGGGGCGGAGCGGGTCCATCCTGAAGACATCTGGCACGGAGCATCCTCTTCATACGGTCGCCACCGTGCACTAAATCTTCAATGCAAGGGAGCCTTTTCAAAATGGCATCCCTTGCATTCTTGTTGGCTGAAAAATTTGAATCAGCCAATACAAATTAGAGCAGCTAAAATCCTATTGGCTGTTCAAATCAGCCAATAGGATTTAAGCAGCTCTCATTCTATTTTGATAATTTGTTTATTATTCTGTGTAATGTATTTTTTTTGTTTTGGGGTTTAGGAGTTAATATAGTTAAATTTAGGTTGTTGCGATGTGGGGGGCTGGCAGTTTAGGGGTTAATAGGTTTATTTAGTGGTAGTGATATGGGAGGCCAGAGGTTTAGGGGTTAATACCTTTATTTAGTGGCAGCGATATCGGGGAGCGGTGGAATAGGGGTTAATAACTTTAATATAGTGGCTGCGTTGTTGGGGTGCGGCAGAATAGGGGTTGATAACTTTAATATGTGGCGGCGATATCGGGAGCGGCAGATTAGGGGTAAACAACTTTATTTAGGTGGTGGCTTATTGAAAGGGGCAGATTAGGGGTTAATAACTGTAGGTAGGTGGAGGCGATGTTGGGGGCAGCAGATTAGGGGTGTTTAGACTCTGGGTTTATGCCAGGTTTTATGTTTAAACGTAACTTTTATTTTCCCCATAGACATCAATGGGGCTGTGTTACGGAGCTTTTCACTCCACGGTCGCAGGTGTTAGACTTTTTTCTGACCCGCTCTCCCCATTGATGTCTATGGGGAAAGCATGCACGAGCACGTCAAAACAGCGCTTGAATAATGTGCGGTATGGAGCTTAAAAGCACCATATCACACGCACAAGCCGGCTGTTTGAAAACCTGTAATGGCTGCGCTATAGGGAGTTAATCTTTTGTTGCGTTCATTAATTTTCCTATAGCGCGCATAACCTGTATACTAGGTGTATATGAGAAGAGCATAGGAATGTAAAATATGCATTTTGCTCATTGTGTTTCTCAATTTAGATTAAGCAGTCAGGTTAGCGCACATGAAAACTTAATATTCTTATGGCTAGATTTAGAGTTTTGTCGGTAACGACCCGCGTAGCTAACGCTGGCTTTTTTCTGGCCGCACCTTTAAAATAACTCTGGTATTGAGAGTCCACAGAATGGCTGCATTAGGCTCCAAAAAAGGAGCATAGAGCATATTTAACGCAACTTCAACTCTCGATACCAGATTTGCTTACGGACGCGGCCAGCCTCAAAAACATGCTCATGCACGATTCCCCCATAGGAAACAATGGGGCTGTTTGAGCTGAAAAAAAACCTAACACCTGCAAAAAAGCCGCGTTCAGCTCCTAACGCAGCCCCATTGTTGTCTATGGGGAAACACTTCCTACGTCTGCACCTAACACCCTAACATGTACCCCGAGTCTAAACACCCCTAACCTTACACTTATTAACCCCTATTCTGCCGCCCCCGCTATCGCTGGCCCCTGCATATTATTTTTATCCCCTAATCTGCCGCTCCGTAAACCGCCGCTACTTACATTATCCCTATGTACCCCTAATCTGCTGCCCCTAACACCGCCGACCCCTATATTATATTTATTAACCCCTAATCTGCCCCCCACAATGTCGCCTCCACCTGCCTACACTTATTAACCCCTAATCTGAAGAGCGGACCGCACCGCTATTATAATAAAGTTATTAACCCCTAATCCGCCTCACTAACCCTATAATAAATAGTATTAACCCCTAATCTGCCCTCCCTAACATCGCCGACACCTAACTTCAAACATTAACCCCTAATCTGCCGACTGGAGCTCACCGCTATTCTAATAAATTTATTAACCCCTAAAGCTAAGTCTAACCCTAACACTAACACCCCCCTAAGTTAAATATAATTTTAATCTAACGAAATTAATTAACTCTTATTAAATAAATTATTCCTATTTAAAGCTAAATACTTACCTGTAAAATAAATCCTAATATAGCTACAATATAAATTATAATTATATTATAGCTATTTTAGGATTAATATTTCTTTTACAGGTAACTTTGTATTTATTTTAACCAGGTACAATAGCTATTAAATAGTTAAGAACTATTTAATAGCTAAAATAGTTAAAATAATTACAAAATTACCTGTAAAATAAATCCTAACCTAAGTTACAATTCAACCTAACACTACACTATCAATAAATAAATTAAATAAAATACCTACAATTACCTACAATTAAACCTAACACTACACTATCAATAAATTAATTAAATACAATACCTACAAATAACTACAATGAAATAAAATAACTAAAGTACAAAAAATAAAAAAGAACTAAGTTACAAAAAATAAAAAAATATTTACAAACATAAGAAAAATATTACAACAATTTTAAACTAATTAAACCTACTCTAAGCCCCCTAATAAAATAACAAAGACCCCCAAAATAAAAAAATGCCCTACCCTATTCTAAATTACTAAAGTTCAAAGCTCTTTTACCTTACCAGCCCTGAACAGTGCCCTTTGCGGGGCATGCTCCAAGAAATTCAGCTCTTTTTCCTGTAAAAAAAAACATACAATACCCCCCCAACATTACAACCCACCACCCACATACCCCTAATCTAACCCAAACCCCCCTTAAATAAACCTAACACTAAGCCCCTGAAGATCTTCCTACCTTATCTTCACCATACCAGGTATCACCGATCCGTCCTGGCTCCGATATCTTCATCTAAGCCCAAGCGGGGGCTAAACATCCATCATCCGACGGGTGAAGAAGTCCAGAAGAGGCTCCAAAGTCTTCATCCTATCCGGGAAGAAGAGTAGATCCGGACCAGCAACCATCTTCTTCCAAGCGGCATCTTCTATCTTCATCCGATGAGGACCGGCTCCATCTTGAAGACCTCCACCGCGGACCCATCTTCTTCCGATGACGACTTCCCGACGAATGACGGTTCCTTTAAGGGACGTCATCCAAGATGGCGTCCCTCAAATTCCGATTGGCTGATAGGATTCTATCAGCCAATCGGAATTAAGGTAGGAAAATTCTGATTGGCTGATGGAATCAGCCAATCAGAATCAAGTTCAATCCGATTGGCTGATCCGATCAGCCAATCAGATTTAGCTCGCATTCTATTGGCTGATCGGAACAGCCAATAGAATGCGAGCTCAATCTGATTGGCTGATTGAATCAGCCAATCGGATTGAACTTAATTCTGATTGGCTGATTCCATCAGCCAATCAGAATTTTCCTACCTTAATTCCGATTATGTGTTTTTTTACAGGAAAAAGCTGAATTTCTTGGGGCATGCCCCGCAAAAGGCCCTGTTCAGGGCTGGTAAGGTAAAAGAGCTTTGAACTTTAGTAATTTAGAATAGGGTAGGGCATTTTTTTATTTTGGGGGGCTTTGTTATTTTATTAGGGGGCTTAGAGTAGGTGTAATTAGTTTAAAATTGTTGTAATATTTTTCTTATGTTTGTAAATATTTTTTTATTTTTTGTAACTTAGTTCTTTTTTATTTTTTGTACTTTAGTTAGTTTATTTCATTGTAGTTATTTGTAGGTATTGTATTTAATTAATTTATTGATAGTGTAGTGTTAGGTTTAATTGTAGGTAATTGTAGGTATTTAATTTATTTATTGATAGTGTAGTGTTAGGTTTAATTGTAACTTAGGTTAGGATTTATTTTACAGGTAATTTTGTAATTATTTTAACTATTTAATAGCTATTGTACCTGGTTAAAATAAATACAAAGTTACCTGTAAAATAAATATTAATCCTAAAATAGCTATAATATAATTATAATTTATATTGTAGCTATATTAGGATTTATTTTACAGGTAAGTATTTAGCTTTAAATAGGAATAATTTATTTAATAAGAGTTAATTAATTTCATTAGATTAAAATTATATTTAATTTAGGGGGGTGTTAGTGTTAGGGTTAGACTTAGCTTTAGGGGTTAATACATTTATTAGAATAGCGGCGAGATTTGGTCGGCAGATTAGGGGTTAATAATTGAAGTTAGGTGTCGGCGATGTTAGGGAGGGCAGATTAGGGGTTAATAAATATAATATAGGGGTCGGCGGTGTTAGGGGCAGCAGATTAGGGGTACATAGCTATAATGTAGGTGGCGGCTCTTTGCGGTCAGCAGATTAGGGGTTAATTATTGTAGGTAGCTGGCAGCGACGTTGTGGGGGGCAGGTTAGGGGTTAATAAATATAATATAGGGGTCAGCGATGTTAGGGGCAGCAGATTAGGGGTACATAGCTATAATGTAGCTGGCGGCGGCGTGCGGACGGCAGATTAGGGGTTAATAAGTGTAGGTAGCTGGCTGCGACGTTGTGGGGGGCAGGTTAGGGGTTAATAAATATAATATAGGGGTCGGCGGTGTTAGGGGCAGCAGATTAGGGGTACATAAGTATAACGTAGGTGGCGGTCGGCAGATTACGGGTTAAAAAATTTAATCGAGTGTAGGCGATGTGGGGGGGCCTTGGTTTAGGGGTACATAGGTAGTTTATGGGTGTTAGTGTACTTTAGAGCACAGTAGTTAAGAGCTTTATAAACCGGCGTTAGCCCATAAAGCTCTTAACTACTGACTTTTTTCTGCGGCTGGAGTTTTGTCGTTAGAATTCTAACGCTCACTTCAGACACGACTCTAAATACCGGAGTTAGAAAGATCCCATTGAAAAGATAGGATACGCAGTTTACGTAAGGGGATCTGCGGTATGGAAAAGTCGCGGCTGAAAAGTGAGCGTTAGACCCTTTTTTGACTGACTCCAAATAACGGCGGTAGCCTAAAACCAGCGTTAGGAGCCTCTAACGCTGGTTTTCACGGCTACCGCCAAACTCTAAATCTAGGCCTTAGTGCGCATTATTGAAAAAATAATTAAAAAATTAATAAATGTATTACAATTATTAAATATACAGTAAAATATATAAATATATTGTATGAATTGTTTTTAATTTTTTACTGTATGTTTAATAATTTTTAATAATTATTATTAATATTTTATATGTAACATTTCAATAATAAGAATACTGAGTTTTCATGTGCGCTAACCCAACTGAGTTAAGATCCAAATTGAGAAACACAATGCAAAAATGCATATTTTACATTCCCATATTCTTCACATAGGAAATAATGTACTTTTTATTAATAAAAATATATTTCTATATATGTCTGATACTGTTCATACTATACCTATATATCTATAGGAATACATATGCAGGTATAGGTATATACACACACACACACACATATATATACTGCGTATATATATATATATATATATATATATATATATATATATGAAGAGGGTTTTTTCAATACTAAGATTGAAAGTGTACACTTACTAGCACTCACATCTAAGAGAAAGTGGCTGTAAATAAGAACATATAGTTCCAAAGGGGGGGACGGTCTATGCCGTAATTAAAATATAACCTTTATTGGAATTGCTTAAAATACTGTTCCACAAAACAAACACATACATATAAAATAAAAAAACAAATGTTGAAAAGGATATTATATACTAAATATATGTGTTATGCGTCCGCAAATATACGGGGAGATCTCTCTTATGTCAGGATTATGGTACTTCTGATCACGAGAATATCTCTTTATTTAAACTACCTAAGTATATAATATATCGCTTGTAATTACAAGTCTATGTACTTCTTAGGTAATCTATTTGCTGATGCTTATATATTTCACTATTACTCCTAGTCACGGAGGTATAGTCTTATCAAGTAATTCTAATACTCAATATAGTGCTTATGAGTACAAATATATATCCTTCTGGGGCATGTACATTCGATTTTTAAGGTTTTTAATGCTTCAAGTCACAATGACAGTGGTACTTAATACTTAGTACTTATAGGCTATTAATTCCTGGATATGCAGGTATTTTCAGCAGTCAGTATTGACCTTTGATTCGGTCTGTTTAGTTGTGTACTAAATAGAATTATACATATGTATTAAGTTGCATAACCTTGTAATATGCTCCAATTGGATTCGATGAAAGGATATCAGAGTATTACTATATACGTGTTACAACTTAAACTCTGTGTGCATTTTTATTGGTAGATACAGATGTTGTCAATTAAATGCAGCAGCTATACGAAATCTCTCACTATAAGTTTTTTTATATTATTATAAGTTCTTATGTGGTGCTTTTCTAAAAGCTGTTTGGCATGAAGATTCAGGGGCTTCACATCAATAATAAAGAATGATTTTGATACTCATAGTAATCATGCTATTATAATGGAATGTATTGCCGTTAGCATACTATTATGTATAGCGCTGATCCTTTAAATGGTGGAATTCTATCAGCATCGCATACTATCGTTATATAATATGCTTCAATTCGCTTGATGTAGGTATGGTCAGTTTGTTAACTTTATAAATATACTAATCCACTTCATAGTTGGATACCTCACCATTCATTCATGCTCTAATATCAAAGTGCTTTACATACATACTGTAAATTCTATCAACACCGCATACTATTGTTATGCAGTGAGCTTTAATTGGCTTTTTATTTTATATCGCTAGTAACATTCCATTTTCTATTCATACGTTTTGCTGTTAGTCGTTCTCTATTGTATGAGAGTGTTTCAACTACCCCTGTAACGTTCTGCTATATTTGGCTATATACAGGTCTATAGGTTTTGAATGTGCACTATTTCTACCGTTAAATGGCTAATAGTACCCAGGTTGTTGTGATAAAATGTACTGCTGTGGGCTTGATACTATGTATCGCTGGCCTTTTAAATGGTTATATTCTATCAGCATCCCATGCTATGATTGTGTAATATACTGCAATCCGCTTAACCTTTAATATGGTTAGTTCAATGACTTATTCGATATAATAATCTGCTTGATAGTTAGATATTTTACCATTTATTCATGCTCTGAATACTAGCGAGCTTCACATGAGTACTATAGATTGATTGAAATTCTATCAACATCGCATGCTAATGTTATGCGACGAGCTATAGTTACCTTAACGTTTTTTATAGCTAATGACACACCACTTTTCATTCATACAAATGGCTGTAGGCCGTTCTCTATTGTATTACTGGGATTAAGTTACCGCTGCAACGTTCTGCTATGCTAATAAGTTTAAATGCACATTATTTCCACAACAATCACTGCCCTAACATGTTTCGCCACCAACGTGGCTTTCTCAAAGGACCCTTTGAGAAAGCCACGTTGGTGGCGAAACATGTTAGGGCAGTGATTGTTGTTAGGCTTTAAGCCAAACTTTTTTAATCAGCAATTGTTGTAAAAGGATATAGCACCTAGTCATAGTGTTTGAACCTTAATGTTACAACGCAAAATGGCGATTAGCTATAACTTATGAATGAATGGTGGAAATAATGTGGAAATAATGTGCATTTAAACTTATTATATATATATATAAAGACAGAAGGCAGGCCAGCACACACGGTTAACATTTCATATCATTGATAGTAGTAAAGAATGGGGATGCACTCACCAGGATTTCCAAAGTTACGTTTAATGTAACGTTTCGTTGTGTTACCCCCTTCGTCAGACAATACAAAATAACAATACACAACCTACTTACCACCGTGCCTTTTAAACTAACCTAAGTGATACAGTTCCAGGTCAACACCTGTGATGCCACTCCCACAATCAACAGGTGTAGACCCACACTGCCCTCCCAGTGAATGTGACTACCTAATCATACAAACATATTAACTAAAAGTGAATACCAAGTGCCCTATCTTAATAAAAGAATTATATAGCAAAAATGAATACATAACATTGCTCATAATATTGCTCATAATAGGTTAGAGGAGCAGAAAAGAACCTTTTGGGAAACTGTGATATCAGTCCCTGATAAGCCATATGTGCTTTAATCTGCTCACAGCCTGTGGGTGGTTGCCATAGTAACCAAAACTAGCAACATCGGCCCCCATTACTGGGTAAGGCTTGATATGGCCAATCAAAGGTACTGCAGCATGAATGAGGGCCTAAAATGTGCCAATACAGCCTAATATTGCCAAAGCTCCTAAGTATGTGTCTTAGTAACAAGAACTAACACGAGAACCAAGAGGAACCTTAAATCAAAAAAAAAGTGAAGAGTAAATAAAAAAGGATAAGCAGAGAACAAAGACAAAAACAAAGAAAAGTGAAAGAAGAGTAAATAAAAAGGATAAGCAGAGAACAAAGACAAACAAAGATACTAAGTGTAAATACATGCATAAGGAGGGTCATAGAACTAAATGATAATCAAGACATAGTTGCCATGTAACTTTACAGAAAACAATGCCAGTCCAGATGAACGTTAAGAAAAAAAAATGCAAGACAAAAAGCGCTCCTTGATTGGAGCTAACCAAAAAATAAGAGATAAATTTGGTGATAATAAATTAATTTATATAATGCATTCCATGAAGATAAATAGAACGTATATTGGATATGACAAAGATAATTTGTTACTTTCTAAAATGCAAGTTTAAAGCATAAAAATAAAAGATATGATGCCGGCATCAATAAAATCTAAACTAAATTATATACTAAAAACAATTGCTACAATGAGCGGTAGTAACAAATGGTTAAAGATAGTGGAACAGTACCTTAGAAAATAACAATGTATAATAATTTATATAGCAAGATGATTACTATATACATACAGCGGCATGAAACATAAATAAAGGCTCAATGTCTACAAACAAGGGCTGATATATCGCTATGGGAGAGCTTTATGAGATAACATTTTTATCCTTTACGATGAAACATTATGATAAATCTGTGTGTATCTTCGGCTGTGCACAGCTTGTTAACTTACTGTTCATGGTAATTTTTGGGTATCCAGGTTCTGTTGAACGCTCAGAGGGGCGTGAAGACGTCAGAGCATATGACCTGGTCGGTTTAATTTCATGAGTCTCTCACTGCGGATGATTCCTTGTTAGAAGTAGACAAAGTATCTCCGTGATTGATGATTCAATGAGGCTGAAGAGAAACTGTGTTTGCTCAATTGTAGCAGAATAGTTTCTATTGAATTCTTAAATGTCGGGTGTCAGACTGGATACGAAGCACACCAGGAATTATACATGCAGTTTGTTCAATAGTGTATAAGAAACAAACAATGAACCTGAATTGTGCTGTAAAAAAAGGGGATTGCAAGTTATATACAGGGATTATTCATATGCCCATATCCATATATTTAAGAAATGGGGATGAACCTGCAAAAACGAGTGAATATCCCAGGTTAATATGTGGATAGTAAGCAAATTTCTACGCATTTCGGTAGACCCAGCTACCTTTATTTAGGTAGCTCTCACACCATCTCCCATTTGTACGATTCAGATGAACATTAAGGCCATTTGGGGCCAAGGTGTCCAATCTGTGGGTCCACCTAGCTTATCTTTGCAGAAGAATTTTCCCTCTGTCCCCACTTCTAGATAAAGGTGGTACGTGGTCGATTATAGTGTATTTTAAATCAATCACTGTATGTCCTTTTTGGACAAAGTGTCTTGCCACTGGTTGATCCGATGTTCCCTTCAGAATGGCCATACGTATAGACGATCTGTGGTTGGCCATTCGTGTTCTCAAATCATCAGTCGTTTTCCCAATGTAAAACAGGTCACAGGTACAATGGAGTAGGTATACAATGTACGTGGTTGTGCACGTCAGGCGATATCTATGTTTATACTTCATCTTCTTGGTAGGATGAGTGAAGTTAGGTCCTATCTGTAAGGTGCTGCAGGTCGTGCAACCAAGGCATCTGAAACAACCCGATTTAGTTTTTTCCAACCAGGACTTCTTCTGATAGAAAGGACGGGGGTCTGTCTTTACCAGCATCTCCCTTAGTTATGTGGCTCTTCGAAAGCCCATGAGTGATGGTACCATATTCTTGAAAGGCAACGCTGGATCACTCTTCACGATGTCCTAGTGCTTGTTAAAGGAATCTCTATGGCATGATTTATTGCTTGTGTACGTTGTCACAAAAGTGAGTTGTTCCTGTAGTTCATGAGTTTTGGGGGTGTCCAATTCCATCAGCTGTTGATCAAGGATCCTCGAGGGGTACCCTCTGTCCTGGAATCTTTTATACATTTCTTCCATCTGCTGTTGGGCTCTCTCCTCATCCGAGTTGTTTCTTTGGACCCTTTTGAATTGGGACTTAGGCAGGGATCTCTTGAGAGATGGTGGGTGGCCACTGATGAATGAGAGCAGGGAGTTCCTATCCGTCCCCTTTCTGGAAAAGCAACAGAGCAACATTGGACATATGGTTTCAGAACCTGAATAATGCCAACCCAGCGCTCAAGTTCAAAATGGAGACAGATGATAAAATGATTCACTTTTTGGACCTCCAGCTGTATTTGGATCGAAGCCTTCTGAAAAGTACAGAAGAGCCACATCACTAAGGGACATGCTGGTAAAGACGGAGCCCTGTCCTTGCTATCAGAAGAAGTCCTGGTTGGAAAAAACAAAACTGGGTTGTTTCAAATGCCTTGGTTACATGACCTGCAGCGCCTTACAGATAGGACCTTACTTCACTCATCCTACCAAGAAGATGAAGTATAAAAATAGATATCGCCTGACGTGCACAACCACATACATTGTATACCTACTGCACTGTACCTGTGGCCTGTTTTACGTTGGGAAAACGCCTGATGATTTGAGGACACGAATGGCCAACCACAGATCGTCTATACGTATGGCTATTCTGAAGGAAGCATCGGACCAACCAGTGGCAAGACACTTTGTCCAAAAAGGACATACAATTGATTTAAAAATACACTATCATCGACCATGTACCACCTTTATCTAGAGGTGGGGACAGAGGGAAAATTATTCTGCAAAGAGAAGCTAGGTGGACCCACAGATCGGACACCCTGGCCCCAAATGGCCTTAATGTTCATCTGGACTGGCATTGTTTTTTGTAAAGTTAGCATACAAAGAGAGAAGCGCTCTACCAGGAACGAACAACAGCTCAGTGGCTTGTTCTATGGCGATTTACCACCCGGAAGCAGCCTCTTTTAGACCAGTGTGCTTTTCACAGAAGAAAACTTTCCTGAAGTATATCAGTCTGATCCCGCCAAGTAAGGTCAGTCCAGCCCCGAAATACCAGGCAATTCTCCTCTGAACAAGGAACATGACAACCCCAGACGATCGTTTCGGCCTCCTATGGGCCTCGTCAGTGAGGTGCAGCCACATTCCTCTAAGCACACTGGGCAAGGAGTCCACATCTGGTTTCCCCCATCACCCATAGGGAGACTTCCCCAGGGTCATAATAATTTGCATACAAAGAGAGAAGCGCTCTACCAGGAACGAACAACAGCTCAGTGGCTTGTTCTATGCGATTTACCACCCGGAAGCAGCCTCTTTTAGACCAGTGTGCTTTACACAGAAGAAAACTTTCCTGAAGTATATCAGTCTGATCCCGCCAAGTAAGGTCAGTCCAGCCCCGAAATACCAGGCAATTCTCATCTGAACAAGGAACATGACAACCCCAGATGATCGTTTCGGCCTCCTATGGGCCTCGTCAGTGAGGTGCAGCCACATTCCTCTAAGCACACTGGGCAAGGAGTCCACGTCTGGTTTCCCCCATCACCCATAGGGAGACTTCCCCAGGGTCATAATAATTTGCATACAAAGAGAGAAGCGCTCTACCAGGAACGAACAACAGCTTAGTGGCTTGTTCTATGGCGATTTACCACCCGGAAGCAGCCTCTTTTAGACCAGTGTGCTTTTCACAGAAGAAAACTTTCCTGAAGTATATCAGTCTGATCCCGCCAAGTAAGGTCAGTCCAGCCCCGAAATACCAGGCAATTCTCCTCTGAACAAGGAACATGACAACCCCAGATGATCGTTTTGGCCTCCTATGGGCCTCGTCAGTGAGGTGCAGCCACATTCCTCTAAGCACACTGGGCAAGGAGTCCACGTCTGGTTTCCCCCATCACCCATAGGGAGACTTCCCCAGGGTCATAATAATAATTTGCATACAAAGAGAGAAGCGCTCTACCAGGAACAAACAACAGCTCAGTGGCTTTTTCTATGGCGATTTACCACCCGGAAGCAGCCTCTTTTAGACCAGTGTGCTTTTCACAGAAGAAAACTTTCCTGAAGTATATCAGTCTGATCCCGCCAAGTAAGGTCAGTCCAGCCACGAAATACCAGGCAATTCTCCTCTGAACAAGGAACATGACAACCCCAGACGATCGTTTCGGCCTCCTATGGGCCTCGTCAGTGAGGTGCAGCCACATTCCTCTAAGCACACTGGGCAAGGAGTCCACGTCTGGTTTCCCCCATCACCCATAGGGAGACTTCCCCAGGGTCATAATAATTTGCATACAAAGAGAGAAGCGCTCTACCAGGAACGAACAACAGCTCAGTGGCTTGTTCTATGGCGATTTACCACCCGGAAGCAGCCTCTTTTAGACCAGTGTGCTTTTCAAAGAAGAAAACTGTCCTGAAGTATATCAGTCTGATCCCGCCAAGTAAGGTCAGTCCAGCCCCGAAATACCAGGCAATTCTCCTCTGAACAAGGAACATGACAACCCTAGACGATCGTTTCGGCCTCCTATGGGCCTCGTCAGTGAGGTGCAGCCACATTCCTCTAAGCACACTGGGCAAGGAGTCCACGTCTGGTTTCCCCCATCACCCATAGGGAGACTTCCCCAGGGTCATAATAATTTGCATACAAAGAGAGAAGCGCTCTACCAGGAACGAACAACAGCTCAGTGGCTTGTTCTATGGCGATTTACCACCCGGAAGCAGCCTCTTTTAGACCAGTGTGCTTTTCACAGAAGAAAACTTTCCTGAAGTATATCAGTCTGATCCCGCCAAGTAAGGTCAGTCCAGCCCCGAAATACCAGGCAATTCTCCTCTGAACAAGGAACATGACAACCCCAGACGATCGTTTCGGCCTCCTATGGGCCTCGTCAGTGAGGTGCAGCCACATTCCTCTAAGCACACTGGGCAAGGAGTCCACGTCTGGTTTCCCCCATCACCCATAGGGAGACTTCCCCAGGGTCATAATAATTTGCATACAAAGAGAGAAGCGCTCTACCAGGAACGAACAACAGCTCAGTGGCTTGTTCTATGCGATTTACCACCCGGAAGCAGCCTCTTTTAGACCAGTGTGCTTTTCACAGAAGAAAACTTTCCTGAAGTATATCAGTCTGATCCCGCCAAGTAAGGTCAGTCCAGCCCCGAAATACCAGGCAATTCTCCTCTGAACAAGGAACATGACAACCCTAGACGATCGTTTCGGCCTCCTATGGGCCTCGTCAGTGAGGTGCAGCCACATTCCTCTAAGCACACTGGGCAAGGAGTCCACGTCTGGTTTCCCCCATCATCCATAGGGAGACTTCCCCAGGGTCATAATAATTTGCATACAAAGAGAGAAGTGCTCTACCAGGAACGAACAACAGCTCAGTGGCTTGTTCTATGGCGATTTACCACCCGGAAGCAGCCTCTTTTAGACCAGTGTGCTTTTCACAGAAGAAAACTTTCCTGAAGTATATCAGTCTGATCCCGCCAAGTAAGGTCAGTCCAGCCCCGAAATACCAGGCAATTCTCCTCTGAACAAGGAACATGACAACCCCAGACGATCGTTTCGGCCTCCTATGGGCCTCGTCAGTGAGGTGCAGCCACATTCCTCTAAGCACACTGGGCAAGGAGTCCACATCTGGTTTCCCCCATCACCCATAGGGAGACTTCCCCAGGGTCATAATAATTTGCATACAAAGAGAGAAGTGCTCTACCAGGAACGAACAACAGCTCAGTGGCTTGTTCTATGGCGATTTACCACCCGGAAGCAGCCTCTTTTAGACCAGTGTGCTTTTCACAGAAGAAAACTTTCCTGAAGTATATCAGTCTGATCCCGCCAAGTAAGGTCAGTCCAGCCCCGAAATACCAGGCAATTCTCCTCTGAACAAGGAACATGACAACCCCAGACGATCGTTTCGGCTTCCTATGGGCCTCGTCAGTGAGGTGCAGCCACATTCCTCTAAGCACACTGGGCAAGGAGTCCACGTCTGGTTTCCCCCATCACCCATAGGGAGACTTCCCCAGGGTCATAATAATTTGCATACAAAGAGAGAAGCGATCTACCAGGAACGAACAGCTCAGTGGCTTGTTCTATGGCGATTTACCACCCGGAAGCAGCCTCTTTTAGACCAGTGTGCTTTTTGTAAAGTTACATGGCAACTATGTCTTGATTATCTTTTAGTTATATGACCCTCCTTATACATGTATTTACACCTAGTATCTTTGTTTGTCTTTGTTCTCTGCCTATCCTTTTTTATTTACTCTTTCACTTTTCTTTTCTTTTTGTCTTTGTTCTTGCTTATCCTTTTTTATTTACTCTTTTTCACTTTTTTTTATTTAAGGTTCCTTTTGGTTCTCGTGTTAGTTCTTGTTACTAAGACACATACTTAGGAGCTTTGGCAATAATAGGCTGTATTGGCACATTTTAGGTGCTCATTCATGCTGCAGTACCTTTGATTGGTCATATCAAGTCTTACCCAGTAATGGGGGCCATTGTTGCTAGTTTTGGTTGCTATGGCAACCATCCACAGGCTGTAAGCAGATTAAAGCACATATGGCTTATCAGGGACTGATATCACAGTTTCCCAAAAGGTTCTTTTCTGCTCCTCTAACCTATTATGAGCAATATTATGAGCAATGTTATGTATTCATTTTTGCTATATAATTCTGTTATTAAGATAGGGTACTTGGTGTTCACTTTTAGTTAACATGTTTGTATGATTAGGTAGTCACATACATTGGGAGGGCAGGTTAGTTTAAAAGGCATGGTGGTAAGTAGGTTGTGTATTGTTATTTTGTATTGTCTGACGAAGGGGGTAACACCATGAAACGTTACATTAAAGGTAACGTTGGAAATCCTGGTGAGTGCATGCCCATTCTTTGTTAGTATACAGTGGGGCAAAAAAGTATTTAGTCAGCCACCAATTGTGCAAGTTATCCCACTTAAGAAGATGAGAGAGGCCTGTAATTTTCATCATAGGTATACCTCAACTATGAGAGACAAAATGTGGAAACAAATCCAGACAATCACATTGTCTGATTTGGAAAGAATTTATTTGCATATTATGGTGGAAAATAAGTATTTGGTCAATATCAAAAGTTCATCTCAATACTTTGTTATATATCCTTTGTTGGCAATGACAGAGGTCAAACGTTTTCTGTAAGTCTTCACAAGGTTGTCACACACTGTTGCTGGTATGTTGGCCCATTCCTGCATGCAGATCTCCTCTAGAACAGTGATGTTTTGGGTCTGTCGCTGGGCAACACGGACTTTCAACTCCCTCCAAAGGTTTTCTATGGGGTTGAGATCTGGAGACTGGCTAAGCCACTCCAGGACCTTAAAATGCTTCTTACAAAGCCACTCCTTCGTTGCCCGGGTGGTGTGTTTGGGACCATTGTCATGCTGAAAGACCCAGCCACGTTTCATCTTCAATGCCCTTGCTGATGGAAGCGGGTTTGCACTCAAAATCTCACGATACATGGCCCCATTCATTATTTCATGTACACGGATCAGTCGCCCTGTTCCCTTTGCAGAGAAACAGCCCCAAAGCATGATGTTGCCACCCCCATGCTTCACAGTAGGTATGGTGTTCTTTGTTTGCAACTCAGCATTCTCTCTCCTCCAAACACGACGAGTTGTGTTTCTACCAAACAGTTCTACTTTAGTTTCCTCTGACCATATGACATTCTCCAAGTCTGCTTCTGGATCATCCAAATGCTCCGTAGCATACTTCAGATGGGCCCGGACATGTACTGGCTTAAGCAGAGAGACACGTCTGGCACTGCAGGATCTGAGTCCCTGGTGGCATGTGTTACTGATGGTAGCCTTTGTTACGTTGGTCCCAGCTCTCTGCAGGTCATTCACTAGGTCCCCCCGTGTGGTTCTGGAATGTTTGCTCACTGTTCTTGTGATCATTTTGACCCCACGGGGTGAGATCTTGCGTGAAGCCCCAGATCGAGGGAGATTATCAGTGGTCTTGTATGTCTTCCATTTTCTAATTATTGCTCCCACAGTTGATTTCTTCACACCAAGCTGCTTGCCTATTGCAGATTCAGTCTTCCCAGCCTGGTGTAGGTCTACAATTTTGTTTCTGGTGTCCTTCGACAGCTCTTTGGTCTTCACCATAGTGGAGTTTGGAGTGTGACTGTTTGAGGTTGTGGACAGGTGTCTTTCTGATAACAAGTTCAAACAGGTGCCATTAATACTGGTAATGAGTGGAGGACAGAGGAGCCTCTTAAAGAAGAAGATACGGGTTTTTCGAGAGCCAGAAATCTTGCTTGTTTGTAGGTGACCAAATACTTATTTTCCACCATAATATGCAAATAAATTATTTCCAAATCAGACAATGTGATTGTCTGGATTTGTTTCCACAATTTGTCTCTCATAGTTGAGGTATACCTATGATGAAAAGTACAGGCCTCTCCCATCTTCTTAAGTGGGAGAACTTGCACAATTAGTGGCTGACTAAATACTTTTTTGCCCCACTGTATGTATATATATATATATATATATATATATATATTTACAAATTAAAAGGACATTTGCTTGTAAGTGAAGAATATTGGAATGTTAAATATGTGTATATATATGTGTATATATAAACATTTATATTTATACACAAGCATATACATAGTTAGACATGTATATGTATGTATCTCAAGGTTGAGCCCTTATAACTTTTTATTGCATTTTTTTTCAATAATTTTTATCAGACAGTGTTATGAGTGTAACTGTAATTTTAAATGTATTTTTTACGTTTTGTGACTTCACCCAATATTGCTCATGCACAACAGCGTGCCACCAAGTCAGTATTAGTATTGCAAAAAATATATGTTATAATTAATTACAGCATATAATTTTTAGCATTAGAATGTCCCTTTAACTCAAATATCTTTCCAACAGTGTTCAAAAGAGTGTCCTTTATCATATACCTTTTTAGCCAGGACTCAGTAGCATCAGTTTTCATTGGTGCTGCTATGAGGGCTACCAAGGGCTAAAACACCAAACCTATGGCAGTAAATATTATCTATCTATCTATCTATCATTATTACCCTCATCCATAAAGAAGTGAAAATAAACAGCACACAAATGAAATCTAGAAATGAACACCAAAAATACAGAAATGTCTATGTGGCTCAATATTTGTGGATAATACTCATAAATGAAAACACCTCTTTTAAGGGGTATGGAAAGAGCTAACCACTCTTTAACCAACCACTTTAAAAGTCCCCCAGTTACCTGATCCTCTAACTACTACTGTATTAGTCATGTCCTCACATTAACAGACAGAAAAGAGCAATGGAAGTAATGTGTTGAATATTTCCCTGGGATATGAGTAAATAAATAAAAAATGTCTGTCATTTTGGTGTTAATTGGAGTTATCTTTGCTATCCCTGTATAATAATCATCAGTGAGAAGAGTAAAAAGCAATATTAGTAAGGACAAAAACACATAAAACCCATAAAACACTACTTAATACGGCAAGATACAACACTTAATTGTGGAGGACAAGATTGCGGACAAATTTAGCTTTAGCTCTCTTATTTAATATTATAGAGAGAAACAAAAGCATGAGTAGTCTTCCAGGCAGTAATATCTACCTCTAAAGCCCAAGATGTTAACTCATCCCTGGTTATGCAAGCCCTGGAGCCATTTGGCATACAAACATTATTTTGCTTGTAGGCACTAGAAATGGCTTGAACAATCCAGATGGATATGGCAGTTTTAGCTGGAGAAAAACTTCTGGAGACTCTTGTGAAACCACAAATAATCCTTGTCATTCAGATGTCTTGAAGTTGCTTTAGAAAAATATCTAGACATCTAACTATATCCAACTTTTAGATATACATTATTATATCTTTCTAATTCATACAAAATGATGGCAGGATGATAGCTTTAGATAAATGGAAATCAAGAATTGTTTTATCTTGATTAAAAAGCTAAGGGTCCTCTGCAGACATAGATTTCAATTATGTGATTATCCTGGCTCATGTTATTGCTAGCAAGATTGTATTGTAAGGCGTCACAATGAGAAACTATAAAAGAAGTCCAGATGTTTCATAAAAAAATCAATTAAAGGCAAGCCCTGAAGAGGGGAGCTTCCGGAGGAGGAGCACAGGTGTGTGACCAGGTGCTGCACCTGTTCTGATCTCTCCTACCTACAAGCTATTGGTGAGGACCACGCCCAAACCCTCTAGCTGAGGGCGGCTTGTATTGCTGATATGCATCGCTGCTGGAAGCTCCATAGTGCCTTACCATTGCACTATAGCTGTGCGAAGCAGCTCTGAAAAGGACCCAAACCTGGTGCCAAAGTTTAACACCTTTATTAATGACTTTGTCGCTACTATCTTCCGCCTATACTAAAAGGAGGTCTCTGGCTGGGATAAATACCTCCTAAAATAAAGCAGTCTTAATGCCCAGCGCCCTGGAACTTCTTTTCTTGGTCATACAGAGACGGAAGGCAGAGGCTACTGGTCTTGTATTGTGGTTTAATACCTGAACAACGAATTGCTACCTGTTTCCCCTGTGCTGCCCGAGAGTGTAACAAGGAGCCGGATCTGTTTCATCCTCCTGTGGGCTGCGGAAGGAGAGCGGTGTTTGAGCTGTTGGAGTCCCTGGGAAAAGGCTGTGCTCGCTGGATCGCTCCGCTTCCCCTCTGCTGTGATAGGAGGGGTTAAGGCTAACATCCCCTGGGGCTGCCCTCATACTGTATGGGGTGCTTGTAACGGAGCCCCTGTTCCACGGAGTCCCGCTCTCTATTCCGGCTGCGCTGCTTTCCTCGGCTTGGAGAAGCGCTCCCCCTCACACCGGTGCTGCGTGAGGGGGGGCTGCTAGTAGCAGAGGCTCTCTAACTGGCGGCTGTATTCTGGACACACAGGACGGGTAATGTAGGTTACTTGTAATACCCACAGTGGTTTGTCTTTACCCGGATTGACCAGGCTTATTAATGGACGGCTACCGTCTGAACTCTGAGCGTTTTTTTCTGATGTACTCTCTTCCTGTTTGCCTTATTATCTATCTCTGAAACTTACAGAGCGTAAGCTACAATAGATGGCCGAAGATTGATGAGGACAGGGCTCAGGGGTCCACATCTACATCACATAAACTTTTATTTCTTCTGGTTCTTATGGTTTTTTTTCTCCACAGGATTGGATCCAATTAAGCTGGACTAGCTGGGCTGTTAAAATTGGGTAACAGGGATAAAAGTGTTGAAACTTAAAAAGCTATGAAAAGCTATTTCTACCCTAGCTAATCTCTATAAAAGGAAGAAAGATATCACATCTATTGTATATATACTAGCTAAGTTTATTTGGTTACAGTTAGGTGTTACACTTTCTATAAGATATTGAAAGCTAAAATCTTGGCTTATAATACATTTTTTTTCTCTATCTTTTTTATTGTATTGAACGATAATACCTTGTCAGACAGCTTATGGTTAAAATAATATCTGGCTGTGTTAGGTCAGAAATCGCTGGTTAAGTGTTACTAGAACTAAAGCCCATGCTCTTGTTTTTTTGTTTTTTTTTTGTAAAATCTGTAATATTGTACCACAATGCTCTAAGAATTGAATGTATTGTTACCAATACGGGGTTTATTGTTATCATACAGGTTTATTTAAAGGTGCTTGAAAATGTGCTTAGGATCTTGATGGTTAAAACTGGTTGTATATACAAAATTAGAATTGACCTAGTAGGTTACAAAAGATTGATGACTGTATAGAACCAATGTAATTGTGAAAAACTGCAAATGTTCTAGGAGCTCACACAAATTTTAGGCTGTGAGTATATGTAGCCAAGGCACAGGGACATCTACTGATTATTCCCTTTAGTCACAGACAGGACTGATCTTATTTCACGGTTGATTTGCACATAAAAGAAGGTAGAAGACAATAGGAGAAAAAGAAAAGAAAAATCCGAAAAAAGAAAGCACTTTTCCTCATCCCTTTTTCTTTTTCTTTGTTGTTTTATTTCCTTTCCTCTGGGGTCTTCTCCCCCCTCTATCACTTTAGATTATTTTTTCTGTTGTTTGCTCTCCCTCACTTCCTTTCCTCACAAGTTAATGGATAAGTTTTTACACTCACAATCCAAAACCTCACCTTCAGTCATGTCAGCTAGACAAAGGTATAAAAGAACTAAGCCTAACATTGAGGCGGCTGGCGACTTACAGCTGGCCGCACGTGATTCCCTTAGTGCTCATGAGTCCATTGACCTACAGTCTCTAGTTTCAGATATATCTATGGCCCTTGCGCCTAAGTTTGAGTCACTTAAAGCAGAGATAAAATATGATATTGCTCAGCTAAGCACAGAGATTAAACAATTCTCAGAGAGATTCTCTGAGGTAGAACAAAGAGTATCGGATCTTGAAGATCTTACCACAGCTCAAAACACTAAATTAGAAGCTACTTCCTCAGCCCTTTCTAAATTACAAAACAAAGTAGAAGACCTGGAAAATCGGGCTAGACGAAATAACTTAAGAATGATAGGGGTTCCCGAGGGGAAGCAGTTTGAAGATCTAAATAAATTGATCACTAAAACACTTCCAACACTGCTGAATATCCCTGAGACCTATCATGATATTGTCATAGAACGGGTACATAGGTTAGGAGTAGCATCCCCTTCAAGAAATAATATGAGGCTAAGACCAATCCTAGCCAAATTTTTGAACTATCAAGACAAATTGATTTTTTTGCAAGCTTTTCGTAAGAGTCAGCCCATACTTCTGGAAGGAACAAAAATATTGTTGTTCCAGGATTATGCAGCAGATACTGCTTTTAAAAGAAAAGAGTTAGCACCAGTTTGTACCAAACTTATACAGCAGGGACTGCGTGCAACAATTGTTCATCCTGCTAGGCTTCGATTGGTCTATGACAACACCTCATATTTTTTTGACTCTGCTAAAGCCGCAGAAGCTTTTTTTACTAAAAACAACATAGCTCAGTAGATTGCTTTTTGAGTATGAATAGATCCACTGCTGTATCATCATGATGGGTTCTTTTCAGGTTAGGGCACCAGACGGTCTCCACGTCTGGTTTATGTTTTTTGGTTGTTTGTGCTTGTTTGGGGCGTATAATTGTGGTTTTGTTATGTTTTATGTGCTGCGGTTTTTTTTGTTTTTTTTTTTGTTTTTTTGTTTTTTTTTTTCTCTTCTTCCCCCGCTACCGCCTCCCGTCTCGAGTTGTAGAGATTGTCTGAAATGAACGGGATTAAATTTGTCTCCTGGAATATAGGAGGTCTTACTTCCCCTATTAAGAGAAAAACGATTATCTCTTATCTTAGAAAAATAGGCTCCTCTATTGCTTTTTTACAAGAAACACATTTGAAAACACAAGAAATCCTTAAACTTAAATCTGAATGGGTAAAGGAGGTTTTTTTCTCACCTAGTCGTAGTCGCAGAGGTGGAGTTGCTATTCTTCTGGGGAAAAAATTTAATTATGAGGTAATTCAGAGTCAGTCAGATGAAGAGGGGAGATATATTATTTTGAAAATTAAGATTGCTGGTATTCTGTATACCTTATGTAATGTATATGCTCCAAACGTCTTTGATTTATCTTTCTGGGATGCGTTGCAGGCTAGGCTTATGACATCTGCAGAAGGCTTCCTTATTTTAGCTGGCGATTTTAACATGGCTCCGCGGTACCCATTAGATAGAATGAGGCAGCAGGAGTTTTCTAAAAAAACCAAAAGGGATAATCTTGAGGCAAAGTTGTTTTCTAGGATCTTTTCTAACTTGAGAGTAAGGGACATTTGGAGGCTTCAAAACCCAGATACGCGGGATTTTACGTGTCTTTCAAAAGCACATAAGTCATTGTCTCGGATTGATTTATTTTTGATTGATGAAAGACTATGTAAATACAAAGTATCAGCTCAAATATTGCCTATCGCGGTGTCTGATCATGCCCCAATATGTTTTGAATCTCAAATAGGTACACCCTCTCAGGCTAATAATCGTTTCTCTTATCCTAAGTTTTTGTCTTCTGACGTTAAGTTTAAAAATTTTCTGGAAACTAAATTTGTGGACTTCGCTATGTTTAATGCAGAGGCCATGAGTCGGCCTTCTCTGTTCTGGGAAACGGCCAAAGCAGTGATGAGAGGGGAGATTCTGTCCTATACTATCAGGCGCACAAAGAGTCTTAAAAAGCGTGAGAATGAACTGCTTCAAGCAGTCACAAACTCTTATAATCTATACTTAATGGAAAAGACACCCCAGAAATGGGCCAAATATATTACTGCACTAGAGGCGAGAGACTCACTGCTTATATATAAAGCCACTCAAAAGGATATACGGTTTTCCGCAAAATTCTACAAGTATGGGAATAAGACGGGGAAACTCTTAGCTAGATTAGTTAAGCAGGATCTAGGATCCCAGCTAATAGACGTTCTCCATAGAAAGGGGCAAACAGCCAGCTCTGCACAGGACCTTCTTCAAATTGTTTTTGATTATTATCAATCTATTTACTCGGCTAAACCCTCTGATACTTCGGAATGCCAGAGGTTTTGGTCAGGCATCACATTCCTATCATTATTAGCACCATCAACTGGAGATCTTGAATCTCCTATTACTGAAGCAGAAGTGGCTAAAGCAATTAATAAGCTGGGATATAATAAAGCACCGGGACCGGATGCAATACCTAATGAATTCTATAGATCGGTACCAGCTATTATAACACCGTATTTAACCGCATTATTTAATTACATTTATATAGAGGGTAATGCTCCTACATCTAGCTTTACCGCATCGTTTACGTCCCTGATTTTAAAGAAGGGAAAAGATCCAAAAGCAATAGAATCTTATAGGCCAATTGCCCTCATGAATACGGACTATAAATTGTTAACTACAATCCTTGCGCAGCGGCTGCAGTCCCTTCTTCCTTCTATTGTCAATTTAGACCAGGCCGGGTTCATGAAAAATAGGAATTCTGCTGCCAAGATAAGGGAACTTCTGCTAACCTTAGATTTTTTTTCCAATACTACGTTCCCTGATCAAATGGGACGAGTAAATGAAGCGGATCTGGCAATATTGGCCATAGATGCCGAAAAGGCCTTTGATTCAATTCATCATGACCATCTTTTATTATCTTTAGAGAAGTTTGGGCTTAAAGGCAATTTCACGAATTTTATAGAAACATTATATCACACGGCCTCTACTAGACTAATAGTTAACGGTCATTTGTCTTCAGAGATAATTCTTCAAAGGGGAACGAGGCAGGGGTGTCCCCTGTCCCCGCTCCTTTTTAACATTGCTATTGAACCTCTTGCATTAATGATAAGACAGAGGCTTGAGGGGATTGTAGTCGCTGGGCGGGAATTAAGAATAGCATTATATGCTGACGATATTCTTCTGTATTTAGCTAACATACGCAGGAATTTGCCAATTTTGATGGCTATTATACAACAGTTTGGATCCTTCTCAGGGTACAAGGTAAATATAAGTAAATCTGAATTTCTTTGGGTTAGGCAGACAAGTAACTCTCCTACAAATATACCTTTTTCTATAGTGAAGGACTCGTTTAAATACCTGGGTATAAATATCTCTAGTAACCCTGATACCTGGTATTCGCTGAATATCCCACCTGTTTTAAATAAAGCTAGAGCAACCCTCAGGAACTGGCAGAATCTACCTCTCTCATTATCTGGATGCATAGCAGTATACAAAATGATCCTATTACCTAAAATATTGTATGTTCTACAGAACATCCCTTTGCTATTGAAGAAAAGGGATATTACTTTATTTAATTCATATCTTCAATCCTTCTTATGGCAGGATAGGAAGCCCAGAATGTCACTGGCAAAACTCTCTCTCCCAATAGGAGTTGGAGGTCTGGCTCTACCTGATTTGAGGGCATATAACTATGTTTTTCTAATTCGCATTTTAGCGGACTGGTTATTTCAGCGCAATTATGTTACAAATATTGATCTTGAGATTAGCATCATGCACCCCTCCGTACCGGCGGCACTTATACATATGGACACGCCCGATATTCCATCTCATATTAGAAGATATAAAACTATACATAACATAATCCTGGCCTGGAAAAAAGTACGTAATCTGCTTGGAACAGAATACCATGTTTCTCGATTTTTGCCATTGGTAGGGAATCCACAATTTCAGGACGGTTCACCCTCTTTAATTTTTTCAAATTGGAATACTCGAGGGCTCATTAATGTTTTTCAGCTGCTTGATACAGAAGAAGGTTGTATCCAATCATTTGATGCACTTAGATTGAAATTTAATCTCCCACATAGAAACTTCTATGCCTATCTTCAAGCCAGACACTACGTCATGAAATTTATAAATGAGCACGGGTGGAACTGGTCACTAGGGCAGTTGGACAAGTGGCTCATTTTGGCAAAAAATGGAATTACGTCAATCTCTCCATGTTATATGATATTGGTATCGGATAGAGGTACAATCAATCTTGATAAAATTGCGGGTAACTGGGCTAGACTCTTAGATAAAGAAGTTGATTCTAAATTACCTTCTATCTCAATTCAAGAGGTTGCTCGGACAACTCTCTCGTCCACATGGAGAGAATCCCATGTTAAGTTGTTACATAGGACATATTTTACACCAGAAAAGGGAACAAGATGTGGGAAAACTAATTTTACTATCTGTCCTAAGTGCTCACTTCCTTCTGCAGATCTCTTGCATATGCTATGGACTTGCTCAAAAATCAGGAACGTTTGGTTTAAAGTCCAATTTTGGCTTTGTAAAGCACTAGGTCTCCCCTCGATAAATCTGACTGATTTGAATGTAGTCTTTCTCTTTTCCAATCCAGAAGATAAGCAGCTTAATATTAAATTGATTAATATAACTATACTGGCTGTCAGATACCTTATCTTTAAAAAATGGAAAATGAACACCGGTCCCAGTATCTCTGAAATTAAAAATTGCTTAAAAAAGCAATGTATTCTGGAACAATATAATGTTAACATTGATAATGATAATGTTATTTCTAGGTTTTTTTTAAAATGGTCAGCATTTCTAAAAACATTTCCCCCTGCTGAAAGGGAATGTTTGATATATCCTTTACGTAACACTGAACTAGTTCTCTTAGGGAGGTGGTGACGGGGGTCTGAAGATTTGCGTGGGGGTCTTTTTTTTTTTTCTCTTCTTTTTTCTCTTTCTTTCTTTTCTATATTATTTTTGTTTTGTATTGTTCTGTATTGTCTTGTATTGTTCTGTTTTTGTGTGTGGGCAGTTATGTTTGGGTAAAACTAATACAAAATCATCGAACAAGGAACTGAGTACTATTGTAATTTAGGAAAATTATTGTATGTCTGGGCAAGCTTCAGCCAATGAATGTCATATATTAATTTTGTTTTTCTGTGTTAAGCTGTAAACACCTGAGGTTTTTATGGCCATGTATATTGTATGTCTTCTATCATGACGCTTAAATACTGGTTCATTACCTAAAATGTATTTATTTGAAACCCAGAGCGGATTGTTCTTGTTTGACTTTTGTTTTTCTTCTTTTTTCCTTGCTACTGATTGTCAGCTTATTATGTTGGATATAAATAAAGACTTTAAAAAAAAAAAAATCAATTAAAAGGATATATAACTCGAAATGTTTCTTTCATGATTCATATAGAGCATGCAATTTTAAACAACTTTCTAATTAATTTTTATTATCAATTTATCTTCATTCTCTTGTGATCTTTTGTTGAAAAGCAGGGACATATGGAGCACTATATGGCAGCAGTTTTGCAAGAATATTATCCATTTGTTGGATGGCAGCACTATTTTCTTGTATTGTTCCAGAAATCCAGATGCCTATTGCCATGTAGCGTTTCAGATGCCTATCTAGGTTTCTCTTCAACATAGAAAATATTTACAAAAGAAGCAGATTACTTAATAAGAATAACTGTTTGATTTTATTAACAGTGAATTCTGAAAGCTAAATGAAGGTTTAAATGAAATATGTGATTAAAGTGAGATTTTTTTTTCAGATAAGCATTTCCTTGTGTTTATCCTTAAAAAACAGATACCTGTCGTAAATAGTTTATAAGTTTCACTTGGGCAAACTTTATTACATACATCCAAATCAATATATGAGGATAAGATATCAACATAGAGTGACAGAAAACAGTGTCCCTATCAAAATACAAACCTTAGGTCATTTAAGAGTTAAAACACTAGGATATCTTAAGACATGTTTAACTGCTTTTATGTTACAGGGTAACCAAATATGACAGACATGTCATGTTTCATATCAAAATCATCCTCATGATGTCTGAATAGAATTACTTATACGCGTTTGTGAATTATATATAACTAAAATTCAAAGGTTATCCTATAACTTCAGCCAGGGCTTGCAGTTTAGATTTATGTCCTGCCAATAAAAAGAGGTGTCTACCTTCTTTGCCTAATCTGGAAGGGGCCTGGTCTTAAACCTGACCTGAGGAAAAAAATGTATTTAATGGTGAATTTAGCAAATAATACTTTCATTCTACATAGGAAACTGCAAAAAACAGCTTAAGTGACCATCTTTCATTGTCAAGCTCCCTTGGGACATATACCTAAGCTATTACAGTATTAGGTTCTGTCTTTTACTCTTTTTATATTTTTAAAAGCTGTTTCTTTGTGTAATTGTGTTTGTTAACTACTTTTTATATAAATACACTGTGACTTTTTTTGCTCATAAAAAAGTTCCTTTAAGTTCCTAAATGTTTGTCTAATATTTAAACCACGTTATTGAAGAGACTAGTAATAACAGTATTGTGTTTTTAGATTTTTGCCAATCTATGTTTTAGGATTTTTAATCTGTTAATCTGGATTTTTGCTTTAGGATTTCCCATACAATAATGTAAAAGTGGTGGCAGCAGAGATTGTTTAGTGTTTGTGGTATTAAAGAGGAGTTTAGACATTTCTCTGGGTCTAGTACAGACGACAGAGTGTTTGTCAACCCCTGCACACACTGAGCTAAATAACTGGCTTGCCTGGAGTGGCTAGACTGTGACAAACTGGTTAAGGTGGAAATGTCTGTTTACCTTTTCTGTGACATACTGGTTACTGTTGAAGGGTTGGTTAAACCATGTATGTCACAATATATATTAGACATATGGGGGGGTAGTTATCAAGCCGTCTACTTTTCAGGCTTCGCCGGCCCAATACGTCCGCCTAAGCTCGCCTACCTTCGCCGCCGCGGACCTTGAATACGTTCGCCTAAGTTATCAAATAAAGCTGTCAAAAAGCCGCGGGGCGATGAGCAGCGGACTGTGACAGTTATCACTCATCCGATCTCGCTGCCCTTCGGCTTTTTCCCAGCTTTATTGCTAGCCTGTCACTAAGCACTCACACTAAACTGCACTGTTCTGCCCCCTATACCGGCGCCCCCGGAGCCCCCCGCAACTAAATAAAGTTACTAACCCCTAAACCGCCGCTCCTAGACCCTGCCGCAACTCTTATAAATGTATTAACCCCTAAACCGCCGCTCCCGGACACCGCTGCCACCTACATTATACCTAGTAACCCCTATCCTGCCCCCCCTATACCGTCGCCCTCTATTATAAAATTATTAACCCCTATCCTGCTGATCCCGCACCTCTCCGCAACTAAATAAATAGTTTAACCCCTAAACCGCCGCTCCATGAACCCGCCGCAACCTATAATAAATTTATTAACCCCTATCCTGCCCCCCACTACGCCGCCGCCACTGTAATAAAATGATTAACCCCTAAACCTAAGTCTAACCCTAACCATAACGCCCCCCTAACTTAAATATTAATTAAATAAATCTAAATAAATTAACTCTTATAAACTAAATGAATCCTATTTAAAACTAAATACTTACCTTTAAAATAAACCCTAATATAGCTACAATATAAATAATAATTATATTCTAGCTATCTTAGGATTTATTTTTATTTTACAGGTACCTTTCAATTTATTTTAACCATGTACAATAACTATTAAATAGTTATTAACTATTTAATAGCTTACCTAGCTAAAATAAAGAGAAATGTACCTGTGAAATAAATCCTAACCTAAGTTACAATTACACCTAACACTACACTATACTTTAATAAATTATTCCTATTTAAAAATAAATACTTACCTGTAAAATAAACCCTAAGATAGCTACAATGTAATTAATACTTATATTATAGCTATTTTTGGATTTATATTTATTTTACAGGTAACTTTGTATTTATTTTAGCTAGTTAGAATAGTTATTAAATAGTTATTAACTATTTAATAACTACCTAGCTAAAAGAAATACAAAATTACCTGTAAAATAAATCCTAACTTAAGTTACAATTAAACCTAATACTACACTATCATTAAATTAACTAAATAAACTACCTACAAAGAACTACAATGAAATACAATTACATAAACTAACTAAAGTACAAAAAATAAAAAAAGCTAAGTTACAAAAATAAAAAATTAAGTTACAAACATGTTAAAAATATTACAACAATTTTAAGCTACTTACACCTAATCTAAGCCCCCTAATAAAATAACAAACCCCCCCAAAATAAAAAAAAACCCTACCCTATTCTAAATTACATAAATTTCAATGCTCTTTTACCTTACCAGCCCTTAAAAGGGCCATTTGTGGGGGCATGCCCCAAAAAGTTCAGCTCTTTTGCCTGTAAAATAAAAATACAACCCCCCCCCAACATTAAAACCCACCACCCACATACCCCTAATCTAACCCAAACCCCCCTTACAAAAACCTAACACTAATCCCCTGAAGATCATCCTACCTTGAGTCGTCTTCACTCAGCCGAGCCACCGATGGAACTGAAGAGGGCATCCGGAACGGAAGAAGTTAATCCTCCAAGCGGCGCTGAAGAAATCTTCCATCCGATGAAGTCATCATCCAGGCGGCGCTGAAGAAGTCTTCGATCCGGCCGATGTCATCTTCAAAGAGGCGCTGAAGAGGTCTTCTATCCGGGCGAAGTCATCTTCCAAGCCGGGTCTTGAATCTTCCTTCCGCCGACGCGGAACCACCTTCTTCACCGACGGACTACGATGAATGACGGCTCCTTTAAGGGACGTCATCCAAGATGGCGTCCCCTCAATTCCGATTGGCTGATAGGATTCTATCAGCCAATCGGAATTAAGGTAGGAAAATCTGATTGGCTGATGGAATCAGCCAATCAGATTGAGCTCGCATTCTATTGGCTGTTCCGATCAGCCAATAGAATGCGAGCTCAATCTGATTGGCTGATTGGATCAGCCAATCGGATTGAACTTGAATCTGATTGGCTGATTCCATCAGCCAATCAGATTTTCCTACCTTAATTCCGATTGGCTGATAGAATCCTATCAGCCAATCGGAATTGAGGGGACGCCATCTTGGATGACGTCCCTTAAAGGAGCCGTCATTCGTCGTAGTCCGTCGGTGAAGAAGGTGGTTCCGCGTCGGCGGAAGGAAGATTCAAGACCCGGCTTGGAAGATGACTTCGCCCGGATAGAAGACCTCTTCAGCGCCGCCTGGATGATGACTTCATCGGATGGAAGATTTCTTCAGCGCCGCTTGGAGGATTAACTTCTTCCGTTCCGGATGCCCTCTTCAGTTCCATCGGTGGCTCGGCTGAGTGAAGACGACTCAAGGTAGGATGATCTTCAGGGGATTAGTGTTAGGTTTTTGTAAGGGGGGTTTGGGTTAGATTAGGGGTATGTGGGTGGTGGGTTTTAATGTTGGGGGGGGGGGTTGTATTTTTATTTTACAGGCAAAAGAGCTGAACTTTTTGGGGCATGCCCCCACAAATGGCCCTTTTAAGGGCTGGTAAGGTAAAAGAGCATTGAAATTTATGTAATTTAGAATAGGGTAGGGTTTTTTTTTATTTTGGGGGGGTTTGTTATTTTATTAGGGGGCTTAGATTAGGTGTAAGTAGCTTAAAATTGTTGTAATATTTTTAACATGTTTGTAACTTAATTTTTTATTTTTTGTAACTTAGCTTTTTTTATTTTTTGTACTTTAGTTAGTTTATGTAATTGTATTTCATTGTAGTTCTTTGTAGGTAGTTTATTTAGTTAATTTAATGATAGTGTAGTATTAGGTTTAATTGTAACTTAAGTTAGGATTTATTTTACAGGTAATTTTGTATTTCTTTTAGCTAGGTAGTTATTAAATAGTTAATAACTATTTAATAACTATTCTAACTAGCTAAAATAAATACAAAGTTACCTGTAAAATAAATATAAATCCAAAAATAGCTATAATATAAGTATTAATTACATTGTAGCTATCTTAGGGTTTATTTTACAGGTAAGTATTTATTTTTAAATAGGAATAATTTATTAAAGTATAGTGTAGTGTTAGGTGTAATTGTAACTTAGGTTAGGATTTATTTCACAGGTACATTTCTCTTTATTTTAGCTAGGTAAGCTATTAAATAGTTAATAACTATTTAATAGTTATTGTACATGGTTAAAATAAATTGAAAGGTACCTGTAAAATAAAAATAAATCCTAAGATAGCTAGAATATAATTATTATTTATATTGTAGCTATATTAGGGTTTATTTTAAAGGTAAGTATTTAGTTTTAAATAGGATTCATTTAGTTAATAAGAGTTAATTTATTTAGATTTATTTAATTAATATTTGTTAGGGGGCGTTAGGGTTAGGGTTAGGTTTAGGGGTTAATCATTTTATTACAGTGGCGGCGGCGTAGTGGGGGGCAGGATAGGGGTTAATAAATTTATTATAGGTGGCGACGGTGTAGGGGGGGCAGATTAGGGGTTAATAAATGTATTATAGGTGGCGACGGTGTAGGGGGGGCAGGATAGGGGTTAATACATTTAATATAGGTTGCGGCGGGTTCAGGGAGCGGCGGGTTAGGGGTTAATACATTTATTATAGTTGCGGTGGGCTCCGGGAGCGGCGGTTTAGGGGTTAATATGTATAGAGTAGCTTGCGGTGGGCTCCGGGAGCGGCGGTTTAGGGGTTAATATGTATAGAGTAGCTTGCGGTGGGCTCCGGGAGCGGCGGATTAGGGGGTAATAACTTTATTTAGTTGCGGCGGTGTAGGGGGGGTCAGATTAGGGGTGTTTAGACTCGGGGTACATGTTAGGGTGTTAGGTGTAGATAGCTCCCATAGAAATCAATGGGATGTCTGTCAGCAGCGAACTTGTACTTTCGCTATGGTCAGACTCCCATTGATTCCTATGGGATCCGCCGCCTCCAGGCTGGCGCTTTGAAAACCAGGTACGCTGGGCCGTAAAAGTGCCGAGCGTACCTGCTAGTTTTTTGATAGCTAGCAAAAGTAGTGAGAATGTGCCGCACTTGTGTGCGGAACATCTGGAGTGACGTAAGAATCGATCTGTGTCGGACTGAGTCCGGCGGATCGAAGCTTACGTCACAAAATTCTACTTTTGCCTGTCTCGAGCCTTTGATAACTAAGGCGTATCAGCCTCGCCACAAATACGCTGCGGAATACGCAGCGTATTTGAGGTTGACGGCTTGATAACTAGGCCCCATGGAATTAATCTAATGGAAAACATTTAAGTTTCTCCTCCTCATAGCTAAACGTGTAAGTGACATGATTCTAAATTCTAAAAATGTTTCTTGTTTCCTCATACATCTAAATCTTTCTTGTAAAATCTTAAGAAATCAGCAGTTTCTGTAAGTAGTTCCTTCTTATGAAATGCCATTGCTAAGATCTTGGAAAATATGACCAATATTGTTAGGAAAACTTTTGGTTAAGCAAAAAGAAAAACTCCCATATCAGATTCAACAGTAACATTTACTGCCCTAGTCTACACTAACCTCTTTGACAATACTGTTTTATACTAATGTGATACAGTAAATGTTTTTATATGTACCACTACATATTTTATCTGTATTGGTTATTAAGCCATAACAGATAGTTTTTTTGTATTCATCTAATTTTATTTTGCAGCTTATTATGTTTGGTTGTTAAAGTAGGTGGGATATAAGGATTTGAAAAGGGCATATAAATGTGTTATATATTTTTCTATAATTTACACATATGTTGCACAATTCTTACTAAATATAATTTTACATGTAAAAATGAATATGTAATTGACAAAGTATTATCATTTATGAGTAAAACTAATAGACCCTTGAAAGAAAGGATAGCAGGTCTCAGATCAGCAATGTTCTGATTATTAAAAAATGGTGAAGCGGGGACAGAGCCAACCATAGTTCAAGATGGTTGTGTGAATTTGGAGCTCTGTCTTAAATTGTCGGAGGGGTCTGCATGGAGGGTATATGGTGAAGCAGCACTCCTGTTATCCCCCAGCATCCATTGACTAGAGGGGACAGGGTTGCTAATCTGAAGCACAGTGCCAAGAGAAACTCGCACTCCACACTCCATCTGAGGCCCAGGAAAATGGTGTGAAACCATGCACCTTCAGCAGCTGCCCGTAACTTATCCCGTGAAGGATTGCACCTGTATACAGCTAAGATGTATTCTTTACCATCCCCTACAAATGTGGTCTCTCTGTTACAGAGAGTGGAGCTAGTGGATTGCTAAGGGGCAATGGTGGGATCTCTGCATAAGGACCTCAAGCCTGTATAAATGGAGCAGACAGAGGCACCTCTAAATAGCAGCCAGCAAGGCCTATGGAGTAGGAACCCCGTGTCAATTTCAATAATGTATAACAGTGGATTGATTTTTAATATCCTATGCTTAAAAGAAGTGTGAGGTATGGCAGTTCTATATAGTCTAATACATGTTTATTGGTTATTATGAATGCTTGATAGCTCCATAGATCACAAAGGGGTAATCTGCTTGTATATAAGCCTCAGGTTTATTATGCATATTTACCTGCCTTTCCTGCATTAAGGCCCTCTCAAAGTACCTATTCTATTGTCATATAATTTAAGTCTTTTGTCGGCATTTTCACTCCCAAATAGGCAGGGGGGAGCTCCATTCGCAAGAGGGCCTAAAAAATTAATAGCCTGCTTCTGTTTTCACAATATTGTATATTCATAAGTATGCAACAAATAGGTTATGCTTTAGGATTGATAGCCTTCAGCAATTTTGAAAATTGGGGGGTGCATCTACCCTAAGTTAAAGTGAAACCTTTTTCTTTTTCACCAACTCTCCAAAATGGGTAAAACCTCCAAAAGTAATGCTACCCCTAATTCTAAAGTGCACATATTTTTTTAAAGAAATAGAGCCATTTCTAAAAGATGCCCAGGTGCTCCTTATACCTGAAGGAAGCAACCTTGACCTACATGAGATTGCACAAAGTACAGAGGATTGTGCCCAACTCACAAAAGCAGAATTGGGATCCCTACCCTGAAAAAAGAGGATTTCACATTATATGTAGCCCAAGTACGCCAAATGATCAAATCAAGTCTAGCAGAGGTAAAGAGGGACATTAATGAAATAGGCAAAATGATTGAGAAACTAGAGGTGGATAAAGAACAAACTAGCAAACATCTAGATTAAAACTCTAGACAATCTCTGCATCATTCCACTTTAATACAACAACTGCAAGATCAAGTGGAGGATCTAGATAATAAGGAGAATCATCAGAACAAAGGAATAAGAGGCATCTAGGAATCTATTCATTCTGAACAACTGTTCTCCTATCTACAGAGACTGTTTAACTTTATTATGGATACTAAAGAGGAAATAGAGCTCCACTTGGACAGCTACCATCGCACTTTACGGCCTCCCCAAAAGACCAAGCTCCTCCTAGGGACATTATCCTAAAATGTTCCAGCTTCAAAGACAAGGAAAACATTTTTTCAGCTGCCCAGAAAAATATAATATATTGTTTGATGATACAACCCTCCCTAGACCTCAGCCCAATGACACAAAACAAACAACGAGAAGCCAGATATCTCACATCTGATCTCAGGTCATTGGGTATTTCATATAGAAGGGGCTTCCCATTTGTTGTCTTATTAAAGACAACAAAGATGACATCTACAAATCTCCCGAAGACATTGAACAATTTTGCACACAATTGAACATTCCACAGCCATCTCTTACCAAGATGGAGATTCAATTAGCTTGCATATACAAGACCTGTCCCCAAAACCCCAGCGACAAGGCTGGACGAAAGTAATAAGAAAGAAAACTGATAGAGCTGCAGCTCCTTGCACAGCATCCACTTCTCTTGGTTCATAATGCAAACTCTTCACCGATGAAGTAATATATTATCCTGTGTCATTATAGTTGTATACTTCTGTTCTTCCTTCTACCGATGAGCCACCACAGATTGCCTTCTGGTATTCTCAATGTTCGTATTTCCTTGTCCCTATATAGATAATGTCCAAAGCAGCCTCTAAGGGACAACACAGTGTATACTGCATAACATTTTTTTAGGAATCTTATCTAGATGCCTATTACCTGTTTTAAGTGTATTAGAAGCTTGCAGTTTTACTATAAGTATTCCCCCATTCTTCCACTCCCTGATATTCTACATCAATAGGTGGTTCCTCCCTTGTACCATACTTTACTGATTATGGGCTAGGGGGCGCAAAGCGCGCTAGGCGGCCGTTTTTGTTATAACCCTGTCAGGCTGCAGTGGTTTTTTTTATAAGGATAAAATAAAGAGTTTTGATTTTATTTTTGCCTCACTTCAGTGCTAGTTCTACTTTGTGACATTTTTTGTTAGCGGTTTGATCTGCTGCTGTTTTGGCACTCCGGAACCGACAAGCCCTGCTTTGGCTTTAACCTTTGCACACTCGCACTGCTGCATCCGGCCGTCACCTGGAGCCGCGGTATGTTGTGTTTGTTTTATTCCAATTTTTCTGCTCTCCATTGAAGTCTGTTGGGAAATGTATAAACATGGTCACGATATTCAGAGTACGGCTTTTATGCATGTCAGGTTAGCACTTGTGCAAAAACTTAGCGAAATTAACACGCGAACGGGAGAGCAAACTACCACTCCACTCATAGGTGCATATTTATCAAGCTCCGTACGGGGAAGGCTCCATAACCTCCATAACCTCCATAACCAGACATCACCAGAAATCAACCCGATCGAATACGATCGAGTTGATTGACACCCCCTGCTGCAGGGGGCGGCATTGCACCAGCAGTTCACAAGAACTGCTGGTGCAATGATAAATGCCAACAGCATATGCTGTCAGCATTTATCGAATTGTTGCGGACATGATCCGCAATATCGGATCATGTCCGCTCGCATGATGATAATTAGGCCCCATAATCTATAATATATTGTTATAAGAGCGCATTTTGATCTCACTACATTATTTGGTGATGAGTAGATTTCTCAAAACGTCAACGGATTAAAAAAATTAGACAATGATATTATTTTTGTCCAGGATACACATCTCCCTAGGGAAAGTACACCATGATTTTCTAGAACAAGCAATCAACTTGATCAGATACGATTGGGTTGAGTGATTACCCTGGCTAGTGGCCGATAGGCCGCAAATCTCCAGGGGGTGGCATTGCACAAGCAGTTCACCAGAACTGCTTGTGCAATGTTAAATGCTGACAGCGTATGCCAGGCGGACATGATTCGCTACAGAGAATCATGTCCGCCATTTGATAATTTGGCTCTAATGTCTCTAACCAATATCTAGAGAATACAACATCTAAAGCAAAAAAATATATATATTTTATTACCAGCCACATAAAAACTACTCTCATGTTGATTACATTTTTACTGACCAATTAAGTTATAGCTTCGAAGGTATTAATTGATCAGATTATACAATGGACAGTGCAACCATAAAATGGCTGGATTCCCTAATGTACCCCTTTGTTTGTTGGTGGCTAGATAAAACCTTGATAAAAAAATCCTGCAGATTCTGAGTAAGATTACTTACTCTATCCAGAAGTTTTTCAGTATCAACCTCACATCCCAAATGGCTCCTCATAATTTATGGCACATAAAGTGGAAATACACAGGGAAATTTATTAAACAAAAAGCTACCCTTACTAAGCAATATTATATATCATACTTTGCCGCATTATGAAAACTGAATCAGATAAACTTAATCCACAGAACCGCAATATCTCTGACTACTGCAATCTGCTAGTTGTGAACGTAACATCTCTTGTATCAAGAAGTCCAAAGAAAGGCATCCTACCTAAAAGGGACAGTCAAGCCCAAAATAAAATTTCATGATTCAAATAGGGCATGTACATTTAAACAACTTTACAATTTACTTTTATCACCAATTTTGCTTTGTTCTCTTGGTATTCTTAGATGAAAGCTAAACCTAGGCAGGCTCATATGCTAATTTCTTAGACCTTGAAGGCCGCCTCTTATGAGAATGCATTTTGACAGTTTTTCACCACTACCTCACTACTATGTTTCAATCAATCAACAGCAAAGGCCAGAGGTCCCATCAAATTTTAGAAGAACATATACCTCCTAAACCTCTCCCCCTTCAGTAGAGAGCTAACTCACAATCTCCCTGCTCAATACTGACATTAAAATCAATGCCAAAATTATGGCAACAAGGCTTAATTCTATCTTACCCCACCTAATATACAAACGGGCTTTATCCCACTGCAAGAAGCGAAGGACAATACTCTCAGAGTTCTACACTTAATTGGCCATTGCTGCCGGTTGGGAGAACCAACTTTTCTTATTTCTACTGATGCCAAGAAGGCTTTTGACTGGCTGAACTGACAATTTCTCAGATCTTGCCTAATTCAATTCAGCTTTAGGGGCCTATCTATCAAGCTCCGAAAGGAGCTTGATGGCCCGTGTTTCTGGCGAGTCTTCAGACTCGCCAGAAACAGCAGTTATGAAGCAGCGGTCACAAAGACCGCTGCTCCATAACCTGTCCGCCTGCTCTGAGCAGGCGGACAGACATCGCCGGAAATCAACCCGATCGAATATGATCTGGTTGATTGACACCCCCCTGCTGGCAGCCTATTGGCCGCGAGTCTGCAGGGGGCGGCGTTGCACCAGCAGCTCTTGTGAGCTACTGGTGCAATGCTGAATATGGAGAGCGTATTGCTCTCCGAATTCATTGAGGTCTGGCGGACCTGATCCGCACTGTCGGATCAGGTCCACCAGACCTTGTTAAATAGAGGATATTGAATACTAATGGTCATCAGGATTCTTAGTTTGTACACCAATCCTTTGACTAATGTTAAAGCAAATGGTATACATTCCAATAGCTTACAAATTAAAAATGGCACCAGACAGGGATGCCCCCTATCCCACTCCTCCTTATATTACCAACTGAGGTGTTAGCAGCCCATATTAGAAATAATATAAATATAAAAGGTAACCAAATTGGCCCACATTAATATAAAGTCACTCTTTATAAGGATGATGTCTTGGTATTACTTTCTTTCCCATTCACTTTTCTCCCTTATTTAATAACAGAATTTGACTGATTTAGAAGTTTTTCTAACGTCTTGATAAATGCAGAGAAATCCAAAATAATTAGCGTCACAATAGGAATTTTCCTAGTGGCTACTCTAGGAAAACTTTATGGGGTAGATTTAACAAGGGCTGAATGGCCCTTGTTCCCCTTGTTTCCGTGCAAGCCTTCAGGCTCACCGGAAACAGCAGTTATGAACAGTGGTCTATAGACTACTGCTCCATAACTTGTCCGCTACCTCTGAGGCCGCGGTCTTCAATCCCCTGCTAGCGGTCGATTGGCCACAAATCTTCAGGGGGCGGCATTGCACCAGAACTGCCTGTGCAATGATAATTTATTTATCGATGTGCATGTCCGCTCGCACTTACATAAATTGGCCCCTATGAATAGAATTATACCCCCCTTCCTACTAAATTGACTAAAGATTTTCACTCTTGGCAGTACAAACCCATCTCATGATGGGGCCGTATACACGCAATCAAAATGATGACTTTACCACAATTACTGTACATATTTCAAGCAGTCCCTCTATGCCTCCCTTGCTACAACTACAAGCTTTCATTAACTCTTTTATATGGGGCCATATTAAACCTTTCATCAATAAAAATGTTATGTAAAGACCTTTGGGGGAGGGAGGATTTCCATTGCCTAATATCCTCAAATATTACAGGAAGACTATGCTTCCAAAAAAATCCTTGAGTGGCATGATAAGAGAGAGATGAAAGCTTGGGCCCTAATTGATTCCCATCTTTTGAAAACATCATTGGTTGGCAACTTATGCTGGGTTAAACCAGTGGTGAGACCACAGTTGACTATGGTATTCCCTCTGTATTCTCAATTTTCAACAACTGTGACTCAATTGGAGACTCATGAAGTGCCATATCTTCTTTAGTGTCACGTATGTCTCCTATCTCTTATAATGCTGAACTATTAGGGGGTCTTGAACTCAGCAAGTTTTAAAAGGGGGAAATTGGATACACAATTCCATATGTGGAAAGAGATAAGTTAAAACAAATAGATTACTGGGTGCTCATTCACATCATGATTAAAGCATGCTCAATTGCTTCACCTGTCGCATAGTTCCCTCCATGGAGGAAATCTCCTTAGTAGTCCTACCAATTTTAAAAGTGTATGTCTTCTGGACACCCTGAAATCTGGTACGCTGTCCGCAGCTATAAAACTATTGGAAGAGCCATTGATTGTAGAATTAGAACGTTTTACTTCAAATTGGCACTCAGAGCTGGGAGTCTCTTTAGCAACTCAGGAATGGCAGAATTTTTTTGTAACACTCTCAAGTTTTCTTCTTCCCCTAGAATTCTAGAGCTGAATTACAAATTGTTAAGTCATTGGTACCTTACTCTGGCTTGCATTAAACATATGTACCCCAAAGCAAATCATACCTGTTGGAGAGGATGTGGCTTGAGTGGCACAATGTAACATATTTTGCGGCAATGCAAGATATAAACCTTTTTTTAAAAAAGCATAGAGTCTGCCTTGCCTTTAAGAATGTTTTGGGCAATGCCTTTGTGTTGTCTCCGCTAGCTGCCCTATCAAATCATGAACCTAAAAAGTTCTGTATAATTGGATGGAACCTTTTACAGTTATTGCACAAATATCTAGGACCTTACAAATTCTTCTTTTTCAGAATGGTCTTAACATAGGGCAGACCTTCTTTCTCCTGTGGAATACATATATTTTAGAAGAGGGAAACTACCTCTCTATCATAATACTAAGTTTTATTGGGATATCATGACATGACACCTAGTATAAAGTAGAAGATGGCTGCAGAGCAATCTATCATTTCCTCTCCTTTTAGTTTTTTTTTAAATTAGCTGCGGGTTCTGTGACAAACTGTTCTCTCGCCCACTTCCTTTTCCCCTCTTCCTTCTACTTTTTTTTTTTTCTCCTTTCTTTGGTTTCCCTCATTTTCTTTCTCCTCATCTAATTGAGACTCATTTCAAAGAAATATTCTTCTTATTTAAAGGGACAGTATACACCAATTTTCATATAACTGCATGTAATAGACACTACTATAAAAAAGAATATGCACAGATGCTGATCTAAAAATCCAGTATAAAACCTTTTAAAAACTTACTCCAAGTTTAGCACTGTTGATGGGGTTGACTGGGACACCCAGTGAAAGGGTATGGGAAAGCAAAAAAAAGTTCCCACTGGAATAGGGCCCTCAATTCCTCCTGTATGTGTTTGTTAATTTTGTCCTGTCTCCCACAAGCCTTATATCATTGTTTTAGTTAAATGAAGTGTACCCATGGACAGCGCTTCAGAATATGTTGGCGCTTCATAAATAAAGTACTGTATAATAATAATAATAATAATAATAATAATAATAATAGCTAGCTAAACCTTTTCTTTTGTATAACTACATTCTAGCTAGATTTTAAAGATTTCGGGTGATTATTTGTGGATGGTGTCAGTAGGGTCAGCATAATAGATTTATATGAGTGATTAAGAAAAGGGTTTGTCTGACATGTGGCATTCATGGTTTTTGGTGTATGGCTATAAACGGTATATTGATTATTGAGTATTATATTCTTAATAAAGGTTTCTGTGAGTCGAACAGAAATCTGATTAAATAAAAAGTAAGAATATACCACAAGAGTTTAGCTTTTTTAGTGAGATTATGCCCAGACATGCAATATACAATAAATATATATAACATTTGAGAACATCAGTCATCTTAAAGGGACAGTAAAGTTAAAATTAAACTTAACTGGATTGGATAAAGCTTGAAATGGTAAGAATGTTTCAATGTAGTTAAATTATCAATTTTACTTAGTTCTCTTTGCATCCTGTAATCATAATTGATCTAAGGAGCATGCGTGTGTCTTTAGCCATCTGGCAGCAGAGTTTGCAGTGTTATACACAGGGACGTTTTTAGGGGCAGGCAAACTTAGCAACTGCCTTAAAGGTTGTCAGGGACAGGGACACACTCATTGACTCTGTTCTCTCTAGTACACATGGCTTTTAAAAGTACACACAAAAAGTAAAAGCAGAAGCTAAGATGCTCCAATGCTGCCCTCTCACCTGCAATTAAGACTGTAGCTTTTAAGAGACGTATGTGCAGACTGCAGTAGATAGGGTTGGAGCTTCTCAGCACCGGTTTGCACTTAGACCTTATATGGTCAGGCCAGCTGGGGGCTTACTATATAACTATATATTTTTACCCTGTAATGTGTTATCACATTGTGCTTTGCCCCTGTCATTTCTATGTTCTCTGCCCATGAGTTGCTCTAGGATGGGAATCACCCCTCTCCTGCCCCTGGGGTATCTGCTGGCTTGTTAGGCAGGGTAGGGGGAATTTTGTCTGGGGGCAGCTCTGGTCGGGTGATGCCAGGGGAGAACTGTGGGCATTGTAGGGATGGATGCAAGAAGTTGCAGGCACTACTCAGTTAGTAAAAATAAAAGTATAAGTTTTATTGGTTCCAATTAAAAATGAAGGGTTCCCAGACAGGGGACAACACAAAAGAAATGTCTTACGTGTTTCACCCCCCCCCCCCCCCCGCCAGTGGTGCTTAATCATAGACCTTGTAAGGAGCATTAAGTCTAGGGGCAGCTCTGGTAGGGTGGTGCCAGGGGAGGGCTACGGCAATGATTACTGTGTAATGTGTTTGTGGCTAACAGAGGCATTATTGCACTACAAGTTGGCTACTCTGAGTAATAGGGATGATTTGCTCAGTGTTGGGATATGGGTTACTTAGTTCATTTTGTTAGGGGGTGACAGCTGTGGCCCTTGTATGGCAGAGCTATAATGTGAAAACATGGACCAGGGTAACTATATGGTGTGTTGTTTCTCCATACTAGGTCCTGTACTGTCTGTAGCGGGTCTTGTGACATGTTGTCTGGTCCCTGTATTAGTGGGCAGAAGTATGCCAAGTGCAATTAGTGGATTCCCTGTTCTGTTTGATGTAAGGGTATTTAGCTCAATTTGTCAGGTGTGTGTGTGTGTGAGTCTTTCTGTGTGTTGTGTGTGTGCATGTGTGTAAGATTGTGCGAGTTTCTGTGTGTGTGTGGTTTTGTGAATTTTTTCATGAGTAAGAGTTTTTGTATCTGTTTGTATGTGTGTGTTTGTGTGTGTGATTGTTTCTGTGTGTGAGTGTGAGGGAAAGAAATGAGCAAACAATGATTCCATTCATTGCTAAAGACAAGTGCACACTCCTAAGCTCCTAGCAGCCTACCTAGGTTTACTCTTCAACAATGGATACCAACAGAAACAAAGCAAATTTTGTAATAGAAGACAATTGGGAAGTTGCAAAAAATGTTCATACCCCACACTAAATACCGCTACAGGAGAAGCTGCTGTTTCAGATGATACTACTATTAAGCGGTTTGACCCAGCAGAGGCTCTAATCTGGATCGTTGATGGTTCTTCTATGGCGGCAGCCCTGCAATAAACTACACAACACCCTCCCCAGGTAATCCGGGTAAAGCAGAAAACGAACCTATACGAACCTATACAACAACTCTCAGATTGCGCACTGTTTATATAGCATACCAGCCACCGATTACTCTATCAGCCTTATTATTGATCAGCAAGTCTTTTATCAAGATTTACTGATCCTTAAAAATCCTTCAATCAATACAAGCAGGGGACGCAATCAACAATGCAAGTTTAGGGGAGCGTGAGGAAAAAGTGAATCAACTAGACGATGTCTCTGATCTCAGTGACCAAACTCTTTCTGACACCCCAACAGGACCTTTAACTTATTTACACAGTGACACTAGTTCCGTGTTAAGCTCTAGCCGACATAACCAGTCTGCCTTAACTACACTGGAGAGGTACGGGTCGGCTGTCACACATCCTAAATATGCTGTCTGCGACTGAGCCCTGCTATTAGATACAACTATAATCTATACTATGCAGTATCTCACTAGTACTCTTTTACCAGATATATTATATCTTGAGCTATTGGGGGATATTTATCAAAGCGTCACCTGAAAATATACTTGAATCCTGTGTTGTATTTGTTGCAAGATTGATCCGCCGTAGTTATCAAAGCGTCAAGATTGTCAAATGTTAAAATGTGTGAGGAAATATACGCTCCAGCGATCTCAATCCAACGCAGATCGATAATTGCATCATTACAGATGTTTCGATTCACATTCGACTCTATATGACCATTTTACAAATTAATCAATCATTTAACAGGTACGCTCGCATCTATTCCGATGCAGCGTACCTAGTTTTCAGTCCGTCACCCTTGAGGCCGCAGATGCCATAGAAATCAATGGGAGTCTGAAAACACAGAAAGCTTATGTTTGATGCTGCAAGACAATGAAGTATATTACATAATAAAAGTAAATTTGAAACTTTATTAAAATTGTTTACCCTTTCTAAATCAAACAATATTATTGCTACACATTTGGTGCACTAGTAGATATAAGGATACAAATGAAAAATGCATTAATACTTATGGATTATGTTGCAATTTTGTTTCTCATTACAAAGCAAGGGGACAATATTATTTCTCCAAATTTGTTGCAGTTTTGCCCCAAACTTGTTGCACTAATAGATAAAGAGATAAAAATGAAATAAATACACAACATAATATAGCTAACTTCCTTTTAATTTTTTTTGGAAGAATCTATTTGCACCATGTTTAAGCCATGTAATACAAGTCCCACTCTTCACTTCACATCAAATTTGACGCAACACTTTTAACACCAATTATGATGCAAACTCCTAAACAACCCACACACTAATAATTTTTCAACCACTTTTGAGTGGAATTTGCATAATAACATGATTTTTTACATCAGCCAATCTGATTCAAATATACATTTCAAACTATCACTAGCAAATCAAATTGCTCAAAACTTGTGTCATTAATCACTCATCAGAACTTTTAAGTGCCATTTGATACATTGGCCTCTAGTTATCAAGCCGTCAACCGCAAATACGCTGGAATTCCGCAGCGTATTTGTGGCGAGGCTGATTTGCTGTAGTTATCAAGCCCTATAGCCTGGCAAAAGTAGAATATAGTGACGTAAGCTACGATCCACCGGTCTCAGTCCGACACAGATCAATTCTTACATCACTCCAGATGTGCCGAACGCAAGTTCAGCACAATCTGACTACTTTTGCTAGTTATCAAAGAACTAGCAGGTACGCTCGTCACTTTTCCGGCCCAGCGTACCTGGTTTTTAATCCGTCGCCCTGGAGGCGGCGGATCCCATAGGAATCAATGGGAGTCTGACAGCAGCGAAAGCTCATGTTCTCTGCTGCCTGATATCCCATTGATTTCTATGGGAACGTCTGCACCTAACACCCTAACATGTACCCCGAGTCTAAACACCCCTAATCTGTCCCCCCTACACCGCTGCCACCTACATTATACTTATTAACTTCTAAACTGACGCTCCCGGACCCAGCCGTAACTAAATAAACTTACTAACCCCTAAACCGCCGCTCCCGGTCACCGCCGCCACCTACATAATACCTATTAACCCCTAATCTGCCGCCCCCTATACCGCAGCCACCTATATTAAAGTTATTAACCCCTATACTGCCCCCCTATACCGCCGCCACCTATATTAAATTTATTAACCCCTATCCTGCCCCCCCATACCGCCACCACTATTTTAAACTTATTAACCCCTAAACCTAAGTCTAAGTCTAACACCCCCCCTAACTTAAATATTATTTAAATAAATCTAAATAAAAATTAATATTATTAACTAAATTATTCCTATTTAAAAATAAATACTTACCTGTAAAATAAACCCTAAGATAGCTACAATATAACTAATAGTTATATTGTAGCTATTTTAGGATTTATTTTTATTTTACAGGCAACTTTGTATTTATTTTAACTAGGTACAATAGTTATTAAATAGTTATTAACTATTTAATAACTACTTAGCTAAAATACTTACAAAATTACCTGTAAAATAAATCCTAACCTAAGTTACAATTAAACCTAACACTACACTATCATTAAATTAATTAATTAAATAAATTAACTACAATTACCTAAAATTAAATTCAATTAAATAAACTAAACTATAGTACAAAAAAACAAACACTAAATTACAAAAAATGAAAAAAGAATTACAAGAAGTTTAAACTAATTACACCTAATCTAAGCCCCCTAATAAAATAATAAAGCCCCCCAAAATTAAAAATGCCCTACCCTATTCTAAATTACAAAGTAATCAGCTCTTTTACCAGCCCATAAAAGGACTTTTTGCGGGGCATTGCCCCAAAGTAATCAGCTCTTTTACCTGTAAAAAAAATACAACCCCCCTTAAAAAACCCTAACACTAACCCCCTGAAGATCTCCCTACCTTGAGTCGTCTTCACTCAGCCGAGCCAAATTCTTCATCCAAGCGGGGCAAGAAGAGGTCCTCCATCCGGCCGAAGTCTTCATCCAAGCGGGGCAGAAGAGGTCCTCCATCCGGTAGAAGTCTTCATCCAAGCGGTGTCTTCTATCTTCATCCAACCGTGGCTCCATCTTGCAGACCTCCGACACGGAACATCCAGCTGGCCCGACGAATGAAGGTTCCTTTAAGGGACGTTATCCAAGATGGCGTCCCTCGAATTCTGATTGGCTGATAGGATTCTATCAGCCAATCGGAATTAAGGTAGAAAAAATATGATTGGCTGATTGGAACAGCCAATAGAATGCAAGGTCAATACGATTGGCTGATTGGATCAGCCAATCGGATTTTTCCTACCTTAATTCCGATTGGCTGATAGAATCCTATCAGCCAATTGGAATTCGAGGGACGCCATCTTGGATGACGTCCCTTAAAGGAACCTTCATTCGTCAGGGTAGTCGTCGGGCCATCTGGATGTTCTGCATCGGAGGTCTGCAAGATGGAGCCGCAGTTGGATGAAGATAGAAGACACCGCTTGGATGAAGACTTCTACCGGATGGAGGACCTCTTCTGCCCCACTTGGATGAAGACTTTGGCCGGATAGAGGACCTCTTCTTGCCCCGCTTGGATGAAGAATTCGGCCCGACTGAGTGAAGACGACTCAAGGTAGGGAGATCTTCAGGGGGTTAGTGTTAGGTTTTTTTAAGGAGGGTTTGGGTGGGTTAGAGTAGGGGTATGTGGGTGGTGGTTTTTAATGTTGGGGGGGTTGTATTTTTTTACAGGTAAAAGAGCTGATTACTTTGGGGCAATGCCCTGCAAAAAGCCCTTTTAAGGGCTGGTAAAAGAGCTGATTACTTTGTAATTTAGAATAGGGTAGGGCATTTTTTTATTTTGGGGGCTTTATTATTTTATTAGGGGGCTTAGATTAGGTGTAATTAGTTTAAACTTCTTGTAATTCTTTTTTTATTTTTTGTAATTTAGTGGGGGGGGGGGGGTTGTACTATAGTTTAGTTTATTTAATTGAATTTAATTTTAGGTAATTGTAGTTAATTTATTTAATTAATTTAATGATAGTGTAGTGTTAGGTTTAATTGTAACTTAGGTTAGGATTTATTTTACAGGTAATTTTGTAAATATTTTAGCTAGGTAGTTATTAAATAGTTAATAACTATTTAATAGCTATTGTACCTAGTTAAAATAAATACAAAGTTGCCTGTAAAATAAAAATAAATCCTAAAATAGCTGCAATAAAACTATTAGTTATATTGTAGCTATCTTAGGGTTTATTTTACAGGTAAGTATTTATTTTTAAATAGGAATAATTTAGTTAATAATAGTAAGTTTTATTTAGATTTATTAAAATAATATTAAAGTTAGGGGGGTGTTAGTGTTAGGGTTAGACTTAGGTTTAGGGGTTAATAAGTTTAATATAGGTGGCGGTGGTATAGGGTGGCAGGATAGGGGTTAATAAGTTTAATATAGGTGGCAGCGGGGTCCGGGAGCGACGGTTTAGGGGTTAAACATCTAATTTAGTTGCAGCGGGGTCCGGGAGCGGCGGTTTAGGGGTTAATGAGTTTAATGTAGGTGGCAGCGGTATAGTGGGGGGCAGGATAGGGGTTAATAAATGTAAGTAGGTGGCGGTGGGCTCCGGGTGCGGCGGTTTAGGGGTTAAAAAAATTATTTAGTTGCGGCGGGGTCCGGGATCCGCAGGATAGTGGGTTAATGACTTTAATATAGGTGGCAGCGGTATAGGGGGCGGCAGATTAGGGGTTAATAGGTATAATGTAGGTGGCGGTGGGGTCCGGGAGTGGCGGTTTAGGGGTTAATATATTTATTATAGTTGCAGCGGGGTCCAGGAGTGGCGGTTTAGGGGGTAATAACTTTATTTAGGTGCGGGGGGCTCCGGGAGCGTCGGTTTAGGGGGTAAACAGTATAGTTTAGTGTGGGTGCTTAGTGACAGGCTAGCAAGAAAGCTGCGAAGAAGCCGATGAGCAGCGAAATCGATGAATGTCAGTTAACAATAGTCCGCTGCTCATCGCACCGTACTTGGTGCGCGGCTTCTTGACAGCTTTCTTGATAACTTTTGCAAACGTATTCAGGTCCGCGGCATCGATGGTAGGCGATCTTAGGCAAGCGTATTGGGCTGACGAATGCAGGAAAGTAGACGGCTTCATACATAGAGGCCATTGTGTATTATACTTTGAAAGTATGTATATGTGAAATTAGTATTAAACATAAACATTGATGCTGACATTAGGACACAGTGTAATATTTTAGACAATGATTTTAAAATTCGAATTGATGTTTGATTCAATATAATCTTAAGCTGATAGCTCAAACGGATAGCCCACCTAACATTAAACTGTGATGATTCACTTACCAGCTCTTCATCCAAGCGGCAAGATGTCCTCAATGAAGCCGGCAGAAGTGGTCCTCCAGACAGGCAGAAGTGGTCCTCCAGACGGGCAGAAGTCTTCATCCAGACAACATCTTCTATCTTCATCCTTCCGGCGCGGAGCGGTCCATCTTCAAGACATCCGACACGGAGCATCCTCTTCAAATGACGGCTTCTTTGTAATGAATATCTCTTTAAGTGAATTCATCCAAGATGGCGTCCCTTAGATTCCAATTGGCTGATAGAATTCTATCAGCCAATTGGAATTAGGGAAGAAAAAAACCTATTGGCTGATTAGATCAGCCAATAGGATTGAACTTCAATCCTATTGGCTGATCATATAAGCCAATAGAATTGAGCTCACATTCTATTGGCTGTTCCAATCAGCCAATGGAATGCAAGCTCAATCCTATTGGCTGATCCAATCAGCCAATAGGATTTTTCTACCTTAATTCCAATTGGCTGATAGAATTCTATCAGCCAATCAGAATCTAAGGGACGCCATCTTGGATGACGTCACTTAAAGAGATATTCATTACGAAGAAGCCGTTGTTTGAAGAGGATTCTCTGCGTCAAATGTCTTGAAGATGGACCCGCTCCACGCCAGAAGGATGAAGATAGAAGATGCCGTCTGGAGGACCACTTCTGCCCGTCTGGAGGACCACTTCTGCCCGCCTGGAGGACCACTTCTGACGGCTTCGTTGAGGACATCTTGCCGCTTGGATGAAGACTTCTCCCGGTAAGTGAATCTTCGGGGGTTAGTGTTAGGATTTTTTAAGGGTGTATTGGGTTGGTTTATTTTTTAGATTAGGGTTTGGGCCTGCAATAGAGCTAAATGCCCTTTTAAGGGCAATGCCCATCCAAATGCCCTTTACAAGAAAAAGAACTGATTTGTTTGGGGCAATGACCTGCAAAAGGCCCTTTTAAGGGCTTTTGGTAGTTTAGGCTAGGGTTTTTTTTTATTTTGGGGGGCCTTTTTTTTTTGATAGGGCTCTTAGATTAGGTGTAATTAGTTTAAAGATCTGTAATTTGTTTTTTATTTTCTATAATTTAGTGTTTTTTTGTGATTTAGCTAATTTAATTTATTTAATTGTATTTAATGTAGGTAATTTATTTAATTGTAGTGTAGTGTTAGGTGTTATTGTAACTTAGGTTAGGTTTTATTTTACAGCTAAATTTGTATTTATTTTAGCTAGGTAGTTATTAAATAGTTAATAACTATTTAGTAACTATTCTACCTAGTTAAAATAAATACAAACTTGCCTGTAATATAAAAATAAACCCTAAGATAGCTACAATGTAACTATTAGTTATATTGTAGCTAGCTTAGGGTTTATTTTATAGGTAAGTATTTAGTTTTAAATAGGAATAATGTAGTTAATGATAGTAATTTTATTTAGATTTATTTAAATTATATTTTAAGTTAGGGGGTGTTAGGGTTAGACTTTAGGGGTTAATAAATTTAATATAGTGGCGGCAACGTTGGGGGCGGCAGATTAGGGGTTAATAAGTATAATATAGGTGGCGGCAATGTTAGGGGCGGCAGATTAGGGGTTAATAATATTTAACTAGTGTTTGCAAGGCGGGAGTGCGGCGGTTTAGGGGTTCATATGTTTATTATAGTGGCGGCGATGTCCGGAGCGGCATATTAGGGGTTAAAAATTGTATTATTGTGTTTGCGATATGGGAGGTCCTCGGTTTAGGGGTTAATAACTACTGACTTTAGAATGCATTAGGGATCTTGTCGGTATAGGGTGTACCGCTCACTTTTTGGCCTCCCAGGACAGACTCGTAATACTGGCACTATGGAAGTCCCATAGAAAAAAGGCTTTACAAAGTTTACGTAAGTCAGTTTGCGGTAAGGCCAAAAAAGTGTGTGCGGCCCTAAACCTGCAAGACTCGTAATAGCAGTGGTAGTGAAAAAGCAGCATTAGGAACTGTTAATGATGCTTTTTCAGCTTACCACAAAACTCGTAATCTAGGCGTAAGTTTGCACTGCAATTTCTAGTTTGCATTAAAGGATATTTTATAACATACCCTTCATCCTATTGTCCATTCAAATGATCCTCAATCTTACTATAGTTCATAGGCTCTCAGATTTTCCTTCAATTGCATCCAGAGATGGAGCAAATAGTTATAGCATCCAACATCTCAAATAGGGATTGCACCATCTGAGGCTTCCCCTTTTGTAAATACATGCACTGTATCACATTCTCTTCCACCAGTAAAATAGCTACCATTCCCATGGTAACATACAATGTAAGCGGACATTTAAAGTCTTCTTCGGAAGAGAATTAAGGAACTAGGTTAGAGCCCGTTAATTGTGGAGTTGGGCTAGAGCCACATTATTCAATCTCCTTGATACTTAGTGTCATAAGTTATTATATGTATTCCAACAAGGAGTCCTGAGCACTCAAAGGTAAAAAGCTAAAACAAAACTTTATTAAAAAATCCATAGACAAGCATTGAAGCATGGAAGCACCCTATCTTTTAAATGTTTGAAATAAAGTTTTTGTTTTTTTTTAGCTTTTTACCCTTGAGTGCTAAGGATTCCTTGTTGTTCTACTTGTCGTCAGCGGATTTGTTCCTACCGCTCACCTAATGCACTTCTTGGCAATCTGGGATTTATAGTATTCATTTCTCATTATTTGGTGAATTGTGTCCAGTTGCGGCAACTTTTGATGGTATCATATTTATTCCGCTAATGCATCAGCCAATAGGATTTTTTCTACCTTAATTCCGATTGGCTGATAGAATTCAGCCAATCGAAATTTAAGGGACGCCATCTTGGATGACGTCATTTAAAGGAACCTTCATTCTTCAGTTGGACTTCGTTGGAAGAGGATGCTCCGCGTTGGATGTCTTGAAGATGGAGCCGCTTCGCATCGGATAGATGAAGATAGAAGATACCGCCTGGATGAAAATTTCTGCCCGTCTGGAGGACCTCTACTTCCCGGCTTTGATGAAGACTTCTGCCCGTCTGGAGGACCACTTCGCCCGGCTTCGTTGAGGACTTCGGCCCGGCTGGGTGAAGACTTCTCAAGGTAGGGTGATTTTCAAGGGGTTAGTGTTAGGTTTTATTAAGGGGGTATTGGGTGGGTTTTAGAGTAGGGTTGGGTGTGTGGGTGGTGGGTTTTAATGTTGGGGGGGTTTATTGTACTTTTTTTACAGGTAAAAGAGCTGATTACTTTGGGGCAATGCCCAGCAAAAGGCACTTTTAAGGGCTATTTGTAATTTAGTATAGGGTAGGGCTTTTTATTATTTTGGGGGGCTTTTTTATTTTATTAGGGGGATTAGATTAGGTGTAATTAGTTTAAAAAACTTGTAATTATTTTATAATTTTCTGTAATTTAGTGTTTGTTTGTTTTTGTACTTTAGATAATTTTTTAAAATTGCATTTAATTGTAGTTAATTTAGGTAATTAATTTAATTATAGTGTAGTGTTAGGTGTAATTGTAACTTAGGTTAGATTTATTTTACAGGTAAATTTGTCTTTATTTTAACTAGGTAGTTATTAAATAGTTAATAACTATTTAATAACTATTGTACCTAGTTAAAATAAATACAAAGTTGCCTGTAAAATAAAAATAAACCCTAAGCTAGATACAATGTAACTATTAGTTATTGTAGCTAGTTTAGGGTTTATTTTATAGGTAAGTATTTAGTTTTAAATAGGAATAATTTTGTTAATTGTAGTAATTTTATTTAGATTTATTTAAATTATATTTAAGTTAGGGGGGGGTTAGGGTTAGATTTAGGGGTTAATAACTTTAATATAGTTGCGGCGACATTGGGGGCAGCAGATTAGGGGTTAATAAATGTAGGTAGGTGTCGGCGAAGTTAGGGACTGCAGATTAGGGTTTAATAAAATGAAACTAGTGTTTGCGATGCGGGAGGGTGGCGGTTTAGGGGTTAATATATTTTTTATAGTGGCGGCGATGTCCGGTTCGGCAGATTAGGGGTTAAACATTTTTATTTAGTGTTTGCGATGTGGGGGGGGGCTGAGTTTAGGGGTTAATAGGTAGTTTATGTGTGTTAGTGTACTTTTTAGACAAATGGAAACTGTATAATTAAACTTAAATACCAAACGTGAATTTTTTTTATTTTTTTTATTACAACCCACTTTAAGATGACTTTTAATTTGGCTATTCTCTTAACCACCTAAGCACATTTTTTCAGTGTGTAATTAGATTATTTAAAGTTCCCTTTTGCCCATATCACATGAGCAGGTTTTCCTTCTCTCTGGTCTTGCACGTACACAAATCAGTAATGCACAGCCGGATGCACTGAAAACACTCTTTCAATGTGTCTTCTATGCATCAAAGGGACAGTAAATGTATTTTAAATCTGCAATGAGAAACAGCAGCTGTGTTCCTGCTTCTCTGTTATAGCAGTACAGATCACTAGAGCAACAAAGCAGTAGCATGTTTGCTAATATTTTATGTTGTGGCAGTAAAACCCCATGGGCTAGATTACAAGTGGAACGCTAAATTACTGCACACCTGCAAGCGGGAACATTTTATAAATGTGCCACAAATGGCCCCAAAATACAGTCTAGGATATTTTATTAAAAAAAAAAAGATGGCAGCATCTTTAATTTTTAATACATTTACTGCACTAGGCAGTATTTTGGGGTTAAAGTTGGTAGGAGTGGGGTGTTAGAAAAAAACAGCATTGAAAAGTACCTTTACATTGCGGCCTATGGGAACTGTGTGAGTCCGGCTCCAGCTGAGCTAATGGATGCCAAATAATAGTAGGCTAGATTAGGTGCCGCACTGCCGGTTGGGATTGTGACATGGGTTGGGACTCTGGGAGGGAACTTGGAAGTGCGGATCATGTAAAAAAAAAAAATTGAATGTACAGATAGTGTGATTGTCTTAGAGGCTTGTCCGGTTTTTGTGGACTCATATTACCGGGCAGTATCCGAAAATACCGGACACCTGGCAACCCTAGCCAGGAATGCACCCATGGGGGTGTGCTAAAATCAGAATTGCACTGTGATTGTTTTATTCATATTTGCATATATATATATATATATATACACACTGTAATATTATAAATACATTGTAGATTTAGATAATGTTTACTGTTCCTTTAAAAGCATAATGACAACGGCTTCATGACAGTGGTTTTACATAATTGAACATTATTGAGTTTTAGTTCCTCATGGTTTAAAAACAAATGTGGTGTTTGCTTGTGCTTCATTATTTCATTCTACTAAATACATGAGCAATCATGTGCAATGCAGCTGTAAATAAGAATTGGCAGCCTCTGCGTTTAGTAGAAACAAGAAGATAAGGTATTGTGACATTTTTAATTTCTGATCATTATTTAAATCAATATATTGCTGCTACAGATCTGGGGTAAAACATTGTTTGTTCACAAACAAGGCATTATTAAATTGTTTTATTATTCACTTAATAAATTGTGAATTAATAGGGTTTATTATTGTAATATCCATAAAAATGTTGAAAGAAAAAATATGTTTTATAAACATGGGTTACATTAATTGTCAAGTACAAATCTTATCAGATAAAGAAAGAAAAAAAGAAAGAAAGAAAGAAAAATGAGAGAGAAAGAAAGAAAATACTATATCATTTTTAAACTGTAAACATTTTTGTCACAGTCACTTTTGAGCAAAAAAGGAAAAATCTTTAGAAAAAAGTTTTGGTTTCAGCTACGTCAATGCACGTAGTGTTAATTAAACCACGGATACCACAATACTGCCTGTTTACAAGAAAGGAAAGGGGAGCAAATCATCTCAGCAAGATGACTTTTGTAAAGTAACATTTTTAGAAGAACACAGCCGGCCATAGCTAAAGGTACAGTCTCTTCAGTTTTTACAACTTAAACTTTAGCAATAAATAGCTGAACATATATATATATCTGTATTACATGGGTCAAACACCTGTGTTTTGTTTTAAACTGTTAATCATTGTAGACTAGTTTATTTTCTAGAGTTTTATTGTATAAATTCTTCTCTGGGATCTGGGATGCAGAACATTCATAATGACACAAACTTAATGTCTAAAGCTTTTTTAATAATTATTTTAATAAAATCTTTTTAGCTGATAAAATATTTTTAGCTTGTGAGCTCAGAAGCAGTGTAGCCTTTAAATTTGTAAGCTCACAAGCTTTGTAGTTTGTAAGCTCACAGGCCTTTTCGTTTGTAAGCTCACCAGCCTTTTAGCATTCAAGATCACAAGCAATATAACATGTAAGCTCACAAGCCATTAAGCATGTAAACTCTCAAGTCTTTTAGCATGTAAGCTCACAAACCTTTTAGCATGCAAGCTCACAAGCTTTTTAGCATGTAAGTTCACAAGCCTATTAGCATGCAAGCTCACAAGCCTTTTAGCATGCAAGCTCACAAGCCTTTTAGCATGTAACCTCACAAGTCTTTTAGAATGTAAGCTGACAATCTTTTAGGGGCGGAATTATCAAGCTCCGAATAGAGCTTGATGCCCTGATTTCCGTACAAGCCTTCAGGCTCGCCGGAAACAGAGGTTATGAAGCAGCGGTCTAAAGACTGCTGCTCCATAACTTGTCCACCTGCTCTGAGGCAGCGGACAAAAATCAACCCGATCTCATACGTTTAGGTCTTTTAGCCTGCAAGCTCACAAGTCTTTTAGAATGTAAACTGACAATTATTTTAGGGGCCGAATTACTGCTGCTGCTCCATAACTTGTCCACCTGCTCTGAGGCAGTTTAGTTTTTTTCACAGCCAGAGCAGCTTCCCCCACTCGGAGATCCTCTCTTCACACGTCATCAATGACTAATCCAGCTTCCTCCAATCACGGCATGGCCTCAAGCAATGACTACCCTGGGGGGAAAGCCGTAATTGGAGGAAGCTGGATTATTCATTGATGACGTGTGAAGAGAGGATCTCCTCGTGGGGGAAGCTGCTCTGGCTGTGCAAAGAAGAGAGGTAAGTTTTTAATAAAAAACGGCTGCTTTGTAAACTTTGATGAATGAAAGTGCCCCTGTTTTTAATAGTATTTTTAAAAAACAGGCTTTCATTCATCAAAGTTTACCTTCACTTTAAAGCACCACAACAAAAAACAAATGATACAAGGTAATAGTTTTTGCCCAGACCTGGGAAGTCAATACATATTTTAATGTGTTGCATGGACCATGTAAGTTCATGACCCATGCCACCGCATCACCTTGATGTATCCAGGAAGGAGGTTGACTTGCCGAAAAAAGGACTGAGTCACTATCTTTATGTAAATCTACAGTAAGTGAACAATTTTATTAAATGACAGTTGCGTGCATGTGGCAGAGTTTGCTGTGTGCATGTGGCAATAATATTACAAATGGCTGTGTTTATCTGTCAGTGTAAAAGTGTAACTACGTTAGTCCTTACTATGTATTGTTCAAGTCCCAACGTGTACATTTTTCCCTGTTTTAATGTCTTGTGTATATATGTAACAATGTTTTTATATAATTATTTTAATATGTGATGTAAACTTATTAATGAGTGAGAGCATAATATATAGTATGACATGTGCCAATGTATTCATATCTTCATGTGTTAAGGGACACTAAAATCCAAATGAAAGTTTTATTACGAGATGAATGCAAATTTGCACTTCTGCTCACGCATTGGGGTCGATTTATTAAGCAGTGGATGCTGCATCGACGCTCCATCGTTTCCGGTCCGCCGGAAACGGAAGTTAAGAAACAGCGGTCGTGCAACTAGGGCACCTGAACGATCCAAGTTTTTTTGTTTCAACCAAGTCTCAGTTTTGTAACAATGCTGGGGGTCGGTTTGCATCAGAATGTCTCTTTTACCACGTTTAAACCCTTTCCTTGGTGGTGCATATGTATCATAAGGTAATGAGGCATCACTGTTTATAACATGCCAGTCCTTCTTTAATGTCTTACATCGTCCTCAATTGAGGTGAATAAACAGTGGTGAAATTAATGCATGGTGTAACATACTTAGAGGGTTTGTGTTCTAACAATTACTGCTGTGTGATATCAGATACTGTATTCTTGGCCATTATTATGTCCTCATTTTTATAACCTCGCAAGGCAAATTATTGCTCCATCTGTTGCCATTGGAGTGCACGTCTGTCACTAGATGTATTATTGTGTGCCAACCTAAGCATTTATGCTTGCGGAATAGCTCTGAGGAGTGGTTGAGGAGGACAGCTGTCATCATGACAAATAGAATTGTGGTCAGTTTCTTTATGATAGACAGTAGTGTTTAGTCCTTCACCATCTTTGTAAATGCATATATCCAAGAATTCTATGGACTCTTTATTAGCCGTCACTTTCAGTTTAACAGGGCAAGTGGAGTTGTTCCATGCTTCAACCCAAGTTTTTAATTCCTCCTGTAACACTTGTTAAAATACCTACCTACTACATGGTTATTATGTTGCATTTAATATTTACATCCCTTTTTCTATTTTATGCCTATAGTGGGTGTAGTTAGTGACGTCATGGTCACACGCAGGGAATAGCTATATCGCGAATACAGCGCAATGCAGGATGCAATGAGAGAAGCTTACTAGCTGGCATCTAGCATGGGAGATAATAGTTTGCTCTAGGGTTATTGAACATATATACACAAACACATGATGAGTCTGATATACCATCTTTGGATCCAGCTCTAACCTGCTTTCAGTGATAATACATAGAAATGGAGGTTGGTGATATGATATGTTATGTATTATGATTTATCACTGTTAAGGATTGGATATAGATATTGTGATTTGATATATGTCCCCTTATGCCAGCACTGCATTTTGCCACTTCACTTTCACGTATGAGCATAGGATTAGCTAAATTATATTAGCAACAATGTATTTGTTATGGTCAATGGCTGCTATGGCGACGGTTGGAGTTTTTTGGAAAGTGGATGTGGTCTCAATGTGTATAAATGTTTGTTTCACTTTGCACAATTGCTGGTGTAATGAAGGGGTGAACACCCCCAAAATGTCACTTGTTTATATATGGAATAAATACATTTTATTTCACATTCTTCAAGTCCAGTAAGTGCTTGTGTTAAACCTTGATATTAAACTTTCTATAGCACCCTGGCCAAATTCTATTGTTTGTGGGAGTGCACTTTTTCAGTGGATTATACCTATATATAAATAAATATATATATATATATATATATATATATATATAAATGATCCTTCACTGATCAGCACTTCACCAAGCATGAAGCATCAACCGGTTGTACTACTTAACATATCAAGCAGTGTATGTGGAAATCGAGGCTCAGCTCATTGCTGAGGGAAGTGTCTGAGCCCTAATTTCCCCATACACTTTTAAATATATTTATTTATATATATATATATATATATATATATACCTGTATATACTGCATACACATGATTATATATAGGTATAGTTATTTACTTATATATTTATATATATATATATATATATATATATATATATATATATGCAGTATCCAAGATCAACGAATAGGTAGTGGAGAAAAGGATGCACTCTACAGGATTTTCAAATCGTTATCTTTATTTCAAGAAATAAAGGTAACGATTTGAAAATCCTGGCAAGTGCATCCTTTTCTCCACTACACATATATATATATATATATATATATATATATATATATATATATATATATATATATATATATATATATAAAAATGCTTAGAACATATTCCTGTATGTGAAGAATATTGGAAGGTGAAATATTTACAGTAAATTCAGTTCAACACCTTATTGAATATGAATATTGCATAAATAAGTGTTTTCATGTTTTCAGCTACTTGACTGTAAAGGACTCCAATGCACTTATATATATTTCTATATATGTGTACATATGTATTTATGCATTTACTGTATATGTGTATATATGTCTGTAAATACATGCATGCAAATAAATACATGAAGATATATGTACACACATATAAACATATATATACATACATATACATATTTAGACATGTATTTGGACTCCATTTATTAAGCAGCGGATGCTGCCTCAGAGGTCCATCGTTTCAGGCTTGCCTGAAATGAAAGTTAAGAAGCAGCTGCTCCTTACCTGCTCTGCCACCTAAAAGGTGGCAGATTGAATTCATCCTGATATGATAGCAGTGAGCAGGGGGCGGCATTGCACAATCATTTCTGGTGAAATGCTTGTGCAATGATAAATGTGGATCATGTTTGCTCAACATTTGTTAAATCAGCCCGTATGTATTTATCTCTATGTTAAAACCCTTTGCAGCCCTTTTTTTCCCCTAACTCCTGGTACCTCATATCTATAAAACTTGAAACAAAAAAAACTTGGATCATTCAGGTGCCCTAGTTGCAAGACCGCTGTTTCTTAACTTACGTTTCTGGCGGACCAGAAACGATGGAGCGTCGATGCAGCATCCACTGCTTAATAAATCGACCCCAACGCGTGAGCAGAAGTGCATTCCTTTCGTAATAAAACTTTTTTAACATTTTTATGCAATTTTTTTAAATAATTTTTATTAGACAGTGTTATAATGAGTGTAACTGAACTGTACATTGTATTTTTGTATACATGTGTATTTATGTGTGCACATACATATTTACACATATAAACACATAAATATACACATGTATACATATATATATATTTATATATACAAAACACGGAAGGGAACTGCACTCTCATACCGGACTGGGTACACATCCCATGACCCTGCAACATGCTCAGCCCTGGGTGCCACTGGCACTCACAGGAAGCTGTGCTGTCCCCAGAGCCACAAGCAGTTAACCCCAGACAGGTCTGGGTGCAAGAACCATAGGGAAAATTACAAAACAAATTAATACAACACACAGAGAAAACCCAGCACTCACTTACAAGCTCTCAGCTAAGATTTAAAAGCAAAAATGGAAAGGTTAGTCACCGCATCTGGCCAAATGGGACAAGCTCAGGTACCACGTCAAGGTCCTCTCCAATACCTGAGACCCTAAAACAGCCACACAATGCAAGCTTTCAAATCCAAACAAACTGAAAACAAGGGAAGGGTGCACAGGAATATGTAACCACCCTAGACATATACAAAACACGGAAGGGAACTGCACTCTCATACCAGACCGGGTACACATCCCATGACCCTGCAACATGCTCAGCCCTGGGTGCCACTGGCACTCACAGAAAGCTGTGCTGTCCCCAGAGCCACAAGCAGTTAACCCCAGACAGGTCTGGGTGCAAGAACCATAAGGAAAATTACAAAACAAATTAATACAACACACAGAGAAAACGTGGTACCTGAGCTTGTCCCATTTGGCCAGATGCGGTGACTAACCTTTCCATTTTGCTTTTAAATCTTAGCTGAGAGCTTGTAAGTGAGTGCTGGGTTTTCTCTGTGTGTTGTATTAATTTGTTTTGTAATTTTCCCTATGGTTCTTGCACCCAGACCTGTCTGGGGTTAACTGCTTGTGGCTCTGGGGACAGCACAGCTTCCTGTGAGTGCCAGTGGCACCCAGGGCTGAGCATGTTGCAGGGTCATGGGATGTGTACCCGGTCCGGTATGAGAGTGCAGTTCCCTTCCGTGTTTTGTATATGTCTAGGGTGGTTACATATTCCTGTGCACCCTTCCCTTGTTTTCAGTTTGTTTGGATTTGAAAGCTTGCATTGTGTGGCTGTTTTAGGGTCTCAGGTATTGGAGAGGACCTTGATGTGGTACCTGAGCTTGTCCCATTTGGCCAGATGCGGTGACTAACCTTTCCATTTTTGCTTTTAAATCTTAGCTGAGAGCTTGTAAGTGAGTGCTGGGTTTTCTCTGTGTGTTGTATTCATTTGTTTTGTAATTTTCCCTATGGTTCTTGCACCCAGACCTGTCTGGGGTTAACTGCTTGTGGCTCTGGGGACAGCACAGCTTCCTGTGAGTGCCAGTGGCACCCAGGGCTGAGCATGTTGCAGGGTCATGGGATGTGTACCCGGTCCGGTATGAGAGTGCAGTTCCCTTCCGTGTTTTGTATATGTCTAGGGTGGTTACATATTCCTGTGCACCCTTCCCTTGTTTTCAGTTTGTTTGGATTTGAAAGCTTGCATTGTGTGGCTGTTTTAGGGTCTCAGGTATTGGAGAGGACCTTGACGTGGTACCTGAGCTTGTCCCATTTGGCCAGATGCGGTGACTAACCTTTCCATTTTGCTTTTAAATCTTAGCTGAGAGCTTGTAAGTGAGTGCTGGGTTTTCTCTGTGTGTTGTATTAATTTGTTTTGTAATTTTCCCTATGGTTCTTGCACCCAGACCTGTCTGGGGTTAACTGCTTGTGGCTCTGGGGACAGCACAGCTTCCTGTGAGTGCCAGTGGCACCCAGGGCTGAGCATGTTGCAGGGTCATGGGATGTGTACCCGGTCCGGTATGAGAGTGCAGTTCCCTTCCGTGTTTTGTATATGTCTAGGGTGGTTACATATTCCTGTGCACCCTTCCCTTGTTTTCAGTTTGTTTGGATTTGAAAGCTTGCATTGTGTGGCTGTTTTAGGGTCTCAGGTATTGGAGAGGACCTTGATGTGGTACCTGAGCTTGTCCCATTTGGCCAGATGCGGTGACTAACCTTTCCATTTTTGCTTTTAAATCTTAGCTGAGAGCTTGTAAGTGAGTGCTGGGTTTTCTCTGTGTGTTATATTTATATATATATATATATATTTATACACACACAGCACCACAGCCGCATACCTTCCCTCTCGGTGTAGTGCAGTCAGCATATCAGGCCACGAAACTCCGGAGGGAAAAGGAAGGCACCTTTTTTATTTCACAGTGAGCCCGTCTGGGAGATTTGCAGCCAAAGTTTTTGTGCATATGGGCTTTAGCTGCACTCCCGTGAGGTTGGCATGGTACAGGAATTTCTGTCTCTTCAGCATTCCTCCCATTTGTGCAGGTACATAGAAAATGCTTAACATGTCCCATGAGATATTAGCAAATGCATGTGTTTAAAGGATCCCTGCAGATGTGATTCAATGTTGTGGCAGCGTGGTTGGCTATACTATGTAATAAGGAAACACTAGTGCATCACATGAGTATATGCTTTTTATTTATTTATTTTTTATTTATTTTTTATTGAGGTAATTATGTACATATAACAAATAAAACATTTTATTTCATATGCATAGACCATGTACAGAATAATGGCAACCATACAATGTTTGAGAAGCTAAAATACACCGTTGATAGTCTATATAAATATTTTCAAAGTATATCTAGTAAGCAGTGGCATAGCATGGGTTGTCAGCGCCCAGGGCAAAGTAAGTATTGTGCCCCCTAACCCATTAGCACTGACTGAGTCTCTTCCACCAGTAGAGTAGGGATTGACTATAGTACCTCACTGTACCACCTCTATATTGTACCTCACTGTACCACCTCACTACTGTACCCCCCAGACCCCCCCCCCAATTCAGAATTCCTCAGTGCTCTGATTATGAAATAGTTGAAAATGTTATCACAAAAAGTATGTGAGAAAAAAAAATACACATATAAATAAAAAATACAATATGAACCGTGTATATATAAATATATATATTACCATCTTATGGCTATAAAGTATTATCTGCACAATATAAAGTATGGGAGTCTGCACAATATAGAGTATGGGAGTCTGCACAATATAACGTATGGGAGTGTGCACAATATAGAGTATGGGAATCTGCACAGTATAGAGTATGGGAGTTTGCACAATAAAGAGTATGGGAGTTTGCACAATAAAGAGTATGGGAGTCTGCTCAATATAGAGTATGGGAGTCTGCTCAATATAGAGTATGGGAGTCTGCACAATATAGAGTTTGGGAGTCTGTACAATATAGAGTTTGGGATTCTACACAGTATAAAGTTTGGGAGTCTGTACAATATAAAGTTTGGAAGTCTGCACAATATAAAGTTTGGAAGTCTGCACAATATAGATTTTAAGAGTCTGTACAATATAGAGTTTGGGAGTCTGCACAATATAGAGTTTGGGAGTCTGCACAATATAGAGTTTAGGGGTCTGCACAATATAGAGTGTGGGAGTCTGCACAATATAAAGTTTGGGAGTCTGTACAATATAGAGTTTGTGAGTGCACAATATAGAGTTTGTGAGTGCACAATATAGAGTTTGTGAGTCTGAACAATATAGAGTTTGTGAGTCTGCACAATATAGAGTTTGTGAGTCTGCACAATATAAAGTTTGGGAGTCAGTACAATATAGAGTTTAGGAGTCTGCACAGTATATAGTTTGGGAGTCTACACAATATAAAGTATGTAAGTCTGCACAATATAAAGTTTGGGAGTCTGCACAATATAAATTATGGGAGTCTGTACAAATCACCTATATCAGGTCTGCTGCTATGTCTAACACTGCACTAGAGCTCAGAAAGGGGGAGAGGAATGCAGTAACTACAGTATTTACATTGAGCTATAACAGAACAGTGACACCTAGAGGTTGAAAGGAAAAGTACAGGCACCAGGATGATCACTTCCTCCCGGTGCTGCATGTGAGACACTCGGTGAGAGTGGTGGTGGAGACTGGAGAGCGCACCTCATAGGGGATGGCTCTTTTATTTTGTGCCCCTATGAATTATGTGCCCTGGGCAACCACCCCTGTGACCCCCCCACGCTACGCCACTGCTAGTAAGGTCACAAAAACTAGTACAATAGTAGGTGTGCTCAAGTACCATATAGTGTATAGCTAACCTTCATTAGTTTACATATGTTGTTTATGTAGGTGCCCTAAACTTTTACGAAATAACCTATGGGATTAGTACCTCATTTTAGATCAAGGGAGGGTCTATCAATGACTTCTATGGTTAAAATTATCTATAGAAAAATTTGGGGAAATGAACATGGGATATATTTTCCTCGGTTTAACAAGTAAACTCTAAGGGGGGGAACAGAGCTAGCAATAATGTATTAAGCTTGTGACTCATATGTGGTTCGGTGTTTTAGGGGAAGGTACATCCTATATTGTGGGGTCAATCAATAAAAAGACATAAATTAATCTTAGCTGCATCACCACTGTAGAATATATGAAGTACCCCTGCCATATAGGGATTGATGGTTATACTTGCAATAAAGAACGTTTGGAGCTACTATTTAAGTGGTTATATATTATGTATTTATCTAAGGCATGCTAATGCAGTGTAGTTCCCTGAATCTGCCAAGTACCCTCTGTGAAGTGAGAGGGATAAAAACTAGTAAATATAGTAGAACTGAGGATTTTGGATATTTTTGCTTTCTGGGCACACAGTAATATCTAATATAGAGGTGGGTGGGAGTCAGTATGGGTCACATATTAACTAAAATATAGCTTGTATTACAGCCCTGTATCTAATGTGCTACATCCCTCTTCTGGTGCCCAAGTGCTTGCATATGAAAGACTATAAAGGTTGCTTTAACAGATCCCTTTAACAGTATGTAGCATAAATAAGTACAGTATGTAGCATAAATAATATAAGTATAGCTTCTCATATAATTAGAACATAAGCAGAGTACAAATTGTAGTTATAAAACTCCATAATACAAAGAACTCAGGGAGAGAAAAAGTACCCAACCAGGTAAGGTAGCACTATGTATCGTTTCACATTCATTATTACTAGGGCAAATTGTAAGGCCCTAGCCCTCGACCACTGTTCTAGCATATATATGTCACCCTATGTTAATATTCTAAGTTATATCAGGAGTGCAGCTATTTACTTTGTTATAAACCAGCAATAAAACAGAGATCAGTAAGATCAGATTATAAAATAAATACAAACTCTCAACTAGGTAGCTTAGGAGAAATAACCAAGTATAATATTATATCTTGCTCCTACTCTCAGCAGAGATCTGGGATAACTTAAGGCTCCAGACTCCACCATCTTGGGCGCAGAAAGTGAAGTGAGAAAGTGTTGAAAGTGGCGGCACTGTGTCACCTCCAGGGAACCAAACTGCCCACTTCCTGTGAGTCAACCTTGTTGCTTTCACCTCCAAAATAAAAGAGCTCACAATAGTGTAGCAGATTTCAGACAATGTGGTAGGAGCACAAACTGGTTATACTCATGAGAATGCAGTTAAAATAAGTCTTTTATTGCTGCACCTGAAGACACCTTTGTAATGATTTTAATAAAAGGCTTATTTTAACTGCAATCTTGTGAGTATAACCAGTTTGTGTGCCTACCACATTGTCTTAAATCTGCTACACTTTTGTGGGCTCTTTTATTTTGGAGGTGAAAGCAACAATGTTGACTCAGAGCATGTGGGGAGTTTGGTTCCCTGGAGGTGACACAGCGCCGCCACTTTCAACACTTTCTGCTTCTATACACACTTTGGGAGAACCGGGGCTGGCAGCGAGCACCTGAAGGGAAGTGCTAACATTGCTTCATACTTTATCCTTTCTAATAAGTGAAGTGATGGACCAACAGGTAAATGAAGAGACCTAAGGAGAGCCATACAAAATTATCAGGATAACATAATGAAATAAAAACTGAATTATAACAATATATAGGAATGGTTTGAAACAACAACCTAACAAGTAGGTAACAATTCTGAGCCAGTCAGTGCAAAATAGAAAATAGTCACATGAGGTGTTACTGACTCTACTACTTCTCTCCTACTCACTCAACTAGAGTTACCCCATTCCTATTTTGGTAGTAAGAACAACTTTTAGACTTGTCTGGTGTCCTTCAGTCTTCTGCAGTTTTCCTTCTTGAAGTAGTAAAGGGGAGCTCCTTAATTTTCTATAGGGGGTTATAATCCATGTAGCAGCAGTTCCCCATATAGTAGAGAGCAAAGTAATAGTAACTGGTGATTTGTCAGCATCTTCTGTGCCACCTAGATCAATAGATTCGCAAATGGTATCAGTAACGCATCTCACATCTTCCATCCCAGACACAAGCTCAAGGTTGGTAGAAGAGTGTCTCCCTGACTGCAATTCTGACCGTGCTGCAAATGAGAGAGGTTTCCCATAGCTAACTAGTGGTAACAAACCATGGTGACTAGTATCTAGCGACCCTAGCACCTCACCCACTAGAGATTCCACCTCAACATTGACTAATTCTGCCACCTTGTTGAAATGGCCTTTCATGGTCATGGGGCTTGTAATATATGGCAAATTAGGATTTCTTTGCTCCTGTGTAGCATATGTGTCAGACCTATGGTAAAGTGTCATATTTGTAAAAAGTTTGTTTAGCTGCGACTCAAAGCTCTTAAATGAAGTCTCAATTAGTAGTAGGACTTTTTCACTCAATGCATCTATATCTGCCATGTTTCTCCAGAGTTTCAGCACAAAGCTGCTTATGTATAGTGTCTCTTGTTGTTACTGGGGTCGATGAAGGTGTAATCTTGTTATGGGCTGTACAGTGGGGTTATGCTGGTAGGTAAATCTTACCCCAATGTTGTTTCATCCCTTAGTGTGGATCTGTATCTGGCCGCTATAATAGAGCACAGGATAGGTGTATGCCCCAAAGTGGTTATGTCTCCTTGAGTCTGTCTCATCTGCGGCCTCTGGTTTCAGGTAAGCAGCGTGACTTTCCTGGCCGGCAGCCAGTCTGTTAATTTGCTGGGCGCTCCACTTACTTTACCCTTGGTCTCGGACTAGGCGATGGTAAGTGTTGTGGTGAATTTGGCTCAGCAGCTCAGTACCGCCACCAAAAACAGCTGACCTGTTTGGGTGACACTCAGTTTCGTTCCTCTCTAGGGATTTTGCCGGAATGGCTCTGAGTTGTCAGAGTTCACCGTTCCCTTCACTCTTAGTTGAATTGCTGCATACTTAGCTCCACGTGGTTTAGAAGATGGCCGCTCTCTGGCTGTGTGCAGTGACGAGCAGTGGGAAGGAATACTGCTCTGATCTGTTAGACCCGGATCTCCTCTTGTCACCGGACTTTGCAGTTTTGGTCTTTAGTGTGATAGTCACAAACAGTTGAAGTCTTAGAAAGTCTTGAGCGGTCGTGAAAGTATAAAAATGAAATATCTATGGAGAACTGTCTTAATATGCGACTGCTCAGACTCCCAGCTAGCTCCGCTCTCAACTATATGCTTCTTAATATGCATTTGCCAAAATTGCAGCAAACACATTTTATGGAATGAGGTACTTTAAACAGTACATACAATTTGTATAATATAATAATGCTATATATATATATATATATATATACATATACAGTATATATATATATATATATTATATATTTGTGTATTCATATTTTATTTAAATATGAATGTGTCATTGTGTACGGTTACACAGGGACACATTCATATTTACATAAAATACAAATACATAAAAACAGTTTAACCCCTTAACGACTGAGGACGTGCAGGGTACGTCCTCAAAAAAAAGGCAGTTAACGCCTGAGGACGTACCCTGCACGTCCTCAGTGTGGAAAGCAGCTGTAAGCGATCCTGCTCGCTTCCAGCTGCTTTCCGGTTATTGCAGTGATGCCTCGATATGGAGGCATCCTGCAATAACCTTTTTAAGCCATCCGGTGCAGAGAGAGCCACTCTGTGGCCCTCTGTGCACCGGAGATCGGTGGCTTACTGCGTTGGTGGGTGGGAGCCGGACCGGGAGGCGGGTGGCGGCCATCGATGGCCCTGCTGATGTGGAGGGGGACGGGATCGTGGGCAGGGGTGTCCGGGGGCGCGCACGGGTGCGCACGCGTGCACGGGAGGGCGGGGGCGGGCGCGTGCACGGGGAGGGAGTGGGTGGGAACCGCTACACTACAGAAAATGCTTTAATAAAAAAATCTTAAAAAACTGTCTGAAAAAAAAAAAAAAATGATCAGCAAGGTGGTGGGGGTTTGTCTGAGTGGGGGGGGAAGCTACACTACAGAAAAAAAAAAAAAAAAAAAAAAAAAGCATTTTTTTTTGCAAACTGGGTACTGGCAGACAGCTGCCAGTACCCAAGATGGCCCCCAATAAGGCAGAGGGGAGGGTTAGAGAGCGGTTTTGGGGGGGATCAGGGAGGTTGGGGGCTAAGGGGGGGATCCTACACAGTAGCATATGTAAATATGCTAAAAAAAAACAAAAATTTTTTTAAAAACCCTTTTATTTTAGTACTGGCAGACTTTCTGCCAGTACTTAAGATGGCGGGGACAATTGTGGGGTGGAGGAGGGAAGGGAGCTGTTTGGGAGGGATCAGGGGGTGGGATGTGTCAGGTGGGAGGCTGATCTCTACACTAAAGCTAAAATTAACCCTGCAAGCTCCCTACAAACTCCCTAATTAACCCCTTCACTGCTAGCCATAATACACGTGTGAGGCGCAGCAGGATTTAGCGGCCTTCTAATTACCAGAAAGCAATGCCAAAGTCATATATGTCTGCTATTTCTGAACAAAGGGGATCCCAGACAAGCATTTACAACCATTTGTGCCATAATTGCACAAGCTGTTTGTAAATGATTTCAGTGAGAAACCTAAAATTGTGAAACATTTAACGTTTTTTTTAATTTGATCGCATTTGGCGGTGAAATGGTGGCATGAAATATACCAAAATGTGCCTAGATCAATACTTGGGGTTGTCTACTACACTACACTAAAGCTAAAATTAACCCTACAAGCTCCCTAAAAGCTCCCTAATTAACCCCTTAACTGCTGGGCATAATACACTTGTGGTGCGCAGTGGCATTTAGCGGCCTTCTAATTACCAAAAAGCAACGCCAAAGCCATATATGTTTGCTATTTCTGAACAAAGGGGATCCCAGAGAAGAATTTACAACCATTTATGCCATAATTACATAAGTTGTTTGTAAATAATTTCAGTGAGAAACCGAAAGTTTCTGAAAAAATTTGTGAAAAAGTGAACGATTTTTTGTATTTGATCGCATTTGGCGGTGAAATGGTGGTATGAAATATACCAAAATTGGCCTAGATGAATACTTTGGGATGTCTACTAAAAAAAAATATATACATGTCAAGGGATATTCAGGGATTCCTGAAAGATATCATTAACTAGCGCTAATTTTGGAAAAAAATTGTTTGGAAATAGCAAAGTGCTACTTGTATTTATGGCCCTATAACTTGCAAAAAAAGCAAAGAACATGTAAACATTGGGTATTTCTAAACTCAGGACAAAATTTAGAAACTATTTAGCATGGGTGTTTTTTGGTGGTTGTAGATATGTAACAGATTTTGGGGGTCAAAGTTAGAAAAAGTGTGTTTTTTTCCATTTTTCCTCATATTTTATAATTTTTTTTATAGTAAATTATAAGATATGATGAAAATAATGGTATCTTTAGAAAGTCCATTTAAAGGTGAGAAAAACTGTATATAATATGTGTGGGTACAGTAAATGAGTAAGAAGAAAATTACAGCTAAACACAAACACTGCAAAAATGTAAAAATAGCCTTGGTCCCAAACGGACAGAAAATGGAAAAGTGCTGTGGTCATTAAGGGGTTAAACAAAAACAATGTACCCAGTGCTATGATATTTTACAAGTAAATGATAATGATACTATGCAATGATGTAAAAAATAAAACAGCTTTGAAATATATCCTTATTATACAACAGGGTTTACTAAAAACCTTTTTAAATTAAAAGTTTATGCTTTAACTCTTCGATGCATATGACAAGGCATTCTCCTCATGCATATCGCTACTAGTAGGCCCATGACGAGCCCTTGTTTTCATGTAGTGGGATCGCCGATCAACCAGTGTTTTGGGCGATCCCCCACACTACAGGTCAGGGATTGTTGGTGGCCTGGTGAGCAGCACTCCCAGGCTACATGGGAGTGCCAGTGATATCACTACGTATGCACATGATAATATCACAAAGGAGACAGAACCGGGAAACTTAGTGTAGTTGCATTGGAGTTGGAAGGGGGGGGGTTCTTCAATCCCCTCAATATCAGCTCCCATAGCAGCTACAAACCTACAAGACCCCTAATTTGAAAGAGAATGGCTGCTCTTTTCAAATCATGGCAGTGGGATCATTTAAAAATAAAGTAGAAAAAACACATGGGGATTTTGCTTGGGAATGGGTCATTAAATGTGCATTAAAAAAAGTCTACCCTAGTCAAAAAGGATCATCTTCCTGGAGTAATTCTGAAGTAATCGATGACTTCAGATTAGTCATCAGAAACCATCCTGAAGTAGACCCAGAGGCTGAAATAGTTCAATAAGATGACTCTAGAGTCATTCTCTAAATGCAACAAAGCACAGCACCTCCTGTGAGTGCACGCTGACAAGGCTAATGTCAAGCTTTCCAATGCTGAAAAGTCCACACATAGCAGCACTAAAATGAATGACATGTATTCCAAAGGAGATAGGGTTACAACAATAGCGATGCATGATTAAGGGTCTGAGACCCGAAACGTCGCTGTTTCCTTTGGCATAAAGGTCATTCATTTTAGTGCTGCTGTGTGTGGACTTTTCATTAGAGTCATTCACTGGCTGTTCATGCTTGTGAAGTAATCAGTAAGGTAATCTGCTAATCATTCTGAAGTCATCATGCAGATTTTTTTATTTTAGCTAATCACTTTACAAGTCTGATGGTGTCTGATGATGTGCAAATGACTTCTAAAGTAGTTTGATTTTGATTATCATAAAATGACTCAAGGATGGTCTCTAAAGTAATCCTGTTTGTCTTGGATAGAAACCCCTAATATTGTTTATTTTCTAGTAGACAAGTTCTTCTCTCAAAAAAGATAGGAATTTTGTCTGTATAGGCAAGTGATCACTGTGGTAACAATAAACACCTTTCAAGAATAAAAAGTGTTTTTATTTCTATACTGAACAACGGGGCTTCTCTAAGCTATATTACAATGCCAATAGCTCGTATGGACCCTATTTTACATGTGGCTACCCATAATAACAATTTAATAATGTGATCAAAGTAATAACAGTAGTCACTTGGCCATTCTTAGTATTATTTACTAAAATCTAAGAAACTATTATATTTTTTTATTTTTTTTATTGAGGTTCAGAAAAAGACAAGTACATACAATATACATGGCATCAAAACATTTTCACAGTACATAAGTCAGGTATGCACATGTTTTTGTTTCAGTTACATTTAGTAATCCAAAGTTATAGAGGTTACATTCAAAAAGAAAATCTCTTGGCAAACACTTTTTAGTAAATAAAAAAAACATTGTTAATATTATATAGCATATTCATTGTAAATGAACATCTAAAAGTAGTAATCTGTGCTATATTTCTACATAACCTCTTTATTCTGAGTGAACCTCATGGTTTTAGCATTAGAGGTAACATTTTAGACTTCAACAGTTATAACAGGATCACTCCTGGACCCCTTATTATTTTTATCTATTAAGCTTAGGAAGGACTGCTAACCATAAATATAATATAAGATTATGGGTCACTTATGGACCCCTGAAAGATATAATAAGAATATTGGGTTCCTACTGAACTATTAGGGATAAGTGTGTATGCTCATTGATACTGGTAAGACCCACAGCCATAAAGGTACACCATAGTGCAGCTGTGTTGTGAGTACTGGGAAACAGAGAAGGTTACAGGGACATTTATAAACCAAGTTAACAGGATTGGGATAGGTGGTAAACAGATAGGCTTTATATGATAAGTAAGAGTTTAAAGCAATATTAAAGCCAACTGGAACACATGGTAACTGAAAGTGGTGAGGCTTAGGAATGGTGTGTAAACAAAGAGGTGTAAACCAAGATCAAATGGATGCCATCGTTTTGAGTTGCCTATATCTATATCTCTGCCTTAGGGCCATGACAAAAATTATTTAAGGGGGTTAATGATAAAATAACATTGGTAAGTTTTACATAGAGGGAGCCAAGTTATCTATATTATCAAAGAGCCAGTGGTTTGGTGTGTAGGTGCCAACTGATAAAACTGCAATGTATCAGGTCTTAAGATATATATATATATATAGCTCCAGTCCACGGTCCAGGACCTAAGCATACCAATTAGCTGTAAGAGTATAAGAGATCAGTTGGTTGTTGAAAGTGAAGACCCTTAACAAAACACTATAAACCAAAAAATATGAAAGTAGACCTACCTAGGGAGATGATAATATAGTCCCATACATAAAATGGCTGATTAACTTATTCTGAGAAAAGTACACCATTCCACCTTATTTTTATTAGGTGCAGTTCTTAAAATTATAGGAAAGGAATAGGGCTAAAATGTTATCTGTGCATTTTTAAAGCCAACACGTGTAGAAATCCACTGCTTTATCCCACTCTGTCCGTTTGTGCAGGCATATGAAGATTTGAAAGCGCAAGACATATCCAAGCCCAATATTCAGTGTCCAGTCTTTCGCTAGAAGAAAGCCCCTTAAGATCTATGACCTGTTTAGATGATGGGTGGTGTATGCTATCATATTTCTAAGGAGCACTGCATTGTGTCCCCTGATGCTGCTTCTCAATCCTGCCCCCTTGAGATACCTGAGGTGTCTTTAGAAGCATTACGATAGGAAGCTTGCAGACTCCTTTTCCTCCGTTGACTGCTCCGGGGCTCATCGTCTCAGAGTCCGCAATGTAGCTTGTATGTAGGAAGATTTGGCCACGTAGGGACATCCTAGGTCTTTGTATGCTTGAGGATATGTTTCTACCTCCCGATATTCGCTGCAGTTGGTGGTAGGTAGTATGTCTGACTGTCCGGTATTCACTGCTGCTGCCATGTGTTTTGTTATACATAGTTCCAAGGCCTCTGCTGATGGTGCTCTGTCATATAGACATTGTAGGAGTGTCTCTACCCTCTGGTATTGTGCATAAAGTCGGCAGAGTAGGGTGTCATTGCCCATGATAATTGATTATCAGGTTCGAGGTAGTGAAGGTTTGTAGTTGGCTGTAGGACCAAATATTCACGTTATAAACCTCAATCTTGATGAGGCAAGGTACCCGTTTTATTAGGTGGGGGGTTAAGATGACGTAATTTGGTTTGAAGAATCGGCGGATTAGCTTAACCTCCTCCAAAGCTCCTGAAATTGCAACTGCTCAGAGTCGCTACAAGGACACAACCCCCGATTATACATTTTTATTTACAGTTTTTGCTGCAGATATCTCATATGCCATGAATTATAAAATAAATAATGATATAAAGCTAATGTTAATAATGCAGCTTCTCAAACCATTACTTAAATACACTATGAAAACTGGTGCTAATCCTTAAAACAAATTATATTTGGCAAAACTAGATAGGTAACAGAGACCTTTAGGTCTCTAGGAAAGAAAAGGGAATATAATTTAAATGTAACATCATTCTCCACTGATTAAAAATATATTTATTTCCAACAATAACACATTGCAAAACCACAATTATAGTACAGAAAACAATATGATGCTTTGAGGATGTTCTTAAGAGAGTCACACATAAGAGTTCCACATGTGCAACACCCTGCTGCTCCAGACCCTGTTGAGCAGGTATTGTCTGGTCAGGATATTTATGGGACTTGTGATTATGAGTAAAATCAGGTTAGGTTATAAAAACTTTAAGCCATGCAGCCGAGAGTTAGTAAGCACAAGCTCCAGCAGACAAAAGCATCCAAGCATTGAGGTAGGCAAATTAGCTTAGTATTATTCCATATTAGTAAAACATCCAAAGCATATCATCCACACTTGTCAATGGTGGGCTGAAATGTCAAAGAGCTGACAAGTAATTCCAATTCTCATTCATCTGCCACAGCTGCACCGGCTCTGCCTACATGACAGCAGGACTTGCAGGAAGGCAGGAAGAAGCAGGAAGATGAAGCGTTAGTGAAGCGTTCCATATTGCAAGCTTGCCTGAATGTAGCGTATTGCCACCTCTTAGACTCCGGCTTTAGTATGCACTAGGAATGGGCAAATATTTCTAAAAATTAAAAATTTAAAATGAACTTTGATACATTCATTCGAATCGAATTTCGAATGTTTATATAATATTTTAACATTCTATTTTCGCATTTTCATTTTCAAATTTTTCAATAAAATTAGAAAATATTTGTTTGAATAATAGAATGTTTAGCTATATATTCATTTAATTTCAAAATGTAATATTCGAATTTGAAATAGTATTTCTAGTCTAATACTGTAAATATAATATTCAAATTCGAATGTCACATTCGAATTCGAATGTCACATTCGAATTCGAATGTCACATTCGAATTCAAAATAGTATTTCTAGTCTAATACTATGTTTTTTTAAATTTAATATTTGAATTAGAATGTGACATTCGAATTTGAATTTCACATTCAAATTCAAAATAGTATTTCTAGTCTAATACTGTGTTTTTTAAAAGTTAATATTCGAATTCGATTGTCACATTCAAATTCGAGTGTCAAATTCAAATTAGAATGTCACATTGGAATTTGAAATAGTATTTGTAGTTTACAGCTGTGTTAAATAAATGAAAAATTCGAATTTGAATGCTACATAGTATTTCTAGTCTAATACTCACCTAGATTTAGAGTTCTGCGTTAGCTTTAAAAAGCAGCGTTAAGGGGTCCTAACGCTGATTTTTAACGCCCGCTGGTATTACGAGTATGGCAGGTACAGGTGTTCCGCTTACTTTTCTTCCGCAACTTTTGGCTACCGCAAATTCCCTTACATCAATTTTGTTTCCTATCTTTTTAATGGGATTTCCCTAACGCCGGAATTACGAGTCTTGGAAGAAGTGAGCGGTACAGCCTCTACCGCCAAGACTCCTACCGCATAAAAAAGTCAGTAGTTAAGAGTTTTATGGGCTAACGCCGGAACATAAGGCTCTTAACTACAGTGCTACAAAGTACACTAACACCCATAAACTACCTATGAACCCCTAAACCGAGGCCCCCGCACATCGCAAACACTAAAATAAAATGATTTAACCCCTAATCTGCCGACCGGACACCGCCGCCACCTACATTATAGCTATGAACCCCTAATCTGCTGTCCCTAACATCGCCGACACCTACATTATATTTATTAATCCCTAATCTGCCCCCCCCAACGTCGCCACCACCTACCTTCACTTATTAACCCCTAATCTGCCAACCGGACATCACAGCCACTTTAATAAATGTATTAACCCCTAAACCGCTGCTCTCCCGCCTCGCAAACACTATAATAAATTTTATTAACCCCCTAATCTACCCTCCCTAACATCGCCGCCACCTACCTACAATTATTAACCCCTAATCCCCCCAACATCGCCGCTACTATAATAAAGTTATTAATCCCTATACCTAAGTCTAACCCTAACACCCCCCTAAATTAAATATAATTTAAATAAAACAAAATAAAATTACTATAATTAAATAAATGAATCCTATTTAAAACTAAATACTTACCTATAAAATAAACCATAAGATAGCTACAATATAACTAATAGTTACATTGTAGCTATTTTAGGATTTATATTTATTTTACAGGCAACTTTGTATTTATTTTAACTAGGTACAATAGCTATTAAATAGTTAATAACTATTTAATAGCTACCTAGTTAAAATAATTACAAAATTACCTGTAAAATAAATCCTAACCTAAGTTACAAATACACCTAACACTACACTATCAATAAATTAATTAAATAAATTACCTACAATTATCTAAACTAAAATACAATTAAATAAACTAAACTATAGTACAAAAACAAGCAAACACTAAATTACAAAAAATAAAAAAATATTACAAGAATTTTAATCTAATTACACCTAATCTAAGCCCCCTAAAATAATAAAATTCCCTACCCTAAACTAAATTACAAAGTAATCAGCCCTTTTACCAGCCCTTAAAAGGGCTTTTTGTGGGGCATTGTAATTATTTTAACTAGGTAGCTGTTAAATAGTTATTAACTATTTAATAGCTATTGTACCTAGTTAAAATAAATACAAAGTTGCCTGTAAAATAAATATAAATCCTAAAAGAGCTACAATGTAACTATTAGTTATATTGTAGCTATCTTATGGTTTATTTTATAGGTAAGTATTTAGTTTTAAATAGGATTAATTTATTTAATTATAGTAATTTTAATTCATTTTATTTAAATTGTATTTAACTTAGGGAGGGTTAGGGTTAGATTTAGGGGTTAATAACTTTATTATAGTAGCGGCGACATTGGGGGTGGGAGATTAGGGGTTAAAAATTGTAGGTATGTGGCGGCGATGTTAGGGAGGGCAGATTAGGGGTTAATAAAATGAATTATAGTGTTTGCGAGGCTGGAGTGCGGCGGTTTAGGGGTTAATACATTTATTAAAGTGGCGGCGATGTCCGGTCAGCAGATTAGGGGTTAATAAGTGTAGGTAGGTGGCGGCGACATTGGGGGGGCAGATTAGGGATTAATAACTATAATGTAGGTGTCAGCGATGTTGGGGGCAGCAGATTAGGGGTTCATAGGGATAATGTAGGTGGCGGCGGTGTCCGGAGCGGAAGATTAGGGGTTAATAATATAATGCAGGTGGCGACGATGTTGGGGGCGGCAGATTAGGGGTTAATAAGTGTAAGGTTAGGGGTGTTTAGACTCGGGGTTCATGTTAGGATGTTAGGTGTAGACATAACTTTTATTTCCCCATAGGAAACAATGGTGCTGTGTTAGGAGCTGAACGCTGCTTTTTTGCAGGTGTTAGGTTTTTTATCAGCCAGCTCAGCCCCATTGTATCCTATGGGGAAATCGTGCATGAGCACGTTTTTCCAGCTTACAGCTACCGTAAGCAGTGCTGGTATTGAGAGTAGAAGTGGAGCTAAATTTGGCTCAACGTTCACTTTTCTGAGGCTAACACAGCCATTCAGAAAACTCGTAATACCAGCGATGGCTTAAGGGTGCGCTGGAAAAAAAGGAGCGTTAGCTCAGCGAGTTTTTACAGACAAAACTCTAAATCTAGGCGACTGTGTTTTATAAATGTAAATTTTGTCAGGGGTGTACTTTTTTGCATTCTTCTGTGCCTTAAAAGGCATCCTCAAACCCGCCCCTATGAAAAGTGAAATATGATTGGTTGCATGTTTCCTGTGTAGTTAATAAAGCATCTTTGGTTACCACACACTATGTGTGTTTACTGCAATATTCTATATGTTTGTATATAAGCAAAGTAAAATATGATGGACACAATGGCATTCACTCTATCAGAATGATACATTTCACAGATATAACACCTCCATACATAATAAATGTCACTCTCTATCAGAAAATCAACTATAATAGATATATACATAAAGCGCTTCTTCTTAACAAGTTGGTAACAATAGTTATGTACATAAAGCGCTTCTTCTAGCAAGTTGGTTAGCATAGTTACTTATGTGTCAATACCATGCAAGTTTTTATAAGAACCATACCTTATTTTACATACAGTATATTAGATTACCACTATTACCTATGTGTCAATACTAAAATATTTATAGGAGAGCCATACCTTATTCTACATATCTTTGATTACCATTCTTACATTCTTAACATCACAATAGCACATCAATATTGTTATTTTGGATAGATCTATTACAGATTATTTTACATTATTCTAGCTGTAGTCCCCTAAGATGTTACATTATAGCTATCACAATATCAATCAATCTTACTATCCTAGTAAAACCCTCTGCAATTTGTTTTACATTTGTTAGTTTGTTCAATGCATCCATAAAAACATGGTAAATGTATGGACCATATTTTTTTTATTGCCTTATCCTTGGTTTACGTTATCCAGCTCACATAATTGGCATAAAAAGCGGCAGCCAGTTTTTAGACCAAAAATCATGCAAAATCCAATTCCTCATTGAGTCCCAATGGAGCAAGGGTATTTAGTCTATATATCCACCTTGATTCTTTTCTAAGAAGGCATCTGTCCTGATCTTGCCCACTTCTATTAGTAACATCTCTATCAATACCTATACATCTAAGGGAATCTGTACTTGCTTGGTGTATATCTTAGAAGTGTCTGGCTACACTACTATCAAGATTTTGAGTCATGTCATTCCTATGTTCTCTTATTCTGTCTTTGAATGTTCTCATTGTTTTCCCAACTTATAATTTTGGGCAAGGACAGGACAAAATGTATATTACCTTTTAATGTCCAAGAAATAATTTTCATGGGCATCATACTGGCAAGTTAATAGGATGTTACTGTTGTTGTGGTTCAACTTGTGAACAAACTCCATCAGTAAATCAACTGATCCATTCCACAACAACAGTATATCATCCACATATCTTAGCCAGATTTGCACAAACCTATCAGTATAATAGCTAAATTGCAGTTCCCCAAAGCTGCTTGAAATTTTATTATTGAATGAAAAAATATTGTTCTCAAGAACAAATCACGTAAGATCTAATACAAATGTTGTATGTTTCTGAAAAGTAGGGCCACAGGTCTCCAAGAAGTGCTCACATGCCTAGAGAACTATCTGATTGAGTATAGAAGACTATAGGCACTCTACGTCAAGAGACACTTAACAATTTGTTGCTTCAAATGGTTATGTCATCTAGCTTTCAGCCCAGAAAATACCTGCTCAACAGGGTCTAGAGCAGCAGGGTGTTACACACGTGGAACTCTTATGGGTATAAGTGACTGTCTAAGAACATCCTCAAGGCATCATAATGTTTCTGTGCTATATTTGTGGTTTTGAAATGTGTTATTGTTGGAAATAAATATATTTTTAATCAGTGGAGACTGCTTTTAAATTCAGATAGAGCATGCAATTTTAATCACATTTTTTCATTTACTCCTATTATCATTTTTTCTTCATTCTTTTGGTATCTTTATTTCAAAAAGCAAGAATGTAAGCTTAGGAGCCGGCACATTTTTGTTCAGCATGTGGGTAGCACTTGCTGATTGGTGTCTAAATGTAGCCACCAATCAGCAAGCATTACCCAGGTGCTGAACCAAAAATGGACCAGCTCCTAAACTTACATTCTTGCTTTTTCAAATAAAGATACAAAGTGAACTAAGAAAAAATTATAATAGGAGTAAATTAGAAACGGCTAGATTACGAGTTTTGCGCTATACCGGGTGCGTAAATAATGCAAAAAATGAGCGATACCGCACTTTCCATAGCGCTGCCATTATAAGTTACTGAAAAACCTCCTTGTGCTGTGCATTATGGTGCGTTAAGCTCCATACCACACAAAAGCCAAAGGCTGAGTTTACGTGCTCATGCACGCTTTCCCCCATAGACATCAATGTGGATAGAGTGTTAGAAAAAAATTAACACCTGCGATCGTGGAATGGCAAATTGTTGTAACGCAACCCCATTGATGTCTATGGGGGAAAGAAAGTTACGTTTAAATCTAACACCCTAACATAAGCCACTAGTCTGAACACCCCCGCCCCCCGACATCTCTGACACTAAATAAAGTTATTAACCCCAAATCCGCCACTCCCTGCCGCTAAATAAAGGGATTAACCCCTAAACCGCTGCCCCCCGCATCGCTAAAACCTAAATAAACCTATAAACGCCTAAACCGCCAGCCCCCCACATGGTTGTTACTATAATAAAACTATTAACCCCTCTGACATCGCCGAAACATAAATAAAGTTATTAACCCCTAATCCGCCTCTCCCCAACATCGCCGACACTAAATAAACCTATTAACCCCTAAAGTGCCAGCCCCCCACATCACAACTAATAAATCTATTAACCCCTAAACCGCTGGACCCCCACATTGCAAAACACTAAATTAAACTTTTTAACCCCTAAACCTAACACCCCCAAACTTTAAATTAAAAGTAACAATATAACTATCTTTAAGTAAATAAAAACTTACCTGTGAAATAAAAAAAAACTTACATTAAATTATAAATTAAGCTAACATTACTATTCTAATAATATAAAAAAAAATGACCAATTAAAAAAACCTAAATTACAAATTAAAATAAACCTAATACTTTTAAAAAAAAAAATCTAATATCACAAAAAATAATAAACATTAAAAATACGAAAAATAAAAAACACTGATTACAAAAAATAACAAACGAAATGATCAAAAATAAAAACAATTACACCTAATCTAATAGCCCTATAAAAATAAAAACCCTAACCTACAATAAACTACAAATAGCCCTTAAAAGGGCATTTTGTGGGGCATTGCCCTAAGTTAAACAGCTCTTTTACTGACAAAACGTTACAAAATCCCCCGACAGTAAAAACCCCACCCAACCAACCCTCCCAAATGAAAAAACCTAAGTCTAAATAAAACCTAAGCTACCCATTGCCCCTAAAGGGGCATTTGTATGAGCATTGCCCTTAAAAGGGCATTCAGCTCTTTTGCTGCCCTTAAAAGGGCATTCAGCTCTTTTACAGTGCCCACCTCGAATCTAAAAAAAAACACCCACCCAAAAAATAGAACAAAAACCTAACACTAACCCCATAAAATCTACTCACGGATCCTGAAGTCCAGACATCCATCTTCATCCAGGCGGCGAGAAGTCTTCATCCAGGCGGCGTCATCTTCATCCATCGCGGGGCCACCTTCTTTCTTCATCCCAGTGTTGCAGAGCTGTGTAGGCACGGAGCTTCTTTGCCGGTGGCGTGGACATCCAGCGTGGAGGATCCTCTTCATACAGTCACCCGCATACACTGAGGCTTGAATGTAAGGTACCCATTTAAATATGGGGTACCTTGCATTTCTATTGGCTGACATTTTCAAATCAGCCAATAGGATGAGAGCTACTGAAATCCTATTAGCTGATTTGAACAGGATGAAGACTTCTCACCGCCTGGATGAAGATGGATCTCCAGACTTCAGCAACGGTGAGTAGAATTTATGGGGTTAGTGATAGGTTTATTTAAATTTTTTGGGGTGTTTTGTTTTTTAGATTAGGGATGGGCACTGTAAAAAAGATGAATGCCCTTTTAAGGTCAACGCCCATACAAATGCCCCTTATGGGGCAATGGGTAGCTTAGGTTTTATTTAGACTTAGGTTTTTTATTTTGGGGGGTTTTACTGTTGGTGGGACTTTGTAATTTTTTGTCGGTAAAATAACTGTTTAACTTAGGACAATGCCCTACAAAAAAGCCCTATTGGTAGTTTATTGTAGGTGTTTTATTTTGGGTGGGCTTTTTTATTTTTATAGGGCTATTAGATTAGGTATAATTGTTTTTATCTATACTATAATCGCGTTTGTAACGTGTCCGTCGCCAGTTGCACACGCATCCTCAAAGGAAGGTTGACTGCTCGAGGCAGCCAAAAGAATGTTGGCTGCGTGCGCAGCCAAAAGAATCCACCTGGATGCGGTGGATTCTTTCACCACACTGCCATTTTCAGAATCCACCTGGATGCAACGTAGGCAAACGAAGCCTTTAAAAAAAAAAAAAAAACGCAACCGCCCGCATGAAATAACTAAAAAACACGTAAACGCCAGCAAGAAATAAAAAATAATAATAAATCACCAACACAAAGGATTAAGAAAAAAAACTAACTGCCCGCACGAGACAGCCAAAAGAATGTTGGCTGCGAAAATAATCCACCTAGATGCAGTGTAGGCAAACAAAGCTTTAAAAAAAAAAAATGCAACCGTCCGCATGAAATAACTGAAAAACACGTAACCGCCACAAGAAATAAAAAAAAAATAAACTGCCCACACAAAGTATTGAGAAAAAAAACTAACCGCCTGCACAAAGTATAAAAAAAATAAAACTAACCGCCCGCACAAAGTATTAAAAAAAATAACAACCAACACGAAGTATTAAGAAAAAAATAAACATAACCGCCCTAAATTAATATAAACTAACTCTTAAATCGCTAAGCTCCCACAACAGGAAATACCTAACCCTTACACCACCAAACTCCCACAACACCAACTAAATAAATTACAATATTAACCCCTAAACCGCCAAACCCTACAACGCCAACTAATTATACTATTAACCCCTAAACTGACAAACCCCCACATCGCAATAAAACTGATTAACCCCTTAACCACCAACCCCCCCACATCGCAACAAACCTAATTAACCTATTAACTCCTAAACTACCAGCCCCCGACAATGCAAATAACTAATTTAATTACTAAGCCCCCTAACCTAACACCACCTAAATTAACCACAATTACTACTAAATTACAATTAAAATAAAAAATCCTAACATTAAATTACAAAAAATGAATCTAACATTACAAAAAATAAAAAAGTCTAACATTACAGAAAAAAACAAAACAAAATGATCAAAAAATTTTTTTTTAAACCTAATCGTTAGTAAAATAAAAAAGCCCCCCAAAATAAAAACACCCCCTAATCTAAACTAAACTGCAAGTAGCCCTTAAAACGGTCTTTTGTAGGCCATTGCCCTAAATTAAACAGCTCTTTTACATTTAAAAAATACTAAGTCCCCCTAACAGTAAAAAACCCCACCCAATAAACCCCCTAAAATAAAATAAAAAAACACTGAAAAAACCTAAACTACCCATTGCCCCTAAAGGAGCATTTGTATGGGCATTGACCTTAAAAGGGCATACAACTCTTATCTCTAAAAGCCCATTAAATCCCTAATCTTAAAAAGAAAAAGAAAACAAAATATAAAAAAAAATCCTAACTCTAACCCCCAAATAGGTACTCACCGTTCCTGAAGTCCGGCAGTGAAGGTCTTTTTCCAGGTGACGGCATCATCTTCTATCTTCATCCGGAGCAAAGGCGGCGCAGAGCAGAGGTGCTGAGCTGACTTCCCCGATGCACGGGTCCTCAACGGCGGTCCAAAACAGCGTGGAGCTCCTCTTCATGCGATCGTTCACCGCACACTGAAGATTAAATGCAAGGTACCCAATATTCATTGGGGTACCTTGCATTCCTATTGGCTGAAATTTTTAAATCGGCCAATTGGATTGGAGCTACTGAAATCTTATTGGCTGATTTAAACACCCAATAGGATTTCAGTAGCTCTAATCCTATTGGCTGATTTCAAAATTTCAGCCAATAGGAATTCAAGGTACCCATAATTGAATGCAGTACCATGCATTCAATCTTCAGTGTACGATGGACATCGGATAAAGAGGAACCTCTATACCGAGGAACGCTGCTGTCGCCGAGGACCGCCGTTGTTGAGGACCGCCACTGAGGATCCATGCATAGGGGAAGACAGCCCCTCACCTCCGCGCTGCCTTCATTTCGGATGAAGATAGAAGATGATGGAGCCTTCTGACTTTCTTGGACTTCAGGAACTGTGAGTACCTATTTGGGGCTTAGTTTTAGGCTTTTTTTTTCTTTTTTTTGGGTGGCTTTTTTTTAGATTAGGGGTTTTTGGGCTGGAAAAGAGCTGATTGCCCATTTAAGGGCAGTAAAAGAGTTGAATGGCCTTTTAAGGGCAATGCCCATACAAATGCCCCTTTAGGGGCAATGGGTAGTATGGGTTTTTTTTAGTGTTATTTTTTTATGTTGGGGGGTTTAGTGGGAGGGGGGTTTTACTGTTAGTGGGTTATTGGTAATTTGTTTAAGTAAAAGAGCTGTTTAAGGGCTATTGGTAGTATAGTATTATATTAGGGAATGTTTTTATTTTGGGGGGATTTTTAGAGGGGTATTATTTTATTTTAGGTTTACATTTTTTATTTTGGATAGCTTTGTTTATTTTTTTCTGTAATTTTACATTTTTTTATTTTGTGTAATTTTATCTTTGGGGTTTTTTTTTAAATAGACTGCGCTCTGGGAAGTCTTATCGCCTAGTTTTTGATAATTTCTTTATTATTTTTTTCTAATCTTAAAGTTTTTTTATTTTTCGTAATTTAGTGTTTATTATTTTTTGTAATGTTAAATTTTTTAAATATTTTCGTAGTATTATTTTTTAGGTTTTTTATTTTTTCATAGTGTTAGTTTTTTTTAATCATGTAATTTAAATATTTTAATTGGTATTTTATTTTATTAGAATAGTTATGTTAGGGTAATTTATAGTTTTTTTTATTTCACAGGTAAGTTTTTATTTATTTTAAGATAGTTATATTGTAACTTTTAATTTAACTTTAGTTGGGTGTTAGTTTTAAGGGTTAATAGTTGAATTTACTATTTTGCGATGTGGGGCTGGCAGTTTAGGGGTTAATTGGTTTAATTTATTAGTTGTGATGTGGGGGGATGGCAGTTCAGGGGTTAATAGGTTTTGTTTATTAGTTACAATGTGGGGGGCCGGTAGTTTAGGGGTTAATAGGTTTATTTTAGTGTTGTGATGTGGGCGGGTGGAAAATTAGGGGTTAATAGGATTAATATAGTTTTTGAGATGCGGAGGCGGTTTAGGGGTTGATAGGTAGTTTATGGGTGTTAGCGTACTTTGTAACATTTTAGTTATGAGTTTTGTGAAAAAATTTTTAGTGTTTTAGTGTTATTTTTTTATGTTGGGGGGTTTAGTGGGAGGGGGGTTTTACTGTTAGTGGGTTATTGGTAATTTGTTTAAGTAAAAGAGCTGTTTAAGGGCTATTGGTAGTATAGTATTATATTAGGGAATGTTTTTATTTTGGGGGGATTTTTAGAGGGGTATTATTTTATTTTAGGTTTACATTTTTTATTTTGATAGCTTTGTTTATTTTTTTCTGTAATTTTACATTTTTTTATTTTGTGTAATTTTATCTTTGGGGTTTTTTTTTAAATAGACTGCGCTCTGGGAAGTCTTATCGCCTAGTTTTTGATAATTTCTTTATTATTTTTTTCTAATCTTAAAGTTTTTTTATTTTTCGTAATTTAGTGTTTATTATTTTTTGTAATGTTAAATTTTTTAAATATTTTCGTAGTATTAGTTTTTAGGTTTTTTATTTTTTCATAGTGTTAGTTTTTTTTAATCATGTAATTTAAATATTTTAATTGGTATTTTATTTTATTAGAATAGTTATGTTAGGGTAATTTATAGTTTTTTTTATTTCACAGGTAAGTTTTTATTTATTTTAAGATAGTTATATTGTAACTTTTAATTTAACTTTAGTTGGGTGTTAGTTTTAAGGGTTAATAGTTGAATTTACTATTTTGCGATGTGGGGCTGGCAGTTTAGGGGTTAATAGGTTTAATTTATTAGTTGTGATGTGGGGGGATGGCAGTTCAGGGGTTAATAGGTTTTGTTTATTAGTTACAATGTGGGGGGCCGGTAGTTTAGGGGTTAATAGGTTTATTTTAGTGTTGTGATGTGGGCGGGTGGAAAATTAGGGGTTAATAGGATTAATATAGTTTTTGAGATGCGGAGGCGGTTTAGGGGTTGATAGGTAGTTTATGGGTGTTAGCGTACTTTGTAACATTTTAGTTATGAGTTTTGTGAAAAAAAATTGTTTTGCAAAATCCATAACTACTGGTCTCAGATTGCGGAATGGATCGTGTCGATATAAGCTGTAACGCAAGCATTTTAACCAGACGGCACAACGGGTAAAGCGGCGCTATGGAAAATCCCGCACTCAAGTGTCATTTTTTGAGTACGGAATGGAGGGTTGCGTTAAGGTTAAAATGCTTGCATTACAGCCTAGACAGCCGCAACTCATATGCGTTACCAGCCATTCCACGCGCAATGGGCAATTTTTCAGCAGTATAGCCGTACCGCAAAACTCGGAATCTAGATGAAATTTGCTTAAAATTGCATGCTCTATCTGAATCATGAAAGCTTAATTTTGGCTTGACTATCCCTTTAATTTATAAATATAAAATTAATCTAATTTAACCCCTTAACGACCAAGGACGTGTCAGACACGTCCTACAAAAAGTGTCAGTTAAGGACCAAGGATGTGCCTGACTCGTTCTCTGGGTTTTCAAGCGGTAGAAGCAATCGTGATCGCTTCTAGCCGCTTTCAAGGTATTGCAGTGATGCCTCGATATTGAGGCTTCACTGCAATACTTTTTTTAAGCATCTGATGTAGAGAGAGACACTCTGTGGCCCTCTCTGCGTCAGCCAGCGATGGTGCCAATTGTTGGTGGATGGGAGCTAGGCGGCTGGGCGGCCCATCACTGGAGCAGTTCCTTCTCAGGTGTATCCAGTTCAGGTATTGCTGGGATGGCGTTGGGAGTGCGAGGGGGGTGGAAGCGTGTGCACGCAAATGCGTGCACGCTACTTAGTCTATTAGTCAAGCCTAAAGTTCAATGCAATGGGAAGGATGCAGAGGAAGAGGGAGAGGGAGGGGGGATAAGACTTGGGGAAAAGGGATCGGAGGCGGGAGGATATTAAGGGGGGCAGCTACACTACAGAACAGACAGCTGCCAGTACCCAAGATGGCGGCCAATAGGTAGAGGGGGGAGGGTTAAAGAGCTGTTTGGGGGAGGATCGGGGAAGTTGGGGGCTAAGGGGGTATCCTACACTGAAGAATATATTAAAAAAAAAAAAACTTTAAAAAAAAAAAGCCTTTTATTTTAGTACTGGCTGACTTTCTGCCTGTACTTAAAATGGCGGTGACAATTGTGGGGTGGGGGAGGGAAGAGAGCTGTTTGAGAGGGGTTATGGAGGGATCAGGGGGTGGGATGTGTCAGGTGGGAGGCTAATATCTACACTTAAGCTAAAATTAACCCTACAAGCTACCTGATTAACCCCTTCACTGCTGGGCATACTACAAGTGGGGTGTGCAACGGCATTTAGCGGCCTTCTAATTACCAAAAAGCAACGACAAAGCAATATATCTCTGCTATTTCTGAACAAAGAGGATCCCAGAGAAGCATTTACAACCATTGGTGCCATAATTGCACAAGTTGTTTGTAAATAATTTCAGTGAGAACCTAAAGTTTGTAAAAAAGTTAATGATTTTTTTTATTTGATCGCATTTGGCAGTGAAATGGTGGCACAAAATATACCAAAATGGGCCTAGATCAATACTTTGGGTTGTCTACCGGCTAATATCTACACTTAAGCTAAAATTAACCCTACAAGCTACCTGATTAACCCCTTCACTGCTGGGCATACTACAAGTGTGGTGCGCAGCTGCATTTAGCGGCCTTCTAATTACATACCCCCCAACTGTTCCGATTTTCACGGGACAGTCCCGATTTTAGGAGTCTGTCCCCCTGTCCCCGGTTGCTAGCCATCTGTCCCGATTTGCCCCATGCATTAATTTTTTTTTTTATTTAATTTTTTTTTCATTTTTTTTTTTTTTTAAATCTATTGGGCCCATACTCAGAAGCAGCTGGCTTTGCTCTCACAGGGTTAGATACCTGTTAGATTCCCTGTGGAAAAGGAATGGTGTGTGGGTTAAGCAGGAGTAAGAAGGCTGTATACACTCTGACCACCGGAAATGGTGACCTCTCTAACCTACCTCTGGTAGTGATGATGTCTAACCCCTGATGATAATACTAGCATGTCTTCAGTTTTATACAATGAGCAGTGCTAATACCAGGGTAACGAACAGTGGCAGCCGCAGACTGCCAGTTAATGTGCTTGCCAACCTCAGGACCCCATAAAATGAATTACAGATACCCATATATGATGTAATGTGTGTCTATCTGTATCCATAATTGTGTGTATCTGTATGTTTAAGTTTATGCTATGTAGTGTGTGTGTGTCTGCATGTATAAATGTAAGCTATGTAGTGTGTGTGTGTCTGAATGTATAAGTGTATGCTATGTAGTGTGTGTGTATCTTCATGTGTAAGTGTATGCTATGTAGTGTGTGTGTGTGTATCTGCATGTATAAGTGTATACTATGTAGTGTCTGTGTATCTGCCTGTATAAGTGTATGCTATGTAGTGTGTGTGTGTATCTGCATGTGTAAGTGTATGCTATGTAGTGTGTGTGTGTATCTGCATGTATAAGTGTATGCTTTGTAGTGTGTGTGTATCTGCATGTATAAGTGTATGCTATGTAGTGTGTGTGTGTGTATCTGCATGTGTAAGTGTATGCTATGTAGTGTGCTACTGTGCATTTTTGCTGACTTTAAAGGCCAGAATCTAGAATATTAATGGGGAATGCAGAGAGCAGTTTTAAAGAATTTATTATTAAATGTCCAATTAAGATAAAAATATTTAGCAATGTCTCTGCAAAGGTTAATTAAATACATAGCTCACATAGCCATACTAGTGGTTTGAGCTTGTGTTTGATTTGCTGCCTTAGTGTATTAAAATATATGACTTTTTTTAGAATTTTATTTAAATTACTTTGGTCTTATGATTTTTAAGCCCCGCCCACCATTTTTTTGCTGCGGGGGGGGGGGGGGTTGTCCCTCTTTTGAATTTTGAAATGTTAGGAGGTATGTAATTACCAAAATGTAATGCCAAAGCCATATATGTCTGCTATTTCTGATCCAATAGAAGCATTTACAACCATTTGTGCAATAATTGCACAAGATGTTTGTAAATAATTTCAGTGAGAAAGCTAAAGTTAGTGAAAAAGTTAGTAAAAAAGTTAACGATTTTCTTTATTTGATCGCATTTGGCTGTGAAATGGTGGGATGAAATATACCAAAATGGGCCTAGATCAATACTTTGGGTTGTCTACTTAAAAAAAAAATAAAAAAATAATAAAAAAAAAAAATATATATATATATATATATATATATATATACATGTGAAGGGTTATTCAGGGATTCCTGATAGATAAAAAAAAAGGTGGTTTGGAAATAGCAAAGTGCTACTTGTACTTATTGCCCTATAACGTGCAAAAAAAGCAAAGAACTTGTATTTCTAAGCTCAGAACAAAATTTAGACACTATTTAGCATCAGTGTTTTTGGTGTTTGTAGATGTGTAACAGATTTTGGGGGTCAAAGTTAGAAAAAGTGTGTTTTTTTCCATTTTTTCATCATATTTTTTTAAATGTTTTTTTATAGTAAATTATATACTAGTCCTAAAGCCCGTTCACACGGGCCATTTTTTGCAGTACCACTGGTCCCACCCGTTGCTCTCTCTCTCCCCCTCTCTTTGCCCTCTCTCCTCCTCTCTTTTGTGCTCTCTCCCCCTCTCTTTTGTGCTCTCTCTCGCTCCACCACCTCTCTTTTGCTCTCTCTCTCCCCCCTCTCTTTTGCTTTCTCTCTCCCCCCTCTCTTTTGCTCTCTCTCTCCCCCCTCTCTTTTGCTCTCTCTCCCACTCTCTTTTGTGCTCTCTCTCGCTCCACCTTTTTTTTGCTCTCTCTCTCTCCCCTCTCTTTTGCTCTCTCTCTCCCCTCTCTTTTGCTCTCTCTCTCCCCCCTCTATTTTGCTCTCTCTCTCCCCCCTCTATTTTGCTCTCTCTCCCCTCTATTTTGCGCTCTCTCCCCCTCTCTTTTGCACTCTCTCCCCCTCTCTTTTGTGCTCTCTCTCACTCCACCTCTCTTTTGCTCTCTCTCCCCCATCTCTTTTGCTCTCTCTCTCCCCCCTCTCTTTTGCTCTCTCTCTCCCACTCTCTTTTGTGCTCTCTCCCCCCTCTCTTTTGCGCTCTCTCCCCCTCTATTTTACACTCTCTCTCACTCCACCTCTCTTTTGTTCTCTCTCTCCCCCCTCTCTTTTGCTCCCTCTCTCCCCCTCTCTTTTGCTTTCTCTCCCCCCTCTCTTTTGCTCTCTCTCCCCCTCTCTTTTGCGCTCTCTCTCCCCCTCTCTTTTATGCTCTCTCTCTCCCCCCTCTCTTTTGCGTTCACTCTTTTGTGTGTTCTCTCTCTCCCCCCTCTTTTGCACGCTCTCTCTCCCCCCTCTCTTTTGCACTCTCTCTCAAACCTCTCTTTTGTGTTCTCTCTCCCCCCTCTCTTTTGCTTTCTCACCCCCCTCTCTTTTGCTCTCTCTCCCCCTCTCTTTTGGTCTCTCTCTCCCCCTCTTTCATGCTCTCCCTCTCCCCCCTCTCTTTTGCGTTCTCTCTCTCTTTTGCGCTCTCTCCCCCCTTTTGCGCGCTCTCTATCAGCCTCTCTTTTGTGCTCTCTCCCCCTCTCTTTTGTGCTCTCTCTCGCTCCACCTCTCTTTTGCTCTCTCTCTCCCCCCTCTCTTTTGCTCTCTCTCCCACTCTCTTTTGTGCTCTCTCTCGCTCCACTTTTTTTTTGCTCTCTCTCCCCTCTCTTTTGCTCTCTCTCTCCCCTCTATTTTGCTCTCTCTCTCCCCCCTCTATTTTGCTCTCTCTCCCCTCTATTTTGCGCTCTCTCCCCCTCTCTTTTGCACTCTCTCCCCCTCTCTATTGTGCTCTCTCTCACTCCACCTCTCTTTTGCTCTCTCTCCCCCATCTCTTTTGCTCTCTCTCTCCCCCCTCTCTTTTGCTCTCTCTCTCCCACTCTCTTTTGTGCTCTCTCCCCCTCTCTTTTGCGCTCTCTCCCCCTCTATTTTACACTCTCTCTCACTCCACCTCTCTTTTGTTCTCTCTCTCCCCCCTCTCTTTTGCTCCCTCTCTCCCCCTCTCTTTTGCTTTCTCTCCCCCCTCTCTTTTGCTCTCTCTCCCCCTCTCTTTTGCGCTCTCTCTCCCCCTCTCTTTTATGCTCTCTCTCTCTCCCCCCTCTCTTTTGCGTTCACTCTTTTGTGTGTTCTCTCTCTCCCCCCTCTTTTGCACGCTCTCTCTCCCCCCTCTCTTTTGCACTCTCTCTCAACCCTCTCTTTTGTGCTTTCTCTCCCCCCTCTCTTTTGTGCTCTCTCTCCCCCATCTCTTTTGCTTTCTCTCCCCCCTCTCTTTTGCTCTCTCTCCCCCTCTTTCATGCTCTCCCTCTCCCCCCTCTCTTTTGCGTTCTCTCTCTCTTTTGCGCTCTCTCCCCCCTTTTGTGCGCTCTCTATCAGCCTCTCTTTTGCGCTCTCTCTCCCCCTCTCTTTTGCGCTCTCTTGCTCCCTCTCTTTTGCGCTCTCTCCCCCTCTCTTTTGCACTCTCTCTCCCCCTCTCTTTTACGCTCTCTATCTCCCCCCTCTCTTTTGCTCTGTCTCTCTCTCTCCTTTTTGTTTGCTCTCTCCATCCCTCTCTTTTGCCCTTTCTCTCCATCCCTCTCTTTTGCTATCTCCCCCCTCTCTTTTGTGCTCTCTATCTCCCCCCTCTATTTTGCTCTGTCTCTCTCTCTCCTTTTTGTTTGCTCTCTCCATCCCTCTCTTTTACCCTTTCTCTCCATCCCTCTCTTTTGCTATCTCCCCCCTCTCTTTTGCTCTCTCTCCCCCTCTTTCCCCCCTCTCTTTTACTCTGTCTCTCTCCCCTCTCTTTTGCTCTCTCTCTCCATCCCTCTCTTTTGCTCTCTCTCTCCCCCTCTCTATTGCTCTCTCTCCTCCTCTCTTTTTCTCTCTCTCCCCCTCTCTATTGCTCTCTCTCCCCCTCTCTTTTGCTCTCTCTATCCTCCCTCTCTTTTTCTCTCTCTTCCCTCTATTTTACTCTTTCCCCTCTCTTTTGCTCTTTCCCCTCTATTTTGCTCTCTCTCTCCCCTCTCTTCTGCACTTTCCCCTCACTTCTGCTCTTTCCTATCTCTTTTTGTCTCTCCCCCTCTATTTCTATTTCCCTCCCCTCTCTCTCACGCTGACTGCGCCCTGCCACGCCCCTGCCATGCCCCAACCACGCCCATGTTCACGTCCGGCCACCCACATGCTCCCGTCAGCCACGTTTATTGCAGGTGTTTGCGCGCATCAGAATTGGCGTTCGTATTACAAGTTTAAAGTAAACGTGTTTGCTACAGCGCAAATTAAATGAATGTGCATTGTGTTAGTACAACTTCAAAGCTCTGATTACCTGAATAAAACGTGTCACAAAAAACATCAAAAATAAACACATACATACATATGTACACATATATAAACATATACGTGCATTGGAGCCATTTTCAGTTAAGTAGATGAACACATGTAACAGCATATTTATGCAATATTCATTTCATTCATATTCATTTTTAATAGTTAATTTACTGTATATATTTCACATTCAAATGTTCTGCACATAGAAGAAAATGTTCTAAGTATTTTTAAATAGATATTCCTATAAATATCTGAATATATCTATACCTATATATAATCATCTATAAATAAATAGTTTATTGTACCAAAATACCATCAGACATCAGATTAATGCGGGGCAAAAGAGGCAGCTGCCCCGGGCCCTGTCTTTGTTGTAGGGCCCAAAGCAGCTGTCCCTTGACCCCGCGCTGCCCACAAATAATTTTCCTGGCTGCTGTGTTAGTTCAGAACGACGAAGCTCTAAGCACCAAACAGTCTGTTGTGCCAGTCACATGACATTCAGGTAAGGCTGGGCGCCCCCACAGGGAGAAGGCGGTATCATCACTTCAACAGGGCCCCTTGAAACCGCCCCTGGGTTTCCATGTGTGTATCAGAAATTGCGCGGAGAGGAAGTGAGGAACTCCATGTTATGACAAAGTTTCCCAGCAATCTCCCTTTTTTCTTTCTCCTGTCACCCTTATATCCCCCCCCCCCCCCCCGTGCCTTTAACTTCTCCCCCTTCTTCAACAAGAGAGAACCTTCATAGTGAAGATGCATTTTTTTAACCCTTGATATTCTGAAGTTGCATGGTAGTACAGATGTCATTTTTTTGTAGATGAAATAAGGTGAACCTTACAGCAGTCACTGGGGTATTTTTGGTGTAGGTGCAGTTTTTTGCACACTTCTTCTGTACCACTTGGTTTACTATAAGGAAAGAAAGTGTTCAAAAAATGTTTTTACTTCAGTTCAAAACTACAGTATTTTTGTTAATCCTTTAAACACAAACTAAACCCTGTACATTGTGTTGAAGATGTGTTAAATAGATGAAAAAAAATAAACTGAGAAAAATTGATAGTTTAAAATGTAAAAAATAAATTTAACCCAGCATAATCTCTTCATTATGATGAGTAAAAAAACAAGGATCAAGTATGGCATCTTGCACATTTTAAAGTCAAGCCCACATGCTTTTATATACTCTTTTAACCAAATAAAAATAAATTAATGGGTAAAAACACATATGTTTTGCAAAGTTAAACAATTATAGCAACCCAAAAATATGTTTTCTTTCTACTGTATGTACAGCTATAGGCATAATGTACCTAATTGTAGTGAATGCTATTCTGGTTTGATTTTCAAGAAAGGGGAAATACAGTGGCATATTCACAGCACTAAATGCATTGCCTAAGATCAGTAGCATTGCATTGAAAACCTTTTGTTTCAATGTCTTCCACTTTTCCTTTTGACTGATGGTGAGTTAATTTAGTTAAAATGCAAGGGATGATTGCATATGCACCAGTGAGCTTATCTCCTCCCAGTTCCAGAGACAAACAAACCTGCACCCCAGTGTATTCAGGCTGTCATCTGGACAGTCCTCCTCTATGTTCACACCACACCAAATTGCAGACAGAATTTCAGGCCTCTTATGAACTGTAGAGCTATTCATGACATAAAAATTTCACATTTTCTGCTTGTACACTTGCAACCATAAATGCTAATGAGGGCTATGAATGGCATTTTTAAGACATTAAAAAGGTCTAAAAATCCCTTGCATATCCTAGGATGTGTTTGCAAAACTTTACATTCTGTTATGGAGCCATTACATCTTGATCATTGAAACAAATCTAGTGGGGAATATAGGGTATCTAACTGCTAAGAATAAAAGAGCTATATTCCAAGACAACAAGGTCATTCATTACATTACCTACTCATATGTATTCAGAAATTAAATGCAAAACATAATATAGATCAGCATTTAACAACATATGATTTCTTTCTCTGCTGAAAATGTATATTTGAATACGACAATATTAAGGGCCAAAAACTGAGCTATGTTTGATCTGTAATGACAATTCATGATTGAATAGCCACATATATCAGTTCTAATGAAGTTTATTAAAGGGACACAACCCAAATTTTTTCTTTCGTGATTCAAACAGAGCATGCAATTTTAAGCAACTTTCTAATTTTCTTAATTCTCTTGGTATGTTTATTTGAAAAGCAAGAATGTAATTTTAGATGCCGGACCATTTTTGGTGAACAACCTGGGTTGTCCTTGCTGATTGGACAGCACCAGTAAACAAGTGCTGTCCATGGGTCTGAACCAAAAATTTGCTGGCTCCTTAGCTTAGATGCCCTAGATTTCAAATAAAGATAGCAAGAGAACGAAGAAAAATTGATAATAGGAGTAAATGAGAAAGTTGCTTAAAATTGCACGCTCTATCTGAATCATGAAAGAAAAAAAAATTGGGTTCAGTATCCCTTTAAGACAAGTCTATGAATGTGCTTTTGTTTTTTTGGATGTTGGGGTGGAGAGGAAAATTGCATGGTAGGGGCAGGGCCGTCTTTAATATTGACTGGACCCTGGGCAAAAATTTTCTTGGGCCCCCCCACCCCATGCAATTTCGCTCTCCACCCCAACATCCCGAAAAACAACTAAATCAATTTTTTTTATTATTTATTATTAGCCCAGCGGTGGATCATCTACTGTTGGGCTAATCGTTTAAAAAAAAAAAAAAATTGCAATATGTGAAACTGGACCTAAGCAGTACTAATAAGTAAATAAATATATACATTCCTCCACTGTGGATTTATTTAATATTCTTTTGAATGTGATTCTGGTGTGAGGTTAACTGTTTAAAGAGATTTAGGGCAGCCAACAGGAGCAAAGCAAGGTAAAGGAGGTGCAGACAAATATAGGTTTACTGACTGGAACAGCAGAACTACTATTGGAAGCTGTAAAATCTGAGACAGAGAGAAAATAAAAAACTATAAAAATAAACCTTACATTAATGTGTGAAGTATCAGCATGACACTATACATCAGCCACAGCAGCACATGTTGCTTCTTTGCTAGGAACAAGTTTCCTCTCACCCTGCACTAGACAATGCTGCATGGGGAGGGGCGTGTGTGCACTCACTTATTCTTCCCACTGACACCTTTCTAGAAAGCACTGTTCCCCTAACAAACTTCAGTTAGTTGATCTTAGGACCACAGCAGAAAGAGCAGGGCTAAGGGGACCAGTAGACTGGATGCTGTCTGTCCAAGGCTGCATGGATACAGTGTGAGATGAGTCACATAGCCTCAAGACTGAAGAGCGCAGTGTATGCAGCTGCACAGATGCTCAAATCCTCACGTGCCTGACGCTCCAGCTTTCTGCTGCATGCACCTACAGTCAGCCCTACCCAGAAACAATCCCCACAACCAGAGCAGTTACCTGGTAACAGTGGTAACCCCAGTAGGACCTTTTCTGATGCAGTGGAAATGGCTTGATGCCGAGTTAGGGCTTTGCATTCAGTGCTGCACAGTGCACATCTAAAACAGCACATGGCAATAGCTTGGCATGTCACATGACAACGGCACGGTCTGGCACAGTTTTTAAAAAAATAAAAAAATATATAAGCAGAGTACTTTTGACTGTGACTGTATTAGGACTGAATGTGTGTGTTCCCCATGTCACATCAGCAGTCTGGTATGAACCATAAAATACATTTTTTTTTTTTAGGACTCTTGGGCCCCTCAACAGAGACTGGGCCCTGTGCAGCTGCCCCTTTTGCCCTGTGTTAAAGACGGCCCTGGGTAGGGGGGAGGGCCCAAGATAATGTTTGCCCAGGGTCCAATCAATATTAAAGACGGCTCTGCCATCAGATATATGTAGAAATATGTATTTATGAATAAATAGAACATATTCTTCTATGTGAAGAACATTGGAATAGGAAATATTCATATTTTCATGTCGGGTTAACGCACTTGAGAAAATGCGATCGAGTTAGGTTTTTTTTCCCCACTTTTTTTTGTTCCATTCACTTCTATGGGGGAATACTTTGTCGCACCCATCATATTGTAAGTTCGGCTTTTTACATGTTTTGGGTTAGTGCACAAGCAAAAACAGTTTACTTTCAACTCTCCAGCGGGAGTGTTAAATAGCTCTCCTCTTGTAATCTGGCCCTTAATATAATGTTTGTGTATTTACTGTAAATATTTCACATTTTAATTTTTTAGCAAAAAGATACCATGAGAACAAAGACAATTTGGTAATTGAAGAAAATTAGAAAGTATTTTAAAAATGCATTCTCTATCTGAATCATGAAACAAAAAAGGGTTTTGTGTCTCTTTAAATAGGGGTTGATCACAATTAATAATAATAAATAAAATGTATTTATCACAAAAAGCCCCATATACTTTAATGGTGTTTTTCCTTTTGAAAACTATTAGATACATTTTTTCTAAATGATAGTGATTGGCCCCCTATTAATATCATTTCATGATAAACAAATCATATCCCTTTGTGTCATTTTATAATCAAAATATTGTAAAAGCATCATTGTAATAAGTGAAGTTTCTGAAGTATACAAGTTTCATACTTGTAGTGTAATGTGCGCAATCTTTTTTTATTAAACAAGGGGCGAGATCACATATGCGGTGTCGTCTGCATACATTTTGTTTATCTTTTCTGTAATTTTAGATTTTTTATTTTAATTTAATCTTAGGGTTTTTTTATGTAATGTTAGGATTTTTTATTGTAATTGTGTTAGATTTTTTTATTTTTAAAATTTTTAATTAATTTATTAGTAGGTAGTCTTTTTTATTTTATGTACATGGGGTTAATTTAGGGGGTGTTAGGTTAGGGGGCTTAGTGATTAGATTAATTATTTGCATTGTGGGGGTTGGCGGTTTAGGGGTTAAAAGTGTAAATAGGTCAATTGTGCCTTGGGGGTTGGCAGTTTAGGGGTGAATATTGTCATTAGATACTTTGCGATGTGGGGGGATGGCGGATTAGGGGTTATACATTTATTATGTAGTTTGCGTTGTGGGGGTGGCGTATTAGGGGTTGTTAATAGTGTAATTAGGTAGATTGTGTTGTGGGGGTTGGCGGTTTAGGGGTTAATAATTTAATTAGCTTATTTACCTTGTGGGTGAATGGCGGTTTAGTGGTTAATAACTGTATTAGTTAGATTGCGATGTGGGTGAATGGCAGATTAGGGGTTAATAACTTTATTAAGTACTTTGCAATGTAGGGGTTGGTGGATTAGGGGTTAATACTTTTTATTTAGTTATTGCAGTAGGGGAATGGAGGTTGACAGGTAGATATTGTGTATGCGTTAGGTGTTTGTTAATACTTCTAGACAGTTACAGTACTTATAAATTTAGCGCAAAGGCTTGCTGCGCCTGCCTATGTGTGGCGAGGAGTCAAATTTCTCAATTTTCGCTGCGTAAGTCCTTGCATTGAATATGTGATACCGACTTCTGACGCCGGTTCTATGTTAGTTTATGGGAGTAAAAATAGCGGCCGACAGGTGAAAAATATGCGCCGCATTTATATACGGCGCCGTATATGTAATAGCAATATCTGACTAAAAACAACAGACGCCGGCTTTTGCGGGAGATGCTGCATATGTAATCTTACACCAGGAAAGAACTTTGTTTATTATCTTGTGACTTCGTCATGCTCAGAAACATTGACACTGAAAGAAATGTTGTTTTATCAGTCAAAATCTGCTGTTTTAAACAGGCAATAAAGGGTTTGTCAATGCAGAGAATTATTAAAGTTAATACAGAGCAAAGAGACTGGAAAACCATAACATAACTGGGTTGTCTAATGGTTTTCTTATTGGTTTGAGTGGCTTTGAATTTGAAAACCTTCAAGCAGCAGCACAATTATAAAAACATTTTCAAAATCCATGCCAAACTTACATTTTTGGGATATTATCCCTTAGTTATGTTGCATACTCATATCACAATCACAAACCGTTTGTCACTGGGTGGCACCAAAAAACAAACAAAAAATGAACCCCTTCATAACCAAAGGCTTTTCATGCATATTATCTTAAATTGAGTGCCCAAGAATGCTCAGATATATTGACCCACCAACCTGATATAATAGTGAATCATAGAAGTGGAGTGATCTGGGTGATGGCAGACACCTGAAGCATGAACTGCAGTGTGCTATACTATTTGGTGATATTTTTTTATTTGAAAACGACACTGAAAGCAATTTCAGACACTTATGGGTTGTGTATTATGCATTGTACATTTTTATGGTTTGTGTGTATGTGATTGTGTGTTAATTTGTATATGACATTGGGTTATATGCATTTTCAGTGAGTACAGCACTCATTATGTGTCAATGCGTGCAGATCAGAGTGACCAGTGTGTTATGTGCAGATGTCTTAATATATATGCTTAGCTGTGTTGTCTGCATATATAATGTAAGTGCTCCATTTAACAAGCAGTGATTGATGCTTCCGAGGCTCATTGTTTTAGGCTCGTCTTAAGGGGCCTATCTATCAAGCTCCGAAAGGAGCTTGACGGCCCGTGTTTCTGGCGAGTCTTCAGACTCGCCAGAAACAGCAGTTATGAAGCAGCGGTCACAAAGACCGCTGCTCCATAACCCGGTCCGCCTGCCCTGAACCGGCGGACTGGAATCGCAACAATTCAACCCGATCGAGTACGATCGGGTTGATTGACACCCCCTGCTGGCGGCCCATTGGCCGCGAGTCTGCAGGGGGCGGCGTTGCACCAGCAGCTCTTGTGAGGTGCTGGTGCAATGTTAAAAGCGGAGAGCGTATTGCTCTCCGCATTCAGCGATGTCTTGCGGACCTGATCCGCACTGTCTGATCAGGTCCGCAAGACATTTCTTAAATGTGCCTCTAAGACTGCTGCTCCTTAACCTGTTCTCCACCTAGAAGGTGGTGGATTGAAATCATCCCAATCCAGTCTGATCCGTCATTTTATATTTTTAGAGTCATTTTATAATGTATTACAGTTCCTGTTGGGAAACAAGTTTTTTTAACCCCTTAAGGACCAAGGGCTTTCCCAGTTCCCATGCTTAAAAGACACAAACAATTTTGGCATTTTTTGCTCACTATTGGTTTCTGCTCTCTAGTTAAGTGCACACATATATATTATACACTGTTTTTTTAGCAGATAAACAGGCCTTTCTAGTGATACTCTATATAGGTATATAAAATAACAATACATTGGAATTTAGAGGGACATGACACCTATACATTTGCTTTCCTGATTCAGATAGAACATGCAAATTTCAAACAGCTTTCCAATTTACTTCTGTTATCAATTTTTACCTTATTCTCTTGCTACCCTTTATTGAAGATACAGCAATGCACTACTGGCAACTAGCTGAACACATTGGTAAACCAATGATAAGAGGCATATATGTGCAGCCACCAATCAGCAGTTAGCTCCCAGCTCCTGAGCCTACCTAGGTATTCTCATTAAAGGACACCAAGAGAACGGTACAAATGAGATAACATAAGTAATATGGAAAGTTATTTTAAATCGTATGCTCTATCTGAATAATGAAAGGAAATAGTTGGGCTTCATGTCTCTTTAATACTTAAAAATGGGGAAAATTAAAACACAAAAACATTTTTTTTTTCAGTTTTCTTCATAACCATTTTTTACAAAACTAGTGTAGCTAAAGAGAAATACCTACAAATAAATTCATTATGTTGCCCTGATTTTAGGAATACCCCATATGCCTAGGTTTCTAAGTAATTTTTTGGAAATATAGGCCAAACACTACAAGGATGGAATTATTGTTTTAACGCTAAAACTTGCTATGCTTAGACTGTGGGGCATATTTATCTAGATCCGTATGGATAAAGACTACTACCCCATAACTTGTCCACCTGATCTGAGACCGCGGACAGAAATCAACCCGATTGAATGCGATCGGGTTGATTGAGACCCCCTGCTAGCGGCCCGATTGGCCGCAAATCTACAGGGGGCGGCATTGCACCAGCAGTTCACAAGAACTGCTGGTGCAATGATAAATGCCAACAGCGTATGCTTTCGGCATTTATCGATGTGCGGCAGACATGATACACTACTTGGTATCATGTCCGCTCTCACATTGATAAATATGCCCCTGTGAGTTAATAGAAGCCAGCCAATTCAAAATTGCTACACAACTGTATATATTTGTAGAATTTAGACACCCCAAGTATTTATCTAGAGATATTTTGGCACATTTATGTTTCACCCTCTGATCACCAAGGGCAAAAAATAAAATTTAAGGGTAAAAAATACAATTATAGCAAATACACTTTATTAAAATAAAATATATTACAATAATGCAAAACTCTTTATTAAAATTAAATTTGCTCTTTTTTTACTATACATGTTCACTGGGACAGAAGGGATGGGGCCAACACAAGTCATTATTAACAAACAATGGTTTGTCATTTTTTTACCTAGTCACTATGACTGGCTGTCACAAAGGTCACATGACCATATGCCACTTTTTTGTGCATCACTGAACTACCTCAATACTGAGGCATCCAGTGAAGGGCCACTCACTGGGGCATGCACATATCCTGGTTCAATTTCAGCCTCAGGCATACAATCACTGTGATTGGCTGTCACAGTGATTGTATATACTGCTTGTCACAGATACCAGGCTGCTGGGACAACCCCTTCCATATTTGGATTATTGTGTTTTCCACCAATTCCCCTTTGTTTGCTACAGTGATTGAACTTAGCCCTGAAAGAGCTGATCACTACCCCACTTTGCACCTTCATGCCTTGTCGAGTCCCAGCCGGAATCTTGCGAAACTATTCGCCAGCTGGGATCGCTAGAGATTCCCGCTGGACTTTAACCTAATTCGCTCCAGTAGCCCTTTGCTGACACCCCCACCTCGGACTGTTCCTGAGTACCCTGTTCCTGGCTGCCATTCTGGATCATGTCGCTTTTTGGACTGGGACATCTAGGGCTCTTTAACGGTACCTAGGCATAGCCGTCGCTCCCTCTGGATCACCACAAAGCTACGACCTAGCTATTGTGGGATCTCTATGTGCCTATGGCTCCTATGGTTGCATCAGCCTGTCTGGAGGGGCGGTGCTCTCTTGATCAGATAAGGCTCTTATCAGATGGCAATTGTGTATATAAGCTGTGTGTTTGTCTCAATAAAGTATTTTTGTGTTTCACCTTAATACTGGTCTTTTCTGGTTATTAGAGTGGGCTACTTGCTATAATCGCTATACAGCTACAGGTTCCAGGGTGAAGAAGGTCATTTTGGCAGAGATACCTAATTGGGGTATATGGAACCCGTCACACTGCTGAACATTCTAATATCTGTTTTAAAACATTTCAGTATTATGAATTTTTTTATTAAATATTACATTTAAAATAACAAAATATATTTGATTAACGACTAACTTTATTTCTACGATTTAAATGTAATTTATACATTTTCTCAGGGCTGTTACCCTGTTTGTGCATGGGATGGGTAAATTGGATAGTGCATTTTAATATTATCTATGGGTTTTACACAAGGCAAACCCATCATTTCAGAACAAAAACTGTATTGCTTCTGCAGATGTGTGGTCAAATAAAAATAAAGTTTGTTGACAGTTCCCAAAATTTAAATTCCCATTTCATCTTTCACAAAGCTACAGCTTCTCTAAGTGCAAAGTACCACCCCCTCATCCATCATAGGGGTGGTACAGTGCTTTCAAAGTCATTGTTTATACAGTATCCAAAATGCCACAAAGTGTTGCACACTGCAGGAGTGCAATAAAACAAACAAAAATGTATTGGTAAAAGTACAAAAGTATAGTAGACAGCATGGCTAGGCAGCCAGAAAATGCAATCGGGTGACCCGTTTCATGCCACCAAGTGGCGCTTACTCATAGACTGTGTATGCATTGCAATAGGTGATCTTAAATACAAACACAAATTTACCCTTTCAGGTATATTAAACGAGCTATCCTTAAAAAACAGCATTGGACTTAGGCATTTCCAGAAATGTACCAAAATACTATTATTGTTTTTATATTATATGATCTATAGGGTAGAGGTATGAAGTTGATAATATTAGATGTAGACAGTACAGCCTGGGATCTTTAGAGTAAACGTACTTTCATACTATACAGCTGACTTGTGCCTGGAGCCACGGCATATGTTGCATTATTTATACAGTAACTGTCATTTTTGATAGTTACAGTACTACTGCTAGTTAGCTTCACATGCAGGCTTCAAGCAGCAGCATAGATACACGCTGATCGCAGTATGTATCCCATGAATGGAAGCATCCCACTGGCAGGCAAGGGATAAAAGGGACACCCTGTTCATGTGACCGCTAGCCCAGAGTATCCTCCATTCCGCTATGTCTGCACTGCCTCACTCCTGAGACTTGCAAAAATACCACAGGTGCCCCGCCAGTGCAGTGAGAGGGCTAACACCCCAGGGCATCAACGCTGTACAGAGTTAAACGACCAGCACTCTACAGGGTACAGCGTTGGTCTTTAAGGGGTTAAGCATTTGAGGTATATCTGTCTATCAATAAAGTAAAGGGAGTTCTGCTTACTAGCCAGGAATTAATCAGTCTCTAAGACCCAGTACCAGTAGTACACAAACTTGCACTTCCTGTTAGCTTAGAAATCAAAATAATCAGCTTTAACTTATCCAAAAAAAAAAAAAAATTAACATAATTTAATAGTGTTCTTTCATACAAATGATGCACAGCTTTAGAGTGCAATGTCTAGTGAAACCTGAATTAGTTGATGCTACAGTTTTGTTTATTATATAGTTTCTAAAAGAAAAAGTGTCTTTTGAAATAGTGAAACTAAATCTGACGACTAAAAACTAAACTAAACTCTAAATCTATATTTAAAATTGTCCATAAAAGAAAACTAATGTAATCTATGCAGTAAAACTTTCAGATTTTTAACATTCTGTATTTCCCCTAGTTCTATGTGTACTTTCCATGAGGCAAATAATACTTTATTGGAGATAAGTGTGTAATCACTTCTTGACATCGCATATGGTCTGATGATAAATAAACCTATAGACAGGAAACCGGTTATGACTCTGTGCTGACTTTTTGGGTCTACAAAGACTATTTCTGAATGATACATCATTATAGTGTGTGTTTATTTATATATATATATATATATATATATATATATATATATATATATATATATATATATATATATATACGTAGAACAAGCAATGTGTATGCACTCTCACCATCAGTGTCAACTGCCAGGGTGCTGTAGAATTGTAGATAGGTTGAAGTGAAATAAGCACTCACTGGTCTTCTGACATCTGTGACAAGCTTTCTTTATTCAAATTGTGACGTTTCGGGACAAACAGCGTCCCTTCCTCTGACAAACAACACGTGAAAAACTGCTGACCTTTAAAGCCCATGACCCCTCCCCTTAGCTCTGAGAGGAAGAGGAGGGGTCACAGGCTTTAAAGGTCAGCAGTTTTTCACGTGTTGTTTGTCAGAGGAAGGGACGCTGTTTGTCCCGAAACGTCACAATTTGAATAAAGAAAGTTTGTCACAGATGTCAGAAGACCAGTGAGTGCTTATTTCACTTCAACCTATATATATATATATATATATATATATATACACACACACATACCTCCCAACAAATCCATCAGCAAAACTTTGATATGTGGTGGGCAGAAGCAGGGATGGGACTTAAAAAAATCATAAGACCAAAGTAATATAAATAAACTTCTAAATAAAGTCATATCTTTTAATACTCTTACGGCTAGATTTAGAGTTCTGCCGCCAAAGGGGTGCGTTAGCTATGCATGCTTTTTTTCCCCCGCACCTTTTAAACAACGCTGGTATTTAGAGTTCACAGAAGGGCTGCGTTAGGCTCCAAAAAGGGAGCGTATAGCATAAGTTACCGCCACTGCAACTTTAAATACCAGCGGTGCTTACGGACGCGGCCAGCTTAAAAAACGTGCTTGTGCACGATTCCCCCATAGGAAACAATGGGGCCGTTTGAGCTGAAAAAAAATCTAACACCTGCAAAAAAGCAGCGTTCAGCTCCTAACGCAACCCCATTGTTTCCTATGGGGAAACACTTCCTAAGTCTGCACCTAACACCCTAACATGAACCCCGAGTCTAAACACCCCTAATCTTACACTTATTAACCCCTAATCTGCCGCCCCCGCTATCGCTGACCCCTGCATTATATTATTAACCCCTAATCTGTTGCTCCGGACACCGCCGCAACCTACGTTATCCCTATGTACCCCTAATCTGCTGCCCCTAACACCGCCGACCCCTATATTATATTTATTAACCCCTAATCTGCCGCCCCCTACGTTGCCGCCACCTACCTACAATTATTAACCTCTAATCTGCCGACCGGACCTCACTGCTACTATAATAAAGTTATTAACCCCTAATCCGCCTCACTCCCGCCTCAATAACCCTATAATAAATAGTATTAACCTCTTATCTGCCCTCCCTAACATCGCCGACACCTAACTTAAAGTATTAACCCCTAATCTGCCGACCGGACCTCACCACTACTCTAATAAATTTATTAACCCCTAAAGCTAAGTCTAACACTAACACCCCCCTAACTTAAATATAATTTAAATCTAACAAAATAAATTATTTCTTATTAAATAAATTATTCCTATTTAAAGCTAAATACTTACCTGTAAAACAAACCCTAATATAGCTACAATATAAATTATAATTATATTGTAGCTATTTTAGGATTAATATTTATTTTACAGGCAACTTTGTATTTATTTTAACCAGGTACAATAGCTATTAAATAGTTAATAACTATTTAATAGCTACCTAGTTAAAATAATTACAAAATTACCTGTAAAATAAATACTAACCTAAGTTACAATTAAACCTAACACTACACTATCAATAAATTAATTAAATAAAATACCTACAATTATCTACAATTAAATAAACTAACTAAAGTACAAAAAATAAAAAAAGAACTAAGTTAAAAAAAAAAAAAATAATTTACAAACATTATAAAAATATTACAACAATTTTAAGCTAATTACACCTACTCTAAGCCCCCTAATAAAATAACAAAGCCCCCCAAAATAAAAAAATGCCCTAATCTATTCTAAAATAAAAATTGAAAAGCTCTTTTACCTTACCAGCCCTTAAAAGGGCCTTTTGCGGGGCATGCCCAAAACAATTCTGCTCTTTTGCCTGTAAAAAAAAAACATACAATACCCCCCCAACATTACAACCCACCACCCACATACCCCTAATCTAACCCAAAGCCCCCTTAAATAAACCTAACAGTAAACCCCTGAAGATCTCCCTACCTTGTCTTCACCACACCGGGTATCACCGATCCGTCCAGAAGAGGGTCCGAAGTCTTCATCCAAGCCCAAGCGGGGGCTGAAGAGGTCCATCATCCAGCTGAAGTCTTGATCCAAGCGGGGGCTGAAGAGGTCCATCATCCGGCTGAAGTCTTGATCCAAGCGGGGGCTGAAGAGGTCCATCATCCGGCTGAAGTCTTCTATCAAGCGGCATCTTCAATCTTCTTTCTTCCGGCTCCATCTTCATCCCGCCGACGCGGAACATCCATCCTGGCCGACGACATCCCGACGAATGATGGTTCCTTTAAGGGACATCATCCAAGATGGCGTCCCTCGAATTCCGATTGGCTGATAGGAAAATTCTGATTGGCTTATGGAATCAGCCAATCAGATTCAAGTTCAATCCAATTGGCTGATCCAATCAGCCAATCAGATTTAGCTCGCATTCTATTGGCTGTTCCGATCAGCCAATAGAATGCAAGCTCAATCTGATAGGCTGATCCAATCAGCCAATCGGATTGAACTTGAATCTGATTGGCTGATTCCATCAGCCAATCAGAATTCTCCTACCTTAATTCCGATTGGCTGATAGAATCCTATCAGCCAATCAGAATTCGAGGGACGCCATCTTGGATGACGTCCCTTAAAGGAACCGTCATTCGTCGGGAAGTCGTCGGCCAGGATGGATGTTCCGCGTTGGCGGGATGAAGATGGAGCCGGAAAAAAGAAGATTGAAGATGCCGCTTGATAGAAGACTTCAGCCGGATGATGGACCTCTTCAGCCCCCGCTTGGATCAAGACTTCAGCCGGATGATGGACCTTTTCAGCCCCCGCTTGGATCAAGACTTCAGCCGGATGATGGACCTCTTCAGCCCCCGCTTGGATCAAGACTTTAGCCGGATGATGGACCTCTTCAGCCTCCGCTTGGGCTTGGATGAAGACTTCGGACCCTCTTCTGGACGGATCGGTGATACCCGGCGTGGTGAAGACAAGGTAGGGAGATCTTCAGGGGCTTACTGTTAGGTTTATTTAAGGGGGGTTTAGGTTAGATTAGGGGTATGTGGGTGGTGGGTTGTAGTGTTGGGGGGGGGTATTGTATGTTTTTTTTTACAGGCAAAAGAGCAGAATTCTTTGGGGCATGCCCCGCAAAAGGCCCTTTTAAGGGCTGGTAAGGTAAAAAAGCTTTTCAATTTTTATTTTAGAATAGTGTAGGGCATTTTTTTATTTTGGGGGGCTTCTTTGTTATTTTATTAGGGAGCTTAGAGTAGGTGTAATTAGCTTAAAATCGTTGTAATATTTTTATAATGTTTGTAAATTATTTTTTTATTTTTTGTAACTTAGTTCTTTTTTTATTTTTTGTACTTTAGTTAGTTTATTTAATTGTATTTATTTGTAGGTATTTGTATGTAATTAATTTATTGATAGTGTAGTGTTAGGTTTAATTGTAGATAATTGTAGGTATTTTATTTAATTAATTTATTGATAGTGTAGTGTTAGGTTTAATTGTAACTTAGGTTAGTATTTATTTTACAGGTAATTTTGTAATTATTTTAACTAGGTAGCTATTAAATAGTTATTAACTATTTAATAGCTATTGTACCTGGTTAAAATAAATACAAAGTTGCCTGTAAAATAAATATTAATCCTAAAATAGCTACAATATAATTATAATTTATATTGTAGCTATATTAGAGTTTATTTTACAGGTAAGTATTTAGCTTTAAATAGGAATAATTTATTTAATAAGAAATAATTTATTTTGTTAGATAAAAATTATATTTAACTTAGGGGGGTGTTAGTGTTAGGGTTAGACTTAGCTTTAGGGGTTAATAGCTATGTGAGCTCTGTATTTAATTAACCTTTGTAGAGACAGTGCTAAATATTTTAACCTTAATTTGACATTTAATAATAGATTCTTTAAAACTGCTCTTTGCATTCCCCATTAATATTCTAGATTCTGGCCTTTAAAGTCAGCAAAAATGCACAGTAACACAATCTACACATATACATGTACACACACTCAAATACACAGAAACACACACTACATAGCATCCACTTACACATGCAGATACACACACTACATAGCATATACTTATACATGCAGATACACACACACACACACACACACACACACTACATAGCTTACACATATGCATGTAGATACACACACACACTACATAGCTTACATGTATGCATGTAGATACACACACACACTACACAGCATACACTTATACATACAGATACACACACACACTGCATAGCATACATTTATACATGCAGATATACACATACACACTACATAGCATACACTTATACATGCAGATACACACACACTACATAACATACACTTATACATGCAGATACACACACACTAAATAGCTTACACTTATACATGAAGATACACACACACTACATAGCATACACTTATATATGCAGATACACACATACACCCTACATAGCATACACTTATACATTCAGATACACACACACACTAGATAACATACACTTATACATGCAGATACACACACACACTACAAAGCATACACTTATACATGCAGATACACACACACTACATAGCATACACTTATACATGCAGATACGCAAACACTACACAGCATACACTTATACATACAGATACACACACAGACTACATAACATACACTTATACATGCAGATACACACATACACACTACATAGCATACACTTATAAAATACATGCAGATACACACACACTACATAGTATACACTTATACATGCAGATACACACATACACACTACATAGCATACACTTATACATGCAGATACACACACACACTACATAGCATACACTTATACATGCGGATACACATGCTAAATAGCTTATACTTATACATTCAGATACACAAACACACTACATAGCATACACTTATACATGCAGATACACACACACGCTACATAGTATACACTTATATATGCAGATACACACACACACTACATAGCATACACTTATATATGCAGATACACAAACACACTTATACATACAGATACACACACACCCCCGCTAAATAGCTTACACTTATACATTCAGACACACACACTGCATAGCATACACTTATACATGCAGATTAAACACACACATTTATACATACAGATACACACACACACACTACATAGCTTACACTTATACATCCAGATAAACACACACACTACACAGCATACACTCATACATTCAGATACACACACACACAAACTACATAGCATACACTTATACATGCAGATACACACACACACTTATACATACAGATACACACACTCACGCTACATAGCATACACTTATATATGCAGATACACACACACTACATAGCATAAAATTATATATGCAGATACACACACTTATACATACAGACACACACACTACATAGCTTAAACTTATACATCCAGATACACACACACACTACATAGCATACACTCATACATGCAGATACACACACACTACATAGCTTACACTTATACATGCAGATAAACACACACACAAACTACATAGCATACACTTATACATGCAGATACACACACACACTTATACATACAGATACACACACTCACGCTACATAGCATACACTTATATTTGCAGATACACACACACTACATAGCATAAAATTATATATGCAGATACACACACTTATTTATACAGATACACACGCTACATAGCCTACACTTATACATTCAGGCACACACACACTGCATAGCATATACTTATACATGCAGATTAAACATTTATACATACAGATACACACACACTACATAGCTTACACTTATACATCCAGATACACACACACACTACACAGCATACACTCATACATGCAGATACACACACACACAAACTACATAGCATACACTTATACATGCAGATACACACACACTACATAGCATAAAATTATATATGCAGATACAGACACTTATACATACAGATACACACGCTACATAGCTTATACTTATACATTCAGACACACACACTACATAGCATATACTTATACATGCAGATTAAACACACACATTTATACATACAGATACACACACACACACACTACATAGCTTACACTTATACATCCAGATACACACACACACTACACAGCATACACTCATACATGCAGATACACACACACACAAACTACATAGCATACATTTATACATGCAGATATACACACACTTATACATACAGATACACACACTCACGCTACATAGCATACACTTATATATGCAGACACACACACACTACATAGCATAAAATTATATATGCAGATACACACACTTATACATACAGATACACACACTACATAGCTTACACTTATACATTCAGACACACACACTACATAGCATACACTTATACATGCAGATTAAACACACACATTTATACATACAGATACACACACACACACACTACATAGCTTACACTTATACATCCAGATACACACACACACTACACAGCATACACTCATACATGCAGATACACACACACTACATAGCTTACACTTATACATGCAGATACACACACACACAAACTACATAGCATACACTTATACATGCAGATACACACACACACTTATACATACAGATACACACACACACACTACATCATCTATGGGTATCTGTAATTCATTGTATGGGGTCCTGGGGTTGGCAAGCACATTAGTTGGCAGTCTGAGGCTGCCACTGTTCATTACCCTGGTGTTAGCACTGCTCATCATATAAAACCGAATGCATGCTAGTATTGTCACCAGGGGTCAGAAGTCATCACTTCCAGAGGTTAGAGGTCACCATTACCTGAGGTCAGAAGTAATACTGCCTTCTTACTCCTGCTTAACCCACACACACCATTCCTTTTCCACAGGGAATCTAACAGGTATCTAACCCTGGGAGAGAAAAGCCAGCTGCTTCTGACTACGGGCCTAATAGAATTTAAAAAAATAATGGGGCAAAGTGGGACAGATGGCTAGCAACCCAGGACAGCAAGACAGACCCCTAAAATCTGGGGTATGTGTATATATATATATATATATATATATATATATATATATATATATATATATATAATAGTTTTGGGATCCAAGCACTCACTGTAAGTTGTGTTGCCTGGGTGCACTATGGTAGATAGGCAGAAACTTTCATAAAAAGAAGAGGCACTCACAAGACTTAATTAACACAAATTTTATTAATTGTTCATTAATTCAGTCAGTCAACGTTTCGGTTCTCACAGGGACCTTTATCAAGACTGTTTCTCAGTAAGAGGGTGTGCATAGTGTTCAGTGGTGAACACTATACAGTTAGAAAAAAAAGAGAAAATGGACTCTCTTAAAGAGGTGCACAATGGTAAGACATAAAAAGATAAACAAAGAAAAAAAATAGCATATTCATACCGTAAGTACAAATTGTGAGCAATATTCCATCGACAAAACAAAAAAAAAAAAAAAAAAGTTGTTACTTACATATACATATCCATAACTTGTCCGCCTGCTCTGAGGCCGCGGACATCATCCAACTGATCCTATACGATCAGGCTGATTGACACCTCCTGCTAGTGGCCGATTGGCTGCAAATCTGCAGGGGGGGGCATTGCACAAGCAATTCACCAGAACTACTTGTGCAATGATAAATGCCAACAGCGTAACAGGTAAAAGTGTTCACCTGGCAAAAACAATGTTTTTATTTTTGCACAGGCACTTTTTCTAGTTTATATTATAACCCCCAAATCCTGAATGGGCCCACCTTTCAAATTTGCCTATCAATTAAATAAAGTGGTCACAGTAACAAGAGTGGCAAATTTCAATGTTATTAACTAAAATATTTACAAAAATATCCATTATTTTAAATTTCTTGCAGTCTCGTGACATTTTGTGAAATATAAATATAATAATTGTATATTTTGAATCTGCTAGGTCTGCTGAAGATAAAAACAATATATAATTTGTGTGGGCTACTCAATGAAATATGACTCAAAAATCGACTTCTTACTGGGTTATGAAAAGGCTTTTATAATTATTACCCTTCTTGTGTGAAATGTCTATTAAGTTTGATTTTATAATAGATGCAAACTACTTATATTTTTTATTGCCTAACATATTCTACTGCATTGAAATTATTAAAGGGACACAAAATCCAATTTTTTTCTTTCATAATTCAGACAGAGCATACGAACTTTCCAATGTATCTCTATTTTTTTTAGTTCTCTTTGTATCCTTTGTTGAAAAGTATACCTAGGTAGGCCCAGAAGCCTCTTGTCATTGGTTTTCAGCTGACTCCCAGTAGTGCATTGCTGCTCATTCAGCAAAGGATACTATGAGAATGGAGCAAATTTGATAATATAAATACATTTGAAATTGTATGTTCTGCCAGAATTATGAAAGAAAAAAATTGGGTTTAATGTCCCTTTAACTTTTTCTAATTATTCTATTTTTCTATGCCGACAGTTTTTTTTAAATTTATTTATTTGTAAACTAGTCCTAAAGCCCGTTCACACGGGCTATTTTTTGCAGTACAGCGGTCCCACCTCTTGCGCTCTCTCCCTCCCCCTCTCTTTTGCTCTCTCTCTCTCCCCCTCTCTTTTGCTCTCTCTCTCTCCCCTCTCTTTTGCTCTCTCTCTCTCCACCTCTCTTTTGCGCTCTCTCACCCTCTCTTTTGAGCTCTCTCCCCCTCTTTTGAGCTCTCTCCCCCCTCTCTTTTGCGCTCTCTCTCCCCCTCTCTTTTGCGCGCTCTCTCTCCCCCCCCTCTTTTGCACTCTCTCTCCCCCCTCTCTTTTGCACTCTCGCCTCTCTTTTGCTGTCTCTCTCCCTCTCTTTATCCCCCCTCTTCTGCTCTCTCTCTCCCCCTCTCTTTTGCGCTCTCTCCCCCTCTCTTTTAAGCTCTCTCTCTCCCACCTCTCTTTTGCGCTCTTTCTCTCCCCCTCTCTTTTGCGCTCTCTCTCCCCCCTCTCTTTTGCGCTCTCTCTCTTCCCCTCTCTTTTGCACTCTCACCCCCCTTCTCTCTCTCCCCTCTCTTTTGCACTCTCTCTCTCCCCCTCTCTTTTGTGCTCTCTCTCCCCCCTCTCTTTTGCGCTCTCTCCCCCCCCACTCTCTCCCCTCTCTTTTGTGCTCTCCCCCCCCACTCTCTCCCCTCTCTTTTGCGCTCTCTCTCTCCCCTCTCTTTTGTGCTCTCTCTCTCCCCCTCTTTTGTGCTCTCTCTCTCCCCCTCTCTTTTGTTCTCTCTCCCCCCCTCTCATTTGCGCTCTCCCCCCCCTCTCTTTTGCGCTCTCTCCCCCCTCTCTTTTGCGCTCTCTCCCCCTCTCTTTTGCGCTCTTTCCCCTCTCTTTTGCGCATTCTTTCTCCCCCCTCTCTTTTGCGCTCTCCCCCCTCTCTTTTGCGCTCTCCCCCCTCTCTTTTGTGCACTCTCCCCCTCTCTTTTGCTGTCTATCTCCCTCTCTTTATCCCCCCTCTTCTGCTCTCTTTCTCCCCCTCTCTTTTACGCTCTCTCCCCCTCTCTTTTGAGCTCTCTCTCTCCCCCTCTCTTTTGCGCTCTCTCTCTCCCCCTCTCTTTTGCGCTCTCTCTCTCCCCCTCTCTTTTGCACTCTCTCTCCCCTCCTCTCTTTTGCGCTCTCTCCCCCTCTCTTTTGCGTTCTCTCCCCCTCTCCTTTGTGCTCTCTCCCCCTCTCCTTTGTGCTCTCTCTCTCCCCCTCTCTTTTGCACTCTCTCTCCCCTTCTCTTTTGTGCTCTCTCCCCCCTCTCTTTTGTGCTCTCTCCCCCCCTCTCTTTTGTACTCTCTCCCCCCCTCTCTTTTGTGCTCTCTCCCCCCCTCTCTTTTGTGCTCTCTCCCCCCTCTCTTTTGTGCTCTCTCCCCCCCTCTCTTTTGTGCTCTCTCTCTCCCCCTCTCTTTTGTGCTCTCTCCCCCCTCTCTTTTGTGCTCTCTCCCCCCTCTCTTTTGTGCTCTCTCTCTCTCCCTCTCTCTCCCTCTCTCTCTCTATCCCCTCTATCTTGCGTGAGCGACTGTGCCCGACCACGCCCCCTTTACATCGGGAACGCCCCTTTCATGGCCCTTTGCGTCCTGCCACGCCCCCTTCACGTCCAGTCACGCCCACTTCTGCCGCAGATCAGGTAGGGACTCAAAGGCCAGGTGTGTTTGTCCTCGTGCTGTCTCTACTGCGCATGACAGCTTCGGACAAACACACTTGGCCTTTTATATAATAGGATGTGAACTGCTCATTGTTTGCTTTGAATCAGTGATGTAAAAAAATGCATAATACATTGAATTCTAATATACAAATTATTTTAAAAAAAAAGTCTGATTTTGTTTTTCAATCTTGTACTTTTAGGTTATTCAATACTACAAGAACAATCATCCTTTTTAACATGACCCAAACTTCAAACATATCTCACACGGTCTGCAATGTGAACAAAAACATGGAACCTTTCACATACCTTTACTATTTAATCTTCATGGTTGGATTTTTTGGCAGTTGCTTTGCATTGTGGGCTTTTACTAGGCAAGAGAATAACAAAAAGTGCACAAGTATATACCTCATCAATCTATTGATAGCGGATTTCCTACTGACTCTGGCTTTACCATTCAAGATTGTTGTTGATTTGGGTGTTGCATCATGGAGACTGAAGATTTTCCACTGTCAAGTAACAGCTGTCATTATCTATGTCAACATGTACATATCTATTATATTTTTAGGATTTGTCAGTATGGACCGTTGTCTTCAAACAATACACAGCTCTAAGCTGTATCAAATACAAAAGTCTGGGTTTGCCAAGATGATATCTTCAGTAGTATGGGCACTTGTTCTTTTTATTATGTTACCAAACATGTTAATACCTATAAATGATATACCTGAAAGAGAAATTGTTGGATGTATTGAATTCAAGCAAAAGATTGGAAGGGATTGGCACGTTCTCAGCAACTTCATCAGCATAGCAATATTTTGTAACTGTTCTGCCATCATTTTGATATCTAATTGTCTCACAGTCAAAAGGCTTTGCAAAAACAAGGATTGTGATGAATACAATAACATAAAACAAGCATTGGTGAACATCTTCCTTGTGACAGCTGGATATATAATTTGTTTCCTTCCATATCATATTGTCCGCATACCATATACTTTAAGCCAAGGGGATTTTATAACGGACTGTAGGCTAAAACAAGTACTTTTTCATGCAAAAGAGTCAACATTGTTGCTTTCAGTTTCAAATTTGTGTTTTGACCCTATCTTATATTTTTATCTTTCTAAAACATTCAGGTCCAAAATCACAAAGACATTTTCAATAAAAAAGGAAGTGAAAATGAACAAAGAAGAAGTCCCAGAGTGTGAAACAGCAATGTAGAAAACATACGTCTTCAGAAAGGCATCTGAAGTAGTTCATCCACACTGTAAAACTAAATTATACAATCCTATCTCAAGTATTGTATTATTCTTTGTAACTTAACCATGAATATGAGGTAATGGGATATATTACAAAAGTCCATATGAACGTTGAAAACTTTTTTTTTAATTAAATATGAAATCAGAAATCAGCTGAACAAAATATGCATAGGTATCACTTTTAATGTATTTCTATTTAATGTTTGATTGATATATTTTATTTTAATAATATTATTTTAATACTAGATTAAAATGAATGACTGCTATAGCTTGTTTTAGAATTTTAGAATTGACCATTTCCTTTGTGCAGAACCAAAAAAAATATATACGTTTTAATTGGCTAATGTCAGACCCACTTCACAACTAATAAATAATGTGTAATAAAATAAACCTAAAAATGTTTTAGACAAAAATCAGAATACTATTAAGAGTTACTATTTTTATTAGACCTTTCTGCTCTGTTGGCCGTTTTATCATTATAAATGCTTGCGCTTATATAGGTGCTGAAAGCCTGTCAGTCAGATGGGCACCATGTTGTAAGTGGCATGCAGGTGCTTTGAATGTTTCCGTATTATTTGAGTGTTGACATTTAAAACCATCAACAGAACAAAAATGTTAATAGAAATATTTATCTATTTTGTCAAACAACATTTACACATAATATTTAGCCTAATATCAAATGGAATTAGAATGTTTTTGAGCATTTTACTTGTCTATAAAATAAGTATGTGCACTTGCAAAAATTATGTCAGGATAATAGAAAGAAATAATGTAAGGTCCTAACAATAATAATATTACTTAATAAAATATTTTCCAATGACTGTAATATCATCATTTCAAAGAAGGGAATCTAATGCTTATAATAAGGAATCTCAATGTGCTGGTTTATTTTTGGTATTAAGCTTGTTATTTCTCTATGCTTGAAATCTAGTAGTATTGAATCATTTTATCAGTCATGAGTTCTGGAGAAATCTACTCTCTCTTAAAGGTGGGTCTCGTGTGCATATGGATTTGTTTTTGTCCAAGAAATGGATGACATTCTCCCTTTATCACGTTAAACCTTATACTGGATATGTAAAATAAATATCTATACCTATATATCTATATGAATAGATATACAGTTATAGGTATTTATAGATACATATAGAAATATGTATTTACACTAAAAAGTACATTATCCTGTGAGTGAAGAACACTGGAATGTGAAATATGTACAGTACATATACAGTAAAACACAAATACTTAATTACATGCGTATACACACACATACAGTATATATCTTAGGCAGCTTAGGGGTCTTTAGACTTAGGGCGTGTAACTTTTTTTCCCCCATAGAGATCAATGGGGTTGCCTTACGGAGCTTTTCATTCTGCGTTTCAGGTGTTAGTTTTTTTTCTAACACTCTCTCCACATTGATGTCTATGGGGGAAAGCGTGCACTAGCACGTCAAAGCAGCCCTTGGATTTTGTGCGGTATGGAGCTTAACGCCACCATATCGCACTCACAAGGAGGCGTTTCAGAAACTCGTAATGGCAGCGCTATGGGGGGTGAAAAAACGCAACTTCTGTTGCGTTCATTTCGCACCCTGTTTAACGCAAAACTCGTAATCTAGATGATTGTTTGCAAACACCTAAATAGCAGTACATGCACATAGAAAACTATTATTGAAATAATTTGAATAATATATTACTAGTAACAAATTAATAATTTACTTTACTTTTAAACTAAGATTTTGTCTGCTTGGCAAAACCAATATAGCTAACTGTATCAGTGCTCCATTATGTTCACATGTAATAGCTAATATTTTATTTAGTTAAATATCAGAATACAATATAAGACAAAATTGGAATATTCAGAAAATTAAAAATGTGTGTTCAATATTCATTTCTCGACTACACAATGTATTTTTATTATATACAGAGAAAAGAAAGCTAACCTATTGAATATCTTAAACATGTCTACCCACCAAATTTCCAGAGTTAAAAACTTTCAGATACAGGAACACAACAACCTTTAAAAATAGTGTGTAGGAGGATGCAGGATTTTTACTTACATTTGTTGTCATGCACCCACCCACAGAAAGCTTATGAAAAACACTCTCCATAGGAAAATGTGTTGCATAGATAAATATCAAAAGCTCATTATTGGCTTAAAAACACATATATCCGTTTAGTTTTCTATCTAATTTGTCATTGCTGCCAAAAGGTGAGTGGTTGATGTAACAGCCTCCAGACATTGGTGAAATATCTGTAACTCTAATGAAAACCAGATATAAACTAGGAAAATAAAATAATATAATTCAAATCCAATATTCAGTAAAATAAAACACATCTATTACTATATGTATGTATATATATATATATATATATATATATATATATATATATATATATATATATATATATATATATATATATATATATATATATATAGATATATGATTTCTTGGCCATTTTTCAGAGAATATGAATAACACAAAAACTTTTCTTTCACTCATGGTTAGTGTTTGGCTGAAGCAATCTATTATCAATCAACTGTGTTTACTCTTTTTAAATCATAATGACAACAGAAACTACCCAAATGACCCTGATCAAAAGTTTACATACCCTGGTGATTTTGGCCTGATAACATGCACACAAGTTGACATAAAGGGGTTTGAATGGCTATTAAAGGTAACCATCCTCACCTGTGATCTGTTTGCTTGTAATTAGTGTCTGTGTGTAAAAGGTCAATTAGTTTCTGGACTCCTGACAGACTCTTGCATCTTTCATCCAGTGCTGCACTGACGTTTCTGGATTCTGAGTCATGGGGAAAGAAAAAGAATGGATCAGTGGGAAAAAAGGTAGTTGAACTGTATAAAACAGGAAAGGGATATAAAAAGAAATCCAAGGAATTGAGAATGCAAATCAGCAGTGTTCAAACTCTAATAAAGAAGTGGAAAATGAGGCGTTCTGTTTGATAACATATTGCAGTCATCTTGCCATCAATTCTGACCAAATTTCCTGTGCCTTTGTAGGTCACACATCCCCAAAACATCAGCGATCCACAGAAGGAATGGTGTACCTTTCTTCATATTCCTTGTTGACTCCTCTCCAAATGTAGCGTTTATGGTTGTGGCCAAAACGCTAAATTTTGGTCTCATCACTCCAAATGACTTTGTGCCAGAAGGTTTGAGGCTTGTCTCTGTGCTGTTTGGCGTATTTTAAGCAGGATACTTTGTGGCATTTGCGTAGTAATGTCTTTCTTCTGGCGACTCGACCATGCAGCCCATCTTTCTTCAAGTGCCTCCTTATTGTGCATTTTGAAACAGCCACACCACCTCCTGTATTTCACCTGAAGTTATTTGTGGGTTTGTCTTTGCATCCCGAACAATTTTCCTGGCAGTTGTGGCTGAAATTTTGGTTGGTCTACCTGACCGTGGTTTGGTTTGAACAAAACCCCTCATTTTCCACTTCTTTATTAGAGTTTGAACACTGCTGATTTGCATTCTCAATTCCTTGGATATCTTTTCATATCCCTTTCCTGTTTTATACAGTTCAACTATCTTTTCCCACAGATCCTTTGACAATTGTTTTGCTTTCCCCATGACTCAGAATCCAGAATCGTCAGTGCAGCACTGGATGAAAGATGCAAGGGTCTGTCAGGGGTCCAGAAACTCATTGACCTTTTATACACACACAGTAATTACAAGAAAACAGATCACAGATGAGGATGGTTACCTTTAACAACCATTCAAACCACTTTGTGTCAACATGTGTGCATGTTATCAGGCCAAAATCACCAGGGTATGTAAACTTTTGATCAGGGTCATTTTGGTAGTTTCTGTTGTCATTATGATTTAAAAAGAGTAAACACAGTTGATTGATAATAAATGGCTTCAGCCAAACACTAACCATAAGTGAAAGAAAAGTTTTTGTGTTATCATTCATATTCTCTGAAAAATTGCCAATAAATCATAAATTCTGCCAGGGTATGTAGAGCACAATATATATATATATATATATATATATATATATATATATATATATACTGTAAATATTTACATATGCACTGTATACATAGTAATATCCAGACATACACAAATCAGAGTCACATTAATGGGTTTCGTGCTCAATTTTCACTTCTATTACCCTGCAAAAGTACAGATGTACAATAATAAGCATCAGGTGATTTGCTGGTGTAAACAACAGTTCCTTATGGCTCCAGGTGCTACATTAATAACTAGGGGAGGTTATAACTTTATGTTATCTTTATGATGGCTGTATCATGGGGTAAATAACATCTGCTAATATGCCTTTATCTGCACTTTATAATATATCCTTATTATATAATACATTACCTTTACCTTATTTTAGAAAATTGTTGACAAGTTGGTAAAATAAAGTCTAAGATACAAGTTTACTGAAAGCTGTCTCTCTTTCCTAATTCCACCGTAACTTGATACTTCTGCAAAATGGAAATTTTTAAACAGATTTTTTATAGGATATGAAATCCAAATGTTTTCTTTCATGATTCAGATGAACGATACAATTTTAACCCCTTAAGGACCAGCGTCGTACCCTGTATGACGCTGTACGTTAAGCCCTTAAGGACCAGCGTTGTACCCTGTACAACGCTGCTGTCCTGGGCTTCTCTCTGCCGCAATCTTGCTAAAAGTAGCGAGATTGCCCTATTTCTACATGCCCCACGAATGAGGCAGTGCAGAAATAGATGGGCAGAAGTACTGATGCAGAGAGGGCTACTCTGTGGCCCTCTCTGCATCGGCCAGCGGTGGTGCTGATTGTTGGTGGTGTGGGAGGGTTTGGAGGGATGCAGGTGGGTGGCCTATCACTGCAGGGGGGTGGGAGTGGGTGGGACCACTACGCTACAGAATTTTTTTTGTTAGAGCGCAAGTGAGTTAGAAGGAGGGGAGGGGGAATGAGGGAGAGGGGGGTCTTATAGGGGAAGGGGCATAAGAGGCTGGGAAATTGATCTGGGAGGGGGAATGAGGGAGAGGGGGTCTTATAGTGGAGGGGGGAAAAGAGGGTTTGTAATCGATCTGGGAGGGGGATGGGGGTAGAGTAATGAGGGGAGGCAGCTACACTACAGAAAAATAAGTTTTTATTTTGATTATAAAAATAAAACAACAAAAAATATTAGGTACTGGGTAAGATGGGGCCTAAAAGTTAAAGGGGGGAGGTTTAGAGAGCTGTTTAGGGAGAGGGGGTCATGGTGGTTGAGGGGCAAGGGGGATCCTTCACTGTAGAAAATATAAAAATCAAAATGTTTTATTAAAAACAAAAAAAAGGCTTATATTTTAATAATGACAGACTGTCTGCCAGTACCTAAGACGGGGGTTACCAGCGGGGGTGGGGGAGGGAAGAGAGCTGTTTGGGATCAGGGGTTGGGAAGTGTCAGATGGGAGGCTAAACTCTACACTAAAGCTAAAATTAACCTTACAAGCTTCCTAATTAAAGGGACATTGCAGTCAAAATATAAATGCACATAGATTTATTGCATCTTTTAATAGAAACATATTTGCAATATACATGTATTGGCAAAAATGCTTCTATTAAGAGTTTTCACTGTTTTAGAGTTACCATTTTTCTCTGCACGTGCATGTGATGCATAGCTTGATATTGTCACTGCATCCACATTTTAAAAAAATGCAGCTGCTCAGATTATCAGTGGGGCTTGTATCATGTCAGCAAGTAACAAATTGAGTCATTACCAGATGGTACCAGCACCTTAGGCTCTCCGAACAAGTGTTGTTTTTAAAATGCTGGTGCACGGTGCATACCTAAATACACTTTTGAAACAGCTATAGCTTTTATTAGAAGCATTTTTGCTAATGCATGTATATTACAAAATTACTTCTGTTCAATACCGAAATGCATCCCTGTGGTTTCCAATTTTGGCTGGAATATCTCTTAAACCCCTTCACTGCTGGGAATTATAAAAGTGTGGTGCACAGCTGCAATTAGCGGCCTTCTAATTACAAAAAAGCAATGGCAACGCCATATATGTCAGCTATTTCTGAACAAACGGGATCCCAGAGAAGCTTTCACATTCATTTGTGCCATAATTACACACGCAGTATGTAAATAATTTCAGTGAGAAACCCAGATATTGTGAAAAAGTTAGTTTTTTTTAATTTGACCACATTTTGCGGTGAAATGGTGGCATGAAATATACCAAAATGGGCCTAGACCAATAGTTTGAGTTGTCTACTAAAATATATATATAGTTTTGATAGCTAAATAAAAAAGGCACTATTTCTGTTTAAATGTAGTGATGGCAGAAATGCTACAAATGCTCTGGTCTTTGGGGGAAGATTTAGTTTGAATTGCCTGGTCCTTAAGGGGTTAAACAACTTTCAATTTCACCCCTCTAATCCAATTTGTTTCATTTCTATGTTATTTTGTGCTAAAGCAGCAGCAATGCACTGGTAGCTAGCTGAAAACATCAGGTGAGCCAATGACAAGTGGCATAAGCATGCAGTCACCAATCAGCAGCTAGCTCCTCATTGCTGCACATGAGCCTACACAAAGTAAATTAGATAATTAAAGTACATTGGAAAGTTTTTCAAAATTGTGTGCTCCAACGGAATCATGAACGAAAAATGTTAGATTTCACATCCCTTTAAGCTGAACACAAACACTAACATTAATTGATTATTGGCTTAAATGTATAAGTTAAAAAAGCCTATTTGTGGACAAGGACGCACCTCCAAAAGCATAACAGTTAAATAGTGTTTTATTAAAGGGATAGGAAAGTCAAACTTAAACTTGCATTATTCAGAGCATGTAGTTATAAGACACTTTTAATTTGTATGTAATGTGCTTTGTTCTCATGATACCCCTTGTTGAAAAAGAATACGCACATAACCTACACTAGTGGGAGCTACCTGCTGATTGGTGCTTGCACACATTTGTCTCTTGTGATTAGCTAACTAGATGTGTTCAGCTAGGTGCCACTAGTGCAATGATGTTCTTTCAGCAAAGGATAACAAAAGAATAAAGCAAATATGACAATAGAAGTTATGGAAAGTTGTTTAAAATTGTATGTTCTATACAAATCATGAAAGAATATTTTGTGGTTTCCTGTCCCTTTAAGAAGAGGTACAGCCAATAAAAACTTAATTAAACTGCCCCGTTTAGATGCAACAAAATATTTTGTCAAAATTGCAATCTAAATTGTTCCAAAAAAAATCAAGAGAGCCTGCCAAAAAAATTCCAGCATAGATTTGTGAATATCTAGGTAAATCTCAGAGCCTAGAAATATATTATAATGGTCTGTATTACTAAATGGGTAATGTGGGTGTGGGCTTAAAAACAAAGGGACATAAAACCCAAAATGTCTTTCATGATTCAGATAGATTGTAACATTAGCAATACGACCAGCATTCATCACTCCTGCTTACTATATATCTCCCCATCCATGTAACTGTATCATTGTGGGTGTTTAGAGCAGGTTGGAGTTGAGGAGAGTTGTGTTGCGTGTAGTTGAGCTGGTGAGTAATATCTTATCTTTGGAATAATGTCTTGTGTGAGAGAAATTGTGGTAGGGAGGGAGCATGGAGGGGAGAGGTTGTGTGGAGGTAGGAAGAGTGGAGGTTGGTACTGTGAATGTAGGGAGAGTGGAGGTAGGGATCATAGAGGTAGGGAGAGTGGAGGTACTACGGAGAGGGACAGTGGAGTTACTAGGGAAAGGGACGTGGAGGTAAGGAGAGTGGAGGTACTAGGGAGAGGGACCGTGGAGGTAGGGAGAGGGAGAGTTGAGGTAGTGAGAGGCAGCGTGGCAAGAAGCACACCAGTGCAATAGGCCATAAGAGGAGGAGGCATATATATTCTTAAGGAATGTTCTGGGGAACAGCAGCCAGCAACAGCACAGCACAGAGGTCCAATTTTCACTCATGAAGAGAATCTGGCACTTGTGGTTGCTGTCATAGATGAAGAGCACATATTATTTTCTTCAGTGGTGGGGGCATAGGAAAAGAAAACATAGTGGAAAAGAGTGAGGGATGCGGTCTAGGCAGTTGGAGCGGTGCACAGGACAGCCATCTGTGTCATGCACCGGTAAGTTGCAAAAACTAGAATAGATTAATAAATGTATAAAATATGAGCACACAATGTTATAACTTGTTAATAAAAATATTTATTTGTCACATTCAGAAAACTCACATACATAGAAAATATTGTAATGTGTATATATATATTATATAAGCAGGGCCGCAATCAGGGTGGTACAGGCAGTACTGCACTAAGGGGCCCGAGCTCCCATGGGGGTGGGCCCCTTGCATCAGTACAGCCAAATTCCGCCCCGGGGTACTTGTCCCTTGTTACAATTTACTAGTGCTGAAAATAATTTTAATCAAAACAGCATTTAAATAAGGTATTTAATGATAGCAATAAAGAAAGACCCATATATGGAAGGGAGGGCTGTATGAGAATGATGGGAGTTGCATTCAATCATGCATACATATATGTCAGAATGCACCTCCCATCACCCACATACATTCCTTGTGTATGCGAGTTATGTATATGAATGATGGGAGCTGCATTCTGGCATAGATATATGCCAGAATACGACTCCCTCTCTTTATATTTATATATCATCTCTCTCCCTCTGCATGCCCATTCTTTCCTCTTCCCATCACTTTTCTATGCCCTTTCTTCCCCCCTGTTTCCTCTCTAATCATGCTCTCTTTTTTCTCTATCCTTTCCAATGCCTACCCCCTCTTTCTTCTTCCTATGACCCTTATTTTCTATATTTAGGCAATTTTTCCCCTTAATCCCTAAAGGTCCTATAATCTGCTGAAACCTTAAACTGGCATGTAAAAGACTATTATAAATAGGGTTTTTTAAATCGTTGTTATAACCAAAAATGGTTATGCTACAGAGTATAGACATTTCCTTCAGAATAAAAAGCCTTAGGAAGTGACATCAGCAGACTAAAGAGCTAAATAGATTTCACATTTGCAAGTATTCAGATGATAAATAATAAGTCCTGTAGTATAGTATACTTTCAACTCTATTCACAAAAATGTGGATTTGGCTGCAACATCTAGGCTAAACAGGAGCGTATTTAGGTTTTGTGCTGCCCTAGGCACTCAAAATTCTGCTGCCCCCCCCCCCACCCCACCCCAAGTTTAAAGCTTTTTTTTTAGACATAATATTTTTGGGTCAGGGTGTAAAAAAATAGAAAAATGTCTTTTTAAGTAGATGTTCACCAGGGCTTGCATTCACTCTGGTCACACACACACACACACATACAGGGAGTGCAGAATTATTAGGCAAGTTGTATTTTTGAGGATTAATTTTATTATTGAACAACAACCATGTTCTCAATGAACCCAAAAAACTCATTAATATCAAAGCTGAATAGTTTTGGAAGTAGTTTTTAGTTTGTTTTTAGTTATAGCTATTTTAGGGGGATATCTGTGTGTGCAGGTGACTATTACTGTGCATAATTATTAGGCAACTTAACAAAAAACAAATATATACCCATTTCAATTATTTATTTTTACCAGTGAAACCAATATAACATCTCAACATTCACAAATATACATTTATGACATTCAAAAACAAAAACAAATCAGTGACCAATATAGCCACCTTTCTTTGCAAGGACACTCAAAAGCCTGCCATCCATGGATTCTGTCAGTGTTTTGATCTGTTCACCATCAACATTGCGTGCAGCAGCAACCACAGCCTCCCAGACACTGTTCAGAGAGGTGTACTGTTTTCCCTCCTTGTAAATCTCACATTTGATGATGGACCACAGGTTCTCAATGGGGTTCAGATCAGGTGAACAAGGAGGCCATGTCATTAGATTTTCTTCTTTTATACCCTTTCTTGCCAGCCACGCTGTGGAGTACTTGGACGCGTGTGATGGAGCATTGTCCTGCATGAAAATCATGTTTTTCTTGAAGGATGCAGACTTCTTCCTGTACCACTGCTTGAAGAAGGTGTCTTCCAGAAAATGGCAGTAGGACTGGGAGTTGAGCTTGACTCCATCCTCAACCCGAAAAGGCCCCACAAGCTCATCTTTGATGATACCAGCCCAAACCAGTACTCCACCTCCACCTTGCTGGCGTCTGAGTCGGACTGGAGCTCTCTGCCCTTTACCAATCCAGCCACGGGCCCATCCATCTGGCTCATCAAGACTCACTCTCATTTCATCAGTCCATAAAACCTTAGAAAAATCAGTCTTGAGATATTTCTTGGCCCAGTCTTGACGTTTCAGCTTGTGTGTCTTGTTCAGTGGTCTTTCAGCCTTTCTTACCTTGGCCATGTCTCTGAGTATTGCACACCTTGTGCTTTTGGGCACTCCAGTGATGTTGCAGCTCTGAAATATGGCCAAACTGGTGGCAAGTGGCATCTTGGCAGCTGCACGCTTGACTTTTCTCAGTTCATGGGCAGTTATTTTGCGCCTTGGTTTTTCCACACGCTTCTTGCGACCCTGTTGACTATTTTGAATGAAACGCTTGATTGTTCGATGATCACGCTTCAGAAGTTTTGCAATTTTAAGAGTGCTGCATCCCTCTGCAAGATATCTCACTATTTTTGACTTTTCTGAGCCTGTCAAGTCCTTCTTTTGACCCATTTTGCCAAAGGAAAGGAAGTTGATTAATAATTATGCACACCTGATATAGGGTGTTGATGTCATTAGACCACACCCCTTCTCATTACAGAGATGCACATCACCTAATATGCTTAATTTGTAGTAGGCTTTCGAGCCTATACAGCTTGGAGTAAGACAACATGCATAAAGAAGATGATGTGGTCAAAATACTCATTTGCCTAATAATTCTGCACTCCCTGTATATATATTTATATTAAGACATTATTTTGCAAGTCAGATGATTAATGTGTTTATATCAGAATAAAATATCCTTCACTATATGATAGTTTGTGAGTAAGTAGTTGTTTAACCTTAAACATCTTCTTTGGTGATTGACAGTTATTGAAGCAAAATATCTGCTTGGATAAATATGTAATGAATATACAAACTGGCCTTTAAAAGTACTTAAACAATACAACAGTAGTAGGGGATAAAGTCACATGATACAATCATAATAAAGTATATACTTGAATTGTTTCTGAATGTATTAAATGCATACAACATATTTTCAGTTGTGTTTTAAGTCACATGGTTGTATAGATTCAGCAATAAATACTTATTCTTTGCATGTATGACAGATAGACAAACAGTAAATGTACAAGTATTTAGTGACTAATCTGTTTAAGTATTTTAATGCCTAATGAAGATGTATTGAAGGGAGAAAGGCATATGCTGTTTCACAGTGGTCACGGTGTAGTGCACACTGCACTGTGTAGTCTGTGTGAGTCTCAATCACCCGGTGGAGCCAGGAAGAATACTGCATTCCCTCTCAGTCCAGGCCAGGCTGCGCAAGTGAGCTCCGCCTCCACTGTCACCATGTCATGCGCACCCACATACAATCCCATAGGATAGCAATAGCCGGGCCAGCCATTTAAGTCATTTGTATTTGGTTGATTTAGCCACCCGGCCCTGAGTTCAGTAGAGTGGCCCTAGGGACTCAAAATTCTGCTGCCCCTTAAAAATCTGCCTCCCTAGGCACCCGGCCTCGTTGGCCTATGCCTTAATATGCCCCTGAGGCTAAAGTAGGTAAACTTAAAGAATATTACAATTTGTTTTGGTAGTGTAAGGTTGCAAAGTCTCCTGCATGAAATGGGGGGCCTGTGTCATCTAGTGGTAGTAAAAATCCCTGTTAAGAGTAGGCTATGGCAACTTAGTTGCAATATGATGGGTGGGTCCTTACTTACCAGTTATAAGCCATGGTTCTGAGATATCCGGCCTCTTTCTCCTGGGATTTTTACAGCAGTGGAAGTTTTTAGGACCAACTCCAATTTGTTAGATCACAATGAGGCGTACCAGGCGGACTTCTTCTGTCCCTAAGCTTTACAGGGACCCAGTGGTGGAGGTCATGCAGGCGACATCCATGGTGGAAGTGGACGACACACAGGAGGACTGCATTCCGCAGACGCCAGAAGCCTTCAGGCCTGTATCATCCTCCCTCCTCTATCCCTCTTCTAGACCTGACCAGTTGGCCCGAGATTCTCCCCCAACTGGGGCCTTAGGGCAGAATGTAGGGCCGGGGGTGGGGAGCGGGGCTAATGTTTTCACAGGTCCAAGGCCTCAAAATCTAGAACAGGCCTTAGAAGCCGGAGTGGGGGCCCTTACTTCCTCCAGCCTTTCCCAGGAGGCTGCCGCTGCAGTTGTGGGCCTCTTTAGAGCCCTGTCCACCGTGATGATCCCATGCGTTGCGCCTACGGTCGATGCTGGGCCCTTGGGGCCTGGCCCGGCTGTGGGCACCATTGCAGGCCCGAATCTTTCACCCACTAACCATTTTGGCCGCATCGTGTCACCGGACACTTTACTTCCAGTCTGGTGCTTCCAGTCCACCCCAATGTGATGTCAGTTCCGGAAGTGGCACGGGCGGGTCGGTGGCACACAGAGCATCAGCGGCGACAGCAACGGTTGATCGGAAACAGAGTAGCAGGGTGCTAGCTGCAGGTGAGAGGGGAGTATCCAGGCGCGGTAGCTCCACTGTGCAATGCTCTGCACAGGCATTAAGAGGGGCAAGAGCATCCATGCTGAAACGGGGCCGTGGGGCAGGTGCATGGCATAGGGGTGCCAGAGGAGTTGGGAGGATACCAGGCACAGGTAGGAAGGAGGCTAGTGAGGCAGAGGAAGCAACCAAGCAGAGAGTAGCAGTTGGGTACAGGGCAAGGCCTTACCCGAGGGACCGTGAGGCATCTATTAGAACACCTGGGCCTAAAGGAGCATTAAACGATAATAGCACCCATTTTCCTAAGGCTGGCACACAAGGACAGGCTGGTCAGACAGGGCTAAATACTAGCCAAGGCATAAACAAGGGATTGAATGTGAGTTGCATTAAGACTGATGGGCAGTATGAGAGAGATGCTATGGAGATAGAACAGGGTCAGGGCACATCGACCATGGGCCATGGTTCCGCTGGCCTGGATACTCCCCTCTTATTTATGTCTCCCTCACAGGTTACCATGCGGATGTCAGAGGCAGGAGTTCTGCCTTCATCTCAGCCTCGCACTGACCTGCAGAGAATTGCCGCCAGGGATGAGGCATCACCAGCACAGTCCACATCAGCAGGCGAAGGGACATCAACTGCTTTGGCCGGTGAGTGCTTTCCCTCACAACTCACACACACATTTACAGGGGAATCTAGTTCAGATTATGATGGGGGAAGGAGGTTGAGGCTCACTAGCAAAGGGGATAGGTGCATGTTCCACATGCTGAAGTTCCTAGTGGATGATCGTAATCAGAGCAGAAAAGCGGGGGCTGGGGTTAGACCAGTACTTTGCGCTGCGCAGAGCATTTTACCTTCCACCGCGGCACAAAAGCCTGTGGAAGTCACAGGAGGGAGTAACCAATATGGGGTTGAAAACGCAGTCAGCGCTAGGAAGGTTGCAGTACACGGGGACTCATACCCCTGCAAGATTCATTCCTTGCACGCACAACTTAAAAGCAAAAATGTTTGCTAAGATATTGGAACACAGATATGTCAATATTTTTTAACTATCTCTGGAAGCGTATCGCAATAAAGAATGCAGAGAGGATGGAACAGGCCCTAAGAAGGTGCAAAGGCCGGAGACACTTTTGAAGAGTGGCAGTGCTGTTTCAGAGTCTTCTCCTCTTGTTACGTGGAGCATAGGCCGGAAGCAGCAGTTGATATGATAAAGTATACTGGCATCATTGAATACATTTATAATAGACACAGCGAGGGAATGTGGAGAGCATATGATAGCGAGTTTAGGCGTAAGATGGTAGGGAATCCGGCACTTTCCTTTGGGGTAAAAGACCTGGACCTATGGTCGCAGCTCGGTCCCAAGAAAGGGCCTTCTCTGGGAGGGGTGCAGTGTCAAGGGGTGCAAAAGTCACAGGGTATCGTGAAATGCAGGGGTATAGAATGCTGGAGATTTAATGAGAAGCAGTGCAACAAGGGAGCTTCCTGCTCCTTTTGTCACGCATGCATGTATTGCGGAGGGCCACACCTAGGCACAGAATGCCCCAAAAGAAGAGAGAGAGCGGCTGCGAGAGGTTTCCAAAAAGGGGGACCTAACCTCAAGGGCTCCAATGCCCCAGTGATTAGTCGCAATTAGACCATGGCTGTCGGCTTATCCATATGGGAAGGCCACCAAAATTTTGTTAGAAGGGATCAGAGATGGGTTCCGGATCCAGGGGAAGTTAAAATAAAATTGCGAAAAGAGCTAGCATTGGGTTGCTTTGCGGGCCCGTTCAAAAAAACGCTGCTTCCTTCACTGGTGATCTCCCCTTTGGGAGTAAGGAAACTGGGAAATTTTGCCTGATCCAACACCTGTCCTATACAAAGGGCAGGTGGTCTGGATCGTGGGGCATTCCTATGTCCATTGGGCGGCCCTGAAAGCAATATCCACCCAGGAGGGGCAACAACTGGGGCTCCCGAACACACGAGCCTCCGTAAGATAGTTGGGACGAAGAGGCTTACTGTAGCAGGATCTGCCTCCCCTACTTCAAGATGCGGAGCGTAGGTGGGGACAGCCCCGCATTATCCTTCTCCACATAGGGGGAATGACCTGGAAACGGCATCGGCATTGGACCTGATTAATGTAATGAGGTCCGATCTCAGATGGATTTGTATGATTTTCCCCGGGGTGAGATTGGGTTGGTCTAACATCATCCCACGGCTTAGATGGAGGTACTTCCCAACTCCCAAAACAGCTTACAGGGTTAGGAAGAAAGATAACAGAGAGCTGGGTAGAGCTATCATGGCAGCTGGAGGTTTTGAGGTCCGTCAAAAGCAGATATCAGCTTACAGGAAAAAAACTCTATCGCCCCTATGGGGTGCACTTGTCAGACAAAGGGCTGATGATCTAATTGGCGGACCTCAAAAGCGGCTTAGTTGCGGATATGTGAGGTGGTGGCGGCAAGAGGTCATCTTTACAGAGTAAAGTCTGTCTCTTGTGGTGGGAGGTTACAGCCACAAATAAATTGGGGCTCAGAGTCTGCAGGGGTGACAGTCGGTCTAATGGGCGGTGTGATGCCCCTAGGCCCAGCCCTGGGGGGTACCCTGCTTCACGGGTCTGCTGGCCGAAGATCCCTTAGGACATCTGTTACTCATGACGGAATGGGGCGAAGCTAGTTTTGGGCTCCCCTGTACTTCAAAAATTCCAACAACACGTGGCCTGACCTCTGGCTTTATGGGGCTAGATTTTACTAGGCCTCAAATGCCGCCACTAGTTCAATATGTTTATGACTTCCTTGAAGTCGAGTTATTTATTTAAATATGTTAAATAAATGCGACCATGATATGGTCTTTAACCCAGCTCTGTGTGTTGTGTTTCATTTAAGGTTATATGTGTTAAGGTTAAGTTAAGGGATGGCACTAGCAAAGTAGGGCATCACCTCTTATGGCCTTTTAAGCTATTTTAGCCTTGGTTTAGCATTTCTCTCCTTTGCAAATTCACTTTTTTGTAAATAGTAGATTATTTAATTATGAAATCTAAAAACATATTACAGCTAAAACTAAATAGTCAAAATATATATATATAAATGTTCACTCAAATATAAACTTATTCACAAATAAATAGTGAAAATGCAAAACAATTGTGTAAAACAAAAGTAAAAGGATATAGTCTTTTAATCCCACATGATGCGATTTCCTACAGATTCTTTTGAGTGCTGGGTTAATCCTGGAAAAAAGGAAACAGACAATAGTGAAGTCCGTTTTAACAAACCAATGTTTTTATGAGTGCTCAGGTCGTCACACACTTTTGTGCTATAACTCAGCTCTTAGTGGTTAGGCAGGTAGGTACCAGGCCCCTCGGCACTCCCTCTTGGTGTAGGTCTTCCAATTATGCAAAGAAATAACACAGAAAACAAACAATAGCGAAGACTATTTTTTCAAAGGGGAATATAGTCTAATTGACTGGTACTCACACAACAATGAGCTATAGCTTAGCTCTAAGTGGTTAAGCAGGTAGGTATATTTAGCTCCTCAGCTTCCTCCAGATAAAAGCAGGAACAGTAGCTCATAAGAATAAAATATTTATTAAAAAGACAATACTGTGTACAGGCATTACAGCTAATTTCTTCCGCTCAGTAACATTTATCATGAACATACCACGTGCGCAATGAACTGAAAAGTGGAATAGCTAAACAACCCAGTAGTAAAAAAGTCCTTACAATGTCCTCAAAAACAGCAACTTCCAATGATTGTTTCACCACTTTCCTAGTGACTTTTTCAAGGATCTTTGAAAAGGCCACTATGAAAGTGGTGAAACGATCGTTGGAGTTTGCTGTTTTTAAGGACATTGTAAGGACTGTTTTCTTTGTCCTTACAAATAGGTAAGACAAATAGTCTACCTCAAAAAATGTTATTCCTTTATGATACGGAGGTCACATGTTTGTTTTTATCTAATTTACAATTGCAATGATCAGAAACTTTACACAGTCCACTCCCTATCAGCAGGATTTTAAACTCGATAGCAATACACAGATATTCAGAGTCCACCTTTAGAGCCTATGAGGGGGAGGTCCCGTGACCTTCCCTAACCAGTATTATTTTATTTAAGACTTGTCCTAAAGCCTGTTCACAAGGGCCATTGTTTGCAGTACAGCGGTTCAACCCCTTGCGCTCTCTTCCTCCCCCTCTCTTTTGCTCTCTCTCTCTCTCCCCCCTCTTTTCTGCTCTCTCCCCCTCTCTTTTGAGCTCTCTCTCTCCCCCCTATCTTTTGTGCTCTCTCTCCCCCTCTCTTTTGCGCTCTCTCTCTCCCCCATCTCTTTTGCGCTCTCTCTCTCCCATCTCTTTTGCGCTCTCTCCCCCCATCTCTTTTGTGCTCTCTCTCTCCCTCTTTTGAGCTCTCTCTCTCCTCATCTCTTTTGTGCTCTCTCTCCCCCTCTCTTTTGAGCTCTCTCCCCCATCTCCTCTCTCTCCCCTCCTCTCTCTCTCTCCCCCTTTCTCTCTCCCCTCTCTCCCCCTCTCTCCCCTCCTCTCTCTCTCCCCCTCTCCTCTCTCCCCTCCTCTCTCTCTCTCCCCCTCTTTTGCTCTCTCTCTCCCCCCTCTCTTTTGCGCTCTCTCTCTCCCCCTCTTTTGCTCTCTCTCCCCCTCTCTTTTGCACTCTCTCTCTCCCCCTCTCTTTTGCACTCTCTCCCCCCTCTATTTTGCGCTCTCTCTCCCCCCCCCTCTCTTTTGCTCTCTCCCCCCCTCTCTTTTGCGCTCTCTCCCCCCTCTCTTTTGCGCTCTCTCCCCCCTCTCTTTTGCGCTCTCCCCCCCTCTCTTTTGCGCTCTCTCCCCCCTCTCTTTTGTGCTCTCTCTCTCCCCTCTTTTGCTCTCTCTCCCCCCTCTCTTTTGCGCTCTCTCTCTCTCCCCCTCTCTTTTGCGCTCTCTCTCATCCCCACTCTCTCCCTTCATGGCCGGCCACGCCCCTTTCAAGGTCATTCAGTCTGGTCACGCCCCCTTCACGCCGCTCACGCCCCCGCTCACATCGGCCACGCCCACTTCTGCCGCAGATGAGATCAGCTAGGGAGTAGGACTCAAAGGCCAGGTGTGTTTGTCCTCGTGCTGTCTCTACTGCGCATGACAACTTCGGACAAACACACTTGGCCTTTTAGATAATAGGATGTCAATACACAGTATCACACCGGTCACATGACCGCTTCTATCCAATAGTATCTGTTATTACTAGAAAATCCATACAGTCCACCTTTAGAATTTGTAGCTGTTTTATGAAGCAAGGACCACATGTTTTTTTTTCTAACCAATAGCTTTTTTTTTTTTTCTTCAATCAACATCATTTTTTCCAAACAGCTATGAAATTGTGACACGTAAATTATATTGCTTCTCTGATTCACTTTTAGTTTAGCTTGGGAATTTCTTTGCTTCTGCTTTCTTTCTTTTCTCTTTATATTATATTTTTATTAAGATACAATGCCTCTCTTAGGTTTTTTTTATATATATCTGTTTAGGGGTTTCACAGACACTTTAGATCATGTCATTTCAGTCACATGTGCACATCTCTATCAATAACAACTTGTTTTTACTGTGATCATGTGACTGTATTGTTTTCAGTTTTATTTTCTGGGTTCTCTATATTGTGGTGCACAGTACAATAATTTCACATAACAGTCAGATAATACAAATGTAAATACAACTGTTGATTCCTTTTAGAAGTTCTGTATTTGTTTTGATCATGATGTAAGATAGTTGCAAATTTTAGATGTTTCTGTAAACAATAATCATTACCTTGGTAACGTTTGCATATGATGATGTATATAAAGAGCACACTTTTCACTTTATTGTCATGCCTGATGAAACGGCTCGCCTTTGAGCTGAGAAACACGTTGCATGTTTTTAAACAGATCAGCTGTACCCTGAAGTTTTATTAACATTTTAGTACTTTTATCAAATTGCAGCGTACTGTTTGTGGAAAGTGCTGCTGGATTTCTCCTGATTGCAGATGTAGAGAGGGGTGGAACTACAGGGGATGCAGAGGGCTCAACTGCGACTGGGCCCCTGAGGGTGGGGGCCCAGCTTAAAAAAAAAGTTGACCTGCCACTGCCTGCACTGATATCATGTGATAGATTCTTGCACCTGGGCCCTGTGGTTTCTAGTTACGCCTCTGGATGTAGATGTAGATGTAAATGCACCCAAACAGGTTTTCCTCTTTGAAACAAATAGGTTGGAGAAAAAGAGAAAGATCACCAGAGGAAGTAGAGGAAAGAGAAGCACTAAAATATCAACACAGCCGCAATAGGAAAAGATTTAAAAACATAGTGGTATATTCAACATCTCTGGTAAAGAACTGATTTAGAAAAAAAGAGTTCAGCAAAAGGGATTAAAATTTGCACCCACAAAAAAGCAAATCTTTTTTTGTTTTTGTTTATAGATGCACAGAAATTCATGAGTAATTTAACAGTTAAACAAATTTTCCTAAGAAAAGATAATACCACAGTAAGCCTTCTAACAAATTATACAAGTCATTGTGGAGATTTAAATTTGAAGGCACTACTTTGGAGATTTAGGCCCCTACTTATCAAGCCGTCGACTTTCTTGCATTCGACGGCACCAATACGCTCGCCTAAGTTCGCCTAACATCGCTGCCGCTGACCTGAATACGTTCGGCAAAATTATCAAGAAAGCTGTCAAAAGCCACGCACCAAGTATGGAGCGATGAGCAGCGGACTGCTCTTCAGCTTATTTGCAGCTTTCTTGGTACCCTGTCACTAAGCACCCACACTAAACTAAACTGTTTACCCCCTATACCACCACTCCCAGACCCCCGCAACTAAATAAAGTTATTAACCCCTAAACCGCTGCTCCCGGAGCCCACCACAACTCTAATAAATCTATTAACCCCTAAACCGCCGCTCCCGGAGCCCACCACAACTCTAATAAAGTATTTAACCCCTAAACCGCAGCTCCCGGAGCCCACCGCAATTCTAATAAAGTGTTTAACCCCTAAACCACCGCTCCCGGAGCCCACCACAACTCTAATAAAGTGTTTAACCCCTAAACCACCGCTCCCGGAGCCCACCGCCACCTACATTATATGTATTAACCCCTAAACCGCCGCTCCCGGACCCCGCCGCAACTAAATAAAATGTTTAACCCCTAAACCGCCGCTCACAGACCCCGCCGCCACCTACATTATATTTATTACCCCTAATGGGACCCCCCTACACCGCCGCCACCTACATTAAATTTATTAACCCCTAATCTCCTGCCCCCAACGTCGCCGCCACTATATTAAATTTATTAACCCCTAAACTTAAGTCTAACCCTAACCCTAACACCCCCTAACTTAAATATAATTTAAATTAATCTAAATAAATATTCCTATCATGAAATAAATTATTCCTATTTAAAACTAAATACTTACCTATAAAATAAACCCCAAGATAGCTACAATATAACTAATAGTTACATTGTAGCTAGCTTAGGGTTTATTTTTATTTTACAGGCAACTTTGTATTTATTTTAACTAGGTACAATAGTTATTAAATAGTTATTAACTATTTAATAGCTACCTAGTTAAAATAAATACAAATATATCTGTAAAGTAAAACCTAACATAAGTTAAAAAATAATTACACCTAACACTACACTATCATTAAATTAATTCCCTAAATTAAAATAAATTAATTACAATTAAATAAAATTAACTAAAGTACAAAAAAAAACAAACACTAATTTACAGAAAATAATAAAATAATTACAAGATTTTTAAACTAATTACACCTAATCTAATCCCCCTAATAAAATAAAAAAGCCCCCCAAAATAAAAAAAATCGCTACCCTATACTAAATTACAAATAGCCCTTAAAAGGGCTTTTTGCGCGGCATTGCCCCAAAGTAATCAGCTCTATTACCTGTAAAAAAAAATCCCAATCCCCCCTTAATAAAACCTAACACTACCCCTTTGAAGATCACCCTACCTTGAGACGTCTTCACCCAGCCGGGCACAAGTGGTCTTCCAGAGGGGCAGAAGTCTTCATCCGATCCGGGCAGAAGAGGACTTCCAGATGGGCAGAAGTCTTCATCCAGGCGGCATCTTCTATCTTCATCCATACGGAGCGGGTCCATCTTGAAGACATCCGACGCGGAGCATCCAGACCGATGACTACCCGACGAATTAATATATCCAAGATGGCGTCCCTTGAATTCCGATTGGCTGATAGAATTCTATCAGCCAATCGGAATTAAGGTAGGAAAAATCCTATTGGCTGATCCAATCAGCCATTAGGATTGAGCTTGCATTCTATTGGCTGATTGGAACAGCCAATAGAATGCGAGCTCAATCCTATTGGCTGATTGCATCAGCCAATAGTATTTTTCCTACCTTAATTCCGATTGGCTGATAGAATTCTATCAGACAATCGGAATTCAAGGGACGCCATCTTGGATGACGTCATTTAAAGGAATATTCATTCGTCGGGTAGTCGTCGGTCTGGATGGATGCTCGGCGTTGCATGTCTTCAAGATGGACCCGCTCCTTGCTGGATGGATGAAGATAGAATATGCCGCCTGGATGAAGACTTCTGCCCGTCTGGAGGTCCTCTTCTGCCCAGATTGGATGAAGACTTCGGACCGTCTGGAGGACCACTTCTGCCCGGTTGGGTGAAGACGTCTCAAGGTAGGGTGATCTTCAAGGGGGTAGTGTTATGTTTTATTAAGGGGGTATTGGGTTGGTTTTAGAGTAGGGTTGGGTGTGTGGGTGGTGGGTTGTAATGTTGGGGGGTATTGTATTTTTTTTGTACAGGTAATAGAGCGGATTACTTTGGGGCAATGCCCCACAAAAAATCCCTTTTAAGGGCTATTTGTAATTTAGTATAGGGTAGGGATTTTTATTATTTTGGGGGGCTTTTCTATTTTATTAGGGGGATTAGATTAGGTGCAATTAGTTTAAACTTCTTGTAATTATTGTATTATTTTTTGTAATTTAGTGTTTGTTTTTTGTACTTTAGTTAATTTTATTTAATTGTAATTAATTTATTTTAATTTAGGGAATTCATTTAATGATAGTGTAGTGTTAGGTGAAATTGTAACTTAGGTTAGGTTTTATTTTACAGATACTTTTGTATTTATTTTAGCTAGGTAGTTAGTAAATAGTTAATAACTATTTAATAGCTATTCTACCTAGTTAAAATAAATACAAACTTGCCTGTAAAATAAAAATAAACCCTAAGCTAGATACAGTGTAACTATTAGTTATATTGTAGCTAGCTTAGGGTTTATTTTACAGGTAAGTAGTTAGTTTTAAATAGGAATTATTTAGTTAATGATAGTAATTTTTATTTAGATTTATTTAAAATATATTTAAGTTAGGGGGTGTTAGGGTTAGACAGGTTTAGGGGTTAATAAATTTAATATAGTGGAGGCGACGTTGGGGGCTGGAGATTAGGGGTTAATAAATTTAATGTAAGTGGCGGCTGGGTCTGGGAGCGGCGGTTTAGGGGTTAATAAGTATAATGTAGGTGGCGGTGGTGTAGGAGGGGGGTAGATTAGGGGTTAAACACTTTATTAGAGTTGCGGTGGGCTCCAGTAGTGGCGGTTTAGGGGTTAATACATTTATTAGAGTTGCAGCGGTATGGGGGGGCAGATTAGGGGTTTATAAGTATAATGTAGGTGATGGTGGGCTCTGGGAGCAGCAGTTTAGGGGTTAAACACTTTATTTAGTTGCGGCGGTGTAGGGGGGGCAGATTAGGGGTTAATAAATATAATGTAGGTGACGGCGGTGTAGGGGGGCAGATTAGGGGTGTTTAGACTCGGGGTACATGTTAGGGTGTTAGGTGTAGACATTTCCCATAGGAATCAATGGGATATCGGGCAGCAGCGAACATGAGCTTCCGCTGCTGTCAGACTCCCATTGATTCCTATGGCATCCACCGCCTCCACGGCGGCGGATTGAAAAGCAGGTATGCTGGGCCAGTAAAAGATGCGAGCGTACCTGCTAGTTTTTTGATAACTTCCAAAAGTAGTCAGATTGTGCCGAACTTGCATTCGGAACATCTATAGTGATGTAAGCATCGATCTGTGTCGGACTGAGTCTGGCAGATCGTATGTTACGTCACTATATTCTACTTTTGCCAGTCTGTAGGGTTTGATAACTGCAGCGAATCAAGCTCGCCACAAATACACTGCGGAATTCCAGCGTATTTGCGGTTGACAGCTTGATAAATAGATGCCTATGTAACAGATGAGGGACAATGCCATTGAAAATATCTCTCAGACCTTGGGTGCAATATATGTATGGCTAGTAGGTGCTGTGTATCTACTACAACATTTACTTGTTCAGCTAAGAGAAGCTGAAAAAAGGGGATACATGTAAGCACTCTATTTTCTCTTGAATAATATGGGTGGTTACATAAACACTAAGAATAAAATCACACTAAAAATCACATTAAAAATGGATTACTTTAAAAATATAGTGCTAGACACGGACAGGCAAATAGAAAATGAGTCCTAGTTAAATGTATACTAGGGGTTGCTAATAATCACAGTGTTTGGGCTGAGTCAGATATAATCAATATTTGTATGTATAGCGTTAGATAACTCTGAAATATGAGACACACCTGATGGTGTATTAATACTACATGCAACAAAGGGTCACCAATAATCTGATCTAAATTAGCACTATGGCCTAGATTTGGAGTTTGGCGGTAGCCGTGAAAACCAGCGTTAGAGGCTCCTAACGCTGGTTTTAGGCTACCGCCGGTATTTGGAGTCATTCAAAAAGGGTCTAACGTTCACTTTTCAGCCGCGACTTTTCCATACCGCGGATCCCCTTACGTCAATTGCGTATCCTATCTTGTCAATGGGATTTTTCTAACTCCGGTATTTAGAGTCGTGTCTGAAGTGAGCGTTAGAAATCTATCGACAAAACTCCAGCCGCAGAAAAAAGTCAGTAGTTAAGAGCTTTCTGGGCTAACGCCGGTTTATAAAGCTCTTAACTACTGTGCTCTAAAGTACACTAACACCCATAAACTACCTATGTACCCCTAAACCAAGGCCCCCCCACATCGCCGACACTCGATTAAATTTTTTTAACCCCTAATCTGCCGACCGCCACCTACGTTATACTTATGTACCCCTAATCTGCTGCCCCTAACACCGCCGACCCCTATATTATATTTATTAACCCCTAACCTGCCCCCCACAACGTCGCAGCCAGCTACCTACAATAATGAACCCCTAATCTGCCGACCGCAAACAGCCGCCACCTACATTATAGCTATGTACCCCTAATCTGCTGCCCCTAACACCGCCGACCCCTATATTATATTTATTAACCCCTAATCTGCCCCCCTCAACGTCGCCTCCACCTGCCTACACTTATTGTGGACCGCACCGCTACTATAATAAAGTTATTAACCCCTAATCCGCCTCACTAACCCTATAATAAATAGTATTAACCCCTAATCTGCCCTCCCTAACATCGCCGACACCTAACTTCAATTATTAACCCCTAATCTGCCGACTGGAGCTCACCGCTATTCTAATAAATGCATTAACCCCTAAAGCTAAGTCTAACCCTAACACTAACACCCCCCTAAATTAAATATAATTTTAATCTAAAGAAATTAATTAACTCTTCTTAAATAAATTATTCCTATTTAAAGCTAAATACTTACCTGTAAAATAAATCCTAATATAGCTACAATATAAATTATATTTATATTATAGCTATTTTAGGATTAATATTTATTTTACAGGTAACTTTGTATTTATTTTAACCAGGTACAATAGCTATTAAATAGTTAAGAACTATTTAATAGCTAAAATAGTTAAAATAATTACAAATTTACCTGTAAAATAAATCCTAACCTAAGTTACAATTAAACCTAACACTACACTATCAATAAATAAATTAAATAAAATACCTATAATTATCTACAATTAAACCTAACACTACACTATCAATAAATAAATTAAATACAATTCCTACAAATAAATACAATGAAATAAACTAACTAAAGTACAAAAAATAAAAAAGAACTAAGTTACAAAAAATAAAAAAATATTTACAAACATTAGAAATATATTACAACAATTTTACACCTACTCTAAGCCCCCTAATAAAATAACAAAGCCCCCCAAAATAAAAAAATGCCCTACCCTATTCTAAATTACTAAAGTTCAAAGCTCTTTTACCTTACCAGCCCTGAACAGGGCCCTTTGCGGGGCATGCCCCAAGAAGTTCAACTCTTTTGCCTGTAAAAAAAAAACATACAATACCCCCCCCAACATTACAACCCACCACCCACATACCCCTAATCTAACCCAAACCCCCCAAAAATAAACCTAACACTAAGCCCCTGAAGATCTCCCTACCTTGAGTCGTCTTCACCCAGCCGAGCCAAATTCTTCATCCAAGCGGAGCAAGAAGAGGTCCTCCATCCGGTAGAAGTCTTCATCCAAGCGGGGCAGAAGAGGTCTTCCATCCGATTGAAGTCTTCATCCAACCGGAATCTTCTATCGTCATCCATAGGAATATTCTGATTGGCTGATGGAATCAGCCTATCAGAATCAAGTTCAATCCGATTGGATGATCCAATCAGCCAATCAGATTGAGCTTGCATTCTATTGGCTGTTCCGATCAGCCAATAGAATGCGAGCTCAATCTGATTGGCTGATTGGATCAGCCAATCGGATTGAACTTGATTCTGATTGGCTGACTCCATCAGCCAATCAGAATATTCCTACCTTAATTCCGATTGGCTGATAGAATCCTATCAGCCAATCGGAATTCGAGGGACGCCATCTTGGATGACATCATTTAAAGGAACCGTCATTCGTCGTTCAGTCGTCGGCCAGGATGGATGTTCCGGGTCGGAGGTCTTCAGGATGCTGCCGCTCCGCTCGGTATGGATGACGATTGTCAGCAATACCCATTTCACTGTGCCTTTAAGACAAGTTCTCCTCCCCACATGTATCCTATTTAAACTCACTCTACCCATAAGACATTGCTTGATTATTAAAGAGCTATAGAGACTACAAATGTGTCTCTTTGTTTTCTTTTAGTATATTAAGCCAAGAGCTTTATAATTGAGCTTAACCTATCTCTTTCAATATTTGACTTATGCTGCATAATCCTTTTTATCCTAAAGGATTAAACATATCTATTTAATTTATCTTCTAACAAGAAGGAGAGTTCTACCTAATTTTCTCAGCAGCTGTGTTTAGCTGCAGCTCTTCACACTTCAACTTAGAAGCGGACGCAAGGACTGGAGCTGACGTCATAACCGATTTCCTGAAACACACTGCGCAGCACGCCAGAGTCGCTCACACGCTGCAGACTTCAGACGCTGCTCTCCTGTCTCCTCATTTTGCTGCACTGAACTCCTTATACAAAGTAAGACACGCTGCCACTTACAAACTATAACCTTACATTCAAGGTATGTGCACCAACGTTTATTAAAATAAGCATGCTTGGACTTAATCTAAGGGTAATGCATTACTGAAAATACAGAAGTACAAAACGCCATTGTCATTTAGTTTTGTGGTCATATTTACATCTTTTATCAGGCCTCACTTGAACATTTTTACTTAGAACCACCAATTTATTTCTTTGTATTCAGATATAATTTTATTTCATATTACTCTCAATCAGTTACATATCTCTGTTTATTCATTACCATATTTATGTGTCAGCCACAACTATAGAGAAACATAGTTGTGACAATATCCTCTAATCCATTATTAAATTTTGTATTCAGACAGGTACCTTATATCTAAGTAATGATATATATGGTGATTGTGAATACATACATTTCCTATCAAAGTAATAAAAAAATGCTTATTATAAATTTTAGGATTTTAGACCTGTATTCTCACAACGATAGAAGATTCCGCTTGGATGAAAACTTCAATCGGATGGAAGACCTCTTCTGCCCCGCTTGGATGAAGACTTCTACCGGATGGAGGACCTCTTCTTGCTACGCTTGGATGAAGAATTTGGCTCGGCTGGGTGAAAACGACTCAAGGTAGGGAGATCTTCAGGGGCTTAGTGTTAGGTTTATTTAAGGGGGGTTTGGGTTAGATTAGGGGTATGTGGGTGGTGGGTTGTAATGTTGGGGGGGGGTATTGTATGTTTTTTTTTACAGGCAAAAGAGCTAAACTTCTTGGGGCATGCCCCGCAAAGGGCCCTGTTCAGGGCTGGTAAGGTAAAAGAGCTTTGAACTTTAGTAATTTAGAATAGGGTAGGGAATTTTTTTATTTTGGGGGGCTTTGTTATTTTATTAGGGGGCTTAGAGTAGGTGTAATTAGTTTAAAATTGTTGTAATATATTTCTAATGTTTGTAAATATTTTTTTATTTTTTGTAACTTAGTTCTTTTTTATTTTTTGTACTTTAGTTAGTTTATTTCATTGTATTTATTTGTAGGAATTGTATTTAATTTATTTATTGATAGTGTAGTGTTAGGTTTAATTGTAGATAATTATAGGTATTTTATTTAATTTATTTATTGATAGTGTAGTATTAGGTTTAATTGTAACTTAGGTTAGGATTTATTTTACAGGTAAATTTGTAATTATTCTTAACTATTTAATAGCTATTGTACCTGGTTAAAATAAATACAAAGTTACCTGTAAAATAAATATAAATCCTAAAATAGCTACAATATAATTATAATTTATATTGTAGCTATATTAGGATTTATTTTACAGGTAAGTATTTAGCTTTAAATAGGAAT